>NC_141698.1:979039045-980239045 GCF_964263255.1 Lissotriton vulgaris | reverse complement strand
AGGTTTATTTGCGATAAAAATCGCCGCAGCTTAGCGGTAAATTTTTGTCTCTAACCAAGCAATAGCGATAATTATCGCTATTGCTTGGTAATATGCCCGTTGTTTTTTAGGGGTGCAAATAAGTGAGGAATTTAGAGATGGAAAAAAGTTTATGTGACTGAATTAAAAACACTCAACTGATACACACAAAATTACATTCAGACAGACACAAAAATGAAAGAAAGGACGGGAAAAGGGTGTGATAAAGTGTGATGGCCCTGCACTAGTCCTATTTATAATGGCAGGTGAAACCAACTCAACTATATTGAGGAAACAATATATTTACTATGCAATCGAAAATTAGACCATCAGCAATTTTTCATTTGAACGACAAAGTTACAAATGATTGGCCTAAATATTAAGATAAACAAGGTTGACTCGTTTCGAATCCCCGAGAATCATGGGATTCTCCTCAGGACCGTGTGACATTAATCTGAAAGACATAAATTCAAAAACCCTACTGTCAGTCATATTCTCGGGCAACTGTCAACTTAACATTCAGTCCAGCAAACACTCAGATCATACCTGTACTTCAACTGTAGCCTTGTCTGTCAAGGAGCTGTGAAGGAGGGATGGAAAGAGGGGGCTCATAAGTTATCATGGTCAAGAAAGATGTCCTTGGTAGAAGAAGGGCGTTTATTTATGTTACTCACTTAATTGCTGCTGTAAGCGGCCTCCTGGGTCCACTATGATCCGATAATCGGTGTGCAAAATGCAGTTTTATATGAAGTTTTTTAAAAATGTTTCTGAAAAGGAAACAAAAGGGGTGCGTGAAACATCATGCTTTGTTGTTCGTGCTGAAAATGCATCCATTCTCTGTTTTTTGAAAACATTCTGGTAATCAGAAGTGCTCGGTCAGTAGACAGTCGGCACGCGCGCAGTATTACGGAGGAGGTGGTATTTCCTCATTCTTAAGAACCTGGTTACTACTTTGGAAGAGCGTTGGTACTAACCTCCTATTGGATTCAGGGAGGTGTCACAAAGTACGTCTATTACGAACGACGATGCGCGCTCGCGGCATGAAGGAGTTGTGAATATCATTATTTAAACTTCAAGAAGCTAGCTGTCGCCAAGGAGACAGAGATTACCTTAGCACTTGAGAAACCGATTCCTCATGGGGCGTTGCTTCAATCAGTGAAACGCCGTGAGATTATTCCGGGTCAGCGGGTTTAAATCGGGACTCAGTTCCGGGCCAGCGGAGCACTGGGAATTGTAGTCTACATTCGCGTGCGCTTTGAACGATCAGAAATTAAATTAACGTACAAATGCACGTAAATAAACGGGTGGCAATTCGGAGGGGCTGGAACGGACGCTCTTTATTGTGGTGAATCCGATTGATTAAACTACGGACATGCCCGATTCCTCAAAGGGCTTTGCTTTAATCTGTAGGGCGGATAGACAGATTTGAAAAGGCACTGAGTTCCAGGCCAGTGGAACACTGGAGGTTGTAGTCCTCATTCGCGTGCGCGTTACACAATAGAAAGAGGTGGACAGTCAAATGAACGTCCATGGACTTAAGACAATTCGGAGTGACTGGAACAAATGCTCTTGCATGTAATGAATCCAATTGTTGTGCATTTGCGTGTATGTCAAGCGATACCGAGTGCTTGATGAAAATTGGATGGATGGGCAAGCAATGATGTAATGCAGCATGTATCAAGAGCTGTTGAAAAAGAAAGAAAAGCAAAATATAAAACGCACAGTATGTGTATCGACTTTTTGTCTATCACCTAATTTTCTTTAAGTTGACCGTTTGAACTATAGTAATGAGCTCATACTATTATTGCCCTTCAAATCATGCATCTGTTTCCTCATCAAATATTACATATAGCAAGCACATATACAGACTTATGGCTGCTATAAATTGACTCATTATTATTGAATTCTCCCAAACTGTAGGAATAGTAAACCTTGAGATAATGTTTTGACTGCTATAAATATGCCCAATGCTGTCAGGTCCACTCTTCCAAGACTCTATCTCCATGGACTTAGGCAAAATACCGCAAGGAAATGACAATGATAAGGATGAATAATAGAAATGTAACTACAAAAAGTACTAACTGGCTACAATAGTTAAAATGTTTGATGTTAGAATTTTAATCTGTATAAATATGTGATTTTCAAAATGTATAATTATGTATTCTATATGTACTTTCATTTTATAGAAATTGCGTGGCTGCTCCAGGAAGAAGGCGCTGGCCGCCGAAACGCGTGTAGAGACTTATTGTGCCACCTATCTACTATAGATAATTTTTAACTTGTATTTTCATTAACTTTTGTACAATGTTTTTTACGATAATGTGTTCTGTGAAATTTTAACCTTATTATTGTGTTATGCCACTGATTTGTCTATTTTTAATTGCTTAATAAAATACCAAGTTTTGTAGCCAGCTGTAGCCAATTGTTCATTTTTATTGTTATTGTGTTTTATTAGTTGCCTAGGTTGTTGTTTTTCGAATGGCTTTTGAATTTATGTCTTTCAGATTATTGTTACACAGTCCTGAGGAGAATCCCATGATTCTAGGGGATTCGAAACGCGTCGATCTTGTTTCTCTTAATATTTAGGCCAATCATTTGTAACTTTGTCGTTCAAATGAAAAATTACTGATGGTCTAATTTTTCATTGTATAGTAAATATATTGTTTCCTCAATATAGTTGAGTTGGTTTCACCTGCCATTATAAATAGAACTAGTGCAGGGCCATCACACTTTATCACACCCTTTTCCCTTCCTTTCTTTCATTTTTGTGTCTGTCTGAATGTAATTTTGTGTGTATCAGTTGAGTGTTTTGAATTCAGTCACGTAAACTTTTTTCCATCTCTAAATTCCTCACTTATTTGCACCCCTAAAAAAAAACCTTTTTTAAAACTTTTAGCACTTAGGGCCCCCTTTCTCCCTTTATATGTATTCATGCAAAATATGTTGGACTGAGCAAAAGCCAAATATCTATTGTTCCTCTTTTGCAATACTAGAAAAATCTTTAAGAAAAAGAATAAGTGAAAACACAAAAAACTAAATTCATTTGATTAGATTAAATCTTGACTGAAAGAGTGGTCTGTGAAAATTAGAGATTTATAACTCATTTTCCTTGTTTACCCTTGTAGTAGTTGCGCAGTACTGGCATCTAATTTGTTGATTATAATGTTGGGGTAGCCTTACTGCGCTTAAGCCAAAACCCTCGTTGTTGTCTACTCAATGATTAGAGCGGCAGACCCTGATGCAGAGGTCTAGCCCAGGACCAGGGTTTAATTCCCCGCCTCGGCGGGTCTTGGGCTCAAAATTCCACGGACCTGATAATTCTCGGCTCAGTGCCTATTCCAATCATGGAGTCCCACTCTGCAACTTTGGGCAATAGCTTGCTTAATCTCCACAACGGCCCCCACAACGCTAAGGATGCCTGGCCTCCACCTTGGGGGTGCCCAGGAGTGGACGCCTCACAGGGAAAGCCAGGATGGGTTCCACAATGGTATTCGTACAAGCGCCTTGAGACCCTTGCGGGTGAGTAGTGCGCTATACAAGTATCAATTTACATCCTTAGTAACTGCTGCTGATCCTTCATTGTAATTATCTATCACAATGGACTTTTATCTGATCTCGGTTGTGATGGTGAAAAAAATCATTTCATCCCTTGTTGAACCCCTAAAAAATTCAGGAGTGTCTACACAAAGATTTAAGTCCTGCAATTTTGCAACCTGACCCTATCGATACATCTATGTTTACGCCTCTGAATGGGGTTTCTGATCAGGTGTCCTCTGTAGCAAATGTCCCTCCTTCCCCTTTGATTCCAAAACATGTTCTCACTCCTCTTCCTATCTGTCATGCAACTCCCTGAGCTGGAGCCTTTTCTACCTGCCCAGAAGTTGGGCTGATTACTAGCATTTGTCCATAATAATTCCTATATATTCTAAGACACATCAGATCCCAGTATTCCCTCTGAACCCACTCTACAGACTGGCTGTAACCTTGCAGTACTTATGGGTAAACCAGGTATTTGTGTAGAAATACTTCTAAGGTTCTTAGTTGGCCACCTGATGCTTGTCCCTTTGTGGTTATTTTGGAGAATGTATCGAATTTTTTAGGATTCAAAGCAGTTTATGAATAAGGGTGTTCATTGGGTATGTACTCAACTCATTTCAATTTTAACATTGTCAACTTTGATAACATTTTACTCATCAGAAGGGTGGCATGGATTAGCCCTTCTATTAAGTCTTTACCTGATGACTGCATTGTGATTAATTTCACGCTAGGAATTTGATGTCCCAACAAGTAAATGTATGAAGCAACTCTAGCTCAATTATGGGATATCCGTTGCCATTTTTCTGTCTCCTGGCTGCATTGCTGATTGAACCCAATTAGACTACAAATCAAGTTCCTATTGCTCAACCCCATTGCTTTCACTTAAAGTTACACAATAGGTTTCAGGCTTTGGACAATTATGAATAGTTAGATTGATGCCCGGTTTCCCCAGGACTTTATCAACACATTCCTTTATCCACACAATCTGATAATGTTATTAGCTTTGCATATGATGTTAACTAATCTGCAATGTGTGATAAGCCTCCTTTCTCTTATATGAAAAGATTGCCAGGCAATCTGTCATTAAAGTGCAATATTGCTTGCATTCATTTGAAATTAAGCTCAAATTAATTAATAGAATGTATTAATCAAGAGATATTTGACTATTTCTGGACATTTGGACTGTCTAGGAGATATTTTGTGACAGTTTTACATGTTACTCTAAACCTGCAAGCCCTTTTAACTCTGCAGAGCCAAAGGTGGATTATCGACCTGATAATTTTAATTTTAATTTAAATCATTTTATAAAATTGTTCATAATCAGATTTATGGCTGTCATTTTAATTATTTATTTACTGCTGGTGCTCGTCAGTTAAGACTGTATTAACTGCTACTAATTTATTGATATACAGTGATTTTAATACCAAACAAAACACAAGTACCATTTTACTTGACAATTCTAGCTGCTTATATATTTCTCAGTTACTGTATTACCGTTAGGGCTCCCCCTTTAAATAAATGTTATTGAAAGAGAATTAGTTAATACCCTTGAATCTGAGGATTGTGCAGACACTGCTGTTCCTAATTTCTTTGGGCAGGGTTGTAGCACAGTCATAAATTATACATGTATGTCACGGACACTGGCCAATTATCTTTTGTTCAGGGAGGTACTCCAGAAAGATATTGAATATCATAGTCTGTAAGAAATTGGGTTACTGGTTGAGGGGGGAGAAATCCTACTCAAGCAGGAGCCACAACCCTTGTCAGGGTGAAGTCACAAGCAAACTCCAAATTAGCCTGTGCTCAGCCCTCTAGTAGTTTGGCACAGTGCAGTTAGGGTCAACTTAGAGGCAATGTTTAAAAAATATTATGCGGCACTCCAAACAGGAATAAGCTGAGAAGGTAACACAAGAAGAATTCCACACCAAATTCGAAAAATTCAATCAGTATAACCAGAGATAGGCAATTTTAATTGTATGATGAAATATAGCGCCAAAAAGCACAAAGTGGCAACTGGGGGTCATGCTAAACCGGGCAAAATCACAAGTTCAGGGCAACTGCAATTGAAAACAGGCCAGCTACAGGGACCCCATAGGCCTGCTGTATAAGAGTACATTAATTCCTGGTTAACAATCATTGCAAGGAACCATAGCGAGGATGCGCTGTGCAGCAGAGGTGATACGAGGTCCGAGTCAGAGATGCGTCATGCAGCGTCACTTCCAAGCAGTTGCGAGGCTGTGATGCAAGGTCCTGTGCCTTTATCGAGGAGGCTGTCGACATGGAGGGAGGCTTGAGATGCGAAGTTATGTGTCGAGAATGGTTGCGCCCCGGTTGGTTCTGAAAAAGCTGCGGGACTTGTGAAGCAAAGTCCTGCATCGTCGTCGTTGACACCGCAGACAAGGGGCTTGCGATGTGAGGGTCTGCAATGGAGATGCATCGTACACCGGTGGTTCAGAAGAGGTTGCAGCCTGAGAGGGTGATGCAAAGTCCTTGCGCACAGAGAGTCTTTGCAACAGAGGCAATGTGTGAGTTCTGCTCAGGTTTGCGCTGAACACTTACAAGGGTCTAGGACTAGGGCGGTACCAGTTGGCAATAGTACTCCTGTGAGTCATTGAGCTGACGAGCTCATGGATGAAGCACCGCATGCCTGTGAGAGGTACCTGACCTGAGAAAGATGTTGGCAGCCTACTCAGCAAACCCCAAATTTGAAAGACTGTAATCTCTGCTGATGACGGTTAAAGAACCAGAAACAGGTCTCTAGAAACCAGCACTATCTGCACCAACTGTGGCAAAACACCCTTGAAGCAAGCAAGTAACTGAAACTTAATTTACCATAATGCCAGGGGTGAACCTTACTGGGAGGTGGAGTGATGTGCTCCCACCCCAGTTCATGTTTGTAAATGGGATGTGGTATGTGTTTACAAATGGCTACCATCGTGTTTTACAAATAAAATAAGGTGAATGCCCTATAGGTGCAAAAATAATAATGTATATGTGCTTCCAGCCCTAATGAAAGTTAAGTGGAGTTATAGATTTTAGAATGAAACATGTGTTGGCAGGATGTTTTTCTGAATAATATTAAGATAAATGACATTCACAAGAAACCTAAGGAATTGATTAATGAGCTGGAACAAATGAAATTAAATTGTAAATGATCTGTAACCAGAAAACAATGGACCACACTAAAAATATATTGAATTTGATGAAAAACGTTGTTTGTGCATTCTTGAAGTGGAATGGATATTGTGCAACCAAACTTCCACTATTACGTCAACACATAATGAATGATCATTAAATGATCTTGGGTTTCCCGTAAGTGTGCAACTGTCAGTATAGTATGCTGCATTTTTGCGGTAATATCTGTGCAGCCTATCTTGCTCACCTTTGGTCACAGTCTGATATACAGTAACTGACTGGGGGGAGATTTGTCAAATCCCCACGCAAAGCAGCGCAGCCTCCTGCAAGGTCTCGCTGCATTGCATGAGGCACAGGAGAGCACCATATTTTCAAAGATATGGCTCTCTCCTCCCCTTTCCCATGCGCAGGCGCTGATTACAGCTGCCAAGCTCCACGCACCACCTTAGCATCATAGCGCTAGGGTGTGTGTGTGTGAGTCTAGCATAGGTTTTGCACAAGAAGTTTACCCTTCCTGTACGAAATACTATGTCTAGACAGAATGGAAAGCTTTTTACACTGTGTATGCATGCTGCACAGTGCAGCACACATGCAAAGTTAAAGTCGGAAAAAGTTGGAGAAATGAAAGTATTTTTCCTTCCTTGCTCCTAGTTTAAAAGGGCACAGTTTTCTCACACTAAACCCAATCTACTGTATTTAGTAAATTGTGTTTAGTGTGAGAAACGTTAAGTGGTTGCATGGGAACTTCCATGCACCTCCCTTGCGTGCGCTCCAATGCTCTATGCAGCGCTTCACATTACTGTTATGTTATTTCCAGCGCTTAACAATTTTAGCGCTGGAGAGTAAATTAGGAAAAAAATATTTTGTGCCATTTTGCATTACTTTTGTGACGCAAATATGGTGCAAAATCTTAGGAAATCTCCCCCTAGGTGTGAAGTGAGGCATTCTGTGCTATTTAGCTTCACACACAACATTCCAGCCGCAACCACTCTACGCAGCGCAACATTGTTCATGGTAAGGTGATCTGTAAATGTTATTTGTATGTATAACTGCTCACAGACTGGATGTCTCCATAAGATGTCAGGCATGCACAGCACATACTATATTCCTAGCTCTCAGCCACATGAATGCGGTCCTATTTGCTATTGAGGCTGCAAACGAGTGAGTGGAGTCTTGGAAAAAAGTGCAGCTGTGATGACACTGAGGTGGAGGGTTATGGTTTAAATAAAGGTCACTTGAATGTGATGATACATGGTAAACTTTCCATAATTCCATACATTGCATATAAGTGCAGACCTAAAGTACTAAAGCTAAGTAAATGTGTAAATGTATACAGTTTTTATTGAAATTTAAGAATAATAATGTTCACATCACAGTATGCAGATTGAAGATACACACAAGAACAATCCCCACCCACCTCAGCCGGCTCCACCTGCACATGTAGTATGAACATAAAGTGCTGTTAGAATGCAACTCAAAGCAAGGAAGCATCAAGGAATTGGGCCCACATAAACATATAGGAAAAGAAAAGGCAACATTAGGCATAGATCTATATTCGAAACAACTGCATCTCCCCCCCTAAGCTTGTAACCCCCGACTCATGGAGACAGGGCTCCAGGAGCTCGGCGAGCATTGCCACTCATACCTGCAGATTTTCCTCCGGCTTATTGTCCCTATGAGTTCATCTCATTTGACACTCCTCACCCTCCGCCCACTCTGCCATATCACACAGCCAGTCAGACACATTCAGAGATATAGGAGACAGTCATCTGATAGCCACTCTCCTTGTGGTGAGTACCAAACCAAGGAAGATACACTTCCTACTAAACTTTCTTTTCTTGCGGGCTGGTATTATCCCCAACAGGCAAGGACCACTAGCTCTCAGAATAGACTACCCCGTGACTGTGTTTAAGAGCTCCAAAACAGTCCAGTAGGTGTCTAATGTGGGTCACCCCAAAGCATGTGAACAAAGTCAACACGCTGTCCAGCACATTGGGGACAAGGAATGTGCTGAATAAATGACATGTAGTGTAATCAGGGTGAGGTACACCTGATGGATGACATTGTACTGGAGTAGCTTAACTCTCAAATTCATAGATGTCCCCTTTACCCTTTCATGCACCCCATCCCTCTTCTCAGCAGGTTGAGGGAGCACCAGGATCTTGTTATCACCGGGCTTGCACTGGCAATGCACTCAGAGGGAAATCCTCCCCCAGAGACCAAAACACATCTTTAAACAGTTTCCATCCCCGAGCCATTTTAACGAAAGTTCCCAAAGTCAGAGATTCTTGAGGGCGTATCAGGGAAGGAAGGTCATATTCTACGAGCCATCGCAACTCACTTAGCAAATTGCAAGAACTGGCCACTCGCCAAGGTAAACGAGTCCACGGCATCAGCTAAAGTGATAAATGTATCTTTAGGGTATAAGTCTTGCAAGTTCTCACACCCTCCCGCACACCATCTATCATCGTCATTGTCTGGGCAATGAGAGCAAATGTGTCTAGCCACACATAGAGGATGAAAATGGAGCCCTGGGAAGGACCTGATGAATGCCCTCTCCAAGAGCCTGCAGACCTGTCTGACCACAAATGGCAGAGACTCTGGAACACCCACTCCTAGCATCAAGAGCTCTGGCAAAAGAACTCTGTTGCAAGTACCGCGCAGCAATCTATGTTCCCAGTTTTCTCCTTCATTCAACCAATGCACATCATGCTGTAATTGTGCTGCTAGGTAATAAAGATCCAGGCATGGTCATTCAAGCTCCCCCTTCCACCAGGTGTGCTTGAGAGTCGCTAAGCCCACCCTCTTCCTCCCAGAGGCCCTCAGCTCAATCACCAATTTATCAGGTTTTACAAAATATTTACGAGGGAACTCAAACGTAGCCCCCTGAAAAACATACAAACAGAGCGCCAGAATTATAATTTTTATCAACGCCATCTTAACCATCAAGAACAGCAGGAGGGTATTCCAAAACTTCACTGTAGCCTTGAGTTCTTCTGACATCCTGGCAATGTTTAAGGCCTCAAACGTCGCTGCCTTGTGATCCCAAGATAATGAACACTGGGCACCTCCCAAGGAAGGCCCAACCAAGGCAGCTCCTGCTCCCTTCTCCCACTAACTCCCCCAGTAAGAACAATGGGACGGAGTACGTTGGCTGCCGATGGTACACCAAGGCATCATCTTCTATTAATTTAACACCCATACAACGACATGCTAGGGGTTCCATTACGAGCGCAAAAAGCAGCTGAGACAACTGGCAGCCCTGTCTGGTCCCTCTATACAAGGAAAAGTGACGTGACACTGTCTTGCCTACTCGCGCCACCGCTAGGTGCAGCCCCCACAGGTAACAGCGGTGGGGCGGGGCAGTGTCATGTGAACAAACAAGAGGATAGGGAAAGCGAAATAAAAACTGAATAAAACCACTTACCTTGCTCTCGCCGCATCTCTGACTCAGCAATGCGGCAAGCACTGGGTACGTGTTTTAAAAAAAAATTTGTTACTTTCCCTATGCCGTTGTCTGCCACTTACCCCCCCCGACCATACCTCCCCCCGCACCACTGTTACCTGTGCCGGCTGCGCCTGGCCACTGGGGCACTGTATAAAAACTGCTAACTATTTTATGTAGTGCTCCCCTATGCCCACATTTCATAGCACCAGCCGCAGACCTTCCCATGACAGGGAGTCGAAAGCTTGTACTATGTTAAGCAGTGCCATAGCATAGAGGTCATTTGCCAATACCAGAGCGTGTGTAGACAACGACAACCTCTGTAAGTTACAGATGGTGTTTCTACATGGAATAAAGCCACATTGGTCCTCATGCACCAACTGCAGCAAGCGCTCCAACACTCTAAATGCTAACATTTTACTAAGGATGTTGACATCCACATTTAGCATCGAAAGAGGGTGATAGGAAGTCACCTCTTTAACATCCTTCTCAGGCTTTGGCAACATAACTATGAGTGCCTCCTGCATAGAGTTGGGCAACAGACCTTTCCTGTAGGCCTTATTATAGACCTCTAACAGATGAAATGGAAGAGCACCAGCTCGATGTTGGTACAATTCAGCAGGTAGGCTGTCGCCACCCGGGAACTTTGCTGCCTCAGAGCCCAGATCGCTACCACTATCTCCCACGTAGTTATAGATGCATCTAACCTATCTCAATCTGCTTCAGAGAAGGAGACCATCTGTAAGTCAGTAAGGTAGGCCTCTCTCACCAATAGCAGAGGGTCTGCATATATATTTTGAAGGTGTTCAGTAAAGGCCTCCATGATGCTGCAGTGGGTGAATATCACCTGCCCCTGCCCATTCCGATTCCCACTGCGGGTGGGTCACGCATTACACTAAGGAAAAGCATGGCAAGCAACCTGCTAGTTTTATCCCCTCCAGTATGGAGGCACGGACAAACTTATCTAACTGATCCCACGTTTCCAGCAAATCCCGCCTACATTCCTTCCACTCGACTAGGCCCTTTGGTTGCAAACAATACTCTCCTCCAAAATCCCAAGTTCATGCTCCAGGTCATGCAGCAACCTAGATAGCTACTGCTTCATGCCATAGATTACCTTCCTATATTCTCCCTCAGCACCACCTTCATGGCATCCCATTCCTTGGCTCTGGCATTCATACTGCCCTAGTTCTCTTCAAAGTAATGATCTTGGATCACAGCCACCGCATGTGCAAAAACCAGATCTGCCAGTGATTCAACCTTCATCTACCACAGAGGCACCAGTGGAGTCGCTCTACTCATCTGAAACAAAATCAACAGGCTGGAATGATTGGACAGGTAGCACACCAAATAGGAGACATACCGTTGCTGGTACATGGCAGGAATAAACTTTACACTGAGGAAAACAAACCCTCGACAAATTCTGTAACCCCAGACTCCCCATGACGTCCCTCAAGGCGCTTGTCTTGTAGGCTTGGTGTCAGCACTAGGAGGGAGGCAGTCCAAGTAGCCATCCAGCACTCAATTCAGATCACCAGTCAGTACTACTACAAGGCCGATATGTGCAGCAGCCACACTCAGGACCATCCCAAAAAAGTCAGATTCATCCACATTAGGGGCACAAATGTTCACCAGATAGATATCTCTGAGACACTAACATAGCGCCCCTCAGAGTTTTGTTTCACACCTTTAGCCATAAGGGGAACACCAGGTGCCACCCAAATCAATGCCCCTCTGGCATAGCTAGAGTTGGACATTGTGAATATATGGCCTCTTCACCTCTAGGTGTGGGTTTTCTGCAAAAACGGTATGGAAATACCATATCACCTCAGAGATAGTAGTAGGGAAACAGCATTTACAAGTGGACTGACCCACGCATTCCAAAACTATGCACACATTACCACGCCTGCCTTTAACACTCATATGTGTGGTAAAGGCAGTCAATGGTCAGTGCCCTAGATTCAGAGTGGATGGATGGGAGAATGGAAGGAACAGGGCTTAGGGCGGTGGAGTTTAGGGCTAGGGCCAGTTTTAGGGCTCAGAGCGTTGGGCTAGGGTGTTTTTAGAGCTGTGGTCGGGGTTGTTTTTAGGGATGGGGTTCGGTTTTAGGGCTCAGAGTGGGGTACTGGATGTTTTCAGGGCTGGGGCGGAGTCGCATTCAGGGCTGGGGGTCTAGTTTTAGGGCTCAGGGTGGGGCGGCTGTGGTGAAATCTTTTCCACACATATGCCTTTGCCAATCATACCTTTCCAACGAAATTTATTGTAAAGGATAGCGTGGTAAAGGCATATGTGGTAAAGATGTGGTCATGGTAAAGACTGAGTTGTTTAGGCATGCCATATAATCGCATGCGTGGTTCAGGCAGTCTGTCTGGCCAACTTCTCGGCAGAAAAAACAAGACTGACCTGTGGGTCCCCCCGGGCTCTTCTTTATCGCCCCTCTTGTTCAACCTATATATGCAACCCTTGATTGCATCTTTACGCAACAGCCCAGCCATAACCTTCAACTACGCCAACGATCTCCAGTTGGTGTTCAATATTGATTCTTGCAACACAGCAGTCACCAATTTCCAATTCACCATGATCTCCATCAGTGAATGGATGTATACCAACCAATTAAAACTTAATCCCGACAAAACGGAGCTCATACTGACTGGAGGCGCCACCAACCCCTGGAACTCCAGCTTTTGGCCTTCACCTCTGGGCAGTCCTCCCCGCCCTGTGGATTCTGTAAAAAGTCTTGGGGTCATCATCTGCAGCGATTTGGCCTTGAAGCCACAAATCAATGCAGTAGTATCCTCCTGTTTCTTCCACCTTCGCAGAATTCGGAAGATCTGCAGGTTCTTGACCACCGAGGCCCTCACTCTTGTTACCTTGGCCCTGATCACCTCTCGCATTGATTATGCGAATGCATTCTATGTTGGCATCCCAGCATACCAGCTTCATCGCCTACAGCTAGGCTCATTTTCTGTCAACCCAAGCAACAACACGTTAGCCCCCTGACAAAGAGCCTTCATTGGCTCCTGGTAGCTAAACGCTGTGTATTTAAATTGGGCTTTACCATCTTCAAAGCCCTCGCTGGTCAGGGCCCTGCCTTTATCTCCTCCAGGATCCACCGATATGTTCCCTCACGCGAACTCCGCTCCTCCCACCTTAACTTGATTAATATCCCACCTTCAAACGCAAAAAAACATGGTGGTCTCAGGTTTTCTTTTCTGGCCCCCCGTTTTTGGAATTCCCTCCCAACCGAGCTTAGATCGGTAACTTGCTACACTCAATTCAGTACTCTCCTTAAAAACCTCCAGTTTTCACAAGCTTATGAATAAAGCTCTTGTAACCCTCCTGCCGCCGTCCTTCCGCTACTAGCGCCATGAAACCGCCTGGTGTAAGTGCGCTCTATAAATAATTTTATCATAACATAACATAACAAAGATGGGAGTATATTCTGTGCCTTTTGGTGGCTTGCCCCAAGCCCTGAACATTCCAGGTTGATGACTTCCAGGTAATGACCATCTAATCAAGGAAAGTCATGCGCTCACATCCCACAGTGCACTGCCAACATGCCCCACCCCGTGCCTCCACTCAAACACAATAGCATTCGTTCTAGCCAAGCATCATGGAGCAGACTCAATCCCACAACATTATCCCGAAAAGCAACTCCCACAGAACCCCCTACCCACAGGTAATGAGTCCAAACATCTTTGGCTTTGAATGCCCAAACCAACAGGAACCACGCACGGCCCCATCCTCCTGTGAGGCTGTTGCCTCAACGTCAACATTTGCAGCAAGCTGAGGACCTAGCATCCCACCAGAGTGGAAAGGCCCATGGTGCTCAAACCATCCTAACGCAACCATAATCCTCCAAGGTCCCCCGCTGGCTCAATGTGAAGGGTCCACCAAAGCAAACAGATGGCACTTAGGAAAATATTGATCAGCATTCACCGTTCTCCCACACTGCATCAAGCCTAAGAACCAGCCCCCTGCAATGCCAATTGTAGTGCAAGAATAGGAGCTGTAAAGAAAGAAATACGTTAAAGCACATAAAAAACAACAAAAGTGAAAAGCAACTTAGCAAACATTTTCAATGTATATGTTGGCCCGGATCGGTACTGTTGCTCAAATAATTACGGGCTCTCCTATGCGTCCGAAACAATTTATGGGGATCTGGGGCACAGTTAGAGTCCTCTAATGTTCCATCAGGGCAAACCAGTATCTTCCCAGTCTAGCAAGGCTCAGCAAGGGTCTTAGAATATTCAGAATATCTGAGTGGTCATGTAGACCCATGGCGAGCACCACTGCCATCCGGTCTGCGGTACAGACGTGTCTTCCGTTTCACACCACCCAGTGTACCAAGCCAGTCATTGGCCTCCTCCGGGGTGACAAATAAAAAGACATTGCGCTCTCAATTTTGCTGGAAACATAATGCTATAGCGTAGGGCATAGTCACTCAGGCATTTTATAGTGTGCAAAAACTCCCTGCGGAGTTCTTGCAACTTACGAGTGTAGTCTGCAAAGAGATTAATATTTTTACCCTCAAACTGGGCTATAATAGTGTGCACCCCACCGGTCTGCGCACAGGCGCCAACGCGCAATATGCATGCTCTATAGGGAAGAATTTAGAGAGCTCTGTGATTGCAGCACCGTCTTGATACAGTCCTTCAAGAACAGCTCCACAGACGGTCCTTTGGCTCGTTCGGGGAAGTGCACAAAAAAAGGTAGTTCCTCATGGAGCACTCTTCTGCATTCTCAATTCTGTCCTCCATGCGAGTGGAGAGTGAGCAAAGCGCTGTTACAGTATTTGTGAGAGCCACCACCTCTTGCTGGAGCTCCGTGACATGCCCTTTAGCTATGGAGACCCTCTCTGAAACATTGTGAGAGGCTGCTTTAAGCAGGTCCACCTCTATGGTCCACCTCTGCACCTTGATGCTCCTTGGGCTGCGCCTTGATGCCCCTTGGGGTTAAGTTTTGCGCATTATAAGTCACCCATTCTTCTATTCTTCTATGGCCACTATGTCTATTATAACAAGCATGGCCTCACGCGAACCCTTTATTTCTGACAGAATGTCGGCCATAGTAGGGGCCCCCAGCTCTGTAGAAGAGTCCTGCTTGGCCTGGTCTCCCGCCGCACCCTCCGATGGCAATGGGAGAGCATCATTATCAACTTTGCCTGTACGGCCTTAGCAGCTTTGTCTTTCGCCATAATGCCACCTCAACGGTGGCGCATCCAGAGTGCTGCGTCAGTTCCAGTGGTGCAACACAAGCAGGGGTGCCTACTCCAGAACTGAATATGCACAGTCTGGTCGCTAGTAGTTCCCAAGTGCCCAGAGAGACGGGGCCATTTAGCAGATATTATTCTTCAAAAATATTATTGTATTTTATAAGGGATTTTATCACACAAAATAAATATTTTATTAAAAAATATAAACTGACAAATATTATGATGTATTTACATACTATTTACCTCATTGGATGAGAGAGAAATTCCCCGCTAACGTGGTTGAAGTTGAGGGTGACAATATCTAACAGCAGCGTAGGAGGGGACAAACACAAAGCCAGCAATGGATCGGGGGGGCTGACCCATACTCCCTCTATGCACATTGGTTGTTCACATGAGGTATGACAGGCTGTTGCCAGACTCAAAAAAGCACCCACTCTATTTGGTCTAGGAGAATTTTAAAAGTCCTGGGTGCTGCATTGTACACATACCTGGAATAATCCTCACACGCCTAGGGCAGCATATTACTAGAGAACCTTTCCATCCCTCCTTCAGCATTGCACTGGCACATGTTTTGTTCTGGGGCCCCCTTCACTTTTATGTGGTGGAGACAGCTTAAAATCAGGAAATTCCAGAGTATTGATATTGTATAGTTAAAGTGTTAGCTTATCAGTGGGTAAAGACAAGTAGAATTTGTACCCGAGCGGCAGGAATACCAGCACAAACTGCAGTTCCCACTGCGCTCCGCAACTCGCGGAACTTCACAGAGTTTTTTTGTAACTTCGCGGAGCTCCGTAGGGGCAAAACTCTGCGAACTTCACCCAGGCCGGGTAATAAGGTAGGCGGGATATCCATTTTGTTTGTGTTATAGCCCCCTCCATCAAACTCTAAATCGAGCCCTAGGTCAGCTGATTACCAGACTAGAGGCTGCAACACTCTCTCCCACCCAGACTCTGTAACCAACACATTAAGACCTTCTGAGCTCCCTCCCCTACATTTGTTTTTTTGTTATCACTCTGAGTTACTACATTTTATTTTCCATCTTGTAGTCTCCTTGCACCCATGTCATAAATTGACAAAGCATAATGGGGCATATTTACTACTAAAGTGGCGAAGCGTGTCATTAAGCCAAGAGGGCTAACAACACGCTCTGTCACTTTAAAAATGCAGGGCTTTCCCATATTTACAAGAATATGGTGCAGCTCTGCATTTCCTCCTGCGCTGGTGCTATATTTAGCTGCCTAGCGCCAATGCAGACTCTCTTACACCATAGTGCAAGGGTGTTGAGGGGAAGGGATACCTTCCTGCACATAGGACATCTTTAAATGGCATTTTGTAAATAATATATGTGCTGCTCAATGTAGCATACATAGAAGTTGCAAAACTTAATTTAAATTAAACATTTCTCCTCGTTTCGCCAGGGTAAGACCAGGTTTTCCCATGTCTTAATTTTTGTGCTGCCTCCTATTCAAGCCACCCTTGTAAATATGGGGATGCGTCAAAATCATTGGAATGCCCACTGCAACACCCATTGCTCTCCCCTGTCACACTAAGCATAGCATGAAAGGGGGCCTCAGCACGTTAAGTGCTTAATGCTGCCTTGTGAATAAGGCAAAAAAGTGACATTTTAGTGGCGATAGGAATTTGTAAATATGCCCCAAAGAGTGGATAAACTCTACATACATTGCACATTCAAAGCTGGACTTCTCTTGATGACGTATTCATCTTCTTTTCAGTATTGTTATCACTGCCTGCTGCACAGGATGTCTTTTCTGGGATGGGGAACGCAGTCTACCCTGGTTACAGGATGAAAAACAAAAAACAAAGTCAGTGAATTTCTAAAACGGAACGGAAAGTTACTGTGATAATTGTCCAAAATGTAATAGCTGCCAATATGTAATAGTTGCAGTCCAATTAGCTTGCATCCTGTGCACGTAATGGCCCTTGGTAATGGTAGCCTCTGACATTACTGGGAAGCAGTAACATTATCCGAGGGAGCAGGATGTGTTCTTGCGCTGTTACAGCCAGCGCAAGGGTATTGTGACCTGCTGTTAGTTGATAGTTCAGCATGGACTGCTGCGTTCTCTCATAGGGGACTCTAAGTGACTCAGTTTTCAGCACAGACTGAAATACCAGGGATTATTGAACTCGATTGCATTATCAGGTGCAATACATGCTCTGGGGATGTTGTATTGCCTGCAGGTTTGTGCGTGACTCCTGGCAGGCCGTTGTTAAAGAAACAATATCACAAACGGTCTGATGGAATTCCAAGATGAACAAAGTAATAAAAAAGTTAACAAAAATGTCAATGGCATACATACATTTGAATGGAGCTTAAGAGTGAGAAACCTTCACTTTAGCCAGAATTTCTGTGAAGTACTTCTGTTCCCTCATTCATGAAACTGGATTCATGGGCTTGTGCAACATTCATTGCTTCATATTAGGGGTCAAGTTGTGTCAGAAAATTCTGAGGCAAACGAGAGATTTAGGGCTAGATGTATCAACCCGTTTGCGATTCGCAAAGGCCGGAATTCGCAGAATGCCGGCGATTGCGAATCGCAAACAGTCTTTTTGCATGTTTTGGCATGTAACAAAAATTTGCAAAATAAGTAATCGCTAAAATTTGCGATTCCTTATTTTGTTTAAGCATTTAAGGAATCACAATTTTGCGATTCCTTAAATGCTATGTATGTAGCATTTTGGAATTGCAAATTTAGGTTAAGAAATCGCAAATTACCACCAACTTGTAGTTGGTGGTAATTTGCAAATTCTTTTAAAAATGCACAATTTGGCATTTGTGAAGGTGGCATGTGACGCACATACATGCCCTTAGGGCATGTATGTGCGCCATATGCACAAACATGTCAATTTCAGGGGTGCAGCAGGGTGTCCTTGAGACACCCCTGCACCCTTGAAATTATTCTCAATTTGTGATTACAAATTGTGAATCGCAAATTGAGAATTATTTCACAATCATTCCTATGGGCCTCCTGGCCCATGGGAATGAATGGAAAATTATTCCTTATTTGCGAATTCGCAAATTGCAAATTCGCAAATAAGGAAGATTAAGAAATTGCTAAAAAATAGCGATTTTCTACATACATCCCATTTTGCGATTTCTAAATAGCGATTCCTTAAAAATCGCTATTTAGAAATCGCAAAAGGGTATGTTGATACCTCTACCCCTAGTATGGAAAAGCGCTTTGAGTGAAGGAAGCATTTGTCAGTGTGCTTACACCAAAGGGCATTGTGGACAAGAGCTGCTAAACAACTGCTGAAGAAAAACAAGAAGGACAAAATATAACATGGAGATTAAAAAAAGAGGTGGGCTTTGAAAGCTCTAAAAAGGCCTTTGTAAGAAATTGGGGGGCTTATTTCCGAGCCCCTTGCACTGCCAGTACAACACTATTTCCCATATTACAAGTGACGCACCGTGCAGGATGTGAAGCTTGCACAATAATAGCTCTACAATTGTCTCCTTACTGGCAACCAAGCACCACATTGTAGCACTTGACTCAGTGAGGGCAGCAAAGTAGAGCAATCCAAAGCCTGCTCAGGGGAGGTGGTGTGGGCTAATAATCACCATTCACTGGCACACATTAATAACACTCTATACATGATTGTACAGTCAGTGTTTTTTTTTTTTTTTAAAAAGAGTACATTTAATACTTTAACCCCTTGGGTGCTCATAACGAGGTCAGCTCGTCATGAGCTCCGGCCCTCCTGTGCTCCTGACGAGCTGAGCTCGTCACGACCTCGCCCGTTCCGTGGAAAACTTGCACGCTGGGCTGATTCTCCTGCTGTGCTGAACGTTCCATTGGAACGGGTGTGGCCATGACGAGCTCAGCTCGTCATGAGCACCGGAGCGCCGTAGCTCATGATGAGCTGACCTCGTCATGAGCACCGGGAAATACTTTTGGTGACATTCGGAAATCACATTTGGCCTATAACCCCCAAACCCATAACACCCCCACCTATACCAGATGCAACATCACAATATAAAGGGGGTGCCTTCTTAACCAAAGCAGGCTTATTAGTTTTGATAAAGGGTCACCACAAAGATAAGGCAAGCCTATTGGCATTGTCAAGGAGTCAGCACATTAAAAGTACCAAAAACCACTTGTTAAAAGTCACAGTCTTATAACTAGAATCAGTATTCATATTTAAACACAAGCATTATTGTCAATAATTCATTGCAGTGTTTACCAAGAATCACTATGATAAAATAAATGGTCAATAAAAGCACTGAATATCAACATTATGAGTATCTGACTCTTTCTTTTATAACTTTAAGTCACATGTCATAATAGGACCAATCCCTAGGGGTGCCTACACTCTCAGGGAGGTAGAGCAAAAGCTCCAGCTCAGGAAATGCTTTAAAAACAATACAAATGCTCCCTAAGTCATGCATTCTCTGGTGTCGGAGACATAAGGTTCATTTTATAAAACTTGAAAGAGGGTCTGCTATCCTCCTCAAACCCCTATGTCTCAGTTGAAATGCGCTGGTGGTGACCTCCTAGGGCCAACATTAGTAGCAGAACATAGGGGAAATAGCCCAAGCAGGGCATTATGGGACAGTCCCTCACTGGGATGAATTATTTATTTTATTTATTTATTCATAGCATTTGTAGAGCGCTCTGTAACCCTACGGGCATCCTGGCGCTTAGGTACATAGCTAAAAGCTTTGTGGGGACAGGAGCATGGACAGGATGCTGAACCGAGTAGATTTATTTATTGTGATGGGTTTTAGGAGGATTTTTGGGAAAAAGCCAAGTTTTCACCTTTTTTCGAAAGGTCAGAAGATCATTAGTTTTTCTGATATCGATGGGGAGGTTATTCCATAAGTGGGCTGCAGCTATACTGAAAGCTCGTCCTCCACAGGTGGCTTTCTTGATCCTAGGAATGCTGATGAAGTTTAAGAATGAGGATCGAAGAGACCGGGTGGGCTCGTACCACTTGAATTTGTTCTGGAGTGGTCGGGGACCTAGCCCGTGAACTGCCCTGAAAACAATACATAGGGATTTAAAGCAAATCCTTTGGTGTATGGGCAGCCAATGTAGGTCACCCAGGGCAAGAGTGGTAGAAGATCTTCGCTCGCGGGAGAGTGCCAGTTTGGCTGCAGCTGCCTGGACACTTTGGAGTCTGGAAATGAGATAGGCAGGGGATTCCAGCAAGAGAGCATTGCAGTAATCCAGGCGGCTGAGGATAGTGCTCCTGACTATGTCGGCTCTGGTCTGTGGGGGCAGGAGAGGTAGCAATCTTCGGAGTCCTCTTAATAAGGCGAAACAGCAGCTAACCTGCTAACCTGCTTATTGACGTTGGTCTCTAGGCTTAGTTTGTTATTGATAGTGACTCCAAGATTTTTTACTGAGCTCACTGGGGTGGGTGAGTCCCCTAGCGACTGAGGCCAGAAATCTGGCGGTAAACTTTTGGGGATTTTTCCTACTGTGCAATGCAGTATTTCAGTTTTCTCACTATTGAATTTTAGTGAGTTCTGATTGAGCCAGAGAGACATTTCCATCATACAGTGGTGGAAAGTTTCCATTGAGCTTCCTCAAGCTCCGTCCAGCGAGATTATCAGCTGGGTATCATCTGCGTAGTTTGTCACGCTGATGCCATGGCTTTTGATGATCCGCATCAGGGGTTGCATATAAATATTAAAGAGTACAGGACTGATAGCAGACCCCTGTGGGACCCCGTGCGGGACTTTCATGAACTCTGATTAATAGGGAGGGATAGATACTGCCTGCCACCTGTCCGTCAAGTAAGAGCGGAACCAGTCGAGCGCGACCCCTCCAACTCCGATGTTCCTTAGTCTTTCTATCAGGATGCGGTGGTTCACCGTATCGAACGCGGCGGACAGGTCAAGCAGAATCAGAGTTGCTGATTCTCCCCTGTCCGCCCTCATTCGCAGGTCATCCATGACTGTCAGCAAGGCTGATTCCGTTCCATGAACTGGTCTGAAGCCAAACTGCTCCTCTTCCAGGATGTTGTTGGTTTCTAGGAAGAGGGCTAGAGATCTGCTGACCCATCTATCTATGATTTTTATTGGATATGGTAAAAGGGATAGGGTCGGTAGTTCTTTTGGCAGTTTGGGTCCAGATTTGTTTTTTTTAACAGCGGGGTGACAATCTCTAGTTTCCAGTCTTTGGGTACGGAGCCTGTGCGCAGAGATTGATTACATAGTTGATGCAGAGCTGGTAGAATATCATCCTCGAATTTCTTGGCTATTCTATGGGGAAGAGGGTCTAGAAGAGAGCCTGAAGACGTATTGAGGGCTGTTGTGAGGAATTCCTGTTCCGAAGGTAGCATTTGAAAGGGGGTACGTATCAAGTTCCACCTTCTCGTCTTTGTTCGCTTGGATGCTGTTGTCTTGCATTGGGGAGATAGGATTGCTATTCATTCCCTCTACAATTTTGCTGATTTTATCTTGGAAGAACACTGCTAGGTCGTCGCAGTGATCTTCCAAGATGAGTACCTTCACTTAATGAGCGAGTAAGGCGGCTTAGTGCTTTACCTGCTGGAATACCTTTTTCCTTTTTTTTTTAAAGGGATGCCCCAGACACCATAAGCCGCATTTTCCATGCGTCTGCAGTTCAGAGAGCCCACTCCTGTGCTGCTGTGCCAACCCCCGCCTGGCTGACACTGTGCTGTGCTATCAGAGGAGCTGGCAATCTTTATCCTGCTGTCCGTGCAAAAAGGAGCATTGCTGAAGGTGGCAGTCCTCTGGTCCTGGGGATGTACTCCCGGAACCCATCCTTTGTCTTCGGGCCCAGAAATGAGGTCTCAGATTCCATCCATGACTGAGCAAGTCAGGGTATGTGGTCTCCAGGCACAAGGGGAGTCTGGAGAGGGGGCCCAAGCACACACCCTCCCTGGGCAATTTAGTTTTACTGGCATCCTGGACCAGCCTCATTCTCTGCTTGCCCTCCCTAGGTCCCAGGGCTTCCTGGACATTATACATAGCACCCAGGGTAGCAGTGAAGTCCAAGTCTTTCCCCAACCAGCCCTCAGGGGGCATAGGAGTGAAGCGGTGACAACATTACGTGCCCTAGAGAGCCTCATCTAGAACTTGGATTCAACTGCAGAGTCCTTGGTCCAAAAGGCATCAGGGGGCTTGTACTTCCAGCTGCTCATGGTGTTGCCGCCAAAGCCGCAGAGGTTCAGGGCCTTGATCACCATTAGCTCTTCTATCATCAATGGCAACTCATTTCCCAGAATACAGTCAATGGGCAACTGTAGAATAACTATGACCCTTCTCTGGGGCACCACCCCACTCCAGGGATACCAGGGCCATGGGTTAGAATCATACCTCCCCCCAACTGAGTTATCCTACACACCTGACCAGTGTTCTGCTCTGGGGAAACCAGCCTTTTCAGTAAGCTTGCTATTCACAAGAACTTGGCCCTGACCTGACAAACAAATACTGAATATGTGCTCCCTCAGAATTTGGTTGCACTGCCTAGTAAAATCATCTACTTTGCTGCCCCTTGCCCAGCCCTCAGTGCCGTGCTGGTGTAATCTAAGGAATCCACCCAGGACTGATTAGGGAGCTTGTGGTTCTCCCTGAACCTCTGACAGTACTTCTCAGGGGTCAGCCCAAATTCAGCAACAAAGATTGCTTTCTTCTGGGCATACCTGGTATCATCCTATGCCTCTAATGTACAGGTATATATATATGTAGTAGTATGCTTCCTCAGGCTACCCCCCCACATACTCCTCTGGGATCTTATGTATTTTGAGTGCAACTTCATAAGCAGCAAACCACTTGTCTATATCACCCGTGTGCCCCCTTATGGAAGCTGGAAAAAGCTTCTAGACAGTGGCTTTGAAGTGCATGGAATTCACTGCCTCCCCTGCCCTGTGTCCAAGCTGGCTGAAGTGACAATGCAGGGTTGTTAGTTCCTTTGTGTGAAGGTAGAGCATTGGCTATTCAGATGTATGTGGGACTGTGTTCCTTTCCTCCCCCATCCTGCCAGTAAATGGTGCATTCCGGGACACCGAATCCCCCTGTTGAGGATTGTCTGGGAGGAATTCACAAATCTAACTGTCAGTTACACCCAGTCACATGACCTAAGGCAGGCTACAGCCTCAAAGGATTAAGGAAAGGAAAATGCCAACTTTCTATAAGGGGAATTTGCAAAAATTGTAATGAAAATCTGCCTTTACCATTAAGATAGCCACCAGCTCCCAATTGGATTTTATATATTATTAAATGTAATAAGGAATCCCCAATGTTTTCCTATAAGCCAATTTAACAATGTTTTGGGGAGAGAGCATAAGTACTTTAACACTGGTTAGTAGTGGTAAAGTGCCCTTAATCCTAAAGCCAACATAAACTAATTCAGCAAAAAATAGAAGGAGGAAGGTAAAACATTTGGGGGTGACCCTGCAGGAAAGACCTAATTAAACACCCAGTGATTTCATGTGCCAATAGCCAGCCTAGCTACAATGAAAATAGTTTGGGAGGACATTTCACAGAAAGACATGTTCAATACTAACTTCTACAAGTCCTGCTTGTAAATATCAGGCATCCTGCATTTTTGGGCAATACGGCTTACATATGAGCGACTTATTAATATTTAAAAGGAAGGTGTAGGCCTGTTTAAAGAGTTTACTTTGACAGGTCAAATTTCCCATTTACATTTCCCACAGGTAGGCTACCTGTGTGTGCAGCTACAAGACTGCGCTTGACTGTAGTCTCTAATGTGCAGCCTACATCCATGCACACAGGTGTGCACAAATGTGTTCACATACAACCAATGCAGTGCCCCTTACCATAGCTGCATTGCAGTAGCCTTATCTTAAAAGGCAGACACTGGCAATATTCCAGTGCAATACAATTACCATGCAATTATTGGCAACGTGATTCACTCACAATAAAGGTGTAAAAATTGGATGATCCAAAGCAAACATATCTTGTCATTCTAAATGGACAGGACCCATATGCAACAGTCTCAAAATTAGAAATATGATGAAATATCAAGAGGCAGCTACTTCAAGATCTGTGGAGCACAGAGACATTTTAAGACATGGCCAAAGTTGGCTCGGGCCCAGGGCCCCAGCCTTTCAGGGGGCTTCCTGATAGGGTCAGCTCTGTTCTAAAGAGAGTCTTGTCCTGATTACCATGAATAATTCTTAAACAGATTGGGCCCGATTCACAAAGGTAAACTGAGAAGAAAGTCTAACTTTATGACTTTCGGTATTCAAAAAGGGCATTTACCAGTAGTAAAGATAGACTTTTGTTTCAGTGAAACTTAAGTTTTGGTCTTAAGTTTAACTGAGACCAAAACTGAGACAAATGCCTAACTTTATTAGTCGTAAATACTCTTTGTGAATACTGAAAGTCGGAAAGTTAGACTTTCTTCTCACCTTACCTTTGTGAATCAACACAATGTTTTAAATATAATTTTCCTTCAATTTATTTATTTTTAGATCAAAACAGGACCTAACATATAAGAAATAGAAGTGTGTTACAGAGATTACTTGCAGTAATAATAGCGAGCTGCTGATATGTTACAATATTGAAAACACACATCACTATCCCTGAATATTAAATGTAAACACCTTTAGAATGTGTACTGTCAGAGACCTGTCCAAAGAAGACATGGAAGAGCTGAAACTGGATTATAATTCAGCTGTTCCAAACAGGGGCCCCAAAATATGTTTGGACCCGGGGCCCCAAATCATTAAGATGTCCCTGGTGGAACCAGAACTGAGACGCACTTACCACCTCATCAAGACTGCATAAAGAGAATATGTATGCATTACTAAAAAAAATGGGATTTGGTCCCCAATTTTTAGGCTGGATCTAACTTCTTTACGCTGAGCCACTTGCTCAAGTGGTAGTAAATAACCGAAAATCATCGACATTCACTCTTGAAAGAGGAGCCAGACACGGCTGTCCCCTGTCCCTGTTACTCTTCACTCTGATGCTTGAGCCGCTGGCATGGTGGATATGAAAGGATCCCATCATAAGGGACCTACGATGGTCGGAGGACAGGGAAGACCATATCTCATTGTATGCCGATGACACAACTTTTGTATTTGGCCTCACTGAGGGCCTCACTAAATAGAGCACTCCATATTTTCACAAATTTTGGTAACTACTCTGGATACACCATAAATTGGGGGACATCAGTCATTTATGTGCTGATAGGGATGTATCCCTCCCTCATCCCAACCATCAGTTAAAAGAGGCGCAGGGAGGATTTAAATACCTGTGGGTGTATGTCACCCAAGATCCGGCACTATACTACAAACGGAATCTCCGAACCCCGCTGCGGCAACTAAAAAGCGACGTCAGGCACTTGAAAACCCTTCCGTTGCCCCTGCTGTGTTTTTTATATATACTGCAAAACTCGTCACAAACGGAATCTCCGACCCCCGCTGCTGCGACTAAAAAGGGACGTCAGGCACTGGAAAACCCTTCTGTGTCCCTGCTCGGCCGAGCTGCCTTATTTTAAATGATGTCTCTGCTGTGTTTTTTATATATACTGCAAAACTCTCCAACCCTGATTCCAACCAACTATTTCAGGACCTTCGAAGAAGAGCAAAGAGAACTCCTGTGGGAAGGGGAACCACCCGCATTGCAACACAGAAGTTGATAAGAGACTGGAACGGCGGTGGTATAGGACTGCCGGACTTGCGCAGGTACCACTGGGCAGCACAACTAGCAGCCATAAACCTGTGCATGTGAAGACCCTGTGATGGCCCTGGGTACAATATGGATCGTTGGCTCCTTCCGGGTGGTGATTATACAAGAGTGCTATATTCAAACCCAGCAAAACTGCACCTGACAGGCCCCACTGACCAAGCAGTCCGTATATGGCACTCAGCAAATAACATTTTGGGGGGAACAAAGATAACCACGCAGATCACCCTGCTGTGGGACTCTTACAGATTCTGGACGTTGAGAAGTACCAGGGCTTTGACAAATGGGACATGATTGGGATATCAAGGGTGGGAGACTTATGGAAAATGGGAGATGTGCTCCCCTTTGCTCAGCAACAGACAGAATTCAAATTAGCTGATAAAGAATACTTCAGATACCTAAAAATAAGACATGCTTTAAGATCAGTCATTCCAAAAGAGGAATCCCTTGGAAAGACTTGGGTGGCGCTGGGGATGTTGGCAGCAAAACGCAACATCACATGGTTGTGGGGAGCACAAGCGACACCGCTTACAGCATGGAAGAAATTCCTGGAATGGTGTATGTTAATGGAACAAACAGTGTACAAATCAAGGCGATGCTGAAGGAAATGGACACAAATATGGGGCAGATGGAATGATTATAGGGGAAATATATGTGAACCTCGATAGGCGACCCACCAAACGACTGCAGAAGTAGAATAGAAGGGATACAATAGAATATTTAGAGCAAAGTGGAAAGATAGGAGGGGCTGGGTATGAAGATTATATTACAATGATGGCCATGCTCAGTATAATGATGTATAATTCTCTCATATTACTATGGTATTATGCTTAATAAAAATATATTTTTTTAAAAGACTGCATAAAGACAGATGAAGTCAAGAACACATTCAAGTCCTGGCATAAAAACTTCTGTGAGGCAGGCAGAGGACTTGATGTTAATGGGAAATTTTGGTGTGTGGTTTCTCTGGCAGTTTAATGGCTGCGCACCATTTTGAAAAACTGTGGCACGAGTCAATTGATTGCACGCACAATTGCTTGGTTACTTAAAACTCTTGCAATAAATATACAAGATATATATTTACATAGTGAATTAAAAATCATTAGTAAAATCTTCCGATTCAGTTTTTCAAATATAACAGACTAGCAGCCCATCCCGACGTTGTCCGGGAGCAAAAGGCTTGAGAGCAATCAGGTTTCAGGGCCCCCGCCCACCCCGACGTTGTCCGTGCATCCGCCGGAGCGCACCCGCAGCTGCTTCACCTACCTTAGCCGCTGCTCCTCCCCTTGCTCCTGAGTTCACCGCTCCGCCGCTCCTCGCCGCTCCTCGCCGCTCCTCGCCACTCCTCCCTGCCTGTCCGCCGCTCCTCACCGCTCCTCCCCGCCTGTCCGCCGCTCCTCCCCACGCTCATGTCCGCCGCTCCTCCTCACGCTCCTGTACGCCGCTCCTCCCCGCGCTCCTGATGTCAGCACGCACGTCGCGGCCGGCGCTACTTCCAAGGGACTACTTTTTTTTGTATTCGTAAATTTTTTAAACAACGTATATATATATTTTTTTCATATAGCCTATGTCCATCTGCTTGTCCTGACGTTTTCAAAGATGTATTGGGTGTTTGGATTGGTGGTGTAGTTTTTGAGTTTACCTGGCTCAAAGGACACAGTTCTCTCTTTATAATAGTAGTATAGATATAGATACAGATATAGATAGTAGTATTGATGTTGAAAGGTAAGTTAAATTTGTGGTGGTATTGTTTGTACTGTGTGCCCCTATGTATGCCTTTAAAAGTAGTGAGTGTAATTAATGTTGTTATTTTATGGCAGCACATAACTGGCTTAATGGGAATCTGTGTTTGTGCTGCTGACAGCACTCACTTTCAGTGTTCAGATATTTGTTGTTTAATTTAAGCAATCCTCAAAGTAAAAACACCAATCAATTCTACAACATAGTTGTCCGCAGGACTTAACTGACCACCTGCCAATGTGGGTAACCTTTAGCCTGTCTTGGATGTTCAGCTCTTGGCATCCTGTGACTTGTAGGGCCATTGTTACAATGGCAAAACCACGACTCCCAGCATGCATAGCGGCTCAAGAAGTCACAATGATTGGATAGCACTGTCAGGCGGGAAACAACCTTTACAATGTAACTTTTACAACGCACTACCATTACAATGCAGTCATTACAACGCAACATCCCTTACAACGCATGTCATTACAACCTAACCAATATTACGCATGACACTACAACGCATACAATTACAACTCATGTCATTACAGCGCAGTCATTACAACGCATACCATTACAACGCATACCATTACAACGCATAGTACCCTTACACTATCCAACACTTACCCTACTGTTGCACTCCCTGGAGTTAGAATAGTAATTTTACCCCTACCCTATCCAATACTTACCATACATGCAATGTATGGTATGCGTTGTAAAGGTAGTATGCGTTGTAATGGAATGCGTTGTATAGGTAGTTTTTAAATATTTGTTGAAATGGAATGTGTTGTAATGGATGTTGCGTTGTAAAAAATGTGTTGTAAAGGTATGCGTTGTAAACGTATGCGTTGTAACGTCATACATCCCTGTCAGGCTAGGGGGTGGTTGAGAGCTATGAAGGCCCTTTGTTCAAAGTCAACTGGTGCCAGTGGTTGACTATGGAGCAGAGGTGTATCGACTCGCCGGATCTGTTTGTGTCAGCGAGTACTGTATTGTATTATAGCATTTGCATAGCGCTTGCTACCCCTATGTAGAGCCGCTGTGAGATCTATGCATTGTGAGGCATTGACAATGCTTCCTACTGCTCAAGTGCGATGTGTGGTCTGACCGCTATCCAAACCCGAACCAGGACATGACCATCTGGGACCAGGAGGCTAAGAGCTTTTTTAACAGAAAATGTCAATCTGTCATGTTCCAAAATACCTTGTTGTGGATAGTTAAAGCTGAGCTTTTTAGGTCTGCCCTTGAGACAGCTTTAACTGACATGCCAACCTTGTCTTTTCCCAAAAATCATAATATAAAACATACATAAGGGGTTACCTTGCTTCAACCATAAATCACTTCAAGTGTCATTCACAGTTTGCTTCCTCCCACCACAGCATACAGCACAGGGCAATGTGTCAGACTCCTTCACCCATCACCAGCTCCTCTACACTCTGAGCGACCCTTGACCCACCCGGTAGGTCGCTCCCCCGGCGCACATCGCCACCTGTGTGTCCGCCACTGCTGCTGCTGAGTAAGTTGGCCACTGCATTGTCTACCTGCTGGCCAATTACAGCGAGGCCTCCGAGTACGCCTTTTTCCAGGCCCCTGCGAGAACCTTTGAATTATGTTGAAGTGTGAGACGTTAGTTTTTTTTGTTGATGCTGCAGTGAGACCTATGAGTGCGCGAACGTTTTAGCCTCTTTGGGCAATGTAAATGAGGGTTATTGATTTCGGGCCTCTCCAACGGAAAGCGGCGTCAATGACCATACGTCATGCCTCTTCGGCAATGTAAATGAGGCTTATTTCATTCGGCTTCTTTTTGGTTTCCTGCCCGCCCCCTGTGCGAACGTTTAATGTCATGCAAATTGTGCAATTTTTTCCACGTTGTTAACTGAATGTAATTGAGCCCTCCGTGAACGGGTTTGTCCTTACGACGTTAATAATGTGCTCAGTTGTTAAACTGTGTCCGCTTTTGCGCAGCTAATACAGTGCTCCCTTCCTCTTACGCGTTTGTCCGTAGTTTAGCAATAATGTGCCGAGTGCGTCAACCAATCCTTCTTTATTTTTTTTATGTCACGTGCGTGTTGGACCAATATGTGAAAGTGTAGCAAACTTTTTTGGGGACGTACTTGTATTTAATGTAGCGTGATTGGTTGTTTGGGTAAGGCGCGCCCCTTTGGTGTGGCCTCACTTGACTGACACTGATCGTATTGTGAAGTGGGCTGTGACTTGTGGTACAGTGTGGTACAGTGCCCCTATCTCCATGCCCCTTTTGCTTAGGAAGCCACGCCCCTTTCTTTATGTCGGATCGGAACCCTGGTGAATTCGCGGAATGTGTGAGCGATGTTGTGAGTGAAGTGAGTACCCAGCCCATGCCACACAGTGAACTTGTAAGCGAACTTGTAATGTTTTTAGGCATTCCCCTATCACAATGTATTGGCACGGTCCTCAGTAATCAATCAATCAATCAATCAAAGCATTTGTATAGCGCCCTACTCACCCGGAGGGTCTCAAGGCGCTGGGGGAGGGGGGTCCGCTAGTGCTCGAACAGCCAGGTCTTCAGTTGCTTCCTGAAGGAGAGGTGGTCTTGGGTCAGGCGGAGGTGGATGGGGGGGAGTTCCACGTCTTGGCAGCCAGGTAGGAGAAGGATCTTTCTCCTGTTGTGGCTCTTCGGATGCGGGGGACGGCGGCGAGGGCGTGGCTGGTCCATCGAAGCTGGCGGGTGGGAGTGTAGAAGGTCAGACGGTCGTTGAGGTATCTTGGGCCTTGGTTGTGGAGAGCTTTGTGTGTGTGGGTGAGGAGTCTGAACGTGATTCTCTTGCTGACAGGGAGCCAGTGCAGGTTTCTCAGGTGTCCGGAGATGTGGCTGTGTCGGGGAATGTCCAGGATGAGGTGTGCCGAGGCGTTCTGAATGCGCTGGAGTCTTTTCTGGAGTTTGGCTCTGGTTCCGGCGTAGAGGGAGTTGCCGTAGTCCAGTCGGATGGTGACTGTTTTTGTCACCATTGTCAGCCGGTTTGTGTTTTAATTCTCTGTGTACAAAACTGTGTTTATGTCTCCAGTGATTCTTAATGAAGTCACTGTGTTTTGTGAAGGGGCTGTGTTTTCTGTGTGGTTGAAGGTGTAAGCGCCTGAAGTGTGATGCATTTTGGGACATGCCCCTCTGTCAATGTTACCGCCCACATTAGTTTGACACGCCCATGCTACTCCCTAACAGCAGAACAACGCCCACAAGGAACTACTTTAGCCCGAATGTTTTTTGCCCTTTGTAATGTATATGTTGTACAAATGTATAGCCTATGTCCATCACCTGGACCTCCCCTTTCCAACGCTGTATTGTGTGTTGTGATTGGTGGTGTACTTCTGGAGTTTACCCGCCTCAAAGGTTCCCAGTTCTCGCTTTATAATAGTAGTATAGATTAAACAAGGAAATCTGGTAGTTTCAACTTAAAAAATTGAAGATGCTGTTAGACAAAAACATTTCAATTCATATATATGCCAAAGGATGACCAATCAGCCCCTAGCAGCCTACCAATTAATGTAATTGCCTGATAGTAGCTTATACATATACATGATAAAACCTAAAATTTATGGTGAGGCAAACTTTGAATATAAAATCTTTAGTATCAAAATATTTCTAATGGTAGGAGGCAAGCGTAGATCGTAATTTAGGCAAAAGGAGCATTCAAGGAAGTATTCTAGTTCATTCGTTCATCTCCTAATATTATTATGGGGACTCTATTTTGCTTCTAAAGATTCAATATGATGGTTAATTGCTTTTTATGTAAAAAGTACTGGATGATTTTCGTGTTCTATACGTTTTTGCTTCACTTTTAGTAGACATTTGAAAAAACAGCAATTTAATTGAGTGTCCCCTGGGTCGAAGCAGGTTAAGATAGCCTGTCTTCTTGTTCATATTCCTCTTTGGTTAAAGGCCTTCAGTAACAGATGTTTCCTTTCTTCCCTTACGATATTACAGGAGCAAACCAAATGCAACATATCCTCCTTGCAGCTCCCACAAAGGCGACAAGTGAAGGGTAGGTTACCCCATTGCCAAGGTGTCATATGTTCTTTGACTGGTATTAACCCCAGCCAGTATCTTAAGGACTGCTGCTTAGTAAAAACTGGATAACCGGCGGCAAAGTAATCTTGTGGTGAGATGGAGTTATAATTGTTTAACGTCATCCACCCATGTGCCCTTTGTGCTAGTGTTGCTTTATCTTCTGTAGCTGATTGAAGTTTAAGAGACTTCTTTACTAAATATTTAAAGGCCTGTTGGTCAATTGTCATTTCCCAAAGCTGGAAAAGACTTGTATGTTCTAGGGACTCTTGCAGATACTCTCTGCCTGGTGATGTATGATGATGCTGTAACTTGTCCCACAGCATATGATCCAATGTATTCAATTCAGCTTTCCTAATTTTGTTCCAGTATGTTATATATAGGCAGCGCCTGGCTAGTGATTGCTAATTCTGGTCTTATCTAAGCGGGGGAGGTGTAACTTGGCAAGGAGAATATAGGGGCATAATACCAAGCAATAGCGATAATTATCGCTATTGCTTGGTTAGCGTGAAAAAATTATCGCCCAGCTGCGGCGATTTTTATCGCAGATAAACCTTGGTATTACCAAGGGTTATCGCAAATGCGATAAAAATCGGCCGCAATGCATGAATATCGCTGAAAAGTCAGAGATATTCATGCATTAGCGAGCTAATGCTCTTAGCAATGTTGTCCACCTCCCATTGGATAACATGGCTAAGAACTGCTCAGGGCAGGTGTTAGCTTTTGGAGATATTCGCGCTTAGCGCGATTATCTCCAAAAGTTGGTAATAGGAGATAGCGGTGTTAGCGACTGTTTCCAGTCGCTAACATCTTGGCACGCCCACTTTGCATGTCATTAGTGATAAATATCACTGACATGCAAAGTGGGGCCCAAGATGGTCGCTATCTCCTACTAGCTGTCGCTAACTGGTGTTAGCGACAGCTAGGTAATAGGGAGATCATTTTATCTCCGCTTTCTTGGCTTTTAAAGCCAAAAAAGCGGAGATAAACCCCCTTGATAATATGCCCCATAATTCTATAAGCTTGGGAGACTATATTATTTAACGTGGTTGCATCCTGTCCTCTTAAAATCTCACTTTCATATGAAACTGTTGGAAGGAATTTTGCTCTTACAACTTCCAGTAGTGGGGTCAAAACAGGTCCAGCTACCTTTTTCTTCAAGTTTTTATAAGCTGCAGCTAAAATTAGGCCTTTCTTTTTAATTGCCTCCTTCTTTGCAAGAAAGTTTCCTTTATTATCGATAATTACTCCGAGGTATTTGTATTCAGCTGTGTACCTGCACCATTGGTGGGTCGCGCAGAATCTCATAGCTGTTATTTGTGACGAGAGACTCTCACTGCATCCGTATGGCTGGTAGGCAACATTTAGCATCACAAGCACACCTTGACCCATCCAGCGTTGTGTCTCCTGCGTGCCCTCATTTTGTGATGGGAGGCACCACTTAAGGGCCGGAGCCATGTAGTGTTCTGTGGTGTTCAGCATGTTTGTTTGTTTACTGCCTACACGTTGTTTTTTCAATAAAGTTTAACGGATATTAGAACGAGACAGGGGACGTTGCTGAATGCAGGTGGACTGCGGCTCTGTACCTCTTTTTTTTTGTTTATATTAAGGTTTTGGTGGAGCACCACAAAACTACAGGTACACACTCTTCTTTGTGTTTCGTATGCATGTTAATGACAAAAAAGCATGTACACAGTTGAAGAGTGGCCACAAATGTTATACTTGGAGACGCATGGTGCCAGTGGTGTCCTCATTCTCACGGATGTCTGCCTGCCACAGATCTTGCTTTCAACCACCTGCTCGATGTCACAATCTTTGTTGGCATGCAGTAGTACTTATTCTAATGGACTAAAGCTCTTGGTTTGCTCTTGAGTGATTTTTCATTTTGACTATGCTTTTTTTCAGCAAAACCAGTGTGACTTTTTAAACAGACATTTTTTTTGTACTCAGTCTCCAACACTCAATTTCGTGGGCATGCTATGTTGTTTAGCTCTTAGTACCGTTCTTCTACTTTGAGAGAGTTATTCTGTATTTGGGGTATTCAATACAAGTACTTGACCTGAGTACCAGTTCTCAGGTGAGAGGTCGCTCACTGGTGATAGGCTACAGTTAAATATACAAATGGAAAAGGAAAGGATTCAGTCATTCTGTCTGGTATCTTGGGGCCCGATGTAGGTAAATCCCATTTACCGATTTTGAAATACCGAATTTTACCGATTCGGTATTTCAAAATCGGTAAATGGGATGTAGGTCCCAACATCTGGATTTGTTACCGAATCCTTAAAAATTCGGTATTTACCGATTCGATAAATACCGAATCGGTATTTGCTATTGAATCCTATGGGCCTTGAAGCCCATAGGATTCAATTCAAATACCGAATCGGTAAATACCGAATTTGTCAAGGGTGCAAGGGGTGTCACTTTGACACCCTCTAGCACCCCCAAAACGGGCATGTGTGCAATGTGGCACACAGACATGCCCTAAGGGCACGTCTGTCTGTCACATGGCACATGTGTACATGCACAGATGTGCATGTACACAGGAATCGGTATTTTACCATGGATTTGTATTCCATGGTAAAATACCGATTCTGTAAGCCATGTGCCAATGGAAAATTGGCTAAGCACATTGCATTTTCGGTAATTTTACCGAATCGGTAAATATTACAGAATCGGTAAATATTACCGATTCGGTAAATTTTACCGAATTGGTAAATTTACCGATTCGGTAAAATTACTGAATATGTGCACCTACATCTCCCTAGCCCTTTACCGATCGGAAACGGCCGAAAATCGGTATTTTCGGCCGATTCCGATCGGTAAAGTGCTACCTACATCTTGCCCCAAGTGTATAACCCCCCCAATGCTTTAGCCTCCTCATTAGCATTATTATTACATACGATTGCGGATCTTTCCCTTAGACATACGCACTTCATAGTGCTTGGTGATTTTAATCTTCATGTTGAAAATTCCTTATGCACTCAGGCTACCCGCCTATTAGAGACTCTGCAGGGTTTGACCTTATCCCAATTAGTTCAGGGCCCGACCCATATAGCGGGCCACACTCTTGATCTAATATTCTCAAGCCACCCTGGGATCACTGTGCATCCCTCCCTTCCCCTCACATGGTCAGATCATTATCTTCTTCCTTTTGACCTAACTCTTCCTTCACTACCTAGTCCTCTAGCACTTGGCAGGGAGTATGGGAGAAAATGGCATAAAGTAACCTGTGCCGCTTTGGATCCTTTTTTTTCCTACCAACTAGATCCTCTATCTAATGACCTTAATGAAAAGGTGGCTAAACTTAATTCCTCCATTCTATGTGCCATTGATGCTATTGCCCCATTACAATCAATTGCCTCGGCCAGATCCCGGCCTTCTGCTCCCTGGTTCTCCCCTGCGTTGCGTGAGAAAGAGAGCCGTTGTAAAAAGTTGGAGTGCAAATGGCGGCAGACTTATGATACTGAGTCTAAAATTCTTTATAAGACTGCTAAAAAAAAATTCAAAAACTTAAACGGTCTACCATGAGAGATTGTTATGCCCTACAAATTATGAATTCAGATAACTCTGCTAAAACTCTTTTTAATATTGTAAAGGACTTTGTTAATCCCCCAGCCATGGTGTCTCAGAGCACCCCCAGCCAGCTCTTATGCAATGGATTATCTGACTACTTTCACGATAAAATCACTAATATTACATCTTCCTTTACTCCTGCTATGGCCCTCCCTATCTCTAGTGACATGGATCTTGAGAACGTGTCACTGGAGTCCTTTAAAGAACTTACCATTGAGACTGCATTGAGTCTGTTTGTCCAGTGCAAATCTGGCTCTTAGATCCTGTCCCTGCTAAAGTGATGGGTAATCTGGCTCCTTTATTGATTAGCCCACTCCTTTCTATTTGGAACACATTGTTGTGTACTGGACAATTTCCGTCCTTGTGGAAGGAGGCAATGCTAGTCCCTATTTTGAAGAAAGGAGATGCCGATCCTGTGCTTTTTAGTAATTATCGCCCTATTTCTGTCCTTCCTAAACAGGCTAAAATCCTGGAAAGGGCTGTTTAGATACAATTGGCGGATTATTAAGAAGCCAACCAGCTGCTACATAATTCGCAGTCTGGATTTAGAATTGGTTTTAGTACAGAGACCGCTCTTCTAGAGGTATCGGAGACAATCCAGGAGTGTGTAGATAGGGGCGAGGAGGCCATGTTGGTCTTCCTCGACCTATCCACCGCTTTTGATGCGGTGTCTCACGAGATACTATTGGATCGTCTGGGTCAGATTGGTTTGAGAGGCATGGTTCTGTCCTGGATTAGTTCCTTTCTTAAAGGACAGACTCAGAAGGTCTTGCTTAGACCTTTTGAATCAGAGGGTAAACCTTTGCTTTGCGGTGAGCCTCAGGGCTCTGCTCTGAGCCCTTTGTTTTCTAATCTTTATCTTGCTCCTCTGGCGTAGGTGGTGGAATCTTGGGGGGTCAGAGTGATCTCTTATGCTGATGATACTCAGCTTGTGTTTTCATTTAGAGATCACTCTGACTCTAATTTTGCCAATTTTCGCCATTGTCTCAGCAATATATGCTCTTGGACGACCTCTAATCATCTCAGACTTAACACTGATAAGACGGAGGTATTATTTTTTAATCAGAAAACCCCGCTGCCTGCCATTTTTTGGTGGCCGACTGTGCTTAATCCTCCCCCCATTCCAGTCCAAACAGTACGAAATCTGGGCTTTCAATTTGATAATGCTCTATCTTGCAATTCTCAAATTAATAAGGTTACGGCAGCTTGCTTTGGTAAGCTGCGCATGATTAGAAAGATTTTTCCCTACCTCCCGCTGGATGCCCGCAGAACCATTATTCATGCCCTGATCACCTCACACCTTGACTACGCCAACAGTCTCTATGCCGGTGCCCTCTTTCTTGTACCTAATTGAACGCATGCAGATTGTACAAAATGCGGCGGCGAGATTGATTGGCAATATTCCATATCACCACTCGGTCGTATCCTATCGTAGGAAGTTACATTGGCTTCCCATTGCCCGTCGCATTCAGTTCAAGGTTCTGACTCTTGCTTTTCGGGCCCTTAATGGGTCGGGCCCGGGATACCTGAGAAAGAGACTAAAATTGTCCCAGTCGGTCAGATCTTTGAGGTCGAACAACTTGCGCCTCCTGGTTGTACCTCGCTTTCGCCGTTCCAGAGCTGGTGGCAGAGCGGTTGGCGTAATGACCGCTAAGCTCTGGAACAGCCTTCCTTTGGACCTTAGGTTTATCTCCTCTGAATCACTGTTCCCGAGCAAATTGAAAACTTGGTTGTTCACTATCCCTTAGGAGTCATTTTTCCTTTCTAAGTCTGCAGTCTACAGCGCCGGGACACCCCCGTCGGGGGTAGCCGTGCGCTTTACAAGCTTCAAAAATAATAATAATAATAATGTTGCATGTTGCTTTTCCTCACTATGTTAAATATTGTATTTTGTGATGGTGTGTAAGTCATCATGCGCAACACGTCTCTTCGTGTCAGTGTATAAGTCGCCTTGAGCCTCACCTCTTGTATGTCCAGTGAGCAAGTCCCATGTGCTACACTTCCAGTTTGTCTTGTGTGTAAGTCGCCCTGTGCCTCACGTGTTGTTGTCTTGTGTGTAAGTCACCCTGCACCTCAAATGTTTTTGTCTTGTGTGTAAATCACCCTGCACCGCACGTGTTGTCTAGTGTGTAAGCCGCCTTGCGCCTCACGTGTTCTTGTTGGGTGTGCAAGCCACTTCATGCTTCACTTCCTGTACACTTTGTGTTTAAGTCACTATGTGCTACACGTGTACATTAGTTTCACACCCATACACAGAGTTAATCTTTTGAGTCTTGTCCCTTACACATTTGGTTTCACCGGATAGTTGTGGTCATGGGTGTTTGTCTAAGGGTGGGTCTACCCTTTCTACTTACTTTTTTCAGGAGGTTTTTGTTGGGGAAGATGAGTTTATTATTGCTTGTCAATATGTTTACCTTTCCTTTCTGATTTCTTAGTGTTCAGACTCTTGCAAAGTTGAATTTTAGTTTGCTTCCCTGAGTCTTTAACTTTTTCTCTGCTTATGTATATGGTCATTTATAGTTTTTCCCATGTGTTATCCTTCTTTTTATTTTTCATTTAAAAGGAGGGGGATAGGGTATATCCTGATTGTATTAGTATATGTTTCCCAGCCCTTCTGTCTCCCTGCTGCACAGCCAGAGTGAGAGTTGGTATTTGGAATGTTGGTGTGACTGTGATGCATGAAATGCTTGGGTGCCTGTGTGGATGAGTGGTGACAGTTGGAGATGGCCTGAGCAGCAGGCAGGCTGCTCCGGTGGGGCTCATGTATGATATGCAGACTGGAGTATACGGATAACCAGACTTATAGACAGATGTACATATTTACCATCCTGCAACTATGAAGTTAATAAAATACATGAAAGACAACTCGGCTACGTCTGGTAAGACACAACAAAGAGAGTGAAGGGGGGAAAGAAGGAATGGAAAGAAAAGAACCTACTGGGTGACTAATTCATGAGGAAAAGAAAAGAACTAGAGAGAGTTCAGGATAAAGACAATATCCAGACTCATGACATGGTACAAACGCACAGAGGAGCTGCAAGTTCAGGGGAGTGTGGCAGTGAAGCGGGGAATATTCAGAGAGAAGGAGACACAAGAAATCAGGTAGAAGGGTTAGTACCAGACAAGTGAAGGTGGCTAAGACAGATTAAGGAAATAGAGTGAAGAGAGCGTGGAGGAAAAAGTACAGGGGAGAGAAAACCCACTAAGAGGGTGGAATCATACAGACAGCAGTGTTAGAGAGTGAAGTGGCGAGATCACCAAGAAAAGCCACAGGAAAAATAAGAGCAGCCACAGAGGGAGTAGAAGTAAAGAATGAGCATAGAAAGATCACAAGGAGAACAAACAAAGGCAGAGAGAAGAAAGAAAGATTGAAGAGCTGAAGTGAGAGAGGGAGTCTAGAGAAGGAATCCTGACCGGAAAGGTCAGGGCTGGCTTCATACCTGCAGTGATATAGCTGTGAGCTATGAGCTGTGCTCAAGGCACAGCTCAAGGGCAAGACCAGGCGATCTCCTCAAGGCACGAACACACCCTGTGCCCGCCGCATGTACGAATATTGAGCTCACTTCTCAGGCTCCTAGAACAGCATTGGCCAGTCACTTCCCTGGCAGCAAGTGGAAGGTGCCCACCTTGCAAATCCCTACAAGGCACTGCTCACCAAGAGGAGCAATTTGGCAGTACACACACAACTTTCTTCTCAGCACTCACCACGCGCTGTCACCCTTCGGACAGAGCAAGCCACTTGGTCACAGGAGTTCACAGGGGCACACCAGCCAGGTGTCCCCAGGTAGGCCAGCACAGGTGGTAGTCCTGCAAATAACCCAACAGGCAGCAGGTCAGCCCTCCCAGTAGTCCATTCCCCTGGTGGTTCCTCCTGGGAGTCCAGCAACATGCCGGGCACCAGTTCCACGTCAGCACCAAGCAGCACACTTTACATGGGGGCACAGCCCCAATATTTATACTATGTACAGTCTTTGTTCTTCCCCTGGCCAGGGCTCTGAGCCCGGTCCAAACCAGTTCTGGGGGCACTTACACCTTTCTTTAGAGTGCACCAACACCCTCCTTTGTCAGTGTAGGCCTTGGCCCCAGACACACCACAGAGGGTCGGAGCCAACATTGTTTGAGGCAGGCCCTGTCCTATTCAGGCCCAGGTGCTACTCCTCCCACCACTCCTAATGCAGATAGGCCTATTCAGCCGAGCGCTGACTCGCCCTGCCCCTCTGGAGCCACTGCAACTCCCCAGCCCCCGTCACTCAAGGAGTCAGACATGCAATACACATCAGGCAGACACAATGACATATTGCACACTGAAATGGCAACTTCTAAAAGTGGCATTATGAAAATAGTGACAATAAATCTGCGCACACCATTACGCAGCATTTATTACCACTATTACCACTGAAACACATATCAGGGAATCCCCAATGCACTCCTATGAGAGGGCAGCCTCACAGTAGCGAGAAACCAAAATGGCTGTTTGTCACTACCAGGACAGGCCACACAGTTAAGGCACATGTCCTACCTTTTACCTACAGTGCACCCTGCACATAGGGCAAGCTAGGGCCTACCTTAGGGGTGACTGATATGTAGTAAAAGGGGAGTCACAGACGTGGCACCCACTTTTTGTACCACTTCACAGCAGCAGTAAACTGCGCGCACAGGCCCTGCAATGGCAGAGGTCTGAGACAGGTTTGAAAGGCTACTGTGGGATGTGATGCAAGCAGCATGCAAGCCCTCAGTAGCATTTAATTTACTGTCCCCGGGTATATGAGATACCACATTACTGGGGACTTAAATTAAATTAGCCAAACAGGTGTAGACAAATCTTATCATGGTTACCACAGAGAAAACATGCACTTTACACTAGACAGCAGTGATAAAGTGCCCAGAGTCCTAAAACCAGCAACACCATGTCAGAAAAAAACACTAGGAGGAAGGCAAAAAGTTCAGGGATAACCCTGCAAAAAGGGACAAGACCAACACTTCTTTAGCTAGTCTTATCATGATCTTGATTGGCCCAATTGTTGCAAGTGCAAATTGTGCTTTAGAAAATTGTGGTAGCCTGGGATTTGTGAATTAGCTGGTGCAAAAGTGGTATGCAATTATAAAGCAATGGTTATCAACACACAAATATCACACGTTATCCACATCTCTGAATACACAAACAGCACATTTTCACTTTTGCTCTCACAATTTGACAGGATGCAAATCATGGGAGCAAATAGTAGTTTTTGCTCATAGTAAACTATACAGCCCTGTAGTGATCAGGGCAATTGTGTTTTACTTATGAGGTCTGTGTGGATTATTTTACAGGTGTAATAAATAGAAACATTGATTTCAATTCGAGAGAAACTAATCTGTGTGAAAAAATTTAATTGGAGCTCATTATATTTTACGCATGAACTTGCTGTGTTACATGCTGCGATCCTCTGTTAGTTAGGCCTTGCCTGCTATTCAGTGCCGTCATTTGAGAGACAAGTTATGGGCTCATCCAGAACATACAGAGGCTTGGATCCCATCCATTTCTTGCCATTGGCTGACTTTTCTGTCACATATGGCTGCTTCTTAGTCGTGTCTCAGCATGTCAATCTTGTATATGTTCCTCCTCTGGAGCATAGCCTCTTTACCATCACTTTGATTGGCTGGCTTCTTCAGTTTCACTGCCTGCTTCTCAAGCATCACTTTTTTCTTTTCAGTTAAGATCTCCAGGGGAGTACATCTGTTTTCCAACTACCTCCTTTGTGATCCGTTGCCCCTCTAAGCTGAATGCTGCTTTTTGTCACATGTGTACTTTTTCCCACCCCCCTCCCAGTTGCACTCACCCTCGTGTACTACACCCAAATCTGTTGGTTTCTCACGCCTGTGCCTCACCCCTGCCTCTTTACTTTGTTATGGTTCACATGTATGCTTCCTCCACCGCTCCACATTCCCCCCTCCCTCTCTCTCTGTTTGCTTTACCCCTCCCACACTCGCTATACTGCTTTCTCCATGTCCGCTGCCTGTGTTGCATCCGCCCCCCTAAACCATGCCTCCTTATGTCGCTACTACCCCCACATCTGCAACATCAAGTTGCTTCTGTCCGAGTGTTGCCTAACCCCACCCTTATTTTGCTTATACCTCATCTTGCTTTCCCCACATCTCTAAATAAAAAGAACGGTGGTGCCTGTTTTCTAGTTTTAGCTACCGACCCAACTTTGATCCTTAACTAGAAAAAAAAAAAAAAATGAGCCTTTTTTAAGGTGCGTGTATGCATGGTGCGCACATCTACAAAATGATGTGGTGGGCTGCATCAAAGACGTTTATAAAAAAAATCTTTGGATATGCTGCACAGCTTAAAACATTTGCAAGATCAATAGGTCCCAAAGGTGAGATATATATTGGCTTTGCCAATGCTTGTTTTGAGCCTCTTAGAATTTTGCCAAAGTGCTGTGGCAGCATGACATTGTGGAATCTGCACTGTGGCAGAAACGATGAAAGTGTCAGAAAGGTCAAGAGGTCAAAATATTTGAATAATTATCTTCAACATGACACTTATTTAGAACGATTACTTGTGTTACCTATTTCACTAGCGATTTCTATATATACAAATGTCAACAAGGTGTTAGCAAAGAGCGCAGTTATTGGTTTCCTGTTTGTAATAAATTGATGATTTGTCACAGTAATTGGCACAAAATGACTTTTTGCAAGTGGGCTTAAAGTAAGGGATAATTTATTGGAGAGTTTAGTATTGATTATGGGAGCGGATATGGCTAACAGATTTTGATGGTCATAGCGTTTTCAAACCAATTGAGACATTTAATTATACACAGGTAGGTAATTATTGGCTTTTATAGTCGGGCGAGACATTATACAGGTTTGCCAATGCCTAAGTACAGAATTTTAAAATACATCATTGTTACATTTGTACAACTGAAATAAACGAACATTTAAACAAGGCATATTTTAATTAAACAAAAAACCAAACGCTATTAAAGGGCTAGAGGGATGTTTAAAGACCAAGCCTAAGTATTATCCCCCACTGGAACTAAACCTGTAAACAACAAACTTAGGGGTCTAAATTAGAAATCCAATAGTGATTCTATAGTATTGTGCCTATGCCAGCTCGTGTGCGTAGGAACCTACGCACACAAGCTGGCATAGGCACAATACTATAGAATCACTATTGGATTTCTAATTTAGACCCCTAAGTTTGTTGTTTACATATTTTAGTTAAAGACTGTTTCACTCTTCTGGTTTTTATTCTTTTAAATGGAATTAACAAATGCGTGAATGGTTGATTTTCAATACTGTCTGTCTGTCTCAGTCAGTCAAATAATATTTATTCAGCTTTGTTGGAAGCCTTAAAAACACACAGTAAAAGCAGTTCATATTTGCAAAACAACACAGGTATATCAAACTTTAAAACAGGTCTTAAACCGATCAGCAGTCATATAGTAATCAAGATGCGATGGACATAGTACAATGCAATGCCACTAATCTATGTCTAACTCTCAGTGCACATTAAACAAATTTTGCCCCTGCAACACAAAGATCTGTTTTACACAGTTTTTACAAAAAAGAACTCGCCTTCCTATGAGATCCTAGACTAGATAAACATAAAATTGGCCTCAAAAGTGCTTCTTGGATTGAGAATATAGGTGACAAAAGAAAATAAAGTGCAAAGCATTGTCAGAGACAACTTGGCAAGGTTGTACTCCAGTCAGTATCCTTAGGAAATGCCACCAAAAAGTGCAGATTCTTAAAACGAAAGCTTGTAAGATTAAAAATTATGGTTCATGTTAAAAGTCGGTAATAAATAAAACTCATAATCTAATGATGTTTTGATTAGATTGTAGTTCGTGCTACAGCAGATTTTATTAAAAAACTTTCCTGATGTAGACTCCCCTGCCTTTCACATGGGACGCAACATTTTTCCTTATGATCTCCGGTTTAAAGACAAACTCTGGAAACCTAAATCTGTAAAGCATTTTTTAATTAATTTAATCCAAGGGTTTGCCAAAGCATTGTACTGGGATAGGCAGTCTTCCAGCACATCTTTTGAAAGATGTGTTCCCATAGTTCCCCAGATCCTAAGTCAAAGTAACAGGAGTCCCACCTTGATCCTGTCCTCTGTAGGAATCAGGGCCACATCTGATTGACACATAAATGAGATTGGGGAAATGCCACGAGTCTTAGCAAGAACATATTCTTGCCTCTCTCTAATGTGCTGGCACCCTTATACCTCGGACTGTCGCTACAGCAATATACTTGCTTTTATAAATATTGGTAATTTCTCGTATCAGCTTATGCTTGAGCTGGTGTGCGAAGGTGAAAACCGGTTCCTTTTTAAAAAAAAAAATTGTATTGATTTTTTATTGACAGCACAAGCAAACTTGCATTTCAAAAATAAAATATTACAACGATAGTAAAAATAAAAAAAGAAAGTTAAGGTACATGAATTCCTTGTAAGCCTAATCAAAATAAAAGATAGGCAAAGAAATCTACAGTATAAGAAGAAAAGAATACATCAGGAGCTATTCACAAATCGTGAATAGGGAACAAATTGCCCCAAATTTTATCAACTTTCTTCAAAGAACCAGTCCCTCGAATTTTTGCAGTTGAGAGTTCCATATCATATATCTCGTTTACCAGTAGCCACCATTCGGCTACCACTGGTGGTTTATCAGAAATCCAAGCCCTAGCAATTATCAATCTTGCACAAGAAATTAGAATAAACATTAGGTCCTTATAAGTAACAGTATTTGGTTGTATTCCCAAAATTATCATCTCGGCGGATATTTTACCAGAAAACAATTTGTACAGTTTCAACACTTTTTCTATTTCATCCCATAATGTTTGTAGAGCAGGGCATGAAAAAAATATGTGTACTATATCTGCTGCTAGTAGATCGCATTTTGGGCATATTGTACGTTCGGGTGGTGAATTGTTCCCTGACCATTTAGAGAAGTGAAGCGGCGTATAGTATAGCTGGCATACAGTCTTGTAGGATTGAAGTTTTAAACTAGAAGAATTAGTTAAAAAGTTACTCTTATAAAAAAATGTGGAGATATTATTTGAAGAGATGGGAAGTCCTAAAGTAGTTGTCCACTTCTGTGCGATTTTGACACAGTCATCAGGTTTAGATAGACAGAGACATTTGTACCCCAGGCTAATTAATTTGCTGTTTGTTTCCCCGTAAATGTAAGTCCATATTTCTGAGTCTAAAATTTCCCTTAGTTTCATTTTATTCATGAAGAAGTCACGTATCTGTGTGTATTTAAAGAGAGCATTTACAGGTAGTTTGTAAAGTGTTCTTAAGGTATCAAATGTTAAAAAGCCTGATGATCAGTATAAATCGGAGAGGTGGTTTATACCGTGATTAGCCCATACTCTAGCTATCGGATCACTAAAAATTTCAGGTAAACCCGGATTATACCATATGCTTAAATTTGGGTGGAAGAGCGTAGTTTTATTAATATCCATAATAGTATACCAAATTTGTACTATATGTTTCGCGGTCTTGAACTTCACTCGTTTGAAGTAGTTTGGGTCGTTGCTTCTAGCTAAAAATTGTACAGAATTTGCGCCTAACATGAATTGGTGATAAAAATAAGGATAGTTAAAAGAAAAAAGGCTGCGTATCCGGCCCAGGAAAGAAGCGTAAAAATAAAATTTAAATTCGGGGAAGTCTAGACCACCTTTAGTAGCAGTTAATTTGAGAAGAGACAGACCTCTGCGATTTTTCTTGTAGCCCCATATGTAGCTTCCTAGAATACCGTCCAGTTTTTTAAAAAATAGGTTGTTGACGTATAGCGGGATGGACCTGAACAAATACAAAAATTTTGGCAAAATATTCATTTTTATAAGGTTGATTCGTCCTATTAAATTTAAGGGAACCTTATGCCATTTTTTGAGGGTCCTTATTGTCTCATTCAATAGAGTATCGTAGTTTAGGGTCATAATTTCTTTTAAGTTGGATGTTATTTTAATACCCAAGTAGTTTGCAGTGTGGCAAAACCCCAAAACTAGAGCCGATAGCTTATGGTTAACAATGATTTGGGTTTTGTTTAAATTTAGTTTGTACCCCGAGACCAAGCCGAAATCATCAGCTTCCTTGATGATCCCAGCTATGGCTTTAGGCACATCGGTAGTATAGATTGCAAGATCGTCTGCGTAAGCAGTGATTTTGAGGGAGTTATTGCCATGCGTGAATGGAACAATGAGTTCTTGGGTCAGTATTGAGTTAATAAAAGGCTCCATTGCGAGAGCAAACAAGAGGGGCGACAAGGGGCACCCTTGACGTGTGCCTCTTAAAACCGGGAAACTATTGGAGATTAAAGTAGCATACCCTATTTTTGCATTAGGTGAGTCATACAGGGCTTGCATGCTGGTAAGAAACCATTTCCCAAAGCCCATCCTCCTTAGTAAAGCCCAAAGATAATCCCACCCCACTCGATCAAAGGCTTTTTCTGCATCTAATAGCACCATACCGAGTGGGGAGGTGTTAGTATTGGAAACGTCGAATGCAGTAATGGCAGTGTTGATATGTGCTGTTGTGTCTCTACCCATCACAAAGCCGGTTCCACAGCTCGTTGACACTGAATCACCCTGTTGGTGTAAAGCCTGAGCCAATTTAAGGGCCCCATTACGATATCAGGCGGATTGCCTCCGCCCGGGTGGCGGTGGCCACCGCCACCCAGGCGGGGGCAATCCGCCCGACAACCACTCTCGTGTTCCCCTCCGCCTGATTAGGATGGCGGAGGGGACAGCAGCGGACGGAAAGACCGTCCGCCACTTTACCGCCACGGTCGGCTTGCGACAGCGGCGGTAATAGATTAATATGGTGGCGGTGTCCAATGGACACCGCCAGCCATATTACAATGGCAAAAAGCAGAGGCCTTTCCGCGACGGCAATGCCGCCACGGAAACGCATGCGGTGACTGCTGCGGGGGCCCCCTGCAGGGCCCCCAGGTTGGCGCCACTGTCTGGGGGGCACATGGGGGGTACCTATGGTACCCCCCACATTTGCATATGCAAATGCAAAACAGCATTTTTTACATTGTGGCGGGCGGTGCAGAGTGCACCGCCCGCCACAATGCAAAAACTACAGGATGTGCCCGCCACTGTGGCGGGCACATCCTAATTCCCCCCACGGGACCCCCGCCCTTATGGCGGGCGGTCCCCTTCTACGATAGGGTGGCGGGCGGACAATGTCTGCCCGTCATCCTAATGGGGCCCTTAGTTATGGTCATGAGGAATGCTGAGATAATTAAAAGTCTTACCCGTACCTCTGACCCGCCCATAATAAATACTCTGGTTTTAACATTCTTCGGTCCAATTCTTATTACAAAGGATTTACTGTAATTTGTTTTGAGGTCTCACCTCTCCAATCAAACTATAAAAGGCATCTAAGAGCAGCTGCATCATTTTGTCCACCATAAGCGTGGAAGGGTATACTCAGATGTGAGTCCCTTGCTCATTGCACCATCAGGATTCAAGCAAGCCGGGCCGACGACGGCTGAAATGCCAGAAACCGGTCCCCGGTAGCTTGTTTCCTTCCCAGTATAAGAATTGGCTTGGTAGTTTGGTTTGCCCTGTTCCCATCATGCACTGAGACAGGAACAGACTAATTTGCATGTAGCCAGGTTCTGAGCTGGGATGGTGCAGTGAGCTAAAAAACGGTGATGGATCAAGCCCTGATCTTTGGACTGGGTAAGAGTGGTCTGCTTAATTCAGACACTCTGTTCATCACCACCCCCTTTTCTGAATCATTTTGTCCACCATAAGCGTGGAAGGGTATACTCAGATGTGAGTCCCTTGCTCATTGCACGATCAGGATTCAAGAAAACCGGGCCGACAACGGCTGAAATGCCAGAAACCGGTCCCCGGTAGCTTGTTTCCTTCCCAGTATAAGAATTGGCTTGGTAGTTTGGTTTGCCCTGTTCCCATCATGCACTGGGACAGGAACAGACTAATTTGCATGTAGCCAGGTTCTGAGCTGGGATGGTGCAGTGAGCTAAAAAACGGTGATGGATCAAGCCCTGATCTTTGGACTGGGTAAGAGTGGTCTGCTTAATTCAGACACTCTGTTCATCACCACCCCCTTTTCTGAATCATTTTGTCCACTAGAAGCGTGGAAGGGTATATACACAGATGTGAGTCCCTTGCTCATTGCACCATCAGGATTCAAGCAAGCCGGGCCGACGACGGCTGAAATGCCAGAAAGCGGTCTCCGGTAGCTTGTTTCCTTCCCAGTATAAGAATTGGCTCGGTAGTTTGGTTTGCCCTGTTCCCATCATGCACTGGGACAGGAACAGACTGATTTGCATATAGCCAGGTTCTGAGCTGGGATGGTGCAGTGAGATAAATAACGGTGATGGATCAAGCCGTGATCTTTGGACTGGGTAAGAGTGGTCTGCTTAATTCAGACACTCTGTTCATCACCACCCCCTTTTCTGAATCGTTACTAGGCAGTAGGCACAGAAGCAGAGGGCATTGAACTAGATTTCAGGGTCCTGACTCTCTCAGACTCTCTTGTTTCTCACCTATTAACTACGCCAGAACCTAACTCACCTTAGCGCCTGCTGAAGCGCAGTGATACTCCTTCGGGAGTCGATTCCAGCGCTATACAAACCCAAAAATAAAATAAATAAATAAAAATTGCAGAAGATGACATATTAGGACAAGCAGCATGCTGAGAAGGGGAGGGTATGGAGCTGGATGTCAACGCCCTTCCAAGTAAGACAGTAGGTAGCGCTGCCTCATGTGCGTATAGTGAAAAATTCAACGTAGTTCACACTCAATTTTCCCCAAGCGATCAGAAATTGGGTTAAGATTACACTTCAGAAGTTCCAAGAGCTTATCATAAAGGGTTCCCATTTCAACTCTGAATTTGCCATCCTTCCTGACTCCCTCCCCCGTAGAAATCGAGGAGGTAGAAAGACATTGCCTCTTAGGGTTTAACCCCCCAACATTCCCACCCTTTTGCCTGTTGTTGGGAGCACCACCCCTCAGACATCTCAAAGGGGGCTAGTGCCGAGGTGCTATTTGGTCTGCCACCCTAGAATGGCTGAAACCCTTCAGGACTCAGATCACTTGTCGCAACAACATTATCAATGAGGGGGTGCTGAAGAGACGGACAGGCAACTTTCCGAGCAATCTCTTTATTGATAACGCCAACCACTCTCTGCAGAAAACCATTCAGGGTAGTACTAGGTGTAGATTTAGAGGCAACCTCCACCACTATCTGCTACGCCATTTTGTGGACCCCAGGAAATGGTACAGGGGCACCACAGAATGTTCAGGAGAGCGGACATATAAAGAAAGAAAAAAAGTACTGGTTGTATCGCCTGTATCTTGACAAAAAAAAGAAAATGAAAAAAATGAAAGAGGGGTAGCCCAGCCCAGCTTCCTCTGGGTGATGATGGGATTCTGAGGATGTTGAAGTAGTGTCCTCTGGTACTAATGTTCCCCCAGTGGCCCCAGGAGAATGTTTTTGCCCCATGCTAAGGGAGTGCACTGGTCACCTTCTAGTGCTACTGCCGCATTGGCGCTTCCTGCCGCAGTGTCCGATGGGCTTTTGCCCCCCCCCCTGTGGCCCACATGTGAATGTTTCTGTCCCCTTTTTGGTCCTTGTTGGTCCTTATTGATCCTCAGGCATTACTTGACTAAACTACACCCAACATGCATAGAGGTAGGGCTATTTGCAGAAAAGATAATGTGCAGGATAAAGGGCAGTATAAACCCACAGTGTGGGACGGTGGCATTTGGGCACTGAGAGAGGATAACGCAACTGAGGGGTTCACCTTGCTCTTCCTGTGGTGGGCCCTGATAATAGTCCATCATGCTGTTTATTAGGCCCTCACCATGTGTATTTGCCCTGCTTCATTATTATTATTATTATTATTATTTATTTTTATAAAGCGCGTAGTCACCCGGAGGTATCCCAGTGCTTAGGGTGCTTCTGGATGCCTCAGGTCTCCATGCCGGGCCTCACTTAACCAGCACTTGACCCACTTAGGACTACTCAAGGCCTGCCGGAGGTCCACTTGACATCTTCCCTCTTGCCCACGGGTTAAACAGCTTGCATCTCCTGGCCTGTGTCTTAGACCTTCCGATGCACTGCCAACACTAAAAACACCCTTCATCCTCTGCCCTCCGCCCTTTGCCTTCGCAACCGATGACACTGCGCAATCTATCTATCTATCTTATCTATCTATCCTATCTATCTATCTATCTATCTATCTATCTATCTATCTATCTATCTATCTATCTATCTATCTAGGGTTCACTGACAGAATATCGACTTTAAAACTATAGATGTAAAATATATCGAGGAATAAATATAGGATACAAAAATGTTGACTGCCTATACTTGAAAAGATAAGTACAAAAATATTGAAAAAAATATATATAGTTGTATTAAATATCTATTTGTAATTTTATAAGATAAAGTAAAATATTAAAATAAACATAAATTAAATACTAACATTAATTTATAAAAAATAAAATATATTTAAATGTATATTTTAACAAATATAATAAATAAACTCACTTTTAAAAATGTAAACACACATATACAAATATTGTATAAATAAAATGTAAATAAACTAATATTTTAAATAATAATAGAAATCGTAAATAATATTATATTATCAAAAATATAAGTATACAGTTTTAAATATACCAAAAACGAAATATATTAAAAAAGAAAAACTATTTAATTTAAAATGTAAATTAAACAACACATGTTTTTTACAATTCAAATACAAATAAGTTACAAACAAAAAATATTGAAATTTTTGAATATTATTATTAGGATAATAAATCAAACACATAATTATAAATGACACCATTAACTAAATTCTTAAAACTTTAAATAAATACATATAAATTTCTCACAACATTAAAAAAAAAATTATACTAAATAAATATAGAAATAAGTACTCCTACCTAAGACAATACAACAGTAACAACATTTTTTACATAATGCAAAAATTAGATTTACTACTTTAATGTATTAAATATAACATTGGAAAATACAACAATGTACTATTCCCGGTACAATTGACACAACAATGAATATATTATAATTAACAAAATAAATTATGTTCTCACTCCAGTCAGTGCAACAGTAGGCAAAGTGTTGGATTGCGAAGGGGTAAAATGTACTACTCCCACTCCAGTCAGTGCAACATTAAAAATTAATAAAATATCTTAAACAAAATGAAAATATTTTTAAAAAAGTAAATACATTAAAATATATGTTGTATAACAAATACAAATATATTTAATTTATTAAATATTAAAAATACTAAAAATTGTGTTTACTTCCCACCCCATACCCTTACAAAACCTACAACCCACATCTAAATTAAAAACAATTTACTTGCACAATTAACACAATTATTTATCAATGTAACAAATATTCTTTATGAAAAACTAAATATAAATTCATTACAATTAATTACCTTCCCACTCTTTAAACCTATAAACCCCACAACCCCAACAGAAAATTCAACTAAAAATAATCAATAACACGATTAAATTATTTAAATTACAATTAAATAATTATTAATATTTAACAAATAATTAATAAATAAAATAAAATCATTCAATCCCCACCCTTTACCCCCATAAACCCCACAAACCAAACCAAAAAAACATTTAATTAAACAATTAACATAACTAATTATATAAATTACTTATTTTTAATTAATTAATAATTAATTAGGAATTAGTCAATTTTAAATTACTTCCCACCGTTTACCCCCATAAACCCTACAACCCGCACCTAAAGAAAATAATTACACACTTAATATAATTAATTGTCAATTATTTAATTAACAACTAAATATTAATAAATTAAATATAAATTGCTTCCAACCTTTTACCTAAAAATAGTAAAAATACGAAATTAACATAATTAATTATCAATTAATTAATTAATATTTTACAACAAATTATTAATTGATTAAAAAAAGTATTATTTCCATCATTTACCGCTATAAAAACCACAAAACACAAAAACATTTACATAAAAAAATTAATAACACAATTAACAAAATTAAATAAATACTATTCATTTAGAAATTATTATTAATGTATATAATTAAATTACTTCCCTCCCTATACCCCTATGAACCCACAACCGGCTACAAAACTAGAAACACAAAATTTTATTAAATTACATTTCATAACTACTAAAAATGTAACTAATATAGTAAGAAACATCAACAATAATTGCGCGCTCCTGAGGAGATAGGGGCAGGACAACAAGCCCCAGTGCTACCTGAAACAGCCACTGGAGTACACCAGCAGTTGTGCGTCCAGAGGTACATATTTCAGCCGCTTCGGACCCTTGCTACCCAGGACGGGTTCGGGTCAAGCCTGGGTGCATGCTTGAGCCAAGACCAGGCCAAGAGCGGGCCCGTCTGCACCTTTAAGAGCCTGGAAGAGGCTGGCAGAGGCTGGGCTGGGTCACCCCCCTAACCATTGCTTTTTGGACTCAGACGTACTGCTACAATAAATGTATTACTCTAAACTCACTAACCACTAATTGGGAGGTTGTCAAGGCCAACCAAAGTATACCAACTTTAAGACTGACCTATTGGGCCAGCAGTTGTCTGATAAGATCTCCATTTGTGACAGTCCTTCCACCACACAATGGCTAAAAGGAAGGCGGTGGAGGGCAGAGGTCGACCAGGCTTAGAGAAATCCAAGAAAGCTAAGAAATTAGCTGAACATGCATGGAGTAATTGTGCCCTGGATCGCATAGACAGCCTTTTGGATGAATGTGAGGGTATTCTATATGATTCTGGGGTGGAGGCGGGTTCAAGCAATCCTAAAAGTCCCTCTAATCCCACAAACTTTGGTACAACCCAAATTATCCCATAAATGTTTTTGAAGCCTAATAACAAAAAGGATGCTGCATCTACAACAAAACAGCTAAATACATATTTAGAAGCAGCCATCACAATTCACCCAGATACACACTCTGATACACACCTTAATAACACTGTAGATTCATCTATTGTATGCAACAATCTATTTGCCCCATTGTAGAGCCCCATCAACATCAGAGAAAGATGATTAAAATGAAAAGGCAAATTATGCAGTATAATGAAGCACATTTAGGGCCTGATTTATATCATGGCGGATAGGTTACTCCATCACAACGGTGACGGATATCCCGTCTGCCAAAATATAAATCCTGTAGGATCTAATTCTATCATGCTGCATAATTTGCCCCTAAAGTCATTTTTCACTGTGACAAGCATGGCTTTCTCATTGAAAACCACTGAGTTACATTAAACTAGTGGTGTGTGGAATTTTTACTCCTGCCAGCCAAATTTTGAGGAATGTTAGTAATTCACATCACTCTTGTAACGCGGAATTACTAATAAATTCCCGTATGCTAGTGGAATTAATACTCAGCACTAGATCTGGCACTGCATATTACCAAATCTTGCATTCTCTATCACAGTATACTACCTGAACCCAACCCTCCAACCCAGTTACAATGTAACAGGGTGTACTAACACCCCCCAAAACGCATTTAAGCTGAGACCTACAGTCTTGTTTGACAAACATAAACACAGTGCACTAGGACACGGTATGCAATCCTTTGTTCTGTAAACAGTGGCAGCTCCTCGAGGGAGTGCTGCGTGGTGGTGGGGCGGGTCGGGGGAGGAGCAGGGTGGGGGGCAGTAAAATCCGGCATATGGCCGAGAGGAGTTAAGTATATAAATAAATAAATAAAATGAATTACACTGCCATGCGGCACGCGCACTGTAATTCATTTTATTTATATACTTAACTCCTCTCTGCCGTATGCTGGATTTTACTAAATCCCACACTGCCCGTCCCCCCGCCCTGCCTCACTGCCTGCAGCACTCCCTTGAGTAGCCGCCACTGTCTGTAAACAGCAATATTTCGGTGCCATGAGTATGAAAAGTTAAATTCTGACTGTGAAACAATGGATGAGATGCTGTTGCTATTGCTGCTGCCTTTAATGGTATTTGTTGGACTTAGCCCTTTTTGCAGGGTCATCCCTGAACTTTTTGCCTTCCTCCTGTATTTTCTTCTGACTTGTTGTTGGTGGTTTTCTCACTCTGGGCACTTTACTACTGTTGATCAATGCTAAAGTGAATATGCTCTACCTGTAAATTATTGTTACGGATTAGTGATTCCATGATTGACTAATTTTATTTACTTGTCAGACCCTAGTAGAGTGCAACATGTGTGCCCAGGGCCTGTAAATCAAATGCTGCTTGAGGGCTTGCAGCACTGATTGTGCCACCCACAGGAGCTGCTGGTAAATTGTGGCTCAGGCCTGCCATTGCAGATCCTGTGTGCAGTCTGGGACTGCCATGTCGACTTGGCCAGTGCATATACTTGCCAATCCCTAAACCTTCCCGTTTCTACTTATTAGTCACCCCTAAGGTAGGCCTAAGGTAACCCTATGGGAAGGGTGCATTGTATTTGAAAGGTAGGAGACTGCCAATTTTGTTTTTCACTATTGAAAGGTTATCTGTTACCATAGGCCAGAATTGGAAGTTACTTTATAACATCTTATAAACCTAACAGACCCTAGGAACACAATAGGAAAATAAAGTTTAGTATGCCTTAACTCAGAATGTTAAAGTGCATGTTTTAGTGAGGGTGATTTTTACATTTTGTGTTTGAAAATACCACTTTTGCCTAACCATCCAGTGTGCCTCTGCTGGGTTTGTATATTGCATGTCTGGCTTTTGATTGACAGGGGCTGGAGGAGGCCTGTGGCTCCAGAAGTCAGATGAGTCAGGGCTGGGCTAAATTGACATGGGTTGCACATTTGGAGTGGTGGGAGGAGTAGCATTTTCATCTGAATAGGGTTGTGCCTGCCTTCCACAATGACTGCTCCGCCCCCATGTGGTGTGTCTGAATCCAGGGCTCACACAGGTAAGGGAGGTTGTGCACTTGCAAAGTGCCCCACAGACTGGTTTTGGCTGGGTACAGACACTCTCTGCCATCAAAGAACAAAGGATTTTGGTATATAAAAAGAGGCGCCCAGACCCCAGACTTTTAGATCACTACTGGGAAATCAAGAGGAACCTTTGCCAAGGAGAAGAAACAGGAGAAGCAGAAGGAGAATTACTGCCCCTGCGCTGTTTGTTGTCTGGGGTTGGCTGGCGGTTACTTGTTGCCAATGAAAGGAGAAAAGGACTTTGCTGTTTGCTTTGCCATCTTGAGGAAGATCTCCAAGGACTTGAACTGAGCTTGCCTCCTGTCTGAAGTCTCAGGGACACAACGACTTCACCACTAGATCCCCCTGAATATCCTTTCTGGGAATTCTGACCTACAGAGAGGTGCCTGCAGCTGGAAGCCTGACGCAACAACGAAGAAGCGTGTGGCATCCACACTGAGAACCTGATGCATCGGCGAGCAACGGGAAGCAGCGTGCTGCATCTACACGATTCCCGATGTATCACCAAGAACATTGTCACAGCGCCTGCTGTGCGGCTGCAAAAGTACATGCATCAAAATAGTTTGTCGCATCGCAAGAAGCTGCCATTTTTTCGTATCGCACTGGATCATCGCGGCGCCATCTTGTCGCATCGCAACCGGAACGCAATAAGAAACCGACGCATCGCCACCTCTCTGGTAAGGAACAGATGCATCACCTCCCCTGCGCTGCAGTAAGGAACTGACGCATCATCTCCGCCGAAGCAAGGAACTTATGCATCACCTTCCCTGCGACCCTTTTGTTTGTTTTGTGTGACGCATCTAAGGTACTTTGTTGCAAAAGTGTCACATTTACAACTTGCATTGAACTGAACTATTTCTACCATTGAAGAACCTATTTTAGTACTCTATTGTGGATTTTTGTTGTTTGGTCTTTTTTAGATAAAGATTACTTATTTTTCTTAACTGGTGTGGTGTCCATTTGTAGTGTTTCACTGTGTTACTGTATGTGTTCACAAATGCTTTTCACACTTCCTCTGAGATAAGCCTGTCTGCTCATGCCAAGCTACCAAGGGGGGGATCAGGAGTTATTTAGGAGGGTATCCCCCTTTTCCTGACTAGAAGCAAGGGTCCCTATTTGGACAAAGGTGCAAACAGTTGCCAACTAGAGACTCCCATTTCTAACATTGGTGTCAGTGGTGGGATCAGTGTATTACATTTAAACAACATGGCTCTGTAGCAATGCCCACACTCACGATGGTGTGTGCTCATGGCTCCATCATCAGCATGTGTTATGTAGCACCATGTGTACAAGTTAGCACTATTTTTGGCACACAATGCTGTTTTATAATAATGCTAAAACCATTGCTCATGTGTGCCAAAATAGGCATAATACACGTAATCACTGCTACGCAAAAAGTACTGACTGAGCAAAAAAAAGCGAAGCAAAACTTGTCTAATTGAAATTTTTCACTGAAATCTGCATGTTTGACAAGTTATGATGTACATGTGCATCATCTGCCTGTCCAAATGTTGGTGCATTTGCACATGTGCAAATTTAGCAATCCAAGAATGTTCCTCGCATTGTTATGCGTTATGTTATCTGGCCTTTACTAATGTTACCTTGTCCTTTATTGTTATATAGCGCACCTATGTTATATGGTGCAAAATAGCACCTTAGTAAAAATTAATATCATCCATGCAGTGCTTATTATTCGGGACCAGAAATTCAAAGAAAGCATTTATTTATTGAGCCAAAAATTCTAAGTGTGTGTTCTGTTTGTTTAAAAAGGTATGCGCAAAATCGGAAATTGTTACATGAATATTACACAGAGGGCCTCATTTACAAAGAATTGGTGCAGTGGAGCGCCGCAAGTCATTTTGCTGTGCTGCTCTATGCCAATTCAATAGAGCAGGAAGGCACCGTATTGACAAAATATGGTGCATTCCTGTCCTTTCAGCTAGCGCTGGCTGGCGCACAATTTGGAGTGTGCTTGGGCATTGCAGGAATTTTGCGTGCTCATGCGTGCTTTTGAGGTCCCGCTGGCGGGGGGAAAGACGGTTGGGCCAGCCACCTGCCTGGAATTCCTTGGCATCGAAATTGACTCCGTTGAGGGATGCTTCAGGTTACCCAAGGACAAGGTGTCTAAGTTTAGGGCGGCTCTGCGCCAATGCCTATGTAAAAACAAGGTTTCCTTGCAGCAGCTGCAGGAAGTAGTCGGGCAGTTGAACTTTGCTCTACGGGTCATCCCCATGGCCCGCCCGTTCTCACGCTCCATTGCTCAAGCGATGAAAGGATTGCGGGAGAATCATCACCGCACTAGGCTGTCATCTGAGGTGCGCCAGGACATGCATATATGGATGGCATTCCTGGAGGGCTTTAATGGCAGGGTAGTGTGGTCAGGTCCCCCTGCTATATCAGCAGAGTTAGGCCTGTGGACTGATGCGGCTGGGAGTGTGGGCTTCGGTGCCATCCTTGGGAACAAATGGGTCGCCCAGCGGTGGCTGGAAGAATGGAGAGCACGGGGTCTGACAACCAACATTGGCTTCTTAGAACTTTTCCCGATATGGGTGGCATTGAATGTCTGGGCAGAACATCTATGTAACCAGTCAGTGGTGTTCTGGTCGGATAACATGACAGTGGTGGAATGTATAAACCAACAAGGGGCTCGCTGTCCGTTTATACTACGCCTGATAAAAGAGATTGTGCAGCAATGCTTGAAGTGGAATGTAGTTTTCAGAGCCAAGCATGTGCCTGGCATCCTCAACAATGCAGCCGATTCCCTTTCTCGTTTTAAAATGCAGGTCTTCAGGGAACATCTTCCTGCAGCAGACCCCTCGCCGACACACTTCCTGGCAGTTCTTTGGCAGACTGGTGCCCCAGATTACAGGACCTCGTGGTTGCTAGCTTAGCCCCCAGGACCAGGACAGCATACGAAGGGGCGTTTTTGTCTTATTGTAATTTCTTGGGTCAGGAATGGGCAGTTAAGTGGGCACAGGAGGCCAGTTTTGAGGCCTATTTAGAATGGATGCACAAGGAAGGACGCACGGTGACAGCGGCAAGCAGGCATAGGGCAGCGGTCTCTTTCTTTGCACAGACTAAGGGCATGCGAGATCCCACGAATACCTTTATAGTTTGCAAGGCTTTAAGGGGATGGCGCCGGCTGCAGGGACACTCTGTAGATACGAGAAGGCCCATTGGATTGGCCCGGTTGGCAGCATTACTGGGGGCATTGCACCAGGTCTGTAGCTCACAGTGGGAGGTCCTCTTGTTCAAAGCTGCATTTTCCCTGGCCTTTTATGGGGCCTTAAGGATTAGCGAACTGGTGGCAGGATCAAAAGAGGATAAATTGGGTGGCCTGCAGCGGTCTAGTATTACCATCAGAGAGGATACTATGTGGGTGACAATTCAGAGGTCCAAAACAGATCAGGAATCTCGGGGTCACACCATAGTGCTCCACGGGGCCCGGGCCCGGGCCAACCCTTGCTGCCCAGTCTCCCACGCGGAGATTTTCCACGGACAGCGGGCGGGCACGGCGGGGGGTGCACTGTTGTGTCATGCTGATGGGACACCATTGACTAGATTCCAGTTTAGGAGAGTCCTTGAGTTAACAGTCAGACAGGCAGGGTTAGATCCTAGAGAATTTGGCACCCACTCCTTTAGGATAGGGGCTGCAACTGAAGCGGCATTAAGGGGTCTCTCAGCTGAGGAGGTGAAGAGCATCGGGAGATGGACATCTGAGTGTTATAAACGTTATGTACGAATTGACATGTTGTAACAATTTGGTGCTCACGCTTAGTATGTTTTGGTTTTCAGTTTCTCAAACCTGTGACGCGGGGGAGGAACTCACCACCGGGCGTCAGCGAACAGCACCATCACAGCTCAAGCAACAGGATGAACACAAGACAAAGGTTATCTGGATTGTGGGGCACTCTTACGTGAGGCGTGCTGAGCGTGTTTTTCTTTCAGGAGACCGTCAGGAAAGGGCGGCGCGTAAAGGGCTGGCTATCTCATTCTTTGGGAGGGGGGGCCTGTGCCTCAGCCAGTTTAGGGATTTTTTCCAGGGACTTTTAGCTCAACAGCCCTCCACCCCGTCGGTGGTGATACTACATGTAGGGGAGAATGATCTGGCGAAGTTAGGGAGGCGCATCCTGATTGAAGAGATCATCTCCACGGCAGGGTGGGTGGCCAAGACTTGCCCGGGTTGCATTGTAGTGTGGTCTCAACTTATTCCTCGTTGGCAGTGGCGAGGGGGGGACTCGGTCAGGGCTTTGAATCACTCGGTAAAGAGGATCAACACTCAGTTGGACAAACTATTTCGAGCCCCCCGGTTGCAGACAATTCCACATGGGTGTATCTGGGGCGAAAGGTTCTACCTGAAGGATGGGGTTCATTTAACCGAGTCAGGGAATGTCCTTTGGTCTAATAATCTCTGGGCCTGGTTGGAGGGTTATGCTGGGTAAACACACTCCTGGGTGAATTCTTAAATAGGGGGAGGCCAGATCGTCGGTTAACAATGCTGGCCTGTGGCGGTAAGGTCATGACCGGTGAGCAGCTATTTTAAGGTCTGAGGGGGCGGGCATCATCCCATGGAGGTTCCCGCCCAAGGGGAGGTGCCATTGGCACCTCATAGAACTTCAGGGGCAAGGTAATTGCTGTTCAAAGGGGCGCGGGTTGGAGTAGTCACGCTTTCCTTAGGCTGGTAGCCAACCCGCGCGCGCATACTCATGACGTCACCGGATGGCGCAGAGTAAGGGCCCTCCTTTAGTGGGTAAATGGAGTTCACGGCGAGGACCGGGTAATTACCAGGCCCGGCTGCGCATGCGCACATCTCTGGGTGAGGCGCAGCTAGTAATTGGATTCACGGCGTGGACCGGGTAATTACCAGGCCCGGCTGCGCATGCGCACATCTCTAGGTAAGGCGCAGCTAGTAAGACCTGACACCGGTTAGCGACCTTGCCATATGGCCAGAAATGTAGTATACAAAAATCTAGCTGAGGATGTTAGTTTCGGTTAGGAAACAACCTGTATTAGAGTCTCTGTTAAGGTTAGTCTCTCAAGCTTGTTGACAATATTGTATCTAATGTCCTGCTGATTTTTGTATAAAGTATTTATCATGCTATTAAAATTTTTTAATTTTATATCTTAATAAATACGGCCGGGGGGTCCCGCGACCCCCCGCCTTCCAAAGATAACCATGTTTCGTGTTCATGTGTCCGGGAGTTGGTGTGGTCATTTGGGAGGGGGGCGGCAGCCAGTCGCTGACCATGTGCAGCCGAGTGCCAATGCAAGCACCTTTGTGTACGTGTTGCTGGAATGATTGTTTTTGTGCAGGGAGGGGCACTTTCCTGTACAAAAACAATCATGAGAGGTATTTTCCTCATTCTGTGTGTGCTGCAGAATGCAGCACATGTGGACATAGGAAAAAAGGAGGATAAATCTAAACAGTCTTTCCTCGTTACACCAGCTCTGGGAGGTTTACGTTTTTAGCGCTGCCGTCGGTTTACCTGATGTTGTAACCCTGGAACAGTGTCAAATTCCGTGGGTGTTGAGTGAGAACACCGACAGCAACACCCATGGAATGCCTCCTTGACTTAGAGTAAAGCAAGTCAGTGCTTTGCGTTGCCTTGCCTTACTCAATATAGGCCATGCAGGGTGGCTTTGCATTGCCCCCTAGATATGATTGAGCAGCCTGTGCCAGCGGATCATCGTAAAAAGTCATGCTCTGGTAGTGAGGGCCTCTTTAATATGAGGGCCAAAGTGCACATTTGCTTTAGGGCAACACAAAAGAATTGGAATAAAACAAAACATCAGTACAAGATTGTTCTTACTGGATAGGATTTGACTTTTATAAAACATAAACATTCCGGGTCATCAGAGGAAATGGTGTCTCGTATTGGAAGATAACTTGCTAAATATCCAAAGTTACTGGATATGCCGAGTTTTGTAAAAATGGGAATATTGCTTGAATGGGACACGCGTACTAGCGTCTTAAGTCTGAGTTGGGAACCTGGAGATCTGTGGTGCAACCATGGTATTGCCACTTAGCCGGAACTTTGTGTGGTTCTGAGCCCATCAGAGTCTAGCCGGAATGACTGGCCGATATCAATTCCGACTGCCTACATTGAAAGTAGGAAGTTGGAATTGAAACTGATGATCTCGGTCAGAAAGTATCCGACCTCAGGACAGAGGTAGAGGTGGGCAGAATTTGCGTAGTCGTGCTACGCAAAGCTCATCGAAATGGTAAAAAATCTCTGCGAGCACCCAAAAGCTCTGCGAACACACGGAATTGCTTGTTCTGCCCGTTCGCAACGCTTTTTGTCTGTTTGAGACCGCTGTTTGCGTGCTCGAAGAGAAATATCTTGTGAACACGCATTTTGATAGCGCGAACAAGCAAAAAATTCCTTGAAGTTGCGGAAAATGGAAATTTGGGCAATTCCATGTACTCTGCGGAACACGAAATTACCCAAATTCCGCCAATACCGTGAGTGGAACAGAATTTACCGCACAGGCCTAGTCAGAGGCTTTCTGACCGAGATCATGATAGGCCTCTTAATACTTAAAACAATGAATACTTGCATATTTTTACCCATAAACCTTTTACAATGAGTATAGCTTCACTATTCATGCCTTTACAAACAAATGTGTTGTAATGGCATGCGTGGTAAAGACATATTTGTTGCGAAAATGTTGTCTGGTAAAGACAAGCATGATAGTGTTGCATGCTTGGTAAAGCCTGTGTGGAAAAGGTATGCAGGGCTCCAGTTTTGTTACAAAGGCTGTTTCTTTTTTGAAAATGCTCTTTTAGAAAGTTTCCATTTTCCTGGCAAAAACCTCAAGCAGAGATAATCCCCAACTGTCTCCACACAGCCTGTGGGTAGGTGTGAATTACCTTCAGAAATGGGAACAAAAGGCCCTTAGTTTAAAGCAGGTGTGACCTCCTCCTGACAGGATGGGGGATGTGGCCACTAACTGTACAAGCTTCAAAGGGGCTGTTCTGTCACAGACAGATGTAACTTAGAGCCTTCCCCTACCATTGTCCAAGCAGCAAGAGTGGCATCAATCCCAATGGGGGGGGGGCTTTCCCATAATTTGTTTCTCACTTCCCTAGGAATACCTCAGGGGTGTGCCCAGAGCTCCTACCAAGGGAAGAAAGATTCTGTTGTCCTGGATTTTGGCAGAACTGGACATTGTGTCATTGGTTAGGGCCAAATACCAAGAAACTTATGTCAAAGTGGGTGGAGTTGCCCAAGGAATCTTTTTCCCTACTGGTTAGGGAGTCATCCTCACCCTCAATCTAGTACTAGGCATAAAAAAACGCCTCCCTGGATAACTTAGTTAAAACATTGCTGGACCTGAGGAAGACATGGGGACTGAATCCTGACATCAGAATGAGGGCTGAGAAACTCCAACAGCTGGACCTGCTTCCACTTAAACCCATGACAGAAGAGTGGACTTCAAGGAATATTTTGCTAACCTTCCTGAAGAGCCCAGTTGACCAGTTCCTACTGGACTTGCACTGGACCTTGCTGGTGGCTTCCCCTGGAGTGATGCCTGACCCCCAAATGGTGTCACTAAAGTCCTGGGGCCCTTGGATGAGTGCCAGAGTGCACTCCTCCTCATGCCTATCCTTGAAAGCTGAGACTTAGAAACTTTTCAAAGGATTTTTGCCAGAAAAACAGAGGCTACCACCGGACTGCAACCAAGCTGCAGCAGCTGGCATTGCATCGCAGGGCAGATTCAAGTTGGCAGCTTGCCTCACTGGAAGAAGGTTGACTTTTTTAAGTCCGAAGGTAGAAATCAGGGCCGGACCGGTGGTAGTGGGCACCAGGCGTTTCCCCGGTGGGCTGAAAGGGTGGAGGCTGGTTTTGGACTCACAGGGGCCAGGTTTGTTACAGGGCCCGGATTTGCTGCAGTGTTGCAGTATCGGCCCCCTGTAACAAATGCGGGACCAGTGCAGTGGGATTATGCTTCTCAGTAGCACACCCCCCGCCCCTGCGACCGGAGCTGGTCGAGCAGATTGCCAGTGCTGGTTGCTTGACAGGATGGGGGATGTGGCCACTAACTGTACAAGCTTCAAAGGGGCTGTTCCGTCACAGGCAGATGTAACTTAGAGCCTTCCCCTACCATTGTCCAAGCAGCAAGAGTGGCATCAATCCCAATGGGGGGGGGGGACTTTCCCATAATTTGTTTCTCACTTCCCTAGGAATACCTCAGGGGTGTGCCCAGAGCTCTTACCAAGGGAAGAAAGATTCTGTTGTCCTGGATTTTGGCAGAACTGGACATTGTGTCATTGGTTAGGGCCAAATACCAAGGAACCTATGTCAAAGTGGGTGGAGTTGCCCAAGGGATCTTTTTCCCTACTGGTTAGGGAGTCATCCTCACCCTCAACCTAGTACTAGGCATAAAAAAGCCTCCCTGGATAACTTAGTTAAAACACTGCTGGACATGAGGAAGACATGGGGACTGAATCCTGACTTCAGAATGAGGGCTGCATGTACTGAGAAACTCCAAGAGCTGGACCTGCTCCCACTTAAACCCATGACAGAAGAGTGACTTCAAGGAATATTTTGCTGTTATGTTATGTTATTGTTATTAAAATATTTCTAAAGCGCGCTTTCACCGATTGGTTTCTTGGCGCTGTGATCATCAGTAACATGAACAAAGGGGGGGAGTTGCGTTATTGAAATGCTTGTCTGAAGAGCCAGGTCTTCAAGGCTTTCCGGAAAGAGAGGAGGTCTTGACAATTCCGGATCTCCAGGGGGAAGGAATTCCACAAGCAGGAAGCAAGGGTCGCAAACCTACGGCCTCCTGCGCGCTTAAGTTTGAAGGAGGGCATCTGCAGGAGGCTCAAATGGAGTGAGCGTAGGTTGCTGGATGGAGTATATCTGGAAAACAGTTGGTTAATGAATGAGGGGCTTTTACAATAGAGGGACTTGAAGATTATACAACCAGTTTTAAAGGCACAGCGCTGGGTTACTGGGAGCCAGTGTAGTTTCTTTAGTAGAGGGGTAGCTGCGTGTCGCCTAGGTTGGTTCAGGATTAGCCTTGAGGCATGGTTCTGTACCATCTGGAGTCGCTTAACTAGGTAGTTGGGAAGACCTAGGTAGATGGCGTTCGCGTAGTCCAGATGGGACAGTACAGTTGAGATCACAACCTGGGTGATTGCCTCTGAAGTAAGCAGACGGCGTACCTTCCGAATTTTTTTTAGTTGGAAAAAGCACTTGGAGACCACCTGACCTACTTGCGCTTTCAGTGATAGGTCGCGGTCCACAGTGACTCCAAGTGTTTTGGCTGACAAGGAAGGTGTTGGAGCTTGGCCTAATTCAGAGGGCCAATAGTGGAGGCCCCAGTACTTAGTGCTGTCGCCGGTCAAAACTAACTCGGTTTTCCCCGGGTTTAGTTTGAGCTGGTTCTGGTCCATCCAAGTTTTAATGAAACTCATGGTGGACTGAAAGTGCAGTATGGAGTCTTCAGTGTTGTCGATGGTAAAGAGCAGTTGTAAATCGTCTGCGTAGTTGAAGACTCTCACCTGTTTGTCTCTTAGGGTCTGAATCAGGGGAAGTATGTAAAGATTAAATAAGTGAGGAGACAGGGAGGAACCTTGTGGCACTCCGCAGGTGATGGCCTGTTTGGCACCCATTAGATCACCAAGGCGTAGTCTTTGGTTGCGGTCTGTCAAGAAGGATCTCAACCAACAGGCTGCTAGGTCCCGGACGCCGGCCTGTTCGACACGGTCGACCAAGATGTTGTGATCGACCGTGTCAAAAGCGGCCGAAAGGTCCAGGAACACCAGGGCCTGTGGGGAGCGACTGTCGGCGCAGTCACGCAGGGTGTCCAAGACTGTTGTGACTACTGCTTCAGTGGAGTGTGCAGGCCGAAAGCCTGCCTGGTGGGGGTCGAAGCAGGAGGATTCCTCAAGAAAGTTAGAGAGGCACTTGGCCACGTGCGCCTCTAGAACTTTTGCCAAATAGGGCAGCAACGAGATGGGTCGAAAGTTGGCTTTGCAAGCTGGGTCTGCCCCAGGTTTTTTTAGCAGCGGGATGACTATGGCCTCTTTAAACGCTGCGGGAACTGTGCCAAGAGACAGGGAGTTATTCAGGAGGGAAATGGCAGGTGCTGGGTGTGTCAGGAAGCACTCTTTTAAGATGTGAGGCGGGCAACTGTCCGAGGGTGCACCGGATTTTACTCTTGATAGCAATTCCCGAAATTGGTCCTGGGTAATAGGTGGGAAGCTACTAAGGATGTTGTGGTTAGGCTTGATAGACATGCCGGACGTGAGGGGGGACACCGGTTGAGGGATACTGGCTTTGATGTCCAGTATTTTGTCAATAAAGTAGACATTAAGTGAGTCACAAAGCGGTTGAGTGGGGATGATCTTAGGACGAACAGTATCTAAGTTTGTTAATTCGTTTAGGATGGAAAAGATGTCCTTAGATTTATTTGTGGATTCCAAAATTTTGGAAGAAAAGTAGGACGCCTTTGCAGCAGAGATGGCAGTCATATACTCCTTCCTTGCTTTAATAAAGGTCCTTTTTAAATCAGGGTCGTAGTTGCGACGCCAGTGACGTTCTAATTGCCGTAGGGCCAGTTTCCTCACTTTTAGATCAGTGGAAAACCAGCGGTTGGCATCGGCACGTCGTGCCAGTCTGATTTTTTTAAAAGGGACATGGAGATCACTGGCCGTGTTTAGCCAGTTGGTGAGCATGGATACTGAGAGATCAATCTCATCTTGAGGGGGAGGGATGGTATTGGCTAATGACTCTAGAAATGCTGTTTTGTTCATTGTATTCCAGTTCCTGGCTAACCCACCTCCGCCTAATGCGGTAGTGGTGGCAGGGGCGATACATAGTTTGAATTGAAGAAGTGCGTGATCGGACCAGAGGCAAGGTAGTATGGTTGGGGCAGTTGTACAGGTGGTATTGGACCACACCTGGTCTAGGATGTGACCTTTGCAGTGGGTGGCGGATGAAACTAATTGATTGAAATTTAGGTTGGATAGAAGGTCAGTCAGTTCGGCCGATTGTGGGCCTTCCAGGGGGTCTTTGTACCAGTAGTTTAAATCTCCTATTAGGAAAATCTTAGGATGTTCAAGTGCTAAGTTAGCAAGTTGGTCAGCCAGATTCATAGGAAATGATGGCATCGGGGTCGGGGGTCTGTACAATAGTACACACGCAATTGTCGATTGGGAGGTAGTAATTTTCAGCACAAGGTTGTCTGTGTTATTCAGTGAAAGGCCGGTAAGGGAGGTGACAATCAAGTTGGAACGGATAATAGCTGCAACTCCTCCCCCTTTCCCGCTGACACGATCTGCGTGGATGATATAATAGTTCGGTGGGAGCGCCGCTATTATATCAGGGGCGGAGTTGGGAGTTAACCATGTCTCCGTGAGTAGGAGAATATCTGGTTTCTCCGTGTCCAGCAGAAGGAAAACATCCAACTGATGTTTTGGCAGGGAGCGAGTGTTTAAATAGAAGATAGTGAGCGATGGAATTTGCGGGTCTCTTTGAGTGTGTTCTAAGGCAGGAGTAGTCAGGTGACAGCCCTGAGACAGAATACCGAATGCGCAGAGTCGATTAATAGTGTCCCTTGGTAACAAGCTCTGTTCCTTGTTTCGATAACTCAAGAGGACAGACCTGGAGTAGACAAAGGGGCGGGCAGCGTGGTCTGGCCCTGGTCCCGGCAGGTGGCGGACGGGCGCAGACGGGCTTGTCTTAGGCGCGTCTTCGGCGCGCAATCGTCGCGCCCGCTGCGCTCGTCCGCTGCGCTTCCGGTGCTTGTACATTTTTATGGTGGGAAAACGAAGGGAGGGGGCGTGGCCTCCGAGTGGGCGTGTCCCAGGTCAGGGCGAGGGTAATGGCGATGGAAGAATGGGCGATTTCGCCTTTGCTAGCGCTCGTTTTTACTCGTGGGGAGGTTCCTGCACACTAGAGTTGTGAGAGGAATAGGTAGGTGAAGTGTTAAAAATTACAAAGTTTCACAATTTTAAAAGCTAACCTTCCTGAAGAGCCCAGTTGACCAGTTCCTACTGGACTTGCACTGGACCTTGCTGGTGGCTTCCCCTGGAGTGATGCCTGACCCCCAAATGGTGTCACTAAAGTCCTGGGGCCCTTGGATGAGTGCCAGAGTGCACTCCTCCTCATGCCTATCCTTGAAAGCTGAGACTTAGAAACTTTTCAAAGGATTTTTGCCAGAAAAACAGAGGCTACCACCGGACTGCAACCAAGCTGCAGCAGCTGGCATTGCATCGCAGGGCAGATTCAAGTTGGCAGCTTGCCTCACTGGAAGAAGGTTGACTTTTTTAAGTCCGAAGGTAGAAATCAGGGCCGGACCGGTGGTAGTGGGCACCAGGCGTTTCCCCGGTGGGCTGAAAGGGTGGAGGCTGGTTTTGGACTCACAGGGGCCAGGTTTGTTACAGGGCCCGGATTTGCTGCAGTGTTGCAGTATCGGCCCCCTGTAACAAATGCGGGACCAGTGCAGTGGGATTATGCTTCTCAGTAGCACACCCCCCGCCCCTGCGACCGGAGCTGGTCGAGCAGATTGCCAGTGCTGGTTGCTTGACAGGATGGGGGATGTGGCCACTAACTGTACAAGCTTCAAAGGGGCTGTTCCGTCACAGGCAGATGTAACTTAGAGCCTTCCCCTACCATTGTCCAAGCAGCAAGAGTGGCATCAATCCCAATGGGGGGGGGGGGACTTTCCCATAATTTGTTTCTCACTTCCCTAGGAATACCTCAGGGGTGTGCCCAGAGCTCTTACCAAGGGAAGAAAGATTCTGTTGTCCTGGATTTTGGCAGAACTGGACATTGTGTCATTGGTTAGGGCCAAATACCAAGGAACCTATGTCAAAGTGGGTGGAGTTGCCCAAGGGATCTTTTTCCCTACTGGTTAGGGAGTCATCCTCACCCTCAACCTAGTACTAGGCATAAAAAAGCCTCCCTGGATAACTTAGTTAAAACACTGCTGGACATGAGGAAGACATGGGGACTGAATCCTGACTTCAGAATGAGGGCTGCATGTACTGAGAAACTCCAAGAGCTGGACCTGCTCCCACTTAAACCCATGACAGAAGAGTGACTTCAAGGAATATTTTGCTGTTATGTTATGTTATTGTTATTAAAATATTTCTAAAGCACGCTTTCACCGATTGGTTTCTTGGCGCTGTGATCATCAGTAACATGAACAAAGGGGGGGAGTTGCGTTATTGAAATGCTTGTCTGAAGAGCCAGGTCTTCAAGGCTTTCCGGAAAGAGAGGAGGTCTTGACAATTCCGGATCTCCAGGGGGAAGGAATTCCACAAGCAGGAAGCAAGGGTCGCAAACCTACGGCCTCCTGCGCGCTTAAGTTTGAAGGAGGGCATCTGCAGGAGGCTCAAATGGAGTGAGCGTAGGTTGCTGGATGGAGTATATCTGGAAAACAGTTGGTTAATGAATGAGGGGCTTTTACAATAGAGGGACTTGAAGATTATACAACCAGTTTTAAAGGCACAGCGCTGGGTTACTGGGAGCCAGTGTAGTTTCTTTAGTAGAGGGGTAGCTGCGTGTCGCCTAGGTTGGTTCAGGATTAGCCTTGAGGCATGGTTCTGTACCATCTGGAGTCGCTTAACTAGGTAGTTGGGAAGACCTAGGTAGATGGCGTTCGCGTAGTCCAGATGGGACAGTACAGTTGAGATCACAACCTGGGTGATTGCCTCTGAAGTAAGCAGACGGCGTACCTTCCGAATTTTTTTTAGTTGGAAAAAGCACTTGGAGACCACCTGACCTACTTGCGCTTTCAGTGATAGGTCGCGGTCCACAGTGACTCCAAGTGTTTTGGCTGACAAGGAAGGTGTTGGAGCTTGGCCTAATTCAGAGGGCCAATAGTGGAGGCCCCAGTACTTAGTGCTGTCGCCGGTCAAAACTAACTCGGTTTTCCCCGGGTTTAGTTTGAGCTGGTTCTGGTCCATCCAAGTTTTAATGAAACTCATGGTGGACTGAAAGTGCAGTATGGAGTCTTCAGTGTTGTCGATGGTAAAGAGCAGTTGTAAATCGTCTGCGTAGTTGAAGACTCTCACCTGTTTGTCTCTTAGGGTCTGAATCAGGGGAAGTATGTAAAGATTAAATAGGTGAGGAGACAGGGAGGAACCTTGTGGCACTCCGCAGGTGATGGCCTGTTTGGCACCCATTAGATCACCAAGGCGTAGTCTTTGGTTGCGGTCTGTCAAGAAGGATCTCAACCAACAGGCTGCTAGGTCCCAGACGCCGGCCTGTTCGACACGGTCGACCAAGATGTTGTGATCGACCGTGTCAAAAGCGGCCGAAAGGTCCAGGAACACCAGGGCCTGTGGGGAGCGACTGTCGGCGCAGTCACACAGGGTGTCCAAGACTGTTGTGACTACTGCTTCAGTGGAGTGTGCAGGCCGAAAGCCTGCCTGGTGGGGGTCGAAGCAGGAGGATTCCTCAAGAAAGTTAGAGAGGCACTTGGCCACGTGCGCCTCTAGAACTTTTGCCAAATAGGGCAGCAACGAGATGGGTCGAAAGTTGGCTTTGCAAGCTGGGTCTGCCCCAGGTTTTTTTAGCAGCGGGATGACTATGGCCTCTTTAAACGCTGCGGGAACTGTGCCAAGAGACAGGGAGTTATTCAGGAGGGAAATGGCAGGGGCTGGGTGTGTCAGGAAGCACTCTTTTAAGATGTGAGGCGGGCAACTGTCCGAGGGTGCACCGGATTTTACTCTTGATAGCAATTCCCGAAATTGGTCCTGGGTAATAGGTGGGAAGCTACTAAGGATGTTGTGGTTAGGCTTGATAGACATGCCGGACGTGAGGGGGGACACCGGTTGAGGGATACTGGCTTTGATGTCCAGTATTTTGTCAATAAAGTAGACATTAAGTGAGTCACAAAGCGGTTGAGTGGGGATGATCTTAGGACGAACAGTATCTAAGTTTGTTAATTCGTTTAGGATGGAAAAGATGTCCTTAGATTTATTTGTGGATTCCAAAATTTTGGAAGAAAAGTAGGACGCCTTTGCAACAGAGATGGCAGTCATATACTCCTTCCTTGCTTTAATAAAGGTCCTTTTTAAATCAGGGTCGTAGTTGCGACGCCAGTGACGTTCTAATTGCCGTAGGGCCAGTTTCCTCACTTTTAGATCAGTGGAAAACCAGCGGTTGGCATCGGCACGTCGTGCCAGTCTGATTTTTTTAAAAGGGACATGGAGATCACTGGCCGTGTTTAGCCAGTTGGTGAGCATGGATACTGAGAGATCAATCTCATCTTGAGGGGGAGGGATGGTATTGGCTAATGACTCTAGAAATGCTGTTTTGTTCATTGTATTCCAGTTCCTGGCTAACCCACCTCCGCCTAATGCGGTAGTGGTGGCAGGGGCGATACATAGTTTGAATTGAAGAAGTGCGTGATCGGACCAGAGGCAAGGTAGTATGGTTGGGGCAGTTGTACAGGTGGTATTGGACCACACCTGGTCTAGGATGTGACCTTTGCAGTGGGTGGCGGATGAAACTAATTGATTGAAATTTAGGTTGGATAGAAGGTCAGTCAGTTCGGCCGATTGTGGGCCTTCCAGGGGGTCTTTGTACCAGTAGTTTAAATCTCCTATTAGGAAAATCTTAGGATGTTCAAGTGCTAAGTTAGCAAGTTGGTCAGCCAGATTCATAGGAAATGATGGCATCGGGGTCGGGGGTCTGTACAATAGTACACACGCAATTGTCGATTGGGAGGTAGTAATTTTCAGCACAAGGTTGTCTGTGTTATTCAGTGAAAGGCCGATAAGGGAGGTGACAATCAAGTTGGAACGGATAATAGCTGCAACTCCTCCCCCTTTCCCGCTGACACGATCTGCGTGGATGATATAATAGTTCGGTGGGAGCGCCGCTATTATATCAGGGGCGGAGTTGGGAGTTAACCATGTCTCCGTGAGTAGGAGAATATCTGGTTTCTCCGTGTCCAGCAGAAGGAAAACATCCAACTGATGTTTTGGCAGGGAGCGAGTGTTTAAATAGAAGATAGTGAGCGATGGAATTTGCGGGTCTCTTTGAGTGTGTTCTAAGGCAGGAGTAGTCAGGTGACAGCCCTGAGACAGAATACCGAATGCGCAGAGTCGATTAATAGTGTCCCTTGGTAACAAGCTCTGTTCCTTGTTTCGATAACTCAAGAGGACAGACCTGGAGTAGACAAAGGGGCGGGCAGCGTGGTCTGGCCCTGGTCCCGGCAGGTCGCGGACGGGCGCAGACGGGCTTGTCTTAGGCGCGTCTTCGGCGCGCAATCGTCGCGCCCGCTGCGCTCGTCCGCTGCGCTTCCGGTGCTTGTACATTTTTATGGTGGGAAAACGAAGGGAGGGGGCGTGGCCTCTGAGTGGGCGTGTCCCAGGTCAGGGCGAGGGTAATGGCGATGGAAGAATGGGCGATTTCGCCTTTGCTAGCGCTCGTTTTTACTCGTGGGGAGGTTCCTGCACACTAGAGTTGTGAGAGGAATAGGTAGGTGAAGTGTTAAAAATTACAAAGTTTCACAATTTTAAAAGCTAACCTTCCTGAAGAGCCCAGTTGACCAGTTCCTACTGGACTTGCACTGGACCTTGCTGGTGGCTTCCCCTGGAGTGATGCCTGACCCCCAAATGGTGTCACTAAAGTCCTGGGGCCCTTGGATGAGTGCCAGAGTGCACTCCTCCTCATGCCTATCCTTGAAAGCTGAGACTTAGAAACTTTTCAAAGGATTTTTGCCAGAAAAACAGAGGCTACCACCGGACTCCAACCAAGCTGCAGCAGCTGGCATTGCATCGCAGGGCAGATTCAAGTTGGCAGCTTGCCTCACTGGAAGAAGGTTGACTTTTTTAAGTCCGAAGGTAGAAATCAGGGCCGGACCCGTGGTAGTGGGCACCAGGCGTTTCCCCGGTGGGCTGAAAGGGTGGAGGCTGGTTTTGGACTCACAGGGGCCAGGTTTGTTACAGGGCCCGGATTTGCTGCAGTGTTGCAGTATCGGCCCCCTGTAACAAATGCGGGACCAGTGCAGTGGGATTATGCTTCTCAGTAGCACACACCCCCCACCTGCTACCGGACCTGGTCGAGCAGATTGCCAGGGCTGGTTGCTCTTCCCAGTCTGACTGTGGTATAGATCTACACCAGGAGAACACATTGAAGTATCCAGATGGCAAGGGATCTTCCCATGGAACACATTTCTAATTTCTCCAAAAGTCAACAGCTTCATACATCACAAAACTCGTTATCAAATATTGCTACATTGTATAGCCTTCCAGGTTAGGCTGGCAGAGCTCTCTGAGAGCTTGTCGGCGCAGGCTGCTTGACTACTTTGACTGAAAGCAGAAAGCACAGCTGCAAGAGAGAGAAGGAAGGCAGGGAAGGGGCCGGTTGGTTAAGGATGTCAAGTATGGGTTTTATTTCACATTGTGTCAGGGAAGATAAAACATATTTTGTATGGCACCCTATCACATTTTACCCAATTGCGATTTCATGGTATGCTGGTGCAAGCTTTTAGTGTTTATTTAAGGCTGTTAAGTTTGAGGTGATTGCGAGTCAATTGTTGAGTCAATGTTCGGGTATTATTGATGTTGTAGATGCCATCAATGGAGGTTATTCTCATGTTGAGTTGAGTGTCTTCAGCACACATAAGATAGGAGGTGTGTGAACATTTGAGGATATCAGTTAAGGGCTTCATGTAGAGGTTGACATTGTTGGGGAGAGGATTGAGCCTTGGGGGATGCCCAGGGATAGGGGAGTCTGATTGGATGGAGTGTGACAAATTTGGCCCTGCTGCAATCTGTTGTGTAGAAAGGAGGCTAACCATTTTAACACCATGCCAGAGAGACCCATCCTATGTTCCAGAAGGTTGAGAAGGGTGCATGATTGATAGTGTCAAAGGCTGCTCACAGATTTATAAGGATCAAGAGGAAAGGTTCATTTAGGTCAAGTGAGCAAAGGGTGTCATTGACAATGTGTACCATGGCAGTTTTGGTGCTGTGACCTGATTGGAAGCCAGACTGGCAATGGTCTAGGAGTTTGAACATTTCAATACGAATGTGGAGCTGTAAATGCACACATTTTTCCAGGAGTTTGGCTAAAGTAGGGATGTTGGAGATGGGGCAGTATTTGGGGTCGGATAGGTCTGAGTTGAGTTTTTAGGCTAGGTGTAACCTGACCAAGTTTGAGGCAGTCGTGTAGGTAGCCTTGTGTGACAGAGGCATCGATTATCTTAGTCCACAGTGGGGGGTATGAGGTGACTGGATTCACTTGGGAGTTTGGAGGGGCAGGGATCAATAAAGTGATTAGAATATTCCAAGGTGGTCAAAAGATTTAGAGTGCTAATCTCATCAAGGATTATGAAGCTAGACCAGGTGGTGTCATTTTGGAGAAAATTAGGTGGTTATACAGACAATATATATGGTCCAATGTGGAGGGATGAAGGAGGGCCTGGGGTGGAAGAAGATTGGGCCACACATAACATATAATTATAAATGAGTAAAAAGCGAATTAGAGGGATGTTCACCCCGAGATTCTGAGTGACATCATAGACAACTCAAGCTTCACTTTCATTCACTATTCATGCCACTCAGAACCCCTCGCTGAAAGACATCCCCATAATTCACTGTTGTCGATCAATAATTCTATGTCATCAACTTTTGCTACATCATAGCAGTGAGTTACCAGATGTAGACTATGGTGTAAATGATAGAGTCCCCGGGTGAATGCCAAGCATTACATTGTGTTGAATAATGGGAATGTATTAAGAAATAGGTGGCATGGCACCATACATTTAGGGGCAGATTTATTTGGGGTTCACGCATTGCAGTGCACCAAGGCAAGTTGTTGCACTGTATTGCGTGAATGGGAGAGAACTGAATATTTACCAAGATATGGTGCTCTTCGGCTCTCTTCCTGCTCTAGCGCACTTCAGGCTGCCTAGCACCAATGCAGTTTGCCTTGCACCATGGAGCAAGGTTGCCTGCATTATAGCAGGATTGTTTTTGTGCAGGAAGGGATTCATCCTCCACAAAAGCAATCCTTAGAGGCATATTCCTCATTCTATATGTGCTGCAGAATTCGGCATACCTAAAAAGAGGAAGTAACTAAGAAATAAAAACATATTTCTCCTTGTCATACCTCACTGAGGAGGGCGTTACATTTGGACTCATTCCCAGGTTCATTAGCTTTAGTAAATATGTCCCAAAATCGATGGGTTGATGCATGGTTACGCCAGTTCCACTCATGGAATGCCTTCCCACTGCAAGGTAGCGCAAGGCAGAGCTATGCACCGTGTTGCGTTACTCTGTATTTGGTACACCACGCAAAGCCATTCAAAATGGTTTTGCATGGTTTAGTTAATACCAAGAATAATTTTGTGTCTGAGTTGCGTCACAAAAGTGGTACAGCCCAGATGCAAAATCATAGTAAATCTGCCCCTTAATGACTATCCAATGGCTTCCATGGAGGAGTGTGGCTCAATGGTTAGAGCGGCAGACCCTGATGCAGAGTTCTGGCCCAAGACCAGGGTTCAATTCCCGCCTCGGCGGGTCTTGGGCTCAATTTCCTCGGACCTGACAATTTTCGCCTCGGTGCGTATTCTAATCATGGGTCCCACGCTGCAACTCGGGGCAATAGCTTGCTTAACCTCCACACTAGCCCCAACAACGTTAGGATGCCTGGCTTCACCCTAGGGGTGCCCAGGAGTGGACACTTCACAGGGAAAGCCTGGAAGGGTTCCACAGCGGTATGAGTAATAGCGCCAGGAAACCGCTTGGTGGCAGTGCGCTCTACAAATACCTTGACATTTACATTTACATTCCACAGTAAAACTCTGATAATATTCATGGCCAACTGCTGCTACACTTTTTGAAAAGATGCAAATGTACAAGATGCGTCAAGGTAAATAGTTGTTCATATATATGGAAATTTCTTGATATATGCCGAAAAACTGCGTAATTTTCAGATATGCCTATTGCTTTTTTAAACAGTAAATACTTCAGAAAATGTAAGCAGGACTATACTATATCTCTTAGGCAAAGCATTTCGACTGAACTCGCAGGGAAGATTGAACTGATAAAATTGTGTGAAACATTTTCCTCCCGGGGTAATTTTCATAAAAAGATTGTCTGTTACATGACAAATAGCCACGGCTTAGGGTAAAAAGCAATCACTGACAATGGATGGCCAACTGGAGTGCCGTTTCCGGGATCAGGATACGCAACTTCCAGTCTGTAAAGGACATTTGGGAACCAAAGCAGGTCTGAATACAATCCATCTTGTCTCCTGACAGGAACATCAGCCTAGTCACAGACGTTAAGCTTCTTGTATGCGGCAATTTTTTGTGGATTAAAGATTTATAGAACAGAGGCATTACAAAAAAATACAAAGCACGTTTTTAAAAAAAAATGTGCGGTAAATATTCTCTCAGCATATTCGTAGCCACACAAAGAAGTGTATAGGTACGTCACAGAAGAGAAGTCTTGGACCTACACTTAATGGTAATGAGAGTGTGTCGTTGAAGCCGCCAACCCCATGGTAAGAGATAATAAACAGATGGCTCTGAGAGAACGGAAAAATAAAATGACCACCAATCACTCATTTGCATCTTGTCTGCTGCAGGAGATGATGGTTTGGCCAAGTATGACGGATAGCATACTATAGATATTGGAGTTTCATGTTTTTTGGTGTGGTTTTAGCCAAGACTTTTTGATTTTTCTAAAATTGTACTTATAATATACTTGCCCAAAGGGCCTATAGTCACCTCCCTTCATCCATGGGCTGTTGTGTCATTCACACAAGGAGCACACCCGCACACAAAATTGTTTTCTTCGGTGCCAGTGTTTTTATTTTTATTTTTATGTTGTAATTACTTTAATGAGGTATTTGTGTTTAGAGCCTGATGGAATAGCACGTTACTATGAATCAGAACACTGTACTTTGGTGCTATTCCCGATCCCATCTCTTGCTAATGCTGTTATATATTCCTTTCGGAGTTTTCTTGTTTATCTAAATGCTGTTATTTCACATCAGCTCGAATGAGATCTTAATATAAACTAATCAATGTGCCCTCAATCTTGCCAGCTCTTTCTTTCTTTCTTTCTTTCCTTCTTTCTTTCTTTCTTTCTTTCTTTCTTTCTTTCTTTCTATTCCTTCTTTCTTTCTTTCTTTCTTTCTTTCTTTCTTTCTTTCTTTCTTTCTTTCTTTCTTTCTTTCTTTCTTTTCTTTCTTTCTTTCTTTCTTTCTTTTCTTTCTTTCTTTCTTTCTTTCTTTCTTTCTTTCTTCTTTCTTTCTTTCTTTCTTTCTTTCTTCTTCTTTTCTTTCTTTCCTCCTTTCTGTCCTTCCTTCTTTCCTCCCTCTATCCCCCTCCCTTACTTTCTTTCGTTCTTCCCTTCTTTCTTAAGTCTTCTTTTTTATGTCCTTCTTTCTTGCCCTATTTCTTTCTTGCCTTCTTTCTTTCTTGACGTATTTCTCAAAGGCAAGCCGTTGGCAGCCAATGGCAGACAAATGGAATTTTGTATACCTGTGTTAGCTAAGACTTTTTGATTTTACTCAAATTATGTGTATAACATACTAACTTATAGGGGGTTTCAGCCAAATGCTATCTACTAATTTGTGGTTGTGTCACTCACATTTTTTCCCAGTCCACTCCAGAATGCATCAAAGGCCAATGCATCAACCCACTTCAGCCATTGTCTGACCTCACTATGACTTATGGCGTACTGCCCTTTCACAAGGAGCGCATGCATCAGCAAAGTAGTTCCCTTCAGTGGCAGGGAGTTCTATGGTAATGACTGTTTTTTTTACAAGAACAACATTTGTGCCTTTAGCCAATTTTTTTTTAAGATTGACGAGGACCCGTCAGCTTCTTAAACAGTAAAGTTTTACAAAAACCATGACAAAACAAAACAGGAATTGCCAAAAGGCTGGCGGCAAAAGCCAGACATATTGGCTTTGCTTATGTTTTTATTTTTTCAAAGCACTGATGCAACAGCTTCCTGATTAAAATAACATATCAGACTCATTCCTGTAGTACACAGTGGTTTGACACCAGACTGATATCTCATCACACACTTGCCTTTAAAATTGGGTTGTCTTAAGATGGCTCCTTTTACCTTCTTATTACTGTACTGCTAATTCATTGAAAAGGCGAGCCCTACTCTGGGAATTTGAGCACTGCACTTTTTATATAAATGAACTTAGAATAGCAGAATGTTTACAGTAGTTTCTTACAATTTAACTTATCATTTTCCATGACTTACAATCGCCCATATTCTTCAGGTTTTGAGATCCCATTACACTGACCAGTTTTGTAGAGTAAGACCCAGATATACAACTGATTTGTGCAAATAATAGCATAGGAGCAACAAAACTTTGGGGCATATTACCAAGCAATAGCGATAATTATCGCTATTGCTTGGTTAGAGACAAAAAATTTCCGCTGAGCTGCGGCGATTTTTACCGCAAATAAACCTTGGTATTACCAAGGTTTATCGCAAATGCGATAAAAATCGCCGCAACGCATGAATATCGCTGAAAAGTCAGCGATATTCATGCATTACTGAGCTAATGCTCTTAGCCATGTTATCCACCTCCCATTGGATAACATGGCTAGGAACTGCTCAGGGCAGGTGTTAGCTTTTGGAGATATTCGCGCTTAGTGCGAATATCTCCAATAGTTGGTAATAGGAGATAGCGATGTTAGCGACTGTTTTCAGTCGCTAACATCTTGGCACGCCCACTTTGCATGTCATTAGTGATAAATATCACTGACATGCAAAGTGGGGCCCAAGATGGTCGTTATCTCCTACTAGCTGTGGCTAACTGGTGTTAGCGACACTTAGGTAATAGGGAGATAATTTTATCTCCGCTTTCTTGGCTTTTAAAGCCAAAAAAGCGGAGATAAACCCCCTTGATAATATGCCCCTTTGTCTTTCCCCTTTTTTGTTTGTCCAGGCCACATATATATTTACACAGAGCCTCATGTATTCATTTGACTCAATATCATTAACGTGATGTGGTGCACTAAACAGCTACAGAGAAAGAACGTTTATGGTGTTATCTCGACATTTATACAATTGTGTATACTAATGTTTTCCTTATAGTAACATTGAACTGCAGTTCCATTTATTGCTGCATTTGTGTGGTTTGACTAATGTTCTTAATTCTTTTATAATCATGTATTGATTTGAAGAGTACTCTGCATCTCTATTGTAATTGCATATGTATTGGCAGGGGAGCATTATCATGGCAGGGGAGCATTATCATCCCTATTTATAAAAAAGGTTGCAAAACGGTAGCAGGAAACTACCGTCAAATAGCATTGATGGATGCCACCGGAAAAAATTTCGCTGCTGAAGTATTAATGCAATTAAAGAACTGGGCTTTTTCGCTGGGTCTGATACCGATGTTCCAGGCTGGTTTCAGACCTAAGCACTCTGTCACGGACAATATTGCAATTATCCAGGTTATTCTTGATAAATATGTGACACGAAGAAAACAGACGGTCTATATGGCATTTATAGATTATTCGACCGCATTCAATCGTGTTGATCGACCCACTTTATGGAATAAACTGAGGAGTTTTGGAATCAACGAACATTTGCTACAGGTAATAATAAGCCTCCATACTACAACGTGGTGTCAAGTCCAAATGGGGGGCGAAAAAGGTTTAACGAAAGTAATAAATACAGAGAATGGTCTTAAACAGGGTTGTCTACTAGCCCCCATGTTATTCTCGCTCTACCTCAGTGACCTGCCAAAGCAGTTACAGCAGGGCTCAAGCCTGCCTCCAAAAATAAACAAACAAAGTATTCACTCATTGCTCTATGCGGATGATATAGTTATGTTTGATCTTACACCATTCGGTTTGCAAAATTCTCTTGACATATTGTTTCAATACTCAAACAAAAATTACTTAATTCCGAATGTAAAGAAAACAAAAGTTGTAGCCTTCTCTGGGAGGAAAAAAAGTGTCAAATACAACTGGAGGCTCGGAGGTGAAAAGATCGATGAAGAAAAAGAATATACATATCTCGGCAGGATTCTCTCTAAGAACCTAACAAACATAAAGCATATAGATAAATTAACAAAGAAATCTGATTTACATGCAGGAGCACTTTCAAGACTCTATAGTGCCACGGGGAGCAGGCATTTCTCCTCATTACTAAAAATATATAAAGTGAAAATCCCTGCAGTCCTCTCTTATGCTACGGAATATATCCCTATAAAACAATGGGGCTTCATGGATCGTCAAGAGGGAAAAATATTGAAAAGAATGATGAAGGTCCCAGTTGCAACACCAGTACAGGTTCTAAGGCTAGAATTTGGAATAACAAGTGCTTATGCCACGGCTGTGGCCAACATTATTAGGTGGGCCTATAATCTTCTCCATGCAAAGGAGGGGACACTCAGATTTCTGCTCCAAAAGGAAACCTTTGATACTGAAGCAGCTAAACAAACTTTTTCAGTGAATATGTCTGCTGCATTTAGAATGGCTGAAATTACTACAGATATTTTACTCACCTGGTCTGTATCGCAACTAAAACTTTTTCTTAAATGTTTTACACCTAGGTTGAGTTTTGATCTGGACTATGCGCATAGCAATAAACTAAAAACATTCAAATCATTCACTGAACTTATAGAGTATAAACACATTCAGCCTTACATTTTGTTTTCCCTAACTCATAGTGCAAGGAGGGTGATCTTGATGTTAAGAATAGGGATCTTACCTGTCCAATCCTATAAATCTAAATGGTCAGTTGGGGAATCTTCCTATCTCTGTTCGTTATGTCAAGGAGGCGAGCAGACCGTGGAGCATTTATTATTTGTTTGCCCTAATTCTAAAGTAGTGGTAGCTCGTGCTTTATATATTGATCCTATATATCGAACCTGCAGGTTAACAAAGGAAAAAGAACTATTAACAGTGGGCAAATTGCCTCCGAACGAATTTGTATGTTATAATTTCTATACATTTTTTAATACTATGCTGTTTTTATATTAATCTGTGATGTATTCATTTTCCTGTTCTTTTTCTTGTTTTATATGTTATATTTGTGGTCCTCTGTCGAGTACCAACACAAATAAAATCTTTTTGACTTGACTTTGCATATGTATTCATAATCAATGCATTTAAATTTGTACTGGAATATTTGCCACGTTAACTTGACCAAAGGCCCTAAGCATTTATATCTTAACTAGCAGCCCGTCCCGACCTTGTCCGGGAGCATTCAGGCTTCCCCTACCCCCGCCTGCCCTGACATTGGCAAGCAGCCTGTGCCCCCGCCTGCCCTGACATTGCCTTTCCTCAGCCGATCTGTTTTCCCACCTGGCCCGACCCCCGCCTGGCCTGAGTCAATGGAGGTCGGACAGTACTACCTGCAAAATGTTCCACCGTCACCTTGTTAGTCCCTGTCCCCCGCCTGCCCCGACCCCCGCCTGCCCTGACATTGCCTTTCCTCAGCCAAACTGTGTTGTTGTAACTCCCCGTCCCCCGCCTGGCCCGACACCCGCCTGCCCCGACATTGTCCCCGGAACCTTACCTCAGCCGCCGCTCCTTAGTTCACCACTCCTCGCCGCTCTGCTCCTCACCGCCTGTGTTGTTGTAACTCCCCATCCCCTACCTGGCCCGACAGCCGCCTGCCCCGACATTGTCCCCGGAGCCTTACCTCAACTGCCGCTCCTCAGTTCACCGCTCCTCGCCGCTCTGCTCCTCACCGCCTGTCCGCCGACGCTCCTCCACCGCGCCATGTCCGCCTCTCCGCTGCTCGCACCGCCGCTGGCCTGTCCGCTGCTCCTCAGGTCACCGCTCCTCCCCCGCGCCATGTCCGCCGCTCCTCTGACGCCGCTCCTCCCAGTGCTCCTAACGTGAGCATGCACGTCGCGGCCGGCGCTACTTTGGAGGGACTACTTTTTTTTATATATAAATTTTGTAAATAACGTTTCTTTTTTAAATTTATATAGCCTATGTCCTTCTGCTTGCCCCGACGTTTTCAAACATGTATTGGGTGTTTGGATTGGTGGTGTACTTTTCGAGTTTACCTGGCTCAAAGGACACAGTTCTCTCTTTATAATAGTAGTATAGATGTTTAACCTTCAACGAGAAGCTTGCTTGGGGAGAAATGATTTTCTCTCCTCTGCAGTTACAGTCATGTAATCTCACGACTAGAGAAAGGCACAGTGTGTATGCGAGATAATGATGTTCCAGAGGAGTACTTTTGGCAAGAATGAGAAGCCTTCATGAACAAAGGGAGAACTCCTGTCCGTGCAATATTGGGAGACAGGAGGAATCCAAGGACTTTCTGATGTGCTGACCAAAGGAAAGGAGTTTCAAGTCTAGTTGTCAAGTTTTACTTTGTGAAGGTGGAAAGTAATGAGACACATAAAATGGGAATCCCAAATGGTCTTTTGTGGGTTTTATGGGTGACCACACTTCAGCTTTAGTCAGATTCTTTTTAGATTCAGAGGGGTATAGACCTCTTTGCAATATCTCTGTTGTTTGACTTTATGCTATACAATGCTCTTTATTATGGAGTACGTCTACAGAAATCCACTATGCTGACACTTTCCTACTTTTAAGAATTCCCCAATCAGTGCATTTAGTTTAGGCTTAGTCTAGGAAATTAAGATTTCCTCATGTATTTTAGGCAAGAAGACCTCAACTCAAATCTTATACTGATTAGCACATTTTTTACATTATTTTCTGCATTGTTATCACCAAATTCCTTGTATGATTCATGTTATTGAGACTGAATTTTGTTAGATGATTTGGCCTATCAATAGTGATTCTGTACTTTTACAATATATTCTTGAGACGTGTGCTCATCAGTCTGGCTTTGAATTTGTAAAAAATCCATACTTAATCTCATTTACAGACTTTGGGTTCTCAATGTGTGACCAAATTAGTTACACTGTAAAGTGAACTTGTGAATGATTTTAACTCCCTTTTATTCAGTCAGCTGCATGGAAAATTGGACAGAGGGCTTAGTGCTCTAGCAGCATAGATCAACAATAGCACGCAAAACTGGCAACATAAAGCCATATCCACTGAAGTCAGGCAATATGTCACATTCTGGAATACTAGCACCAAATAAAATCAGGAGAAAATGTTTTGCAAAAATTAAATTTGGCAAAATTGTGTGATTTTTCTAACACGTAATGCAAAAAAATCACCAAAATTACACATATTACGTAAGTTAGCCTTGGGTGGTGATCTACCTTGTTAGAAATGGGGTCCTCTAGTTGGCAGAGGTAGGTACTTTTGTCCAAGTAGGGACCCTTCTTCACAGTCAGGGTAAGGGGGATACACTTCTAAAACAACCCCTGCTCACCCCCATGGTAGCTTGGCACAAGCAGACAGGCTTATCTCAGAAGAGTGTAAAGCACTTGTGAACACATACAGTAATACAGTGAAAACACTAAAAAAAGGCACACAACACCAGTTTAGAAAAATAAGTAATCTTTATCTGAACTAAACAAGACCAAAATGACAAAAATCCACAATAGAGTAATACAAATATGACTCTCAAATGGTAGAAATAATTCAGTACAAAGCAAACTGCAGATGCAAGACTTTTCTCACATAGTACCTTAGATGTGTCGTGCACACAAACAAAAAGGGTCACAGGGAAGGTGATGGGTCTGTTTCTTACACTCATGGAAGATGATGCGTCGGTTCCATGCTTCGGGGAGGTGATGCTTCACTTCCTTACTGCTGCGCAGGAGAGGTGATGCTTTCTATCCTTACCGGAGAGGAGGTGATGCGTCTGTTTCTAACTGCGTGGGGAGCTGATGCATCGGTTTCTTAGTGCATCTCCCATTGATACGGCAGACTTGGCACCTCGATGCAATACGATGATTTGGGATGATGCGTGGGTTCTTACAGCCGCACATCAGGGATTGCATCAGAATCGGCGCAGTAATCTCAGACTTCATAGATGTATGCACTCAATGCAGTGTGCATTGATTTCTCGAGGCGCGAGCAGGCACTGTGACAATTTCTTCTGCAATGCGTCAAAAACAGATGCGGATCCGTCACGCTTCTCAAAGTTACTTTACTTTTCCAGCTCCCAGCGGCAAACAACCTCCAGAGGTCAGCAGCAGGCACCTCTTAGCAGGTCAGAACTCACAGTAAGGAAGTTCAGGGGGGCTTGTGGGGAAGTCTTTGTGCCCCTGAGACTTCTGAACAGGAGAAAAGTTCAGTTTAAACTTCCGAAAGTTTGAGTAATAACGTCATTACAGAGGACATCTGCACGAGCACTATAGATTGGTCCTTCGCACTTAAGAGGAACATATGTACACTACGATAGAAACTGATTCTTTGTCTTGATAAAGGTGGGTAGAATTTCAACAAACCACCGAAACGCGTCGACGCCCTAGTACAGTGTGATTCGAGGCTCAGACACTGTTGTTGACACAGTACAATCTTAAAGTGCATAACACCGGTGCCTTAAAAAGAATATCAGAACACACACCTTGTATTGCACAAATTGTATGTCTTACTATTTTTCTGTCTGTTCTTAGCAATATTGCTGGTCAATATTGAATGTGGGATTGTTATTTTATTATTATAATTATTTTAACCTATGTCAAGCAGCTTACTATGTTGTCTGCTTTTTTAATTTTACTGTATACAATAAATGTTGTCAGTTTTTCACTCTAGATTTACTTGTTATAGTTATTGCTTTTTTCCACTTATGGTGCTTATGTACATGACCTTGTTCAAGGGAATCTCTGTTTTATATTGGTTGGTGAACCCCATTTCCCTTGACTTCAGTTAAGGGGTACCTCTCCTTTTTCACTTGCCAACAATTGTGACAGGGTCTCAACATTAGGCAACAATGGTCACCAATATGACAGTAGTGGTCACAATTATGCCTGTTGCTAGACATCCTTATGCCAGAAATGCCCACAATATGTGCATTATAGACAACATTATGCCTGGAGTGTTCACCTATATGACTATATTGGAAACAATGTCCCACTAGGTATCAGTAACAGAGACAGTTTAAGAAATGCATACAATACGTATTACAGAAAAGGAACACAAGGAGTCTCAGTACATATGTGAAAAGGTTATTAATCACCAATTTTTCATGGAAATGGGAAGCACAGTTAAAAAGCAGCACTGTACATGAAGGACATTCATGGAGCAACCCAAATGGCACTTGGTGACAAGGTGATAACAAAGTGAAGGTGACGACGCAAGTGAACGTGGTGAACAGCGTGGTCGGCGCAAAGTGATAAGGAGCAATCAAACATAGGCTTCACATTGAGTCTACAGAATTAAAATGTTCACATTCGGCACAGTTATGAGCCTATTGATAGTGCGCCGTGAAATCGCGCTGTGTTTGTCGACGGCGTTTCGATCCTCTATGATTTGGGATCCTCTTCAGGACAGGGTTGACGTTGATTTTGTAGTGCTGCATGGAGAAACAAATGAGTTCAGGAGATCGGGCAAGGAAAAACGGTGGCTTAAATAAGGGGCACGAGTGTGAGCCGGGTGATGGGGCCGTTCACATGAAGGAAAGCCAGATTAATCAAAGGATCTAACAGTGTTGGCGGTGGTAGGGCACATGCAATTATGGGTCGTGAGTAGGTAGGTTGGGCTAGGGTGGAGGGTGCGGCCAAGGAGGAAAGGGGTAGCAGTGGCGTACCTGAAGTACGGGAGCGCTGACAGGGGAGGTCAGTCGTCCAAAGGTAGTGGGCCCAGGCGATCAGAGGTGAAGCAGTGATCTTGGCTGGGAGATCCAGGTCTCGGCAGGTCGAGCCGGTGAAGCACGTAGAAAGAAGGTCTAGGTTAGGACGGGGTATCAGACAGAAAAACTGATGACTCCGAAGTGGCCGTGGATCGGCAGGGGGTGGGTAGATTACCTGAGTTAATCTGGCGCTGGAGCCAAATAAATCCGTGGGGATGGTTTCCCGCGAAGGATTGCGGGTTGAATGAGGTTGTCAAAGTAAACCAGGAAGTAACCAAGCGGAGGGGCGTGGCCACAGGGTACGGGAGGGCGGGAAAGTGGGAGGAGAGCAGGGGTGAAGGCAACGCCCATGGGCTGATTCTGGTAGCGTGGAGGATAGGAGGAACTGAGAGAAGGGAGGGGGAAGGGGAGGGAACGCTGCGCTGTAGTCTATTGATTGCAGGAGAGGTGACAATTATACATGTATTGAACAATCAAGATCACAGTAAAATGACAATGCATGCAAATTTACATCAAAATTGAAAGCGCAGTGAGGCATGAATAATTACAAGGAAAACCGCATTGGTGGTCGTAAAGGGTCTTAATAGGATCACAAATTAACTGGCAGTTTCAGGAATCATGATGAATAAGGGTCAAAAGGTCTAGTTGGAAACTCAAGTAGTGACCGTATTGTTCCATTCATCAAGGGTGTTCAGGCCCCTGTTTACAGAGTCTGCAAGTGAGATCCATTTACATTCAGCTCAGTTTAGGAGTAGGTTTATGTTGCCACCTCTGGTAGGGAGTCTGAGATGTTCAATTACCTGCCACCGTATGTCAATGTCTCGGTGGCCTTTTTCAATAAAGTGCGTGACTAAGGGAGCTGAAAGTACCTGGCAATCGATTCGGCTTTTGTGCTGAATAATGCGCTGTTTCACCATTTGGGTGGTCTGGCCAATGTAAAGTAGATCGCAAGGGCAGCGAATGGCGTAGATCACGTTAGTGGTTTTACAATTGGTATGACAAGTTAGTTCATGTCTTCTCCCATTGTATATAAACTCCTTGGTGTTGTTAGTGAGTTCACATACACTGCATCCTTGGCATTTGAAATGTCCACGAATGGGTGCCAGGCCCCAGGCAGATGTGATGGTATTTTGATCTTTGGTTGTTTCTGGCCAAGTAATGGCACGCACCAAATGATTAGCAATGTTGTTGCCTCATTGGTACGAGAAGAGAGGTGGATCCCGGAATTGTTCTTCGGATCTTAGTACAGTCCAGTTCTTTTTGATGATGGTGCTAGATCTCAAAACCATTCCCAGATTCACTCCCTACAATCTACCCTTGACCGAAAAGAACGCTCTCCAATCACTGAAAAACAACAACGAAATTATCATCAAGCCTGCTGACAAAGGCGGAGGAATCGTGATAATGGACACCAACCAATACGATACTGAAATCAAACGCCAACTTTGTAATTTGGAACACTATCGTCCTCTCACTAAAGACCCATTACAAGACATTAAATCCAAAATACAGATGGTTACAACTTCAGCGAGAGACCTTGGCATCATAACCAAAAAAGAACATGCGTATTTAAACAACTCACACCCCAGGACACCAGTTCTGTATGTCCTGCCAAAAATCCACAAGGACACAACCAATCCTCCGGGTCGTCCAATTGTCTCCGGTTGCGGTTCAATCCTCGAACCCCTGGGCAAATTTATAGACGCCATCATTAAGGAATTTGTCCCTCTAACTGACACCTATGTACGAGATACCATGGACCTCATTACCACCATCGAGGATAAGGCCTTTGACCCTACCTCTCAACTCATGGTCAGTTTGGACATAGAATCCCTATATACCAACATCCCTCACAGAGAAGGCCTACAAGTCATCCATGATCTGCTAATAACCAGACCACAACCTGCCCGAATCCCAACGGAGTTTATCATGGACTTACTCAGAATTGCTCTACAAAATAACTACTTCTTGTACCGCGAGACATACTACCTACAAATCAAAGGTGTCTCGATGGGCGCATGCTTCGCGCCCAACTTTGCGATACTTTATGTACACAATCTGGAGAAATCATTAATCCTCAACCCGGCCAATCCTCACCTCCACCATGTGGGTCTTTGGCGTCGCTATATTGACGACATCCTCCTCCTCTGGCATGGTACCCCTGATGAATTAACACCTTTCATTGAATGGCTCAACAACAGCCAAGAACATCTGAACTTCACCAGTGAATATAAAACAAACGATCTACCGTTCCTGGATGTAATCATACATGCTGAGGAAGGCACATTGGGCACCATTCTCTAGCGGAAACCCTCGGAACGCAATACCCTGCTACACTACTCAAGTCATCACCCCAGAGGCCTCAAAGATGGATTGCCTTTCGGACAATTTTTACGTATTAGACGTAATTGTAAATGGAGAAAAGATTACTTCCGTGAAGCAGACATCCTGATGAACAAACTCATACATAGAGGATACCCCCGCAGACTGGTCACCAGAGCTAAGAAACGTGCCTGGTACTACCACCGTGAAAATCTACTAGTCCCTAAAACCAAGAGACCAATGACCAGGATCCCATTCGTCTCTACCTTTGGACCAGACAGCAACAAAATCAGTGCCATCATCAAAAAGAACTGGATTGTACTAAGATCCGAAGAACAATTCCGGGATCCACCTCTCTTCTCGTACCAACGAGGCAACAACATTGCTAATCATTTGGTGCGTGCCATTACTTGGCCAGAAACAACCAAAGATCAAAATACCATCACATCTGCCTGGGGCCTGGCACCCATTCGTGGACATTTCAAATGCCAAGGATGCAGTGTATGTGAACTCACTAACAACACCAAAGAGTTTATATACAATGGGAGAAGACATGAACTAACTTGTCATACCAATTGTAAAACCACTAACGTGATCTACGCCATTCGCTGCCCTTGCGATCTACTTTACATTGGCCAGACCACCCAAATGGTGAAACAGCGCATTATTCAGCACAAAAGCCGAATCAATTGCCAGGTACTTTCAGCTCCCTTAGTCACGCACTTTATTGAAAAAGGCCACCGAGACATTGACATACGGTGGCAGGTAATTGAACATCTCAGACTCCCTACCAGAGGTGGCAACATAAACCTACTCCTAAACCGAGCTGAATGTAAATGGATCTCACTTGCAGACTCTGTAAACAGGGGCCTGAACACCCTTGATGAATGGAACAATACGGTCACTACTTGAGTTTCCAACTAGACCTTTTGACCCTTATTCATCATGATTCCTGAAACTGCCAGTTAATTTGTGATCCTATTAAGACCCTTTACGACCACCAATGCGGTTTTCCTTGTAATTATTCATGCCTCACTGCGCTTTCAATTTTGATGTAAATTTGCATGCATTGTCATTTTACTGTGATCTTGATTGTTCAGTACAAATTATAATTGTCACCTCTCCTGCAATCAATAGACTACAGCGCAGCGTTTCCTCCCCTTCCCCCTCCCCTCTCTCAGTTCCTCCTATCCTCGACGCTACCAGAATCAGCCCATGGGCGTTGCCTTCACCCCTGCTCTCCTCCCACTTTCCCGCCCTCCCGTACCCTGTGGCCACGCCCCTCCACTTGGTTACTTCCTGGTTTACTTTGACAACCTCATTCAACCCGCAATCCTTCGCGGGAAACCATCGCCACGGATTTATTCGGCTCCAGCGCCAGATTAACTCAGGTAATCTACCCACCCCCTGCCGATCCACGGCCACTTCGGAGTCATCCGTTTTTCTGCCTGATACCCCGTCCTAACCTAGAGCTTCTTTCTAGGTGCTTCACCGGCTCGACCTGCCGAGACCTGGATCTCCCAGCCAAGATCACTGCTTCACCTCTGATCGCCTGGGCCCACTACCTTTGGACGACTGACCTCCCCTGTCAGCGCTCCCGTACTTCAGGTACGCCACTGCTACCCCTTTCCTCCTTGGCCGCACCCTCCACCCTAGCCCAACCTACCTACTCACGACCCATAATTGCATGTGCCCTACCACCGCCAACACTGTTAGATCCTTTGATTAATCTGGCTTTCCTTCATGTGAACGGCCCCATCACCCGGCTCACACTCGTGCCCCTTATTTAAGCCACCGTTTTTCCTTGCCCGATCTCCTGAACTCATTTGTTTCTCCATGCAGCACTACAAAATCAACGTCAACCCTGTCCTGAAGAGGATCCCAAATCATAGAGGATCGAAACGCCGTCGACAAACACAGCGCGATTTCACGGCGCACTATCAATAGGCTCATAACTGTCCCGAATTTGAACATTTTAATTCTGTAGACTCAATGTGAAGCCTATGTTTGATTGCTCCTTATCACTTTTCGCCGACCACGCTGTTCACCACGTTCACTTGCGTCGTCACGTTTACTTTGTTATCACCTTGTCACCAAGTGCCATTTGGGTTGCTCCATGAATGTCCTTCATGTACAGTGCTGCTTTTTAACTGTGCTTCCCATTTCCATGAAAAATTGGTGATTAATAACCTTTTCACATATGTACTGAGACTCCTTGTGTTCCTTTTCTGTAATACGTATTGTATGCATTTCTTAAACTGTCTCTGTTACTGATACCTAGTGGGACATTGTTTCCAAAATATCCTTTATACTCAGTCCCAGTCTGGTCTATGGGTTTCACTCCTGTTCCTTTTCACTCACCTATATGACTAAGCATGGGCAACACTTTTGCTATCTTTATGCTGGATTTAGACAAGCTGTAGCACCATTATTAAGAGGTAAATGCCATAATGCTAGGGATTGCAACCAAGGAGAGGGAATGTTTGCCAAAGAAGGTCCCAACAATCAACACACACACACACATACCTACTAAGTCACATGGATGTAAGTGCACACAAACACAAACAGCTGCACAAACACACTTAAACATACACATAAATGTTCCTCACACCTGCCCTACAAGTAGGGAGGCACTTACATGTCTCCGCTCTAACCACTGCTCTCCATGTCTCCTGTGCTGCTTCTGCATCATCCCCCCACTCCTTCACATCTACTTCAGAAGTGTTGCATTCAACCTATCACTGAAATTCTTCTTTTCAGACCTCTTGCTTAAGCACACAAGCCCAGAATTATCATAGGATTGTGTTGCCTTTGTGTCACGCAATGTAGTCCTTAAATCCAATTGAACTAACATGCAAGGCAGCCTTGCATGGCCCTGTGTTGCTTGGTAAATCTGGAGTGATGCAAGGCAGTGCAAGTCACTGGCTTTCATTACTCTACACCTGGCAGGCATTACATGGGGGGAGAGCGGGTGTTCCCATGCATCCACCCATGTAATACAGCTCATTCCCAGATTTACCAAGACAAGGAAACCTGGGAATACGCCAAAATGCTGCGTCTTCCTCATAGAGGCACATTGAGGAGAAATTTCTCATCATTCTGCAGCACACTTAGAAAGCAGAAAATACCTTTAAGGATTGTTTTTATGTTGTAAGATATCTCTTTCTCTGGCACAGGCCAGTAGAATAGTTATTTAATCTTTCTGGTTAGAGTCTCTATTCTGTCCACCCAACATTACATCCAATACTGTAAGTAATATAGGTCTACCCAATTTTTTAGACCAAATTTTAGCGACCCCTCCCCAGAACTCTCCTAATGCTGGGCATTGACAAAACATATGTTGCAGATCAGCTGCAAATAAATCAGATTTTGGACACCTAGTCCCATCACTAGTAGAAGTATTTGATGCCCATTTCGCTATTCTTTCAGGAATGTGATATAATGAGCAGATAGTTCTATGCTGCTGTAATCTCAGGTTAGATGAATGTACCGCTTTACAAATACCACTAAGTGCAGACGAGACAGTATTAGCAGAAATATTGGTCCCCATTTTCTGACTCCATCGTGCTGCTAGTCTCCCACAGTCATCTTCCTTATGAGAATTAAAACTTTTGTATCCAGCACTAATCAGTGATTTATCTTTAGCCAAATAAGTGCAATCCCATATATAAGAGTCTAATACTGCTGTGAGCTTCATATTACGTATAAAATAATCACAAATCTGGTAATACTTTAATCACATATTCTCTGTAAGATTATAAGTAAGCTTCAGTCTATCAAATGTTGAGAACACATTATAATTATACAGACCCCCTAAGCTTTCAATACCCATATTAGCCCATTGTTTCCCACCCCCATCATGAAAAATTACCGGAATAGCTGGATTATTCCATAAGAGAAGTTTGGGGTGATAGATCGATACTTTATATCTATTAAGGATAGTCTGCCAAATAAGTACAATATCTCCCTCAATCTTAAATTTGACCCACTTGCAATAGTTTGGATCAATATTTCTTTACAGGAACATATTAGATTCTTCTCCCAGCATAAATACATAATAGAAAATATTATTGCTAAGGCTTACTAGGCTACGCATACGTCCAAAGAAAGCTGACCAGAAATATAATTTGAAATCTGGGAAGTCAAGACCCACTTGACTAAATGGAAGTTTCAGTAACTCAATTGCGCGACGCGCTTTTTTACAGCCTCAGAAAAAGCTGCTAAATATACCATCTAGGCGTTTAAAAATGAATTATTGATACGCAAAGGAATTGACCGAAACAAATAAAGAAATTTAGGAAGAATCTTCATTTTATTTAAATCTATCCGTTCTCTTAGAGGAATCTTGTGCCATTTTTATAATGAGATAACTGTCTCTTTCATTAATAATTCATAGTTTAATGCAATTATCTCTTCTAATTTAGCAGAAACTTTAATCCCCAGATAAGTAGCAGTATTAAAGACTCCTTGTATCAAAGTCAATGGTTTATAGTTCACCACTACTTGGGTTTTATTCATGTTCAATCTGTAGCCTAAACCAGCCCCATATCGTCCTCTAGAATTATCTCTTTCATAGCTTCTCCTACATCTACTGAGTATACAGCAATATCACCTGCATACATCAATATTTTAAGAGAATTCAGACCTGAGACAAAAAGGATTATGTGTGATTGGTTTTGTTAGGAAACTAAAAATGGCTCCATAGGCAAGGCAAATAATAAGGGTGACAGAGGGCATCCTTGACGAGTACCCCGCAGTGTAGAAAATATCTTCAATTGCAACCCTGCATAGCTAATTTTTGCACTAGGATGGTCATACAAGGCTTGAATCCACTGTACAAACTGGTCTTTAATCCCAAATATTTTTAATGCAGCCCAGAGATAGTCCCACCCCACTCGGTCAAATGCTTTTTCAGCATCTAATAATATCATACCGAGCAGGGTTGACTTAATCCTGGTGATATCAAATGCTGTCACGGCTGTATTTACATGGGTCATGGTATCCCTACCTAAAATGAACCCATGTTGTTGTGGAGACACCAGGCCAGGTATTATCGGTGCGTGACGAGTTGCCAATATTTTAGCAAATATTTTTGCATTAGTGTTTATAAGAGAACTGGGACTATATGACCCACACTCCTCAGCTGGTTTATTTGTTTTTAAAAAGAATACCATCTGCGTAATATTCCATGATTTAGGAGCTTTTCCTCCAGATCCGATATGCCCAGATAAACTATAGCCCAGGTTTGGATCTCGCGGAGCCCACCGGTGGAGATGGAGTGGTGAGGCCTCTTTAAAGAAATATATAATATGAAGCTTGCACTTGCTAAAGCCAGGGGGATCCAATCACTATGTAAAATGGAAAAAATCTGGGTGGCATTTATGTAAAGATTTGCTTTATTTCTTATCTTCCTTCTCTTATGTTAAATGATTGTATTTAGATTTTTTCTTCTTTAGGATATTAGGATGCCATGTAATTGTTTATTGTCTATTAGCTTATTACTATGACCTCTTGTTATTAATAAAAAGAGTTAAAAAACGAAGATTTTTTTTAAACTCTTTTTATTAATAACATGAGGTCATTGTAATAAACTAATAGACAATAAACAATAAACAATGACATGGCATCCTATGTAATTGTTTATTGTTTATTGTCTATTAGTTTATTACTATGACCTCATGTTAAGAAGAGTTAAAAAGAGTTAAAAAAAGAGTTAAAAAAAGAGTTAAAAAAATGGGAAAAAAAGATATCTCTGTCTTCACAAAAATAATCCTGCCTACAGTGCACGCATGCTTTGACACTAGGCAGCACATTGCACACAAGTGCAGATGAACAACAGGAATGCATCATATGTGGGTAAATATGGTGCATTCCTGCTCTCTCCATTTTATGCCGCACAACAAGTTGTATTGCTGCTTTGAACTGCATCAAATAAACATAAATCTGCACAACAGTTTGTCTAAGTGTCTCTTTGCCAGATCATGACTGTCATGTTGTAGGACCCTGTTCTCAGTCGCACTGTGTGAGTGAGCGTAGGCTGATTACTTTGATTAGACTGGCTACCACTACAAGGGTATGAAGCTGGGTGCAGCTAAGCATAAGAACCTTTCATTAGTATACTCGACACGGCTGCACATCTGTGAGCTACAGATTGGAGATTCCTCTTCTGGCGACATCAAATGCTGTCACGGCCATATTTACATGGGTCGTGGTATCCCTACCTAAAATAAACCCATGTTGTTGTGGATACACCAGGCCAGGCATTATCGGTGCAAGACGAGTTGGCAATATTTTAGCAAGTATTTTCGCATCAGTGTTTATAATACAAATGGGTCTATATGACCCACACTCGTCAGCTGGTTTATTTGTTTTTAAAAAGAATATGATCTGCGTAATATTCCATGATTTAGGAGCTTTTCCTCCAGATCAGATCTGCCCAGATTAGCTTTAGCCCGGGTTTGGATCATGCAGAGCCCACTGGTTATGTTGGAGTGGTGGGGCCTCTTTAAAGAAATATATAATATGGAGCTTGCCCTTGCTAAAGCCAAGGGGATCCAATCACCTAGTAAAATGGAAAAAATCTGGGGGACACTTATGTAAAGATTTGCTTTATTTCTTATCTTCCTTCTCTTATGTTAAATTATTGTATTTAGATTTGTTCTTCTTTAAGATATTAGGATGCCTTGTAATTGTTTATTATGTATTTTCTATTAGTTTATTACTATGACCTCATGTTATTAGTAAAAAGAGTTTTAAAAAAAAGATATCTCTTTCTTCACAAACACAGTTTGTCTAAGTGTCTCTTTGTCACATCATGACTGTCATGTTGTAGGACCCTGTTCTCAGTCGCACTGTGTGAGTGAGCGCAGGCTGATTACTTTGATTAACTGGCTACCACTACAAGGGTATGAAGCTGGGTGCAGCTAAGCATAAGAACCTTTCATTAGTATCCTCGACTCGGCTGCACATCTGTGAGCTACAGATTGGAGACTCCTCTTCTGGACATTAGAGGCAACAACTCTGATGGAAAGATTCAGAATTGCTTCTTTGGAATGTATTTGTAGCATGCAGGTTTCAGTTAGAAGGTGTCAAGCGATGTAGCCCCAGTGATTTCAAGATCATGTCCAGTCATATCTTTGCTTTTATGTTATCTAAATGATGCCCCTTGAACCAGCTTAAAATGAGATTTTCTTTTATAGTTTTGCTGCATAAACTTGCTTTTTTAATCTCTGTGACACAGAGCTGAAACAGATAAAAAAAGTAGTTTTGCAGTGAGCAGATATTTTCACCCAGACTATTTTTCCCACGTTAGGTTGAGAGAAACTGGACCCTCTCCTACTGTCTGTTTGCCTCTTCATCAGAAACTTTTTGTTGTGTACATCTATGTTATATAGCATCCTGCCATCTGTGCAGCACATGAGGTGCAAGAGGATGACTTGAGCAACGTAACTGTAGCAGGCATCTGTTAAATGTGCTCCTAGAGCTATTTTAGTAGTTTTAACCCCTTCACTGCGGCGGCTATTCCGCCGCAGTGCTAAGGGGGCGGGGCGGCCGCGCGGCGGCCGCATGCTGGTGACGGAACCGCTCCGTCACCAGCCTCGGTTGAGCTGTGCTCATGACGGAGCGGTTCAGTCATGGCCCGCCCCGCTCAATAGAACGTCCAGCGCAGGCGCGGAATTCGCGCCGCGCAGGCGCGCCGAGCGGGCCATGACGGAACCGCTCCGTCATCAGCACAGCGCACCCGCAGCTGATGACGGAGCGGTTCCGTCATCAGCCTCCAAGGGGTTAAAAAAGTCAGCATTTCTTGAATGTTTGTGTTTTCACATTAGTGTACATTCTACGTGTTCAGGGCCAGCAAGGTTGACTTTCCTGTGGTGAGACAGTGTGAATCGACATACTGATTTCACATAGACAGTGCCGGACTGGCAGTAGCATGCACCGAGCATTTTCCTTGTGGGCCAGAAGGATGGGAGACAGTTTTTTAGTGGCATGGCCAGTTTTTGTTAATGGGGTATGGTTTTGCAGCAGTGCTGCAATATCGGCCTCCTGAAGCAAAAGCATCCGCAATGCTTCTCACTAGCACCCCCTATCCCCCACCCTCCCAGCCAGTCCAACTGAAATGCCAGGGGTGGTTTGCGTTTTGCCAGTTCGGCCCTGCACTTAGAATTCCTCTTTGAGAGTATTTCAGATCATCAGGTGAAATGAAAAGGCTCTCCAGATTCACTCTTGATCTCACACTCTCTACAGGGCCAGTCACTTACATTACCGGCCGCTTTAGGATCACTTGGTGTTAGAAATTGGGCTCCTGTTTGACTGGGGTGTGAACCCTGGTCAAGCAATAACCACAATCCTAGATTCTAGTTAGGGTAAGAGACTAGCAATCCCCAAATTAACTTTCGCTCACCCTGTAGCAGCTTGACACAGAGCAGTCAGGCTTAACTTGAAGGCAGTGTGTAAAGTATTTTTGCAAAACTTCAAACAGTAAAACATTGATAATACCCCACTAAAAGATTCCGCACCAGGTGAGAAAATGTAAACTCATTTAATAAATAAAACAAGACCAAAATGAAAAAAAATCCAATAAGTAGAACCAGAGATATTGACTTTTGAAGCATCCTAGGATGCTTGTTTCAGTTCGGGCTGGACTGTTCCCATGAGGCTCAGGGTCAAGACTGATTTGCATATGGCTGGGCTCAAAATGGAATAGCATGGCGAGCAAAAAAAACCGATAGATTTTGGCCCAGGTCTCTGTACTGGGGTGAATGTATGACATTTTCTGCATTCTGTCCATCACTTGTTATTTTTGCGTAGGTTTAAGAAGGTGTTGTTGACGTATTGTATTCTGTTGTTCTGTCTTGCTGATGCATTATCGTGATGTGTTACTTTAATGTGCTATGGTGTTGCTGCTGTACCCGAGCTGCAGTTATTAATATGTATAATTATTGCATTTGTAAAGGACACTGTGACCAGACTGGTATTCTGGTAGTCCGTCTGCCTCATAGAAACATCTATGGAGCTCGAAACGCCTGCCAGATGTAGGCTTCCATGGTAGGTACCGTGGTAAAAGACGTGTGCAGGGAGCCTTGCTTTATTTTCATTTACTGACGTGATAGCACCCAGTGAAACGATTTTAAAATCTTGTCTCCATGATGTCTGCTTATTAGATTGGACATTTTTAAAATACACCTCCTACTTCAAAGTATTTGACACAAAAGTTATTGTAGCGGCTCCTTATAATAAATCCCCATTCCTTTCTTTCTAGATGTTTATGAAGCAAATGACCCCACTTATGCCTGCACTTATGCCTGCTCTCGTTTACATGCAGAGGCGTGCATTTACATGCATAGGCGAACATTTTGTACATTTCGTTTACCTGATGCGCATGTTGTTTTGAAGGTGAGCATCGCGGTAAAATACAAAATAAATGTTCCATGTTGATTTTGAGGGCAAGGGAAATATTACTCATGTGAATACAGGAAGCGAAGATTTAGAAGCAGTCAAACCCCCCCAGTTACTTCTCTGAACTGGGCAGCTCAAAGAAAATGGATACATTTCGTTCATACCATTTTAAAATTCTCATTAGAATCAACAACAAATAAGTCAATTAAAACTAGAGCCGAAGAACCATCAATCAGATGGTAGCAGGTGGTGCAGTCCCTTCCTCGCTGAGGTATGCTTTCTGTAGGACAAATATAAATACAGAAAGCACATTTCTCATTACTCTTGAGTGACGATCATGTGTGGCCGGGCCAGCTGCCTCCACGCGAACTAGGTTGTAAGAAAAAGACTGCTGCATCGTAGACAAAACATGACAAATTGGGTGACACCTAAAGGTCACACAATCCCCATGTCAAGTGTTCTTTGCGATCCACTTCACCTACGCTCCTTATTTTGTTTACACTGACAATATGTTTCTTATTTGGCAGAAATCCTAAATTACATTTGCCAATTTGTTTATTTTTAAATGCCATTTGCACATTGCACTGCTGCCTTTACTCTCAGAGGTCTGTTTTCCATTTCACATAGTTTGTGAAAAATCCCCCATCATAGCGGTATTTTTTCAAGAGAGCGACTTTCCCTGGGAAAATGTTGTACTGTGGACATGCATAACTTACTGCTAATTGACAACGAGAGGGCTGCCTTGGGGCCAGATTACCAATGGCTCACCCGATAAAATCGGACATCAATGTATTCGAAATCTATCAGATATGATTATTATGGCCTATTTCAGATTTGGGGAAATTTAGATGCGGGTTTTGTGCATACCCCTCGAAAATCATGTGTCATGGTTAAGTACCAGCCCATTTCCCTTACATAAATTTCAGTATGTTTGACCTGCCAAAATTCACAGCATGCTCTTAACTCTCAGTTGTAATAAACATCATACCACTTATATCTCTGATACCTACACAAAGAGCTGTTTATGCAGGAATCACAATTTTAGGAGCTGTCTCTAATCAGGTCCTGAGGGGCATATTTATCAAATCATCAGCTGGAGAAGCCAGCCACCTAGCTGCGCGTTGTTGCGTGAAAGGGCAGGAATGCACTATAATTACCATTATACGGTGCATACCTTTCATTTCTGGTCCCTGCCACACAATGTACTGCTTAGCGCCAATGCAGGCACCCATGCTGCTGTGTTTCGATTTAGATACCCATACATAGGTTTCCCGAATCATGCCCTTATATAGGCACAACACAAATTGCCCTTATTTGCGCATAGAATCGCAGTCCTTATTTAGGTATTGGCCATGCTATCCAAATACAGACATGGTCACCTACATCCGTCCATCCCACGTCACAACGAGTTCTTGGAAACCAGACCCTTAAGCCATAGGAAATTTCCATGCTTGGATTATTGATTTCTTCAAGAACTCATTTATTATGCATGAACAACTATTCCTTAGGGGTTCATTCATGATGTCTTCCTCTGCCCGACTTTACGTCAATGCTAGCATTCCTGTGCACCATCCAGGTATAAATATACCTTCAGTTACCATTGCAAACCACGGCTCGGCTACACAGCTCGATACGGCTCTCCACAGCAAGTTCGTAAGGAATTTGAGTCCCCGCCTGACGCACTGACCAGACGCTGTCATCCTGCTCGCAGAAAATCCAGCTTCCAGTGTTATGACTCCCTTTGCGGGGTTTTAGAGATTGAGATCTGGAAAGAGATTCCCACCTCTCTCATTGTAAGGTATAGAGCAGACTAGAACTAGAGGGGCTCTTGGCAATACAAAACTATAGCTAACTATACTATAGAAAACAGCACCTACTTCTTACCTCGTACTACACTTAGGTTAGGTACACTGGGGTAGAACTATTTAGAAGCATCAGAGAAGTATCCACATTTTAACCTGTGTTGTTTATGTATGTGTTTATGAATATATGTCATAGCTAAAAGACAATGCTATTGCAGTATTATTTATTCATACTGCTCACACTGTTCGTATTATATCTTGCATACTGTATTGCGACTGTAACTGCTCATATCTCTTACACGAGAAACAAGACTGTTCAATAAATCCTTTTTATTGAAACAGCTGTCTATCTCTTTCTGTGTAACTCTGAAAAAACTAAGCATGCACGATTGACTGAGTGAAACTGTTATCTATTGTTTCCATGATACTGAGACTGTTCCGATTCTAAGGGAAACAAAGTTGTCATGTTTATGCGGTTGTCAGAAACTACTCCCTTCTTGTTTATTCGAGAAGTTTCTAGTGACCTCTGACTTAGCTGTCTCACAAAGTAATTAAGTTTAATGTACTCAATAGAGGCATACTGACCTCAGTCCTATGCCAAAAACTATAGTGCATATCATTCCAATGCGCAGAGCCTATAAGGGAAATAGGAACTACACTACATGGCGCCCAATTGTTTGGTAAGGCACTAATTTAATGCTAGAAACTGAAGTAATTCAGTCGTGCTTTTCTCAGAGACCCCTACTCATAATACTCCATAAGATGTCTGGAGTGTGTAGGGATAATATCTGCCATAGCTGAGTAGGGCGAAAATCCTATGTATTAGCTGTTTAATTTGTTCAACGTTGAAGGATACAGTATTCTAAAAATATTGTGCACCTTATCTTTGTTTCCTTGAAACTCGTTCTACCTTTTTCAAAAACAATGTCCCAAAACAGGGATGACGCTGCGCCTGACTAAGTCGTAACAGCTTTTAACCATACAGGTTTTAATGAGACCGATGAGGATGTTATAAACTTCCCTCCAAATTTAAGGAGAGCCATCACTCTAAAACTTATAAAACATGGCCTAACACTGAGAGGTGGTAGAGCAGTTTTCGTGATAGAGGCACATGAATCTTTTCAGAAAGAGGTATTCTATTCATGGATAGTATTCCGAGAATCAAATCCAGTAAAAAAAAGTGTTTCACTTCCACAAAGAAGATGAACCACCTGAGGAATATATTCCTTTTGAGGATGTTGAAATTCCACTCACATACTAGGAAATTAATAATCCCTGGTTTAAAAGCGCCCTAAAACATTACAATCATGTTACCAGGCTCGGTCCACTAGGTAGAGCAGGAGCAACCCTGGCCAATTTTAGCCAGCTACACACCTCATCCTGACACTGAAGAGATGTCAAACGATGAATTACTCACTCAACTCAAAGAGTTCATAAAGGTTAACCGAAAATTAGTCCAGTATGTCATGCAGACTTTCACAATCCAACCACTATTAACCATTCCAAATCAAACTCCTCACCAGGGGAGTACACTAAAAATTACTCCACAGACTTTACACGCAGTCATGGGTAAAATGCCCACAAAACGTGAACAAATTCCATTCTGGACAGCTCAAACAATTACTCAAATCGAAGCAGTATTTCCTAATACCAGCCCTTATGAGAAGCACAGAATCCTAACAATCTGTTTACCAATGGGGATCACACCACATCTGGAAGACTGCACCACTTGGGGCACAGTCTTTGCTGCCATCTATAGTGAAACACATGGTGTTCCGTCTATTGCGGTAATACCTGATGTCCGGAAACAAATTCAAAACGAATACGGGAAAGTGCCTGCTCTGAATTTAGGTATGAAATTAGTGAAAAATTTCGACCAGATCTCAACCATAATATTATCTAATATTAAAGGAGAGGCAGCATCAGTGCCGATCTGCCAGCGCTTAAGGGAATTTGATGTAACAGAACATCAACAAGAACTACCCAGAATAATTGGAAAATCCAATGAAGAATTAGGCAGAGACAGTTGGGTGAAAAAACAGTTATACCACAACTGTCTGAAGGTCCTGAGGAGGACTCTGTTAAACACATCTTCTAAAAAGAAGTGGAAAAATAACAACTAACATTCAAAAGAGAAATATTCTCAATCCCGAGGTAGGTCTCCTCAAAAGGATCTCTCTGAAAGGAAGTATAACCTCAGGAATAGGGATAATTTGAGAAAACCTGATAGGTATCAAGATACTGATACACGTTCCTCTCGTACCTTTCAGATATCATCACAGACATCCAAAAGAAGAGGACTGTCGGATCACAAAGAAGAACGCGTGAAGTCCAAAGACGATCAACACGTTCAGAAAAACAAACCAAAACCTCAATTCACCAAGAAGAAGGTAGGAGGTCTGAAAATCAGACATGCCGAGAATTCTGAGAACACAACTCAAGAACGGAGAATAGGCTCAGACAATACTGGACAGTGCAGCATAAGTAAACATAGGTCGCCAGAACCTGAAGGAACTTCTGAAGAAAGTGGACTTGACATACAAGTTGAGACTGTAGTCACCAGGGTTAGTTCTCCATAAAAGTTATATGAAATAACACTCCAGATGGAGGGAGACATACCAAAAAAAGTGAAAACACTCTTTTGGGAGAAACCTTCAAAGGGTTATGATATACTTCTAGCATAACAAGACTGGAAACCAGAATTTGTCAGGGAGTGCCCACATGGTGAAGACATCATTATGCCAGCTTTCTCCAACCATGTTCCAGTACATTTAAAATATACTTTTGCCACGAAATGGGCAGTTGCCCAGGCCCCAGCATTATACAAAAATCATGTAGGATGGGATGAGGACTCACCTCACCACAAGATCCAGTTAAAAATCAACCAACTGCACAAAGGCAGTACCCAATTAATCAAGAAGCTAAAAAACAGGTAAGGGAGATCTTAGATCTACTTGAATACCAAGGGATGATTGAAACATGCACCTCATCAGCAAACAATCCTTTGTTTTCTGTTTCCAAACCAGACAATACATATTGTCTAGTTTTGGATTACAGACACCTGAACTCTTGTTCAAAGACATTTGCAGTGCAAAATGCACACAGTACAGAATTAATGAATAACATTGTGCGTACAAAATATAAAATAACATTAGACATTTCAAATGGTTTCTTATGCCAAAACATAGCACCTGAAAGTAGGTATTTGAAAGCTTTCTCAATAATGGGGACCCAGCGTCAATTCAATGTTGTCAACTCCCTCAAGGGTTCAAGAACTGCCCAGGGTTATTCTCAGAAAGAGTAACAGAGTTACTACAAATTTATGATGACGAGGCATTGTCATATGTCGATGACATCTATCTGACAGACGATGACCTGGATAGGCACTTGAACAGGGTGAATATCATTATACTAAGCTTTGCCTCTGAGGGTTACAAATTCAATTTCAAGAAATCAAGAATTGCCCACCTCAATGTATTTTTCTTTGGATATGAGCTTTCAAGTGAAGGCAAGAGCCTGGCAGCTAACTTTTTAGAAAAGTGTGCGCTGCTCCAACCTCCAAAAACACTGTAAAACTTACAGTTGATTCTAGGTTTCCTGAATTTTGAAAGAACTTACATTCTAAATTATGCCGAAAGGGTTAAACCTCTCTACGAATTAATCAAACCTGATTTTAAAATCAAAAATTGGACACAGGAACACATAGATATCCTGCATTCACTTCAAGCTGAAATGTTAGCAACAAATCACTTACAAACACGTGTAAACGTACCCAATTTAGTGATCCGAATCATTCCGGGCCTATGAGGATTCACCTACTTAACATTTAATGAAGGTGAAAAAGTACCAATTGCATACAAATCACATTTGTATACACAAGCGGAATTGCGCTTTACTTCAACAGAAAAAACTTCTGACAGCAATTCACACCGCTATAGCAAAACAATGTGCTCTAGCTCAGGGGAAACGCACAATTGTCGTGACTCCGGTACCAGCCTTAGAGGCCGTTACAAAGGCGAGCATTCCGAATGCAAAAGCTTTACATCCAAGATGGATACAATGGGTTAATTCTTTTGCTGCAACAGATGTGGAATGTTTTTGATCCTTATTTGAAAACACAAGCATTCCTGCAATACGAATACGAATGTCCTCTGCCTATTGAGATTCTCCCTCTTGATCAGTACGAATTTATAAGTTATACTGACGGACCAGCACAACCCGCTACGGGGAGTAAGCAAGCTTACAGTGCAGCATGCGCAATCGTTAAAGGTCATATGCGCAATGGTAAATTTCGACCAATGGTCACAAAAACACAATCTCTAGGAGATTGTACAGCTCAGCGAGCTGAACTACAAGCATTCAAATTAGCACTTGAAAATACGGATCGTGAATTCCCCACACTCATGTGTGCGATACTTTTTACTCTGTTCAACCATACAATGAAAATTTACAGAATTGGCTTCACAATAGTTTAAAAGATGCAAAAGGTGGCACAATCAACCATAAAACCCTTTGGGAACAAGTAGTTCAGTTGCAAGACGGACTACAAAACACTCATGTGATACACACGCTGAGTCATCAACGTGATGGCGTTCACATTGCAGGGCATTCATTGGCTGACAAAGCCGCAAAGGGGGCTGTGCAAACGGCTTCCGTAGCTGTGATCATTCGTTCTAAAACGAGAATAGACAGTGAGATATTATTGGCTGTCAACGCTTCAAGCAAAGGCAATGGTGCAGCATTACCTAAAAAGTTTCCACAAATACTCATATATAATTGATGCAAACAAGGTTCCGTTAGCTCAAATCCCTGAAGTGGGAGATAGGGTCATTCCAAACATTAGGGCTAATCCTAGCAGCACATGAAGGGATAACCTCTGCCCTTGCAGGTGTTTCTGCCACAGTATGATGATTATAACAGAGATATTGGTGGCCGGGCATTAGGAAACAGACCAAAACTATGTTGTGGAATGTGAAATATGCCAGGAGATGAAAGTCTCTATTGCAAAACGTCCTGCGCATACACCACTGTGGTCCCTTGCAAAGGGATGGTAACTATAAATATATCATGGTCGCAGTGGATTCATGTTCAAAGTTCCTATGAATGTTGCCTCAGTGCTCGGCTGACGCTCGAACTGTTATAAAAGATTTGCGAGTCTTTGTCGGCGCATACGCAATTGGCACACTACACTCTGACCAGGGCCCTGCGTTTAGCTCTTGAGCTTACAAAGAAGCCATGGCCAGTTTGGGCGTAACATTGCAGTACACCTCTCCATTTCATCCTGGGGGAAATTCGGTTGTGGAAAGAAAAAATCAGGACAAAAAGTGGCCTATAACAGCTAGAGTATTAGGTTTGGGTGATGGGTCAAACATCGTTATGGGCTCCAACTCTCATTAAACAATTTGCCAAGAAGTTCACTAGTGGGTCACTGTCACTCCATACGAGGTCCTGTTTGGGACAAGAATGTGGGTCCCAGATCTCGATTACAAAGGGACAGTGATGGAAAATAAACCTTTTGACATCAAAGATCGTTTGGCTGTTTTACAGGACTTAAATGAACTAAGATCGAAACAAAACAATGTGTTCCTGAAGCCAACCACCACTGGGGAAAATACAGCCGTCCCAGCAGGGCCTGTCTGGATCCCAAAGCTTGGGGATCTAGTCAGAGAGAAGATCAAGGATAAGAAGGAATTTGGGCCTTCTTACAGACAACCAGTACCTGTCCTAGCTATCCACGGATCAAGAACAGTACTTCTGCCACCCCTTGCTGGAAAAAAGAACAAATTTGTGTTGATCGACCTCATCAAACCACACTATGTGCCCGAAGCACTCCTCTAGCTACTATCCAAGAGGTTCAAACTGAGAGACTCATCACCTTCGAGGAGTCAGCAGTGAGAAATGAAGGAATAAGCAACAATGCTATAGAACTTATTCCTCTTGAAACCCAAATAACAGTTTGTTCCTTCACACCTGTCTACACCAACATAACAAGTGAACAACTATTTCCAGCAATTTCAACGAATCCTGATGCAAATCCAACAATTGACAGAACTGCCTCTGGCTATTTTATTAGCTTCGATATGTTTTCTGAGGATCCCAGCGAACCAGAAACAACGACAGCAAAAAGAACTTTCAAAGAACAAGCAACAAACTTTTTTCATCTCCTGAAAAAGACTTATCTGGTGTCACCATGGATTGAACTATGGGTTGTATCTGGAATATTTTTCTTTCTGCTTTGACTAGCTTTAATAATGACTATGAGTATGCTGATAAATGGAAGATATAGAAGATATATTCAAATGGACACAGCAAGTATAAGAGTGAACTTACTTCTGAAACCACACATATCATCCCATCGTAAAGCAAGAGACTTGTCAGCAGTGAACATCACAGCCGTTCCTGTACAGGATGGTATAGTTTGGGTCAAAACTAAATATAATATTCGGCCTGTCAGAACTTTTGAAGATTCCACAGTTATTTAAAATTTCATTAAGTGACTTTATTACCTCTAGTACCTTGATGATTAGGACTTTAAAACTGTCAATAACATGATGTATGATCTAGAAATGTCTGCAGCATTCTCTAACCATGAAGGGTTCAACAGACTATGAACAGCTTTTTTGTTACAACCACTATGGTCATCATTTCTTGCATACATCTGCATCACCTAGAAATGTATTCATGTATAACCAATGAAGCATTGTACTAAGCCACCAAGGGGTAGCTCAAAAACGTTTGCAAAGAAGTTCCCATATTTTTCAGGGTTCAACATATCCTATCCAGGATTGTTTTATTTTAAAAGTATGTTAACCAATACAAAGCCGATTTATTCTGCAGCCTTTATTGACCAACTGTGTAGACAGGGTTTCTACTTTTGGAAAGGCCCAATTGGCACAAAATCTGTCTGGGGTACAAAAGATTGGCAAGTGTAGGGGATAGAAGCTTTGTTTAGAGCCTGTATCATCCCACAGCAAATCATGTTTTTGAATGACACTGTCCTACAAATGTCTTGCCTTGGGTTAGCCAAGATCAAAGACATGAACACTACGTCTATACTTACACCTGCAAGTAATAGCACTACACAGGGGAAGGTCGATGTACATACTATTTTTCAAAACAACAGATTGAATCCTGAATAGGGAAAATGATTGTTCTGGCCCTCCTAAACAGAATACAGGGTTTTACTATAAATAGGCCAAACCCACGCTATGTTCAAAGGCAGCATCCAGGGGTAGTAACAACATATAGTGTAGGAAAATTATGCCTTGATTGGCTACAGAAATCTACACTAGAGGATGTGAAACAACACTTATCTTTTCTCAAAGAAGGCGCAGACCTTAGGGATATCTTGCTAGGTCCAAGAAAACCGCATCAAAAACATTTCATATATACCGGTATCTATGCTGCTTATAATGAAATATGGAAGGTTTCCCAAGCAGACGCTACAGAAAGAATATGAGAAATAGATCGTATTAATTTAGAGAAATCTCTTGCTGTAGTCGACAATGGGTTAATGACTCTGTCATCCAGGATATATTCGTTGGGCAACGTTGTATCCTCTGCTATAGACATTATGGAACAAGATTTGGTCATGCTGCAACAAGGCCAGACTCAATTACGTTCTATTTTGTTATTACTCTGGACGCTACAAAACTTGTGTGCAGGCTATGTGCCTTGGTGTTTTATCAACACAACATCTCTGTTTTTAAAATACAATCTCACTGATAAACAGATCAAACTGGCATAAAGGGGAGCAAAGTATACCATGCTGAGCATTGAAAAACTGAAAAAATTGCCATTTACAATAGCAGAAAATCCAGCTACGGAATGCATCATTCTTGGCAAAATAACTCTGCGTGTTACAACTTTCCATTTTTAGTATTGCCTAAAACATATACCTGAAAGAAAATATGAAATATTAGGTAAAGAATACATCAAGACATCAAGGATTTTACCTTACACATACAGATGTTGGAGTGGGGGGCATGAAGTGTTTTTTAGCATGTTGCCAGGCATCCCATATCTTGGAACGGTCACTTCCAGGGTCACTTGCTGCATGTCTTTTTTCCCCAAATAGACACAGTCAGGGAGTCACCTTTATGACCTTCACGGAACATCTTTTCTATACGAATTGATACTTTAAGCAGAATGAAAGCCATTCTTTTGGAACAAATCGTGTCTTTGACCTCGGCCAAAGAAACCTATGATCTACAAATTGCAAGGACTTCGGCTGAGATACAGGCTCTGTTAAGTACAAACTGCCCTACAACATTTAACAGAAATGTTGGGACATATCTTAAACATGTCTGATACAAGCGGTATTGTGCATGTATTTAAGACTGTATGTTCTGGACTGTTAACACCTTTTCAAGCAGTCCTCGGAATCATTCCAAACTTCGTGCACTCAATGTTTGGTGGTCTGCCGCTAATTCTAGCACTCGTTGCAGGTATCCTGTTTTTATTCCCACTGCTATGCTGTGGCAAGCGAATCCACCGGCGTCACTCCCAGCACCTTGGAGAAAGCTCTCCTGGAAAGGAAGTGTTGTGAGCACATAGTACAACTTTTGGGCTTAACTCGTCTATGAGAATCAAATACCACATGTTTTATGACATTCAGACCAATCTGGCAAGATTGCATCTTACCAGTTCTATCCTGCCTGCTTTGCGGTGAAGAATGCATGCTAGATATCTGTCTAACACTCCCATCAGTCATGCCAACGGATATCGATACTGTGCTGTTCCCGGTAACAGCCCATGCTCTGTGTTGTCCCCAGAGGGTACTAATCCTGATGACGGCATTCATTGAGATCTCACAGATGCAAAATGCTACTGCTGAGGTACGAGAGCAATCAATGGGCACACAGGTAACATTGGAAACGAACATTGCTTTTGCATTCAATGCTGAAGGCGATGGTTCGCATCGTTGTGCACATAATATTCTAAACAGGTATTCCTGCATGGAGTGATGGCCCGTATACCATATCTTCAGGGACCAGCGTTCTCCTTTCCTTAGATGCCTGATTGGCATTCGATATGGTTGAGTGGCCCTTTTTGTTTGCCGTGCTAACTCACCTGGGTTTTGGCCCGAAGTTCTGCGCCTTGATACGTCTCTTATATACAAAACCACTGGCGCATGTGACAGCTAATGGACATATATCCCAAGACTTTCCATTGACTCAGGGCACATGCCAAGGCTGCCCGCTGTTGCCATGGCTCTTTGCCCTAGTGCTGAAGCCTTTAGCAGCGTGAATAAGATGGGAGCCCATGATCTGGGGAATTAGGTGGATGGAAGGGTGGGAAGACCTCATCTCGTTGTATGCGTATGACGTACTATTATACATGGCCTCCCCCAGAAGATCAGTTCTAGTGCTCCTAAATATATGTGAACTTTTAGGTTGGGTGTCTGGATACACCATAAACTGGTCCAAGTCGATCTTATATGTACTTCATGGCCCACCACCTCAACTCCCAAAGGACTGTCCACTACAGATCACGGAGGACGCTTTTAAATATTTGGGCATCTATATTACGGCGGCCTTGGATGAATTTATTTTAAAAAATCTCATACCTCCCCTAGAACGTTTAAAAAGGGATGCAATACACTGGGGTGCACTGCCACTGCTGGGAAGGCCAGCGCTTTTTAAAATGATGGCACTCCCTCGATTCCTGTATGCATTGGAAAATACTCCATTCCCAGTGCCACCAAGCTACTTCAAAAAGATAGCTGCTCAGGTTTCCGGGCTGCTGTGGGGGAATAAACTAGCACACATAGCACAGAGCAAATTGGTAAAAGGGTGGCATGACGGTGGAATAGCACTCCCAAGCATACAATTATATTACTGGACGGCCCAGCTGAAGGTCGCCAATCAATGGATACACGCCCCACAGATGGACCCCGCATTCAGGGCAGACAGGCAGGGACTGGGGGTGGAGGGCATGATGTTTGCACTTTACAATAAGAGGCGAGCCCCATCTATTCTCGGACCCACAAAGCAGACAGTCAGCATATGGCACGAGGCACATACTAAATTAGGATGGGGGGAGTTATTACCCAACTCACTCCTCTATGGGATACACAACGATTGGGTGTTCTTAGGAACGATAAGGGATTTGCTCAGTGGGACGCAATTGGTATATCCACGGTGGGTGACATGTGGCACAAAGGGGAGGTAATTATATTCAAATGTCTTCAAACACAGTACGAACTAGCGCCCTTGGAAATATTTAGATATATGCAGATAAAGCATGCGCTGCAGGTGGCCATACCATCCAGTACTGAGGTTCCAGAGGCCACCCCCCTAGAGGACAGCCTGCTAATGGACTGCATGCATAAGTGGGCCACTTCCCTCACCTACCAAAAATTAGTCAACAATTTACCTGAGCCACATGTGGCACTCAGGGAAAAGTGGTCCAAGGAAGTTGGCGAATTTGAAGATTCCAAATGGCAGGAGGTGCTGGCTTCCCCGCGGGAGGTGGGTATACCCTCAAGATTTAAATTAGTGCAGCTCAAAATTCTACATAGAACCTACTATACGAGACTCACACTTTACAAAATAGGGACAACATCGCACCCATACTACCTGAGGGGATGTGGGAGGAGAGTACATTCTACCATACTGTATGGCAGTGTCCGAAGATCTTGGAGTACTGGGTAAAGGTGATGAGGACTATTTCACAAATGGCACAGGTGTCTCTAGAGCCATAACCCAAGAGATGCTTGCTAAATGTGTGGGAACCGAATGATCTTACTTGCCCGGCACAGGTTTGGGCCACACTGGGGATAGTAGTCGCAAAGCGCAACATCGCACAAAAATGGGGGGCGGAAAAGTCACCAACACTTGCAGCATGGTGCAAAGATATGGACGCAGCTATGGTGGCCGAGAAGGCAGTATTTGCCAATCAAGGTAGTCTTCAAAAGTGGGGCAGGGTTTGGGGGCATGGAAAAAATGTAGGGGTTACATCTGTGAGCCACCTAAGGTGCGGCGGAGGAGGAATCGGATCGCAAATTTAATGGATGGAATATGGTCATTGCTATGATGTGTGGACTATCAATATGCAAATTGTCATAAAAATGTGGACGTCTGGATAAAATGATTATATGTACTGTATGATTAACCTGCGCATTGTTTATAATTACTATAATAAAAAGATTACAAATAAACGAGGTATTCCAATTATCACCTACATCGGTAGACGATTTTTTGTCTACAGAAATAGAGGTTTTCATGTTTTCTCCATCACCATACACTGACTTTTGATTCAGCACACAGTGTACAGGGAAAGCTCTGAATTTGGCCTTCATTTGCCAAAACAAAGACAAACCTTGGAACTTTTTCCTATGATTAATTTTTTTCTCTAAATTATAATTTTTCTTTTTATGGCACAGTAATCTGCTTACAGTAGAACTATTCATAGAAAAAAGATTTCTTTGAACACTTCCAGAAACATATTGTCACCTTGTCAGCAAACAATTTCATTTATGTAACCTAAAATTAAATAGTTTTAAACTTTTTCTTCTTTAATTGCGAACCATTTTATCTTGTGTATATATTTATGTTCATTCATTTAGCATTTGCTGTAAACATATGCTTAGAATGAAACATTGCTACAATGTGTACAGCACCATTGCATTTCATGCACACCAACAGTTTTTAATGCATTTTAAAATATGTTTTAGACATGTTTTTAGCAATTCATGTGATACTCTATTTTAGTATGTTTAGCATGTTTAGCATTTTAGTAATGTCGATCATTCGAAACTGGAGTGGGTGTTGTGTTTCGATTTAGATACCCGTACATAGGTTTCCCTAATCATGCCCTTATATAGGCACAACTCACAGTGCCCTTATTTGGGCATAGAATCCCAGTCCTTATTTAGGCGTTAGCCATGCCATCCATATACAGGCATGGTCACCTACATCTGTCCATGCCACGTCACAATGAGTTCTTAGAAACCAGACCCTTAAGCTATTGGGACTTTCTCTGCATGGATTATTGATTTCTCCAAGAACTCATTTATTATGCATGAACAACTATTCCTTAGAGGTTCATTCATGATGTCTTCCTCTGCCGGACTTTACGTCAATGCTAGCATTCCTAGGCAGCTTCCAGGTATAAATATACCTTCACTTACCATGGCAAACCACGGCTTTGCTACACAGCTCGATATGGCACGCTACAGCAAGTCGGAAGGAATTCGAGTCCCCGCCTGACGCACTGACTAGACGCTGTCATCCTGCTCGCAGAGAATCTAGCTTCCAGTGTTCTGTCTTCCTTCGCGGGGTGTTAGAGATTGAGATTCAGAAAGAGATTCCCACCTCTCTCATTTTAAGGTATGGAGCAGACTAGAACCTAGAGGGACTCTTGCCAATACAAAACTATAGCTAACTATACTATAAAAAACAGCACCTACTTCTTACCTCGTACTACACTTAGGTTAGGTGCACTGGGGTAGAACTATTTAGAAGCATCAGAAGAATATCCATATTTAGCATGTGTTATTTAGTATGTATATATGAATATATGTCATAGCTAAAAGACAATGCTATTGCAGTATTATTTCTTCTTACTGCTCACACTGTACGTATTATATCTTGCATACTGTCTTGCTATTGTAACAGCTCATGTGTCTTACATGAGAAACAAGGATTTTCAATAAATCACTTTTATTGAAAATCTCGTCTATCTCTTTCTGTGTAACTTTAAAAAAAACTAAGCATGCACAATTGACTGAGTAAAACTATTATTTTTTTTTATATTTCTTTTTATTGAAAAACAAAGCAAGGCATGTACAGAATATAGAAATGTAAGGACTCTACGAGGGCTGAGCATCATATCATCAAACAGTACAATAAACAACACATTGGCGGGGAAGGGGGGAGGAGAAGAGAACACAGAAAACCTACGAAAATTATCAATAACAATAAGGGGTCAGGGGGAAAGTGGGACATCAAGGACCGCAGCCACAGGTGGTACGCATATGTCCCCTCTATATCGGTTCCAAGGACCAAAAACTTTATGCCATTTCCGGGGGCGACCCCGAGCCAAGTACACCGTTTTCTCCCGGAACATGCACCAATCCATGTTTTCTACCCACACCTCAAGAGTAGGAGGCCTCTGGGACCCCCACAACTGTGCGATGTTCCGTTTGGCAATCATGGCCCCTAGAGTCACCCATTGAGTCTGTGCCACATTATGATCAGTGGGCTCCCAAACATTCAACAAGCAGCGTCTGGCCTTTGGTAAGAGAGCCACGACCGTGACCTCCTGCATCACCTCATGTACCTTACTCCAATAGTCAAACACTTCTCGACATTCCCAGATGATATGGGGGAACGTCCACAACTGACAGCAACCCTGCTGACACAGATCCTCCTCAGAAAAACCCATCCGGACCAGACGGGGACCCGTGACATAGACCCTATTTAATATTTTGAGCTGGACTAATCTCAGTCGTGCTGGAATCGCGACCTCCTTCAGTGAGGAGCTCGCCGACTGCCAGTCTTCATCGTCAAGCTCAAGGCCGTCACAGGTCCACTGATCACACAGCTGCAATGGAAGGTCCATCCTGTGATTAACCACTTTCTTATACACCAGGGAAATGGTACTATCAGGCATATGGCCATCCAAGATACGATCCTCTAACGTGGTAGACTCCGGTATCTCCTCCCCCTCCGGGAAAACAGATGTTAGCGCATGCCGAACCTGAGCATAACGGAAGTACTCCGTCCCTCCCAATTCAAACTCGGTTTGCAAGTCCGTGAACGATTTCACCTGTCCCTTTACCCTTAGGTCTCCAACCTTGGAGATGCCAATGTGATCCCACTTGTCGCACCCTTTAGTGTTCCACGGTTTACCGAACTTGTCAGAGCCGAAAAGTGGGGTAGCCAAAGTCAGACGGTCCTTCCACTCTAACGAACTGGTAGCGTTGCGCCAGATCCGCACAGCCGTCTTGGTTGGCCCCGTCAAAATCTTCACCACAGATTTGGAGTACAACGCTCTATAATAATTGCCACCAGGAAGTAAGCACCTATCCATGGCGAAACCAGGGTTTAACTCAGGGCCGTACATACCGTGATTGATGGCTCCCAACTGCGAAGCCCAATAATATCTCTTAATATCAGGGAGAGCGATGCCCCATCATACCATAGGAGCGTTAATTTAGCCAGCGCAATACGCGGTCTTCCATCCCACAACAGCTTTCTCTGTAGACCCTCCATCAAACGAAAGTAACTAGCTGGGACAATATCAAGCGTGTTTTGAAGGGCAAAACGAGGGAGCAACATCATTTTGAAAAGGGCCATACGCCCAAGCATTGACAACGGGAGTTTCCGCCAGCCCGCAACATCTCACTTTAGCCGAGTCAGAGGGAGAAGGTTCCTTTCGCATCGAACCACGGGGTCCATCGAAACATAAATTCCAAGATACTTGAACCCCTCTTGTGCTATTTGGATAGGACAGTTACGCGGTAGGATCGGTATCTCACCACTGAGAACGTACAGATAGGATTTCGCCCAGTTAATGACCAAGCCAGAGTTTCTACCGAAGGAGGTCAGAACATCACAGAGTACTATTAAAGATTTCGTGGGGGAGGTCAAATACAGCAAGATGTTGTCTGCATATAATGAGATACGTTCCTCAAATTGCGGAGACCAATTAATACCCCTCATCGAGGGCTCCCAGCGGATCCAAGCTGCGACAGGCTCGAGGGCTAACGCAAATAACAGAGGAGACAGCGGGCAACCCTGGTGAGTACCTCGCCTGAGACAAAATGGCTCCGAGACGCAACCATTAACCACTATCTGGGCAAGAGGGTCTGCATAAAGAAGACGCACCCAGCTAATGAAATCTGAACCGAAACCAAATTTAGCCAGCACCGCCCACTGTTACAGCCATTCAACAGTATCAAACACCATTGTGGCATCTAATGACGCCAAAATGGCCAGTTCACGCAGCGTCGAGGCCCTCGCAAGCACCCCGTGCAGGCGCCTAAGGTTCAACGCCGTATTCCTGTGCGGGATAAAGCCAGATTGATCCTGGTGATCGAAATCGCTAATAACCTTAATCAGTCTATTAGCCAACAACTTAATCTTAGGTTCAGAATTTAACAATGAGATCGGCCGATACGAATCACACCTATTCCTTGGTTTTCCTTCCTTATGAATTATAACTATCAATGCCAATCTCTGATCACGTGGGAGGAGACCACGATCCCGGGACTCCAGAAACATGTCTCTGAAATACGGAGCAATCCTATCCGGCCGAAGCTTGTAAAGCTCAATCGGGAGACCGTTGGGACCCATTGCCTTACCAGAGTTCAGGGAGCGCATTGCTAACTGTTAGGGTTTGTGCACAGCAAAGAGCATGTCCCCTCTCATTGCACTAGTGGTCTCTGTAATAGCTCTCTTTAAACATACTACTGAAAGCCTTTATTGTTATCTCAGCCCCTCCCTAAGACTTCCGTGTATGTTGCTCAATGTATTCACAAGTTTTGACATTGCTGTCTTGTTTGCACATTGGACCTTGCTTTTACCAAGGCTTATTTAGAAAACATTGGACCTTGCTTTTACCAAGGCTTATTTATAACACTCCTCCCTAGGCCATGTGTTACTTCAACTCATTTGCATAATAACTGAAGCTCTGCACACCTGCTTGTGAGAACCACACCCAGTTCTACAACCACACCCATCTCTTCGAACCACACCCAGCCCTGTCTATAAAAGACAGCCTCTGAGCCTCACTCAGCGCTTGTGCTCGTCTACCTCCCACTTACCTGAGAACAGATCCTTCGGCACTGACACTCCTACTCTCTCCAGACCTTCATTGACTTCAACGGGCATGGCTTCTGGCTCTTCCTTCTTCTGGTTTCCGGCTACTTCTTGCCTCAGCCCCTCTACTGTCCACTGCAATCGACCTGCAAAAGAGAAAGAGGTCAAGGTTAGACTGATCAGTATCCATTTTCAGCAACAAGTAAGTGCAAAACCTTTTATTACCTGAAAGAACTTTATCGGCGATTTCTGGATTCATGTAAAGACAATTTGGAACAAGATATCTCCCACGAACTTTGTGCTTCAAACCCTATGTTACAAGAATACTTTGTGGAACTTTGTGAAATAAACATTGTTTTACATGGAACTTTTTTAAGAATCGAACAGAGGAAACCATTGACAGCAAGGCAAACAGTAAATCAAGGACTTGCACAAATTACATGCTGTATTTTTATGTAAAAGTACAGTATTTGTTTTATAAAAAGTCTGGAAATGTGTGAAAAGTGAGTTTGCTATTAAGAATTTAGGTTTAGTTATATTAAGGTGAATGTTAGACGTTGGTAATTCTGATAATGATATTTGTTAGATTTTACAGAATTTTTACAGTAATAGAAAACACATCCCAGAACAGTAACACATTCCAAACCTGGAAGCTTGAGACCAGGATCCAAGAGGTACTTTTAAAATAGAATTTCTAATAAGATTAAGGTTTAGTCAGGAACACATTTAGGGATAGGTTGCAATTATCTGTTCTTTGTTTATGTTTCATTGGGCACCAGTTTCTACAGAAGTCAGAGAGGGCCGCAGATTTTAGCAGCTCTTCTACAGTGAAAATGCAAGAATGGTGTTGTCTCTCTTTTTTTATTATCCACTTCGTCCCTTCCCTTGAGCTTCTGATTCTTAGTGCACTGTTAACTAGTGTGCTGGTACAAACAGTTTCAGGGTGGGGTCGAACTGTCTCCAACCTCCATCAGAACTGAACAGAAACTCAGGTGAGCTGGGCTTTGACAGAAGCACAAGCCTTTAAAATATTCAGTTCTGTTGGACGATGAATGCCGGGGAAGAAACAGAGGGCATTGACGCCAGGGACATGGTGCAGGCACTAAACGAGGACTTAGCCCATAATGAATCATTGTCTGGCATCTTGCAACATATGCAAGAGGAAATAGAGAAATTAAAGTTGGAAAACAGGATTTAAACAGGTACAAACCTAGGTAATCTCAGTGGAACACAGATTTTACGCCTTTGTTTAAAACCTCCTCAGAGACAGGGGCGCGAGCAAAACATGCAACTTACCTCCTCCCCCCCCAGTTGAGGTTACTGTTAATGTTCCTAATGCTTTGCCTTTAGCAGCACATGAACGTTTTCATGGAGATAGTAACAAATTCCATGTTTTTATCAATCAATGTGAATTACACTTCGTTTGTAAACCACAACAGTTCCCTACTGATGCTACGAAAGCGGCATTCGTCTTGTCTTATTTGGGCGGTACAGCAGCCAATTGGTCAATTAATTTCGTGGATAGAGATGATCCCATCCTCCATAATTGGAATCAATTTAAACGTACTATGACCAGCCTTTTTGCAAAACACACTTTTATGCAGGCAAGCGATAATGAGCTTTTAAATCTTAAACAAGGTAACAAGGATTTATTGACCTATCTCACTAGTTTTAATCGTTTACTCACTGAGACACGTTGGCCAGAAGAAAAGCGTGTCTCCCTTTTTTATAAAGGTTTGAGAGACGAGTTAAAAGACGCGCTGGCTCATATCGTTGATTTGCCATAAGACTATTCTGACTTTGTAGATTTAGTTGTGAAATTGGAACACAGACTGGGAGAAAGAAAGGGAGATAAATCCAAACTGGAATCGTGGTTAACTTTCATTAGACATGAGAAGAAAGACACAGATAATAAATTCCCTGAACCAGAGCCTATGCAAAAAGGGACACTTAGAGGTCCACTCACGTCAGAGGAAAAAGAAAGAAGGAGAAAACTTCAATTATGTTTATATTGTGGCAAGGCAGGACATTTTGCCAGAGAATGTCCAGTAAAACCTAAAACTTCACGAAAGGGTACTGTTTCCTCTATCTCCTCAACTGAGTCGGGAAATGATTAAGCTCGACAAGGGGGGAGGTTACTTGTTCGAGAAAACATCTTAAACAAACCTCTAATTCTGCAGCCTTCATGGTACCGCCCATACCTAGACATTTCATAATTCAGATCTTTTTAATTGTTACTACCCAAGTTAGACATTCTCTCCCTGTTCTACTGGACTCAGGAGCAACAGGACATTTTGTGGATAATTAGTTAGCTAACTCATTAGGTCTTCCTATTTGCCTAAAGCCTTGTTCAGAAGCAGTATGTGCAGTGGATGACCTCTGGATTAATCACAAAACAAACAAGTCCCCTTGTCATGGTCTGTCAAAACGGGCACACAGAGATAATTAGCTTTGATTTGATAAATACCCCTAATTTTGGCTTGATTCTCGGGGTACCATGGTTAACAACTCATAACCCAAAAATTGATTGGGTGAACAGAACAGTTACTTTGGATTCCTCATTCTGTAGAACCAATTGCTATCAAGAAGCAGGTACAGAACAGAGCTCAGTAATACACTGTGCTAGTATTACACAAGACAGATCAAGTCTCCCTCCTGAATATTCTGACTTTAAAGATGTTTTGGATCCAGTGAAGGCAAGTGTGTTACCCCCACATCGGTCATATGACTGCCGTATAGACCTTATCCCAGGGGCCCCTTTACTTAATAACAGAGTATATGCTTTGACTGCCGAAGAGACCAAATATTTAAGAACCTACCTAGACTACCTACTACAGTCTGGGTTCATCCGACATTCCACATCTCCGGTGTCATCTCCACTTTTTTTATCCCGAAGCCGGATAAATCTCTGCGCGCGTGTATTAACTATAGAGGACTAAATAAGGCTACAATAAAGAATAAATATCCTCTTCCTCTAATACCTGTGTTGTTGGATCAATTAAGACATTCTACTGTATACACTAAACTAGATCTGTGGGGAGCTTACCACCTGGTCCGAATAAAAGAGGGGGATGAGTGGAAGACAGCTTTCAAGACAAAGTTTTGTCTAATTGAGTACACAGTAATGCCCTTTGGGTTGTGTAATGCCCCTCATGCCTTTCAATTCTTTATAAATTAGGTCCTACACAAATTCCTGGACGTTTGTCTCATAGTATACATAAATGACATCCTCATTTACTCTAAGAACCCGGAAGAACATACCCAACATGTTCGTGCAGTATTATCAAAGTTAAAAGAAAATCATCTCTTTGCTAAATTAGAAAAATGTACTTTTAATGTCAGCAAAGTGGACTTTTTAGGATACTGCCTGTCAACTAAAGGAATAATTATGGATGAAAAATAAATGTGTGCTATTACTGATTGGCCAGAACCATCATCTGTGAAGGATGTTCAGAAATTTCTGGGTTTCGCCAATTTTTATAGGAGGTTTATTTCTCATTTTGCAAACATTGCGGCCCCAATAACCACCTTGTTGCAGAAAGGGCAACGATTTATTTGGTCTGATGAGGCGGATCACGCCTTTCAACTCCTGAAACAAAAGTTCACTTCAGCCCCAATTCTGAAACATCCTGATCCTGACTTGCCATTTTTTGTCAAAGCGGATGCTTCACAAGTAGCTTTAGGAGGAGTTCTCTCTCAACGATATGCAGTAGATGGCCAATTACATCCTATAGCCTTCTATTCCAAAAAGTTATTACCAGTTGAACAAAATTACACTGTGGCTGAAAGAGAACTATTAGCTATCAAAGTAACCTTTTCTGAATGGAGGCACCATTTAATGGGAGCCAAGTACCCTGTTACCATCTTTTCTGACCATAAGAACCTACAGTTCTTTGGATCACTAAAAGCATTAACTCCACGTCAGATGCGCTGGTTACATTTATTTAGTACATTTGACTTCGTTATAACCTATAGACCAGGTGCACAACAAATTCAATCTGATGTGTTATCTAGATACGGACTTACCTCAGACATGAAACAAGACAAAATAGGAGAAACCATTAATCCTCCCCAAAAACTTTTGGCACCAGTACAACAGAAGGATTTCATCACAGATCTATATATTGCACACATGCAAATGGCACCTCAAGAGTGGCTAAAAGAATTCCCATAACTCAATACAATGAGGTCTATTGTATCACAACAACATGCTGTTAGTGCCCACCACAGAATTACAAACACAGGTGATAATTTGGCATCACACCTCACCGTTGGCAGGTCATCCTGGCTGGGTAAAAACCCTGGAAAATGTGCGAAAACACTTTTGGTGGGACAATATGAGTAAGGACATTAAGCAATTTGTCACTACCTGTCCAGTTTGTGCAGGACATATTTCTTCTCATAAGGCCCCTGATGGTTTGTTAATACCAATGCCATTACCCAAACAACCTTGGCACACTGTGAGTTTAGACTTTATTGTAGGTTTACCACCAGTAAAATCCTTCACAACAGTATTGGTGATAGTGGATTTTTTGTCTAAAATGGCACATTTTGTACCATTACGGAAATTGCCAACTGCGGCAGAATTTGCCGATATTTTTATAAGAGAAATTGTGCATTTACTTGGTTTGCCAAGTAAAGTGGTGTCCGACTGAGGTAGCCAGTTCAACTCTAGATTTTAGAAAAAATTATGCGAAAAACTGAAAATAGATGTGGCATTATCCACTGCTTTCCATCCAGAAACAGATGGACAAACTGAACGCCTGAACCAAACCTTACTTCAAACGCTACGTTGTTTGTTGGCTGATTATTCTAGTGAATGGTTGGAAGCTCTCCCTGTAGCGGAGTTTGTTTATAATAATACTGAGCAAGCAGCTCTACTTTGCTCACCATTCTATTTCATGCAGGGGTATCATCTGAGAGCTATACCCATTTTATTAGAAGATCCCCTGTTGCCTACAGTAACAGATAGACTAACAAGATTAGGTGACATACAAGACAAAGCCAGGAAACATGTATTAAAGTACAAAGAAAGCATGAAAAGACAAGCAGACAAACACAGACCTGAGGCCCCAAAGTATGGCTCTCAACAAAGAACATAAATATAGAGGGATCCCGAAAGCTGCAACCACGTTTCATTGGATCCTTTTGTATAACTGCCATAGTAAACCCGGTAACAGTAAAATTGGATTTACCAAAAGAATACCCAGTACATGCTACATTCAATGTGTCCTTGCTTAAGCCGTACAACCCAAACACCCGACCCGAACCACCACCTCCACCCATACCAATTAAGGGAAATCTAGAAGATGAAGTAAAAAGCATAAAAGACGCAAACAGAATTCATGTTTTATTTAGTAGAATGGAAAGGATATGACAAAACTGAGAATTCATGGGAACCAGTGTCCTATGTACATGGCCCACGGTTGATTAGACAGTTTTATCTAAAAAATCCAGGGAAACCCCGTCCAGTAGGATGGCCTTTGAGGTGGGTGACTGTTAGGGTTTGTGCACAGCAAAGAGCATGTCCCCTCTCATTGCACTAGTGGTCTCTGTAATAGATCTCTTTAAACATACTACTGAAATCCTTTCTTGTTATCTCAGCCCCTCCCTAAGACTTCTGTGTATGTTGCTCAATGTATTCACAAGTTTTGACATTGCTGTCTTGTTTGCACATTGGGCCTTGCTTTTACCAAGGTTTACTTAGAAAACATTGGACCTTGCTTTTACCAAGGCTTATTTATAACACTCCTAACTGAAGCTCTGCACACCTGCTTGTGAGAACCACACCCAGTTCTTCGAACCACACCCAGCTCTTCGAACCACACCCAGCCCTGTCTTTAAAAGGCAGCCCCTGAGCCTCACTCAGCGCTTGTGCTCGTCTACCTCCCACTTACCTGAGAACAGATCCTTCAGCGCTGGCACTCCTGCTCTCTCCAGAAACTTCATTGACTTCAACGGGCGTGGATTCTGGCTCTTCGTCTTCTTGTTCCGGCTACTTCTTGCCTCAGCCCCTCTTCTGTCCACTGCAATCGACCTGCAAAAGAGAAAGAGGTCAAGGTTAGACAGATCAGTATCCCTTTTCAGCAACAAGTAAGTGCAAAACCTTTTATTACCTGAAAGAACTTTATCGGCGATTTCTGGATTCATGTAACGACAATTTGGAACAAGATATCTCCCACGAACTTTGTGCTTCAAACCCTTTGTTACAAGAATACTTTGTGGAACTTTGTGAAATAAACATTGCTTTACATGGAACTTTTTTAAGAATCGAACAAAGGAAACCATTGACAGCAAGGCAAACAGTAAATCAAGGACTTGCACAAATTACCTGCTGTATTTGGATGTAAAAGGACAGTATTTGTTTTACAAAAAGTCTGAAAATGTGTGAAAAGTGAGTTTGCTATTAAGAATTTAGGCTTTAGTTATATTAAGGTGAATGTTAGACGTTGGTAATTCTGATAATGATATTCGTTTGATTTTACAGAAGTTTTACAGTAATAGAAAGCACATCCCAGAACAGTAAAACATTCCAAACCTGGAAGCTTGAGACCAGGATCCAAGAGGTACTTTTAGAATAGAATTTCTAATAAGATTAAGGTTTAGTCAGGAACACGTTTAGGGATAGGTTGCACTTATCTGTTCTTTCTTTATGTTTCATTAGGAACCAGTTTCTGCAGAAGTCAGAGAGGGACGCAGATTTTAGCAGCTCTTCTACAGTGGAAACGCAAGAACGGTGTTGTCTCTCTTTTTTTATTTTATCCACTTCCCCCCTTCCCTTGAGCTTCTGGCTCTTAGTGCACTGTTTTAAAACTAGTGTGCTGGAACAAGCAGTTTCAGGGTGGGGTCGGACTGTCTTCAACCTCCATCAGAACTGAACAGAAACTCAGGTGAGCTGGGCTTTGACACTAACGCTACCTCATCTGCAGTGATCTTACCATCCGTAAGGTCCCGGTCCGCCTCAGACAGGCACGGGAGCGCAATATCTCGCAACAATTAACATGAGTCCTCCTCCGGACTACCCGACACGGAAGAGTATACAGAGCGAAAATGATCAGAGAAGCATGCTACTATCTCCTGCGGGTCGGTGACCAGAACCCCACTCTCTATATCGATTTCTGGTACCAAACGACAAGCTCTGCCTTTTCTGTCCAACCATGCAATTAATTTGCCAGCCTTGTCCCCAACGTCATAGAGACGCCCCTGTTGTTCCCGACTAAGGGCCTTCGCACCATCCGTTACCAACGTTCTATAGTTCAGCTGCTTCAATTGCAGGACATGCAGTCTAGAGCGGGTAACCTCTCGCTCCAATTCCAATTCCAAATCAGCTATCTCCGTCTCTATCCTCACCACATCCTCTTCCTTCTGTTTTTTAACACCAGCAATTAAAGAGAGAGCTTGACCCCTAAGTACTGTCTTGAAAGCCTCCCACAGCGATATCGAGGAAGAAACCGAACCCTCATTCTCCCGGAAATAATGTTCCATTGCCTTAACAAGTGCACTGCGAGTCTTGGGATTACGAAGATACCAAGGGTTAATAGGAGCTATCCTTCCCTCAAAGCCCGGCGCCAGTTCAAACCGAAACCAAAGCGGGGAGTGATCAGAAATACCCCGAGCCATATGTCTGACCTCCGCAACATAGGATGCCTGTGCAGCAGGCACTAACACATAGTCTATCCAGGAGAGACTACCATGGGTGCCAGAATGAAATGTGTACTGCTGCTGAGTAGTGTGAAGCAACCTCCAGCAGTCAACCAGGCCCATCGTGTCAATGAAGTCAGGGAGCCAGCCATGAGCCCCCCCTGAGATCCCTAGGTGGATGCCTATCCAACACACCAGATACCACTGCATTAAAATCGCCACCCAGAATCATAAACCCCCAGGGAGATCGAGGAGAGCCCCTCCCAGATCGGCAAAGGTAGTAGACTGCAGGCCAGGAGGAACATAAACAGACACCAGGGAAAGCATGCGGTCCTCCCATCGTCCCGATACAGCCACATAACGCCCTCTCTCATCAAGGACCGTTGACTCCACCTCGAACGGAAGAGAGTTCTTAAGGAGGATTCCAACCCCCCGGGATCCGGATGAGAACCCAGCATGAGCCACCAAATGATATCCCTTTCTATTCATGGTATGACATGTATTACCAACCAAGTGGGTTTCTTGAAGTAGAACCACGTCCGGAGAGTGCCGTTTTTAGGAGTTGCAACACCACCCTGTGTTTAATCTTGTCCCCCAACCCATTAACATTCCAGCTCATCAACCTCAACCCCCTACCCCCCATCATGAAACAGAAAGAAAGCCCATCCCACCCCGAGTCCAGCACTACAATAAAAAAGTCTCGCGAAGCCACCCCCGGCCCGGAGTATGCGGATTCACGGCGGCGGACACACAAATGACCCCTAGCCAGAATAGGATGCCTGGGGGGGTCATTTTTACGTCTGCTGCTTTTCCGCCGCGGTCGCCTTCCGACCCCAGCGGAAAAGCTCTAACATGGCTGGCCGTGTCTGTCAGACACCGCCAGCCATATTAGGATTTGAATTTGGTAATGCCTTATCGCAGCGGCAAAGCCGCCACGAAAAGGCATTCAGACTTTTCTTCGGGGCCCGTTGCGGGCCCCCCGGGTGAAGGGGAGGGGTAGGGGTGCACATGGGGGGTACTTATGGACCCCCCTGCATTTGCATGCACAAAGCGGCAGGCAGCGTGCGGTGCCTGCCGCTTTGTGCATGCAAATGCACTGATTACATTTTTAACATTGCGGCGGCTGCTGCTTCAAGCAGCACCCGCCGCAATGTTAAACATACAGGATGTGACCGCCAGGGTGGCGGTCACATCCTAATTTGTACAAAGGGACCGCCACTGCCCCTGCAGACGGTCCCTCCTCCTCTGGGGTGGCGGACGGACGCAGGTCCGTCCGCCATCCTAATAGGGCCCTAAGTGTTGAGAATGTGGAGGTCATGGTAAAGCAATTATAAAATTGGGCATGTCCCCGATCTACTGACTCTTTTGGGGCCTATAAACACAATCTCAAGGAATGCAGTGTTCAAGAAATGACATTAGCATACCATTACATGTGTATTTGTAAAGTTCATGTACACCCATTAGGTTATCTTGGTACTTGAATAATACTAAGTAATACTCATTTTAGCCAATGGACCTGGCAAGATTCAAACTTGTGACCAACAGGTCAAACACTGAAACCTGACATTGATGCACTAGTCCACTGAGACACCAGATACATATTGTGACTCAGTCATCCACAACAAACTATTTATATTCTGGGGCTGTCCCATTATTGGACTCATCCTCTCACTATTTTTTCTCAGTTTCCTAGCTTCAATTAAAGAAGCCTATTGGAAGAATATAGATAGCAGGGGGTATCTTAAGTAGGACATGGTAGCCTAACTGAAGCTGTTCTGGAAGTAAAATGTCCCCACAATTTGAACATTAGCTTAATTACATCGAACCATAGTTTGCCTGTTCCTTAAGTTGAGACTAGACATTCTTCCTTCTCAAACATTCACAAAAACTGTATTTTTGAAAGTAGCCTTTCAGAGTTTTGCTATCTTTGTGGCTCAACAGATGAATCCGGAATTGTTTTTTTGACTTCTGTTGTGTATAATCCTGCTGCGGCATGGGACACCATAATAGAGAATCACCATCTGAAGACTCTATGGTAAAATAGTTTTGAGCTGTAACCTCCATTGCCCACTTTATAAAACAATGAGAGCTAGTGTAAGCTACTCTGAGCAGGTTACAGATGAACATGTGTACAAATGGGGGTGCTCATATGTGTGCTCTGAAGGAAGAATGCTGCTTGACTCAGTCTGGCATCTGCACGGAGGTAGCATAGTGGCAGATGGGGCGCATAATGAATTAGTATGATATGACTTACGTGTACCTTCATTGTAGACTACTGAGTCCATTTAATCTTGGTCATTGTTTCCATTCTTAGACTTCAATGTTACATTCTGGGATTTGTAGCCTTTGTTTATATCTATTTAACTATAATGATTAATATGATTTGATTGAAGAAGCAAAACGAAATTCACCATCCTCTATTTTGTGACAAACTCATTCATTCTGGGAGTTGTAGCCTTAATTTGTTTCTATTTAACTATTTAGGCTAGCACACTGATAACAAAGATTGGTATATAAATACATGATATAATATTTGAAAACAGTGTTCTAGTGACTTGAAGTGAGGTGATCACCCTATGTACCTATCTTCACTATGCACTAAATGTGGACATTTTCTTAGGATATCACTATATTGGCTGATGAACAAAGATAAAGCTTGTGCTTTGTGCATAAACTATCAAGCCCAGAAAACAAATAAAAATATGTTTGGGCTTAGCTGGATTCCTCCATGCAATATAATTGTGCATAATTATCACTGCACGGTACAGCACACATACATAGTAGGAGATATTTTACAGTTACTGTATGGTATTTTGTACTGGTAGGGTACCCATCCAGTACAAATCTATACTACACTATGGTGTAAATTTGATTTAGGCCCTCTTAAGGGTAGCAAGAGTATCGGCTTCTCTATCAAACTCAATGCCTCTACCTCTTTCTCGGGAGGCCAAATCTATCGCCCTACAGGCAATGCCACCTCCTTTCTGGACTCCCTAGATGAAGTACTTGGGTCACTCATGTTACGCTACCCTCACTTTACTCTACTAGGAGACATGAATATGCAACTGGAATTGTGCGTCGACCCACATGCCACTTGTTTTCAACATACCCTAAATATCTTTGGACTGGCTCAATTAGTGATCGCTCCTACCCATCAAGCCGGCCACACTTTGGACGGTATTTGTTCCAACTTAAGTACAATGACTACGTCCCCTCCCATTCCACAAATTTGGACCGACCATAGTTTCATTCCCTTTGACATTGAGCAACAAGTCCTATTTTCATCAACAATAAAGCGCTCCCAACCCTCCTTCTCGGTAAACTGGAGAAAGGTGACCAACCGTATTAAGCTGGACTCCCAGCCACTGGCACAGGCCCCTAAGTTGGTGGGAGACGTATCGGTTGACTCTCACAACTTCCACGTCTGGATGGATCAGATTATCTCGGAAAACTCTAATTCTAAAGGCGACCGTGTGAAGTGTCCCAGAAGGAAACTGAGCGCCCCATGGTACACCCAGGCCTTAACTGAGAGCCACCTTCTTTGTAGAATAAAAGAAAGGAAGTGGAGGAAAACATACGATGAGGCTTCAAGAGCCCTCTATGTTCATCAAAGGAAATTATACCTCTCAAGCATAAAGTCTGCCAAAAAGGAGTATTACACAAAAGCTATCAACGACGCCCATCAGAAGCAAAAAACGGTTTTCTCTATCGTCAAATCCTTTACTCACCCCAAAGCTCTTCAGCCCGAAATCCCCCCCTCTGAAACTCTGTGCAACCAAATTGCAGATTTCTTTGGGGAAAAATTTGCAACCATTCAAAAGGATTTCCTGCCCCCCCTGACCATTCCCACTCTTGGACCCCAGAAACAGGTAGGCGATCACCATCATTCCCTTTGCGGTTTCCGATCGGTCTCCCTCCAACAGACCCGCAAGGCGATTCTGGCCTGCAAATCAGGAGCACCAACTGACTCCTGTCCCCCTCGCATACTGCATCATTTAATTGAGGTAGTTAATCCTAACATCAACGCTATCATAAATGCTTCCTTAGACTCAGGGGTAGGGCCTAACGAATGGAAAAAGGCCATCGTGAAACCCCTGATGAAAAAGCAGAATAAATCCCCTACGGATCTGACGAACATGCGCCCCATCTCACTCCTGCCTGTTCTAGGAAAGATCACGGAACAGATAGTGTACTGGGAGCTAAAAGCATTTGTGGAGAACCATAACATTCTGCACCCACAGCAATCTGGCTTTCGCTCCAGCCACTCTACCGAAACGGCCCTGATAGAACTCTCCGATTCCATCAAGTTCCTGCAGGATGAGGGAAGGAAAGCAGTCCTCATCCTGCTTGATCTCACAGCAGCGTTCGATACAATCTCTCATGTCATCCTGATTGATAGGATGCGTGAGATTGGCGTGACAGACACAGCTTTGGCATGGGTAAAATCTTTCCTGACCAATAGGTCCCAATCTGTGTCTTTGGGTCCCTACCTATCCAGCGAAAAAACCATTACATCGGGAGTACTGCAGGGGTCCATATTAAGCCCATTACTTTTCAATATCTATATGGCACCCCTCCTGGCTGTGATAGAGTCTTATGGGATCCTTGTCACGTCATATGCTGACGACACCCAACTCGTCGTCTCTATCAACAAAAACTGCACGGATACAGAGCTGCGGTTTCAGAATTGTCTCATGGAGGTATTTTTAGTGGTTGAATACAAACCACTTGAAGTGCAACAGCGGGAAAACTGAAATCATACCATTAGGGAAAGATTTACTCTTTTGCCCTAAGGATTGGTGGCCCAAAGATTCAGAGGCCCGCCTAGTGCAGTGACTTCTGCTCGCAACCTGGGCGTGCAACTTGAAGGATTATGGCCGGTTGCTGTTTCGGACTCATCAAATCTCTAAAAAAAAATGTGTACTTCCTCCCCATTGCTTCTAGGAAATCGGTTGTGGTTGCATTAATACTCTCCCGACTCGATTATTGCAATGGGCTGATGGCCGGAGTGAAAAAGTCCACTTTGAAGAAGTTGCAAAGTGTACAGCACGCTGCTGCAAGATTAGTGTTAAAACTACCCAGGAAATCTTCAGCCTCAGCAGCATTAAATTGTCTCCACTGGTTGCCTCTGCATAAGAGAATCCTTTTCAAACTCTTACTAACAGTTTTTAAAGCCCTGAAAAACATAGGTCCTAAATACCTCGCCAACCGTTTTATCCACTATGACCCCGCACGCTGTCTGAGTTCCTCAGGGACCAACCTCACCAAGATCCCAAGGTATAAATATAAAACCAGGGGTGGAAAAACTTTCACAGTCCTTGCTGCAAGGGCTTGGAACAACCTGCCCGTAAACCTCAGACTGATTGAGACTGAGAGTCTTTTCAGGAAACAACTGAAGACTTGGGTCTATCAGCAATCCGATACCTATGTGATGGCAGCCATCTAGATCCTTTATCATCCAATCTCATACACGCTCGCTCAGCGCCAAGATGCTCCTTCTGGAGCGAAAGGCTGCGCTTAATAAATACCCACAAATACAAATACAAATACAAATGCTTGTGCATTGTGCTCGGCAGCCCAATTGTGAGCTGGCAGCAGGAAGAGAAAAGGAGAGTGCTATGCTCTGATATGGGACTGTCCTACTCTTTTTTCTCACAAACGTAGCATAGCATTTTTGGGTGCTGCGCAGCGGTATATCAGAATTTGGAAAATAGACCGCTATGTGTCTGTGCTTAGGTGGCTAAACTTCTACATGCATGAATAGCTGTATCTACTTTTATGCGTCCGTGGGTGTGCACAGGTGATTGTATGGCTCTTAATTTGTGTGCATGGGCCCTTTCATGTTTATTTGCCTGTATCCATGTGTACCTGCTGTAGAAATGCATTCACAAATCAATCACTCAACACTAACATTTTGTTTTGTGTAATGACCACGGATGCCTCTATTTCTGTTTATCTGTTTGCAAAGGTGTCTGACTGTAACCCTAATAACAGCGATTTATAAGATTGCACAATTTGTTGATTTTACACTGTTTTTAAGATTTATAATATTGTATAATTGGGGATTTTTAATATACATATCGATGTTATATCTTTCTTATGGATAGATTGATTAATCTGTGTTAATACAAATAAAGGATTAAGTCGAATTCAATGTGTTAAATGTTACCCCCTACTCTTAACAGGAGTAGCACAAAGACGTCAGCGTATTAATATCATAGCCCCTACGAGTCTGGAGGGAATGTTCCATTTGGCTGCAGGGGTCGCAGTGCTAATTAATGTCAACCTGGTTGTCGTAATATGTACATGTTTGCAATCCGTGTGTGCGTATGTATGTACGTCAGATTGTCTGTGCAAGTAAGTTCCTAAAGAACTGTTTCTCTTGTGAATGAGATGTCTGTATGTCCGCTTGAATGCCTTATAAACACATGCACACGTGTTCTCTGTGCCCCCATGCGCATGTATGCTCTGTGCCTCTCTATACGCACGCCCTATAAAATGTTTGCTCCGTCTTTGTTCTGTCTGAGCGTGTTGTAGTTATTGTTGCACCTGTAAATTGGCACATTTTGTAGTTATAGTTTTACATGAATGGTGTAATATGTCGACTTTGGCATGGTTTGCCGCCTGCTCTGAGCAGGCACACTCAAAGACCCACATCCATTATTATCACTGCACCAGCAGTGTGAGGAGAGCGCTCCCGGGCGCTCCAAGGGTCACCGTGCTAATTAAAGTGCCACTGTGCCAGCCTGGCTCTGCTAATTATGTATTGATAATGTTAGGATGGTGACAGGACAAAGGAGAAAGCATCCACTGCGTAGGTCTCATCTGTCTGACAAATAATATTTTATTAACATTAACGTAGGAAAATAAAATGATTACAACGTGTTGGAAAAATACCAGAAAAGGGGCTATTTCAATAGCTTGTATCCTACATTTTTCAACTGATTTAAGCTGTAACCTACCCTTCTGGTTGTTAAGAATATAATGTTTTCTCCACCTGAATGTGTATTATATTGGTCATATGTTATTGATAGAAAAGTAATGTGATATTTATTCAGTGACGTTGTTCGATTACTTATTAACAGACAGCCCCATTTAGCATAGTTTAAGGTAAGCTTTTGAAAAAGCTCACTCAGAGCTGCAACCTTTACAGACGTGGAGCTTCTTTCTAATGGGAATATCTTGCTAATTTGTAAGAGCAAAGTAATTTAAAACGACAGCTGCAACCACCCAGTCCTCCACAGGGAAGCTGCCCCATAATTCCATTCACTCACAACACAGCAAAAAATAAATCTCTGACCAGACTCAATTTTTGTTTTGCTGTTTTACTGCAACAGTTTTAAAGAAATAAAATACCATCTTTCGGGTAATCAATTCATTTAACAATATGGATAGGGCAAAATATATACTATTGGGAGAGAGGGGTGGGGGGAGAGTGAGCAGACTCAAAAAACCCTTTAAGTGTGAAAAAGGCCGCTTTATTGGAACAGGTGCACATTTACAAAATACACAACTCGGCAACCGCCTCACAATCTAAACCACAACCCAAGTTTTGTTCGTTTTTATTTCAAAACCCAAAACCCCGCCCCCACCCCACACCCTCCATCACACCCCACCCCCACCCGTACATACCCAAACACAAAACCATACAAAACCCAATAACATTATAACATTATAACATCGCCTAATAAATATAACCTTACATTTCTGACTATAAACCAACATAACATATCCCCCGATCCATATTCTCCGAACCCCACGTCAATCAAACTGAACAATCCCCAAACAATAACCGATACAACTAACGGGTCCAACTTGGCCCAACACTGACGATCTCATAGCAAAACCGCCACGCACCTGTCCCAAGCGACAAAGAACAATGTAAAACCCCATGAACACATGTTTCAAACCGCAGCCAGACGAAAAATAAATAAATAAATAATAAATAAAAAACCCTTAAAAAAGGGGAGGGGGGGAGGGACAAAAATTCTAAGCTCAACCGGCCACCAGGTCACCAAGCCTAAAATGGTGCCCGGAGCGAGGAGCCCCGCCCATTTATAGGGGAGCGCACAAAACAACTAAAACCAGCCCAAAAACGCCCAAAGAACCTGCTAGAAGGAATACCCCACCCAGATCTCCCAAACCGCCCGGGGGAGGAGACCTCCCGGTGGTCGGCTGCCCTCCCCCAAGCCCCCCTTGGGAGAGAGGGGTGGGGGGAGAGTGAGCAGACTCAAAAAACCCTTTAAGTGTGAAAAAGGCCGCTTTATTGGAACAGGTGCACATTTACAAAATACACAACTCGGCAACCGCCTCACAATCTAAACCACAACCCAAGTTTTGTTCGTTTTTATTTCAAAACCCAAAACCCCGCCCCCACCCCACACCCTCCATCACACCCCACCCCCACCCGTACATACCCAAACACAAAACCATACAAAACCCAATAACATTATAACATTATAACATCGCCTAATAAATATAACCTTACATTTCTGACTATAAACCAACATAACATATCCCCCGATCCATATTCTCCGAACCCCACGTCAATCAAACTGAACAATCCCCAAACAATAACCGATACAACTAACGGGTCCAACTTGGCCCAACACTGACGATCTCATAGCAAAACCGCCACCCAGAAAGCCGTGGGGTGAAAGACTTATACGGAGAGAGCCCCACCTTTCTGCCCCCCCAACGCCTAAAACAGGGAGGGGTGGGAGTACGAGGGAGACCCAGGAAAAAGGGGGGGGGGGGGGGTACCAGAATACAGAACCGACTACCACTTACTCACCAACCAACTGACGAACCGTCAAACAGCGAGATAGAACCTCCCGCAACTCCAGAAGATACAGGTCCATACCCATACGAGACAGGTGTACACCATCCCCCCGAAAAAATTCCACCGCATCATATTTAATGTCACTATGGACGATGCGACCGAAACCCAGGTCTCTACAAAATCGGGAAACCTCCAAATTCACCTTCCGCCGGGATTTGTCCACCGCCTTCGGTTTCACCGCATACCTCCAAACCCGTCGAGGAACCATCTCCGTCCAAATGACATGACAACCCGACCACTGACTGTGTAGCAAGGCCAAGTCCTTCTTAATCGCCCGGAGCAGGACAACCCCTTTGACAGAACCCATGTCATTCTCACCCAAATGAATCACCAAGACATCCGGGCAAACCCCCCCCACCAACCAAGAATTCAAGGCAGGTATCAGTTCTTTCCACAACATTCCCCCCTTCCCCTTCCAAACCACATGAAACAAACTGTCATTGAACCCCAACGAGGAACCAAAATAACTCTGACGGGCTTGGACTTGAGCTCTTTTAATGAACGAATGGCCCACGATCCAAACGGTAACGTAAGCAGCCCGAGGACCAGCCACAGAACCTGAAAAAGAAAACAGAGTCAGACAGGCAAAACAGAGGCGGACGCCAGCGCTCCAGTAGGCTCATTACGAACATAGCGCCGAAAACAGTTAGAAGTCCAGCGCCCCAGACCCATGATGTCCTCCCTCGACCATCCCCTGTGGAAGGCCTCCGTGGCCGCCCCAATCCGAAAGGAATGAGTACCGTATGAAGACCCATCTAAACCAATATGTCGCAGCGCTTTTCGCAGTACCATGCGCAGTTGATAATTCGTCACACTAGACCCATTGGCATGTTGAAAAACTCGAAACTCCACCAACCCACCCGACAATGCCTTCCAACATAGTCCCCAATGTAAAGGGCACGTTTCCTGAGGGGAAACCGATTCTAACCAGACACCTTTCCCCACACTTCTCTGATCCGTTTTGGAGTGTGAGAGCCAAATATGAACCCCCCGCTCCGTGATCGTAACATCCCCCCACACAAATCCAGGAGAGGATCTGTTGCCAAGCAATTCAGACACACGAAAAGCACCAAAAAACATCCACACCATCAATGTGGCAAACAAACACGCTTCCACTCGGTCAGTACACACCACCGGCAGGACAGAGATAACCTGGAACAGTTTCTGCCACGACAAAGGGGATCGCATAGTGCGAATAGCACCACTCTCTCTAGACCACCCTTCCAACATTCTCCTACCCAGCTCCCCAGCCGACGGCGAGTAACCCCACAAAAGCTTACCCATGAAAGAAACACCAGCCAGTTTCCCAGCTATAGTAACCCTAGACAACCTCTTATCCATCAATACCAAAAGAAACTGTACCACATCTTCCGACCTTTGCCAATCCAGGTCCCTCCGACAAGCGCCTGACTCCAAAAATTCCTTCCAGGCCAACTCGTACGCCGTCCTCGTGGAAGGGGCCAGGGAACCTAAAACCAAGTGAAGGACCCGGTGTTTCCTATCATCCAAAGCTGTTCCGGCATGGGAGTCGGCTCCTCGTCTGCCTCCAAAGCAAGCCCACGGAATCTCTCCCACTGTGAACGAGACAAAGCATCCGCAATGTCATTGTCCACGCCAGGCACGTGAAGGGCCCGAAAACCAATATCGTGTTTCAGACAACACAACACAAATACTCTCAGAAGTTTCAAAATCTGGGGATCTCTGGCCGACTGTTTGTTAATCACCTGAACCACAGCCATGTTGTCGATCCGAAAAAGGACCTTTTTGTGGGCCAACTCCGCTCCCCACAGTGTAACCGCCACAACTACAGGAAAGAGTTCCAGAAAGGCAATACTTCGACCACCATTCTTCCATTGGATGGGCCACTGTTGAGCACACCACCGTCCTTGCCAGTAAAGACCAAAACCCTCACTACCAGCGGCATCAGAGAAGATCTGTACCTCCCAACACCAATCCACCTCCCAACACAAAGGCACACCATTGAAGGAATGTAAAAAGAAAACCCACATACGTAAGTCCTCTTTCACTCCCGCAGACAGTCTCACTCTATGATGTGGAAGGGAATGACCAGACAAGGCTCTGCCTAAACGCCTACAGAAAGTCCTACCCGCCCGAACCACCCTACAGGCAAAATTCAGGTGACCCAGCAGAACCTGTATCTCTCTCACAAACACCTTCTCCTTCCCCAACATAGTTCCAACCAGCTCGAGCATTTTCAGTTTCTTTTCCCATGGAAGACGAGCCTGCATCAAATGAGAGTCAAGCTCGATCCCCAAAAAAGACATGGTCGCGCAAGGACCCATGGTCTTCTCCGGAGCCAATGGCACACCCAAATAACTCATAAGTGATTGAAAAGATGTGAGAGCCGCCTGGCAGGCTAAGGAACTGGCAGCACCTACAAAAAAGAAGTCATCCAAATAATGAGTGACAAGGTCATGGCCACTCTGTGAAGTAAACCACCATTGAAGAAAGGTGCTGAACGTTTCGAACAAAGCACAGGACATAGAACAGCCCATTGGCAACGCCTTGTCCACGTACCACTTCCCTAGGAAATGGATGCCCAGAAGACACCAGTCCTCAGGATGGACTGGAAGGAGCCGAAATGCGGACTTAATATCGCATTTTGCCATCAGGGCGTTAGGGCCCGCCGAGACAACCAGCCGCATGGCCACATCCACAGAGGAATAAGACACTGATGCAGCTTCCGGGTCAATGAAATCATTTACTGATTCACCGTCCGGCCAGGACAGGTGTTGAATGAGCCGGAACTGACCAGGCTCCTTCTTGGGGACTACACCAATCGGGGATATGATGAGGTTCGCCAAAGGCCAGTCATCAAAAGGGCCCGCCATCCGACCTTCACTCACCTCCTTGTCCAATTTCAACTGAACAATGTCTGGGTGTTCACTCGCTGACTTTAAATTCTTGGACCAACGTCTCAGACGCGGTCCCTCATACCCCAAACGAAAACCCACCTGAAAACCCAGCAACAAGGTCGACCGAAACTCCGCAGGCTCATAGTCCCGCAAAGCCACGGCCAATCTGGTTACATCAACCGGAGTACGAGCCTTTGGGCCCAGCCCCAGATGAAGATTTCCCTCCCCTGGGAGCTGGGGGTTGTTGGGGTGGCACGAAAGTTCCCGAACTTTGTGGGGCACCCTGGGGCCCAGGGGCCCTGGGCCCCCAGCAGCGGGACAACGGATGACTCTTCCGGCCACATTGGGAGCATTCATGGCGGAACTTACAAAACTGTCTGGTACAGGTCCCGGTATTAAAATCCCAGCATGTGCCAATGGGCGCCTGGGCGGAAGAGACGGTCCCCACCCCTCCCCGGGTGGGACGGGACTGAAAGGGACGATACAATATAGGGAGACCACTGGCCGTAAATATGGTCCTCCCAGAGGCAGACGAACCCATAGTTTGCTGCCAAAGGTCAGAGTCCAGCTCCCCCCATTTCGCCTCAGGGTCCCAAGCCATCCTGGCCCTGAACTCCTCATCATATTGGGCCCACGCATAATCACTCCGGGTTAGCTGAGCCTTACGAATAACGTCCATGTATTTAAACAGGGACACACAACGTTCAGGAAACTTCTCACAGTAGACGCTGGCAAAGATTAAAAAGGCCGCCGTCCAATTTTCTATAGTCAGGGGCACCTTAGGGCGTTTAGCGAGCTCGAACTCCTCCTCCTTAGAACCTTCCTTAGCCCGCACTTCCCTGTGTAGCAACTTGAGCAGTTCCACATACTCACCATTCCAAATTTTTTCTTTCGTACTGAACATCAAATGAGCCCCCAAAGGCTTCGCCACACCCATGTATGGCAACTTTTTAATTTTTAGTTCCTTACTGTGAAGTACCCTTGACGTAGAAACCACACCAACAGTGGACGTACCACTATCCACCATGTGACCTGTACCAACCTCCTCACCATTAGTACCAACACCTTGATCCCGTACCACACGACCTTTATACAGTTTACAACCTTTCTCCGCCGACATTAGGTCGACACCAACACCAACAGATACCATATGGGGCCGCACGGCATCCTCACCTGGATTTAAAAGAGGCGGTTGACTGGTTTCCGTCCTCCACGTTGTTCGTGCACCGACATCTGGCCTTCGAGGAGCCCTCACCACGGGGCCGAGCACTCTTGGCAGTGACGATTCCACACGAGTCCGCACCACTTGGTCCTGTAACATGTCATGAGAAACATTAACATGCCCCCCCCCAGACACCACATCACGAACCTCGCCCTCTTCAGGGCTATCCTCATCATAATCCAAAATCAAAGAGTCTTCCAACTGAGGGGGGGGGGCAACCACCGAAGTCTGTCTCGACTCCACCGTATTTGATCGACCATGGGCCTTACCAGCCCTTACTCTGGACCTAGGTGGGGAGGACGACTGAACTCGTCTACACACCCCCCCACCAGAAACACTGACCACCTGTTGACTTCCAGAATATGATAAACCAGTAGCCGAAACACTACGTGGCACGGGAGAGGTCGTACGTAACCTGCCCCCATGAGCAACGCTGGAATCCACCGCCGAGGCCGGGAAGGTCGTACTGGACCCGGATGCGCCGCCTATGTAGAATTCCCTCGGTGGGACCATCGAGGTCGTATTAAACCTGCTTGTGATGGCCACGGCGGGATCCCTCGAAGGTATGGGACGTGCCGCGCCAGGCTCCACCCGCACTTCTCCTCGGCGTACCCGGGCTGCCTGCCGCCCTGCCAAGTCTGCTGCCGATGATCGAGCTTCCTCCTGCAAAGAAAAAGGCCGGACTGGTGTGCCGGGTCCCTCACAAAAACCAACTCTATGAGGGGCAGAAAAACCGCTAACAGTTACCCCGCCCCCCCTACTCGACATCCTAAAACCACCAGAACTAACCACACTTTTCCTCTTTAAAGCATCGCAAAGACGCGGAGACGGCGGACAGACCTCCTCATCCGAACTAGCATTCAACACAGCCTGAATAACTCTCGAAGCCATCCCCTGAGGGTCCCAATCCTGAACCCCCCCAACCGAAACATCACCCCGGTAAGCAGGCCCCGAACCCACCAAACCACTATGACCTTGAAAATCCCCCGACAGCCTATAAAAGGCTCCTACCCCCCCCACCCCTCGCTGCGCCACATCCCCCACCACCCGAAACTGGCAGGAATCAACCACCGACCCGCCCGCGCTGCCCAGCTCCCCACCCGAAGCCAACAAATCATGCCGCCCCGCACCCTCTCCCATACCCATCTGGGCCCACTCCCCTTCCCCCAAGGAACTGAAACCCCCCGACATGGCCTCCTCCCCCACCGCAGATCCAGAGGGGGAAAACAATAACGGACTCTGCGGCTCCCTACCCACCGCGCAAACCAGAAAGCCACGGCCCTCAGGCCCCCCGACACCCGCAGAAGACACTAAAGGCCGCGCGACCTGCTCACCAACCGCACCCCCATCAACCGACACCGGGACCTGCCCCACATGGTGGCGTATAACGCTCAGTGGAGCGACCACCTCCTCAATGTCCGGATCCGGGGCACCCCGCAACGGTTGCTGCGCCACAGAAACCATATCCAAAATGGCCGCCGCCCTCCCTGCCGGAGTGACGTCAGACCCCACCCCTGCGGAGGCAGAAGCCGAACGCCGCGTGCAACCACGTTGCCTGGAAGCACGACGGCCCCGCAAAACGGGCGCAGAGGCCGCTCTATCCCTCAGAACGAGCTCAGAAACCTCCCCCTCCCCGAGAGGGAAACCCCCAACCCCAGCCCCCTCCAACAACGTAGAATCCAAAGAAACGGCCGGGTCAGAAGAACTAGCATCACTCCCCCTCCGGGCCCTAGAACCCCCCCGACGGGTCCTAGAACGACCCCGCTCACTTACCCCATCCTGTCTCCGACGTTTCGGGGAGTAACATGCTGCCACCGCAGCCAACACCCCCGCCGAGGCCTCCCGCTGTGGTCGCGGGGTCTCGGCCCGACCCCGGTCGCCAATGACCAGGTCCAAACGCCCAGCCTCGCTGAGCAGGCGAATAGCTTCCAACACGCGATAATCCTCACCAGACATGATATCGGATCAAACTAGCTAAAGAAAAAGAACAATACTACCAAAGTATGAACACACAAAAATTCTAAGCTCAACCGGCCACCAGGTCACCAAGCCTAAAATGGTGCCCGGAGCGAGGAGCCCCGCCCATTTATAGGGGAGCGCACAAAACAACTAAAACCAGCCCAAAAACGCCCAAAGAACCTGCTAGAAGGAATACCCCACCCAGATCTCCCAAACCGCCCGGGGGAGGAGACCTCCCGGTGGTCGGCTGCCCTCCCCCAAGCCCCCCATGTATTTCATTATTGCAAAAGTCAGAAACATGATGCTTTCTTTAGCTTGCACAGACTAAGGGCCTCATTTATGAGGATTTGGCGTGGGCAGTGCCCCAAAGTCGTCTTGCTGCGCCGCCCTACGCCAACGCGAAAGGCAGGAGTGAAACTTATTAATGGAATGCATTACTGTCCTTTCACCCTGTGCCAACGTGGGCACCCAAAAGGGAGCCTCCATTGCAAGCAGGAGAGGCAGTTTCCTCTTTCGATGTGTGCTGCAAAATGCAGAACACATGGAAGGAGGAAAAAATGAGGAGAAATACAAATATTTCTCCTTGTTATGCCTGCTTTGGAGAGGCACAAGGTGGTGGCGCTGACAGAGGCTCACACGATTCAGTAAACTGGGGCAGCGTCAAAAGCCATAGGTGTTGCGTGGGAAAACCCACAGCAGCACCCATGGAATGCCTCCCTGGTGCAGAGTAACGCAACGCAGTGGCTTGCGTTGCTTTGTTGTACTCCATATCTATGCGGCAATGAATAGCCACGCAGAATGGCTGTTCATAGCCTCATAGGTATGATCGAGAGGGATGCGCCCCCAGGGTGTCAAAAACGTGATGCTCTGGTGGCATAGGACTCTTATAAATAAGTCCCTATTGCAGTAATCTTGAAACCATGCCAAAATGTTTTTATTTACTTGTACAGGCATACATCCTGATATGATTTGGAAATGTATGTTTCTTAAATTCCTGTTTTCTAGAAAGCTATCTATCTACCACATTCCTCTTTGTTCACATTACTTGACCACATTCTTGCTTTTAATCGAGATTCCTTGCTTCACCTCGTACTAAAGGTTCTTAGAATGTTGAGGTGTGTAGTTTTTCTATAAAAAGCATACTATGTTTTTCTTATGTTGTTGGGTTATTGAAGGTGCTGCCTGATTGTAGTTCTAATAGTTGGTGCGCAATATGTATCTTTTAACCAAATGCCTGACGGACTGCAGCAGCGGGAGCCCTTCCCCGCGGAGACCAGAGACAGCGCCAAAAACTCGCCGGACCCGCTTCGCGGGTCCCGCAGCGCGGCTGCCTAGGAGGGGGCCGTTGTTGTTCTTTCTTTCTTTCTGCAAGGGGCTGCAAGGGGCTGGTGTATCACGACCGGCAGGGCTGCGAGCACAGGCAGGGACTCTGTGGACCAGGAGTCCCTGCGCGCCCAATTGCCATCAGCTGGGCTGCTCTCCCTGCCGGCCACGCCCACCCGCCCACGGATAAAGGTCTCTTTTGCTCCTTACCTGGTGGGATCTTTTAACCAAACGCCTGACGGACTGCAGCAGCGGGAGCCCTTCCCAGCGGAGACCAGAGACAGCGCCTGCAACTCGCCGGACCCGCTTCGCGGGTCCCGCAGCGCGGCTGCCTAGGAGGGAGCCGTTGTTGTTCTTTCTTTCTTTCTGCAAGGGGCTGCAAGGGGCTGGTGTATCATGACCGGCAGGGCTGCGAGCACAGGCAGGGACTCCGTGGACCAGGAGTCCCTGCGCGCCCAATTGCCATCAGCTGGGCTGCTCTCCCAGCCGGCCACGCCCACCCGCCAATCACGCCACTTGTTATAAAAGCTCGCTGCATACCCGCAGCGCGGGAGCGCGCCAGGAGAAGCCCGGGACAAGGGCGGGACCGTCTAAGGCCGTCCAAGGACGATCAAGGTCGGGTTGGGCCCACTCTCTTTTATTGGTGATCCCAGAACTTTTCTTTTCTTTATTGATTGGTATTAAGACTTTGTATTATTTTTTTAGTTGCTTATAGATAGGAAAAACGAAATACTAAATTCACATGATGTCCTTGCTTTCAGGGAAGGGTAGACAGGTAACTGTAAAAACGAACAATGGGAAAGCCACTGGAACTTTAGATGACTTTATAACCCGGGCAACGGGGATTTTTGAAAAAGAAATTGCCCTTACTGAAAAGCGTCTGTCCTTAGATTTAATAACAGGAAAACGTTCCTCCTTGGGACGCATTGGTTCAACAATTACCCCCATTAAGTCAACATCTATCCCTGACAAGAGTACAGATTGCAACCTGGAAGCTAATCCAAATCTAGTCGTAATTTCTGACTCCCAGACAATCACGGTTGCAGACTTAGGGGGCTCCCAAGATGAAGTACCTACACTCACTCCTATACCTATACCATCAGGTATCATGGGGGATAGTACCCAAGACTGTAATTTGAGCAGTAATGGATCCATCCCTACACAAGCCCGAGCCGTAGATTGTGAGCATGAACCTAACCATTCGAATAAACGGAAAAGAGGGGGGAATCACAGAAAAGGAAGTAGAACCAAGTTAGCGAAGACAGTTGCACCTAGAGTTTTGGCAAATGCCCCTAAACAAAAGGGCACCCATTTAGGTGACGTGGGACAGAAAACCTTTTCCTTTAACACTAATAATAATGACGATCTTTTGGGGAAAATTGAGAAATTGGTTCAGGTGCTTTTGTTGCCCCTCCTAGAGAGAACCCAAATTGTTAACCTAAAGTTAGACCAATTGGAACATCTTATCTCACTTAATACCCATTCCCTTGAAACATTAGTAAATAAGAGCAAAACATCTGAGGTGGGGGGCACCAACAATAACAATAATAGTAACACCAACAATAGTAACTCAAGAAAAGGGGGAGAGAAGAAAAATGTTAGTAAAACACCTCAAACTCTCGCAACTGCTGACCCTAAGGTAGCACCCGTCCCTTTAGCACGGACCAAACCTGTACCATTAGCACGTACCAAACCTGCAGTAGCGGTCACTGTGGGGCCCCCAAGCCAAAATGTGGCCAGTACAGCGTTAACATCTGAAGCAACTATCTCTAAACAGGGAACTACCCATGGGCCCAAACTAATACCATCGCAGGGACCTGTAGCAGATAGTGACAGAGTACATAAAAAGAAACTACCACCCGTAAACCTGCCCCCAGACTCAGTCCCTTTTATGGTAATTCTTACAGGAGTCCCCCCAGTTTTGCCTAATAAAACGGAATCAAACCAGGAGCTAAAAAATAAAGCAACATATTGGCTCAATAATAATAGGCCACTTCCTCCTGATTCTAAAACAAAAATACTCAGTGTGCGTAGAGTCCCCTGGGTGGGCCCAAGTGAGAAGGATTTAGAGGGAGACTGTATTCTGATTAACTTCAGTGACACCTGGGTAAAAGATATGATCTGTCGTAAACCAAGGTTTGCTAGAGTTGGGGATATCCAATGTATAGGTCTGGAATACTTTTATCCAAATTTGAATTATGTCCCTCCAACTTCGTTCCATAAGAATACTGGGCTGACTTTTCATAGTGACACATACCCTGGGTGGACCCGGATGAATAGGGCCGCATGGCCGAACCAAAACAACTGGGGAACATGGCATCAGGGTGATGGCTTCTTTAGGGGATCAACATGTAATAACAACAATTTTTTGCAAACCCGGTACAATGACCCAAGATCAAGATTTCAGGGAGAAGATTATCTAGGGTGGTTCCCAAGTGACATCCCCCTAAGAAATCGTTTTGATCCACTTGTGGGTATGGAGGAGCTGGATTGACCATCACAAAATTCTCCTGGTGATGCTTTGTTAATAGGAGAGCCTAGTCAGAGGGAGAAGGGGGAAAGTTGTAACGATAACTTGCCGGAGGATGTTTCCGTAGGTGACGATCGTACTACTAACCCTCAAGACCCTGAGGTTGGCTTTACCCAAGAAAGTGAATTAAATCTAACTATCTTAAGGCAAAATTTGGCAGCAATACCTGAACCAGCCAGATAACAAACAAGGTGAATTAAGGCTGTGTCTAATTTCTTGGAACATCGCTGGGCTTGCTTCCAGATTAGAGGATGAGGCCTGGTTAGAATTTGTGGGAGACCGTGACATTCTGTGTCTCCAGGAGACATGGAGCCGAACTACTCAGAATATTGATGGTTTTCAATCATTTAATGTCCTAGCGGTACCTTCACAAGCGGGTAGGGCAAAAGGTGGAATAATGACAGCGATTTCTCTAAAATTATGTAAACTTGTAACATGTAAGATAGTTGACACCCCATGGTTTCAATTGCTAATGTTGGACAATTTGTTCCCTGAACCACTGCTATTGATTAATTGGTATTATAACATCTTTGATGACAATGAGACAACTGTAATGTCGAAACTGGAGGAGGCTGTAGCCAGGGCACGCCGCGAACAACCCCTACTTTTTATCATCTGGGTGGGAGATTTCAACTGTTCGTTATGCAGCCATGGGGACTCGAATGTGTGTGGTTTGAAAGATTCTCATGATCATCCCCTGACACACTTCAAACACACACTCCAGGGGGACGCTTTAATTAATATCATCATCCTAAATGATCTATGTATAGTGGAGCCCTGGGTTGGTCCAAATTCGGCTCCGATACCAACCTTTCAGGGAAGTAGAGGTACGATGAGTTTTATTGACTTCGCAATTGTGTCTAGTGGGTATTTTCATTATGTTGACAAGTTGGAAGTAATTGCAAATGCCGCCAGTGACCATAACCCTTTAATATTATCCCTGCTTTGTCCTGTTAAACCCAAACATCTTGTCTGGGAGCAATCTATAAAGTATAACAGGAACCAAGGCATCACTCTCAAATGGGGCAAAATAGACGCTGCTGGTCTTGAGGCAGAGATCCTAAATGGATATAGCTCCGAATATGAGGCATGTCTAACGCCTACAGCTAACCCTGAAAAGGTCATAGGGAACTTTGAATCTTTATGTGGGCATGTAGCAGAGCGTCTCATAAAACCAATTGGGAAAAATAAAAGGATAGGTCCCAGATGGTTTGATGCCGCGTGCTCTGCATCACATAGTTCCTTGAAAATAGCATTAAACCAAAAACCAAGGGACAAAGAGCTGGTTAGAGCATCCAGGCTGGCCTATAAAGAGGCCATAAGAACAAGGAAGCAGGATTTAAAAAACCTAGCCTGGGAAGATTTAGAAAAGGCCTCGGAATTAAAAGATAGCAGGCTTTTCTGGGAAGTTATTAATCGTCCCCTCTTTACGAGTAATGGCAAGGATAACATTGTGATGCAGATTACATGTGAAACATGGGAATCACATTTTGGAATTTTTTTTAACACAAATGGAATCTTAATCCAGGAATCATCATTAGGAGACGCTAGGGAGTTGGTGGTCTCTCAAACATCTTTGTCCCTGAGCTCATCGCTTACTTTGCAAGAGGTGGAAGATGCCCTGAGGAAAGGCATATTATTAAAGGCCCCCGGCCCTGATTTAGTGCCTTTGGATTTCTTCAAGCACAATGTCAAGGTTTGGGCCCCTTTACTGTTAAATGTGTTTAGAGCAGTTGTTATTGGCCGTGTCCCGGCATCATGGAAGGAGGCAGTAGTGGTGCCGATTTTTAAGAAGTCGTTTTAGGAAAAGTTGCCAGCAAGGGGTTTATTTATAGAGTCTGTGTTTGAGACAGTCTAACGTAGTCCCTGTTATTTAGACTTAGCAGCTGATTGAAGCAGTGACTGTAAAAAAGCTTATGGATCTGTCAGTGTAGAACTATAGGAACTACCACACTAGTCCCATAGAAATGCAATGATTTGGACAGATTCTGATTTAACATCAAATTGGTGTTTTCTAGCAAAGAATGAAAAATGAAGCACAAGAAAACAAGTGAAGCAACACGGAAGGGTTGTTTTTGAAAAAAATATTATTTTTATATTGGAATGAATCAATGAAAATCAAGGGTATACAGTAATAAACAATTGCATGAGTTTCTAAAGTAAATGGAACCGAAAAAAACAATCCATAAATACAGAAGAAAGCAATCCAGTCAAAAATACATTGAATTAAATTGACTTCTTTCCAAGATGGTAAATAGGAAGCCAGATGTAAGATCTGAAGAGAGACTTGGATTGAAGAGTCGACGTTTCGGTCTCAGCGGACAAAATCCAGAGACCATCATCAGGACAAAAGAATGAATGCAATATGGAAAACCCCTATAAAAAACATATTTATAATTAGATCCTAGAACGTGTTGCTATCATGTGACGACAAATTAATACATATATTTACAAAAATAACATTTTCATACCTTTTAGCGAATCATATACAAAAAGTGCAGTCTGACAAAAAAGGTCAGTGTGGTGACCCCAGGGAATGACTGACACATATGTATAATTGCATTAGACACATTTTGTGAATTAAAATAGATATTTACAAAGCTGAAACCAGTTAATGTGGTAGTCAGAGGAATGTCTGGCAGGTCTTATTTGGAGAAAGAACATGCAGATACACTTACTTATATCATTCCATGGTTGGAGCAAAAAATGTGGGAAAGCTCATTCTAAGTGTGGGTGAAAAGTTGCCTACAAGGAAAGGAAAACATCACAAATTGGAAAGAAGCTATTTTTTCGAAAGCAATTTTTAATTAGTTGTTGGTGAGGAAAACAGTTTACCTTAGGGACGCTTTTAGTCTGTCCCGAAGTGTTATCCAGATAATGATGCCAAAAACGTTTTCACTCTTTGGGGACCTGTAGTTTCAATCTCACGGTCCAAGATAGCTATAAAAAATATATATATATATTGTATACAGGATTTAGAATCAAAATAGGGAGCATATAATTCACAGCTTAGTGAGAAATAAACCTCTTTGTATACTTGACAATGCACTTAAACGTATTCACATAATTGTGAAAAAATGCTAAAAAGCGGTACAAATAGGGACGTGTATTGGAGCGTTTGTGTGACATAATGGCTGATAGAAAAATTAATTAAAAAGTTGCCATTCATGTCTTTGTGAACTAACTGCGAAAGAGGGCCAGATAAGGATTGCAGCACAAACGGTATACATTCGTTTTTTGACGCGCTAAAGGTTAGCCAGAGCATCATTATTGCCGTGTCTAAGGGTATTAAGTGTATCTCATATTTAACTGGTTGGTGGTGTCACACCTAATGCTGCCGTGTTTGACCGGGAGTTGTAATCAGCCATCCGTGTTTAATCGGAGGCAGGCTGGGAGACGCAGCACACAGAGAATACAAACGTTGTAAGTATGAGAAAGTCAAAGAATGAGCCGTTATCGCGGTGTTTTAAAGCCTACAGCTTTCCCAAGAATGCGGCGCGTACTATCGCTTCAAATATTTGACAGGTGCTAACGCTGGCGATGCAACTTGTTAGTACATTTTACTAAAACATTTTTGAAACGTGTGTAGCCGTATTGGGGAAACAGTAGCTGTGAGGGATTTAAAGATAAGGTACTCGCGTCTGAAATAGACGGCTGAGAAATGCAATTGACTAAGCGGCGTCTACAAACTTACTTGTGAAACGGGTGACTGGCGCAAAGCGTCTACACTGACAGATCCATAAGCTTTTTTACAGTCACTGCTTCAATCAGCTGCTAAGTCTAAATAACAGGGACTACGTTAGACTGTCTCAAACACAGACTCTATAAATAAACCCCTTGCTGGCAACTTTTCCTAAAACGACTTCACTGCCCAAGCCCGCAAGGGTATATTGGGTTACCCACCCCTATTTCTAGTCTTCTAGCGCAGACTTGTTCTGCTGTGGGCCACATCCAAGTGGTTAAACAGGTTGTTACCTGTATACCTTGTTCTTAATGTCGGAAACAGAAACTCTTTCGTACACGGAGGAGTATGTCCAAAAGATAGCAGCCGGTCCATCTTTGCTAGGCAATAAAAACACAGCTGCCCAGCTGCCATACGAAAGTGACCTTGCACAACTTGAAAGATTAAAGAAAAAATTGGTGAGAACAGAGCTACACGCCAAATTTCTCACAGATTGTCTCAATAACAACATCATTCCAACTGGGTTGCAGATTAGGAATATTCCTATTATCTTTATTGACGACAACGAATTTAAAGTCAATTTCAGTTTTGCTGCAAACAAATGCTCAAGGACCTGGATGGTCTTGAGTATTGAGACCGCGTCCAAACAGATTATTCTTTTATTGAAAGAAATTGAAACCATCGAGAATAAGATCAACTCGGACAGTAACATTCCAAATGCTAAGTTACTTTTAGATAAAGTCTCGCAAACTATCAAAGAATTTGAAGCATTTAACGCACAAAAAAAGACTGATAAACTACAAAAGGATATACGTAGTTACAATAAAGACAAGACCTACCCTTATCTTCAGAAAGATTTTTACGAACCCCAAAACAATCAAAGGGGCTCTCATCATTTTCAACAGAAAAGAGTGACCTTTTCTGACACAGGATCAGAGACAGACTCTGAACAAGGTGGACAATCTAGATCCAACTTTGACCAACAACCCTCTACTTCCCGACAGTCTGTTTTTTTAGGACAGGACAGGAGGAGATCAGGACGACCCCGGAGCAACAGGGGCGGGAGGAGGGGATGGTTTCGGAATCAGTACACCCCGGGTCAACGTCGAACTCGGAACCAGTACTACGAATGGTAGAAAATAACAACTCCATTCCTATATTTAACATTTCGAAACATGTACTGACAGAATCAGAGGCCAAAGTCCTGTCTGCTGGTTTATCTTTTGTCCCCACCAACAGGAACAACTTGTTCCAAACAAAATTGGAACTATACAGATTTTTTAGAACTGTTAGACTCAAAAACCTCTTCTTTGACAAACCATCCACAATAGAAAGAAATGTCACAGGTTTACATCCACCTTCAACTTTCTTTCCCCTTAATAACATGGTAGCTAAAGAAATCCTAACCTTCGAACAAGCAGTTTTGATCGAAACAGAAAATCTGTTTAAACAAATGCCCTTCGCTAAAAACAACCTTAGCAAGAACGAACTGACAGCGCTTAAAGCTCTTGAATCAATGCCAAACACTTTGATCAAGCCTGCAGACAAAGGAGGAGGCATTGTTCTCTGGGACAAAGACGCCTATAGAACGGAAGTTCTGAAACAACTCTCTGTTAGTGAGAATTACAAAGGACTTCCATGCAATCCGACAACAAGACTTCAAAAAGAAATTTCATCTTTAAGCCAACAAGGCCTAATTGGAGGCTGGCTTTGCGAAAAAGAAGCGATGTACCTGGTAAATAAAGCACCCACGGTACCAGCACTATACATTCTCCCTAAGGTGCACAAAAGCACCACTGAACCACCAGGGAGACCTATAGTTTCGGGTTGTAATTCGATACTAAAACCCCTTGCTGAATATTCAGACCACTTCATAAGACCTTTCGCCATAGAGTCGGACACCTATATCAAAGACACCACAGCTGTCATAAATAAACTGGAAAACCATCACTTTAACCCTAACGAAGAATTGTTGGTAACAATGGACATTGAAAGCCTCTACACCAACATCCCCCAACCTGAGGTATTGGCTATCCTTAAAGATCTTTTAGATAGCCGCATCAGCCCCCATGAAGTACCAACTAACTTTATCCTTGATTGCATTAAAATACCCCTATGTGAAAACTTCTTCCTGTTTGAGAAAACTTATTATCAGCAACTCAAGGGGGTGGCAATGGGGGCAATTTTTGCCCCTGATATAGCCAACATTTACGTCGCTGACTTTGAAAGGAAATTCATTTATCATTCACTGAACCCTTACCTGGCCAACATATCTTGTTGGCTAAGGTACATAGACGACGTCTTTTTAATCTGGAAAGGCAGTAAAGACCTCCTATTGAGATTCCATACCTGGCTGAATGAGAGAAATCCCAACCTCTCATTCACTCTGGAGAGCAACAACTTGCAGATGAATTTCCTAGACATCACTGTTAAAGTTGGTGACAATAATATGCTTTACACCACTTTATACACGAAACCCACGTCCAGGAACACCCTCCTCAAATACAACAGTCACCATCCGAAGGCCTTGAGGGATGGCCTTCCATTTGGGCAATTCCTTCGTCTAAGACGAAATTGCACCAAAAAAACAGACTATTTTCAGGAAGCAAAGATTTTGAAAAATAAACTGCTGGCTAGGGGTTATCCCAATAAACTTCTCAAGCAATCATTGAAAAGAGCATGGTACAACAATCGCGACATGCTGCTTACCAATCGTACACAAAACGACAATAATCCTTTGGTTTGTGTAACGACTTTTGGTACCCTGAGCAATCAGCTGAAAAAGGTCATATTAAGACACTGGCCACTGCTATCTGAGTTACCAGAACTCACTGATAAACCCTTGTTCTCATTTAAACGTGGCCGCAACCTGCGTGACAGATTGGTGCACGCTTATGAGAATGACAAACAAAATCTGGTAGACAACATGAGACAACTGACCCCCCTGACTGGCCACTATAAAAGCAATAAGTGCACAGCTTGCGGCACGACCGAGAACATCAAATCATTCAATCTGAATGGTAAGACTTTTCAAATAAAGAACTTTTCCAACTGCCGCACTAAAAATGTGGTCTACTGCATAGAGTGCCCTTGTGGCATGATATACATTGGAAAAACCACGCAAATGATAAAACAAAGGATTTTACAACATCAATCCAGAGTCAGATGCAAAACAGAGAATGCACCCTTAGTTGAACATTTTGTTCAACTTAAACACAGTGAGAATGACATCAAGTGGTGGGTCGTTGAAGTAGTCAAATCCACCATCAGGCAAACCAACGTTGACAGACTGCTGACTCTTAAAGAGAACCAATGGATAGAGCTTGCAAATAGCGTAAAGAATGGTTTGAATTCATCCACTGAATGGCACACTTTAGCTTGTCTCACCTGATGTACTATTCCATCACATAGATTGTGAGCACTTTATGTGACAGAATGATCATCTGTATTGTTCCATTTTTTTGTCACTATGAACTGCCATTTTTCTCACATGACTCTCTGTTTCACCATCTTCACTGTTCAATGTACATCATGTAGCTCTGTTTATTTGTTACTGTGAACTACTACTTACTACCATTTGGCATGAACTTCACATGTGTATACAATAAGAACTTTGATATCTGCCATTCACATGTGTATACAATAAGAACTTTGACATCTGCCATCTATATGTTTTTAATGGATCATGAAAGAATGTGCGCGCATGTTATGCGACAGGACTCAATGGGTTGCCTACCTAAGTGTCTAATCTCTCAGATCCTTAAATCACCCTCATAATTATTACCCAGATTAACTCCTCTCTCCACCAAACCACCATGTCGGTGTAGATAGAGACTTAAGTTGGTATAGCCACTACAAGATGGCGACTATCTAAGACCACCTTCCGGTGTTCCAATTTAAATATTTTTAATCACCGCTCTAATAATCGAGATGATATTCAAACTGGGGCTAAATGTACCCACTATCCTTATTTGCACCTAACTACTACGTTGATTTCGGTTATACGTAACAGTCGGCTGCAACCACTTTAAGATGGCGACTGTTCCAGTTCGCTTTCCCAGCCTCTCGGCTGCCCTACATCACGTGACTAGGCCTTCCAATCGACCTTTGCTATATATTGGCCCTCGCTGACTCTACCTTCTAGCCCCCCTGATTGGATACAGGAGAGACGCTTTGCGCCAGTCACCCGTTTCACAAGTAAGTTTGTAGACGCCGCTTAGTCAATTGCATTTCTCAGCCGTCTATTTCAGACGCGAGTACCTTATCTTTAAATCCCTCACAGCTACTGTTTCCCCAATACGGCTACACACGTTTCAAAAATGTTTTAGTAAAATGTACTAACAAGTTGCATCGCCAGCGTTAGCACCTGTCAAATATTTGAAGCGTTAGTACGCGCCGCATTCTTGGGAAAGCTGTAGGCTTTAAAACACCGCGATAACGGCTCATTCTTTGACTTTCTCATACTTACAACGTTTGTATACTCTGTGTGCTGCGTCTCCCAGCCTGCCTCCGATTAAACACGGATGGCTGATTACAACTCCCGGTCAAACACGGCAGCATTAGGTGTGACACCACCAACCAGTTAAATATGAGATTCACTTAATACCCTTAGACACAGCAATAATGATGCTCTGGCTAACCTTTAGCGCATCAAAAAACGAATGTATACCGTTTGTGCTGCAATCCTTATCTGGCCCTCTTTCGCAGTTAGTTCACAAAGACATGAATGGCAACTTTTTAATTAATTTTTCTATCAGCCATTATGTCACACAAACGCTCCAATACACGTCCCTATTTGTACCGCTTTTTAAAATTTTTTCACAATTATGTGAATACGTTTAAGTGCATTGTCAAGTATACAAAGAGGTTTATTTCTCACTAAGCTGTGAATTATATGCTCCCTATTTTGATTCTAAATCCTGTATACAATATATATATATATTTTTTATAGCTACCTTGGACCGTGAGATTGAAACTACAGGTCCCCAAAGAGTGAAAACGTTTTTGGCATCATTATCTGGATAACACTTCGGGACAGACTAAAAGCGTCCCTAAGGTAAACTGTTTTCCTCACCAACAACTAATTAAAAATTGCTTTCGAAAAAATAGCTTCTTTCCAATTTGTGATGTTTTCCTTTCCTTGTAGGCAACTTTTCACCCACACTTAGAATGAGCTTTCCCACATTTTTTGCTCCAACCATGGAATGATATAAGTAAGTGTATCTGCATGTTCTTTCTCCAAATAAGACCTGCCAGACATTCCTCTGACTACCACATTAACTGGTTTCAGCTTTGTAAATATCTATTTTAATTCACAAAATGTGTCTAATGCAATTATACATATGTGTCAGTCATTCCCTGGGGTCACCACACTGACCTTTTTTGTCAGACTGCACTTTTTGTATATGATTCGCTAAAAGGTATGAAAATGTTATTTTTGTAAATATATGTATTAATTTGTCGTCACATGATAGCAACACGTTCTAGGATCTAATTATAAATATGTTTTTTATAGGGGTTTTCCATATTGCATTCATTCTTTTGTCCTGATGATGGTCTCTGGATTTCTCCACTGAGACCGAAACGTCGACTCTTCAATCCAAGTCTCTCTTCAGATCTTACATCTGGCTTCCTATTTACCATCTTGGAAAGAAGTCAATTTAATTCAATGTATTTTTGACTGGATTGCTTTCTTCTGTATTTATGGATTGTTTTTTTCGGTTCCATTTACTTTAGAAACTCATGCAATTGTTTATTACTGTATACCCTTGATTTTCATTGATTCATTCCAATATAAAAATAATAATTTTTTCAAAAACAACCCTTCCGTATTGCTTCACTTGTTTTCTTGTGCTTCATTTTTCATTCTTTGCTAGAAAACACCAATTTGATGTTAAATCAGAATCTGTCCAAATCATTGCATTTCTATGGGACTAGTGTGGTAGTTCCTATAGTTCTACACTGACAGATCCATAAGCTTTTTTACAGTCACTGCTTCAATCAGCTGCTAAGTCTAAATAACAGGGACTACGTTAGACTGTCTCAAACACAGACTCTATAAATAAACCCCTTGCTGGCAACTTTTCCTAAAACGACTTCACTGCCCAAGCCCGCAAGGGTATATTGGGTTACCCACCCCTATTTCTAGTGATTTTTAAGAAGGGCGATAGATCTGATCCCCAATGCTATCGCCCAATCTCACTAATTGATGCATCGTGTAAGATACTGGGTAGGGTCATTTTAGCCAGACTGGAAACATGGGCAGATTCGGTGGGCCTTATTGTGAATTCCCAATATGGGTTCAGAAAAGGTAAAGGGACTGTCGAACAGTGCCTGAACTTGGCTCTAATCATAGGGAAGTACATGAAGGCAAGAAACTCCTCCATCCACCTTGCCTTCATGGACCTTTCAAGTGCATTCGACACTGTGTGTCGGAGCAAGTTGTGGCAAATGATGGGGGATATGGGCTTTGAGGAACCCTTGGTCACCTTGCTCCGTAGACTGCATGAATCAACAACTGTAGCCATAAGGTTCGGGCCAGGGGGGGGAAAAACTAAATCTATCCTCTCAACTGAGGGCGTTCGACAAGGATGCATATTAGCCCCTTTTTTGTTCCTTGTGTACACAAACGGCCTGGAAAAGTACCTGTTGGACCATTGTCACGACTTCCCAAAGGTCAACGGCAGGAGCATACCAATGCTTTCTTATGCCGACGACACGGTACTTATGACACTCACAGGAAATAGCATGCAGATCTGTCTTGATGCCTTTAACAATTTCATGTTGGACCTAGATCTGAAGGTAAATTTCACCAAATCCTTTGCTATGGTCTGTGGCCCAAAGGGGACCAAATCCAGAAAGTTTGTAGTAAATAATTCTACTATTGAAAAGGTAGAAAATTTTAACAATCTGGGAAACCTTTTTAATAATAAATTAAGATGGGCCCCGTTAATGAAGACTCGAGTCCAGAGCGCTAGTCGCTCTATAGAAGGTCTGTTTCGCTTCTGTGGCAAACTAGGTCAAAAACCTGTTACACATCTAAAAACCCTGTACAAATCAAAATGTTTGTCGGTAGCTACTTATGGGGCTGGGGTTTGGGGGACTGAAAGCCCTGACATGATACAAATCATGGAGAACAAATTTATAAAGCGTGTATTGGCTATTCCATCAGGTTCATCAAATAAATTTGCCCATGATGAAATAGGTTTGAGTTATGTGAGTGATACCATTCGCCTATCACCCTTACTATTATGGGGCAAAATATGGCTATCAGAGGACTTACAGCTTTCTAGAGACATCCTCCGGGACTGTCTAAAACTGGAAAATGGGAAACAGATTCCCTGGTTATCTTATGTCAATGAAATGCTCCATAAAATAGGTTTGGGTGACATTTTTGATAACCCTTAAAAAATACAGGGAGACATTAAAACTGTCATTAAATCAAGTTATTGGAAATCCTCACTTGTACATTCCCTGGCCAGGCCTTTCGGTCCTATGGTTACTTTACAGCATCAGTTTTATTTAACCTTCACAACTCATGTGCAATGGCGATTCTATCTGACAAGGTTTAGTTTAAACATCTTGCACTTTCTCTTTGCGTTTCCTAAACAAGGGGGTTGGTGTGAGAGGCTGCCCCCTTGTCCTTGTAACAATAAAGCTAGTCAAAGCACTATGCATGTTGTTCTCTTTTGTCCCTTATATAAGGACCCGAGAATTAAGTTTATTAAGCCCATTCTGAAGGAGAAGCAACCATGTCATTATAATGAGGGTTATGACTACTTGTTATCTCTGTCATCCTCTGGTGTTTGTTGTGCGATGTTAAACTTCATACGAGTGTCACTCTTGATTAGAAAACGGTATGGTTAATTTGGCCTCAAGAACCTCTGTCTTTGCCCATGTATATTGTTGTATTGTGACTTTCTTTCATTTGCCCCTCTTGATGTATACCCTAGTATGAATAATTTATGAATTAACATAAATTGATTGAAAGTAAACGCTATGGGCCCTATATGTGATTATATTTAGTAATGTGCTTTACCAGTTTAGTGTTTAATTTTAAGACTGTCTTTTAAAAAAAAACAATTCTAAATCATGTCTGTAAATGTTTGACTTTGATGATTCTTTTCCGAATCGAATAAAGTTTTTGAACCAGAACCAGTATATTTATAGCATATTCATAACCACAAGGCTGCAAAGGCAAGATGAGCAGGATTCTTCTTAATGTATGATTATGGGCCCGATCCAAAACCATTTTTGACTAGCTCTGTTTCAGGTCATCGTGGTAAGTAAGGCAGTGTTTGGTGAAAATGCCTTATACCACCATATAATGAAAACAGTTGTGGTGGCATTAACCCCATGTATGCTCATGACGGCTCACGGCCCTCATGCGTCACGGTGGGCGTGTGAGTACGACGGCCGGGAGCATTCCGAATCTCGCCCACCGTTTATTTCTCCCTCACAGTGCGGGAAATAAACCCGCGCCCCAGGGGTTAATGTGAGACAAAAAAAGTGCGTAAAAAACAAGGACCCCCTGAGATAGGATCAGTTTCCTGGGTCAGGGCAAAAGATATACAATACAAATAGCAACCCAGGCAAAACCAAAGTTAAACAATACAATGAGGACCAGCACACTAATAATACCACTGAACTAAAATGAATATTTGGTAAAAAACAATCAAGATTTTTAATAAATTTCACATGTACATTGATAAAAAATTATAAAAAACACATATGTATATTTTGATAACAAATTACAGTACGATCAAAATACATAAAATACAATATTAAAAAGTTCATAAAGTATGATCGTACTGTAATTTGTTAGCAAAATATACATATGTGTTTTTTTATAATTTTTTATCAATGTACATTTGATATTCATTTTAGTTCAGTGGTATTATTAGTGTGCTGGTCCTCATTGTATTGCTTAACTTTGGTTTTGCCTGGGTTGCTATTTGTCATTATATGACAAGAAAGTGTGTGCATGACCGCTGTGTTGTATTTGGTTGTGTTGGCGATGTGTTGTTTTTTGGGCTGTTGTATTTCTATGCTGTAGTGTTGTTACATTAATTTGTGGAATGCTGATCTGATATGTTCTCCTGTTTACTTTAGAGAGGCTGACTATTGCTGCTACATTTGGAGCTAAAAGCAATTCACGACTTTAAAATAGAAATTCCATTTACCACTGTTTAAAGTGGTAAAATACTGCTCCTCTAACTCATCCACTATTTATGACACTAGAAAGCCCGAAAATGTGTCTGAAACTAATATTTCCAGTTCTCTCTATATGTATATGACTGTATATTCCTCAAACAATTATCACAATGCAGAGACACAAACACACTCCATTGCTCTAAACATCTACAGTCATTCAAGATTCTCCTCTCTGCAGAGTGTGTGAAATAAAAATAGCTTGAAGGAAATACATTTGAAAGTGTCTGATGCAAGCAGAACACAAAGAGTGGTAAAAGTAGGGAGTTAAATGAGAGAAGTATTATTACCTCATCAAACCATATAACTATTCAACTAATTACTCTGTGAGGTGGCCCGTCTCTACCGAGGCATCAGGGAACCTTGCTGAAGTCAAGCAAAACATCAAACACACAGCCATAATCAGTTCCTCCCATATGTCCCTCCTATCACCCAGATAATAAAGGGGTCCAGAGCACTTTACACTCCCTGTTCTTTTGTCTGCAAACCGGTACTTGTTTCTAAGAATCAAGAAGAACTATCGAAGTAAGGATTGGTCTCTTGAGTTCCAGTTCCAGTTCTCCCCCTTTATTTCCTAGGTAAGTGGGACAAAGTGTGAGGCATTATGTCAGGAGCTGAGAGGGGTTGAGTCTTTGTTGAGGTAGCACTATTTTTTCTTTTTTTCAGTTTAAAGTTTATTAAAACATTTAACAGCAGTTACATAACATGAAAACAAAAAGCTTAATGAAATAGAACTAAAATGTAAGAATATAACAATATGTAAGTACAATAAGTAAGTGTAATAACACTTCTGACAATAGTGATAAGAGTATACGTTGCTTGCTGTGGAACAAATGTAATGAAATTTAAAAGCAAGGGACAATATAATATTGAAAAGAAGGGGAGGTAGAATTTATGGAAATATATCACCATATAAAGTTGTACAGCAGATAATATTACCCTGTAGACATAGCTGTAAAACAGAAATACAATCTATAATACAATAATAATACTCTGTAAATAAAGACAAAGGGAAAAAAATACACTAATTTAAAGCGGTTTCTGTACATCAGCTGAAGTTAAGATATTCTTATTAGCTAGCATACTAGATTTGAATAAAAGGTTAGTAATTGGAAGCCATAGTAAGTCTCTTTTATAGATAAGCCATTGCAAAGGTGAGTGGAGAAACATAATTAATATCAAGGGGAAACAGCGTTTACAATGCTGTCATTACATTGCGGTACTCTTACAACGGTTGTTAGTACCAAATGCATTTACATCGAAAGTCATTACAACAAATTGCACAGGGGTGTGCTGATGTATTAGAAATGAATTCCAACACTTTTCCTACTGTTACACAAACTGGAGTCGGAATAGTAAATAATACTATTCCTAAATCCAGCGCGCCCCCTAGTGGAAGTCGTTGTAATGATTTGAGATGTAAATGCATCCCGTACTAACAACAAGGTCATTGTAATGGCCGCGTTATAAAAGCACGCAATGTAATGCATCGCATTATAATGTACCATATTCGTATCATGTCTATTGTTGAAACATATAGTGTACCACCAGGATTGAAAAGTAACATTGTGAGCATTGTTTTCAATTAGATGTTATTAAATGAAAGGAACAGCTAATAGTAAATCCACTAATTTGTGTCCCTGAGCTAGTACAGACCATTCTGGGGTGGTACTACCTAAGTAAATGTTAGAAAATGAAAAAGGTATATTGACTTTAAAAATCTTGTTAATTTGGTGCCATACCTGCATCCAAAATCAGTAGATAGCAGCGCATTCAAATAGTATATGCTTTAAATCAGCCTGTGAACACTTGCAGGACCAACAAGCTGAGTCTAAATCCTTAGAGAAATGTTTCAGGTTTTGGGAGTAAATAATAGATGATGACAACAAAATAGAGAGTGTGTGTAGTATTCACATCTCTAGTAGATTTATGAATTTTAAACCACATTTTGTTCCACAGACGAATTTGCCAGTGTTCCAATAAATCTGTTTCCCACAACAGTTCAGCTTTTGATTTAGGTTGATTGTTAGAGAAGTGTAATAATTTATAAATAGGGGAGGCCTTGGGATTACTGATTATTAGTGGGAGTAACACAACACATTTGGGTGTAGAAATAGCAGTGTGGGGTATATTTTACATTAAGTCAGGAAGAGAATTGCAGAGGAGTATATATTGTTTTCAAGATGAGAAGGTAAGGAGAATCTTTCTCAAAAATTGAAAAAATCCAGTCATTATCAAAGAGAGGAGAAAAACCAACGGATTCCTTTGTCCCTCCAAGTCTTTCAGTATATAGAACGATCGTTGATTTGGATATTAGGGTAGTGTCAGATATTGCTCTTGAACATTTTTAACAGAAGTGTGTATATGGGGAAATACATCTGACAGAATATGATGGGAATGTGCAATAACAGGGTTACATAATTGGGAGGTGTTTGTTGTAAATGATAATAATTCTGCAAAGTCAAAAGGAGCAATCAGGTGTTTTTCTAAGGTGAGCCCTGAAGGAGACTGGGCAGAATGAGTAACATGCGCCAATGAGTTGATGGTTTGAGAGAGAAAGCATAATGGTATTTCCTGAAATTTGGGAATTTGAGAATTCCCTCAGATTTGTTTCTTTTTAAGGTTGACAAAGCTATTATGAAAGGTTTTCCCTTCCAGAGAAATTTACCGAATATGGAGTCCATTCTTTTAAAAGAAAGATCTTGTATGCAAGTTGGAATCATAGAGACAAAATTATAGGTACAACATCATCTGCCCCACCAAGAAAGGAATATCGGGTTCCATCTTAAAATGATGTGATTTAAGGATTTGGTGGTGTGATCAAAACATAATTTAATGGTGTCTTTGATATTCTTTGTGAACCGTAAGCTGGTATATTTTATTTTAACAGACTGCCAATTAAAGTCTACGCAATCAAATGTTTGCTTAATAAAGTGAATATTTAAAGGTAGTATTTCAGATTTGTGAGTATTTAACCGATAATCTGACAACTGAGAAAAAATAGAAACAAGTTGAAAGAATAGAAAAAAGTTGAAAGAAACTTGGTTAAATGAGAGCAGAAGAAGAAGATGTCATCAGCTTAAACAGACAATTTAAAGTTCTGACTCCCAACTTCTGATCCAGAGATATGGAGTCTTTTTTTTTAGTTAAAAGGGGGTTCTAGTGCAATGACGCACTCCTTTAAATAATGAAGATAATCTGATAATATACCATTAACAAATATACTGCTCCAGGGTCAGTATATAATAAAGAAATTAAATGACATATTTTGGGAGGTAAATCAATCAATTTTAATGCTGCAAACATGAAATCCCATCCAATTGTGCCAAAAGATTTTTTGGCGTCTAAAGCAATAGCAGTTAAAGGATAATCTAACATTGGTGTAGTACCTAGGACATTAAAAAAGAGATGATTAGTGTCAGATATCAAATGACCTTAAATGACTTGATTGTTCTGAGCCAATGAGATCAGGCAAGATAGGGTCTATACGTACACCTCGCAATTTCACAAAAATCTTATAATCAGTATTTACTAAAGATATGAGGCGGAAAGTTTATACAATGTGTATGGCCCCTATTCTCTTTTGGAATTAAGCAAATCATTGCTTCCTGAAACTTGCCCTGAGATACCTCATTTTTGATGAAGAAATTGAATAAAAGTACAAGATGAGGAAGAAGAATATCTGCAAACTGGCTGCAAAATTCTATAGTGAAGTCATTAGGGCCAGGAGCTTTTCCTTTCTTTATGACAGAGACTGCTTTAATGATCTCGCCAATGAAATATCTTTTTTCCAAAGAGGTAAAGTCAATATGTTGGGCTTGGGGAGCTTCAAGATTGAAAAAGTTAGATATATCTACTGTGGAAGGTCGTGATTCCAGAGTGTATAAGTTTGCAAAAAAGTTACAAATTAATTTAAGATATCTTTGTCTTTAAGAAGTATACCACCCTTGGTGTTAATCAAAGATTCCATTTTAGAATGGTCTTTCTTGACTTTTAAATTGTGGCCCTCATAATACTTTTTAACAATTATGTAGAATCTGCATTTGTAGTTAAACATTTAAATGTAAGTTTAGCATCTATTAGTTCTTGGAGTTGAAAAATGGGCACTCAAGTTTTTTAATTATATCAAGGAGACGGCTTGCTTGAGATTCCATAAGTTCCTCTATTTTTAGGTGAAACAAAATTCATGATGGAACCGTGATCTGCTGCCTTATATGAATTCCAGATCATTGGAAAATAGACGTCCTTAGTTCTATTAGGGATAAAGAATTTTTGTGTAAATTATTGAAATTAAGATACAAATTTAACATTTAATGGTAGATAATTATTAAAATGCCACCTACCTGAGTGTGGTGAAAAAGGTATAGGATTTAAGTCTGTATATGTTAGGGCATGATCTGAGATTAATGTAGATCCCATATCAGAATGGGAATTATGTTTGAGTATCTTTTTACCAAGAAAGAGAAAATCTATACGTGACTGAGAATGATGAGGGGCAGAATAAAAAGTGTATCCACTGAGGACTGGATGAAATAATCTCCCATACTCTACAAGATATGTGCTTTCAACAGCAGATTTGAATTGTGTACAGTGGAAAAATGTAACTTTAGTGCCTCTGTCTAAAATGAAAAAGAGGTACATAACCTGATGACAAGCACCTCTAGAAATAATATAATCATCGTTATAATGCTGTAGTTTGTTGGAAATACTATCCCAAAATACATAACATTAAAGATAGTATCAGGAACATTATGAATCATCAATTTGGCTGTAATCCATCTACATCATGTTCTTGGCTTTTGAATGAAATGTGTAGCTTCATAAAGAATTAATACACCATTATTTTTCCCAGTGGCAGAGTAAACAAATATAGTGCCAATCCAACACTTTTTCAATTTATGAGCTTCTTTTTCAGATTTGAGATTCTTGAAGTAGTGCAACATCTGTTTTAAGCTAAGCTAAATGAAATAAAACCCTTTATTGCTTAATAGAGTTATCCAAACCCTTAATATGCCACGAAGTAACTGGGAATTTAAGACAAGAGTGAGAACATGAACAACTGATATGTATACAGTAACAAATTGAAAAACGACATTGAAATATGTGAACAGTGAGTAAAGTGCCTAAATAGATAAGAGTTGAATTGAAAAGGGAGATGTGAAATACATAGGGTTGTGAAATGAATAGAGAGGAAAAAGGAAGACACAGGGAGGAGAGAAAAAAGATCGTAACAAAGAGAAAAACATAAAAAGAGAAAAAGGGACCGTACAAACCATGTAAATGTCAACAGAGAAACATAACCTAAGAATGTGAATAACATGAAGGGGGGGATAGGTATACCAGAAGAAGATGGCTACAACGTCTTCACTCCAAAAAACGGGTAGGGGAATTAAAGTATGAATTTAAGTATAATTCAGAATGGGACAATGGGGAAACACAACAAAATGACACAAACCGGTATAAAAAAAGAGAAAACATGCTAGCAGAACATGTCACATAAGATTAATGAAAGTTAGCATAACATACTACACATGAAACATGGACAAAAAAGTGTTACTAAGAAACAACAGAATGTACAAAAATGAAAAAGTATGTAATTCATGAGGTCTATATCTCTTCTCCTATACAAGTGAAGAAAATGTAGCCGAATCCTCATAAGCACTAGATATGCTCTAGCAAGTCACCATACATAAACAAGGATTGATAAGACCAAATCTGGCGTTCATGGCTTTTAGAGTAGGTCACATATCCAATAACTGCTTCTGATGGTCAGCTGTGAACTTTGCCACATCTTGAGAGAAATACTCATGACCATATTATATGCTTCCTGGATTTGACTGCAGTCATTATCTTTAGCAGGTCAGTGTACTACAAGAAGAATAAATTGTCTCGGTTTGTTAGAAATTCTCGGACTGAGTCTGTGCATCCTTTGGATGTTAAGCAGGGCAGAAGAAAGCATATCTAAAAGTTTGGAAGACATGATTGATAGTAGGTGATTGGATCAGTTCCCTCTGAGTCCTGAGGAAGACCATAAATTTGGAGACTGTTTCTGCGATTACGGTTTTCAAGGTACTCAGTATATTTGTATACCATTGAGATTTCTGATTCCCAATGTGCAATATATAAGGGAGTTTCTTGTAGGGCATCAATCCTTTGCTCAACCATTGAAATCTGTGTATCAAGAGAGGACCATTTATCATCTAGATGCTGTAGAGCATTATGAGTTTGTTCCATAAAAGGGTTCAAAGCATGAATTTCATCAAGTGTTACTTTCATCGAGATAGGAGTTGATTCAACCAGAAAGGAGGATTCTTTTTTGTTCTTTGGTACAACCAAGGGGCACTTTACTTGTTGCTATGACCTTTGAAATCGTCGCTGGGGAAGTGCTTGCTTTTTGAACTATAATGTCCTCCATGTCTTGCATGATACAGTCTGAATCTGAGAAGGAAAGGGTAGATTATGAACCAATTAAAGTTTCTGTGTAAATATATTCTGTAAAAACTGTGAATAAATTAGACCTCAGAATGGCTTATCAATGATGAATATTAGTGGGTTTGTCCATTGATTGAATGTACATTACAAGAAGAGAATTCATGCTCAGAAGGCAATAAGATGCAGAAGTATATTGAAATAGAGAGACATACTTTCAATGAAAGGGGTAGAGCAGGGCGGCAGGGTAGAATGTTGCTGCTAGCTTCAGTGCACGTTTCAAATATAGGTTTAAAGTGAAGTCAAGCACCGATTCAGTGGGCTTCTTTTCATCTTTTAGGTTTAAACACATGGAGCCCAATTCACAAAAGTAATCTGAGACAAAATACTAACTTTACGACTTTCAGTATTCACAGAAGGCATTTAGGAGTTCTAAAGTTAGGATTCCTAACTTTACTACTTCTAAACTGAGAAAAATCCTAACTTTACAACTTTTGGAATCCACAAAAGACATTTAGAAGTAGTAAAGTTATGAATCCTAACTTTAATACTCCTAAACTGAGAAAAATCCTAATTTTACGATTTCTATATTCACAAAAGACATTTAGGAGTCCCTGGGGATACTGAAATTGCTAATTTCACTTCCCTCATTGAAGTAAAGTGCTTCCCAAAACCGACTTTTGTGCTAGGAGCACTGTGGAGAGAGGATCTGCAATAATCTTACACATTCAGAACCCCTAACTTCTCCCCTAGGTGTTTTAAGGGGTAAGGGATCTTGTAGACATAGGTAGGCCAGGGTCCTTATAAGAGATGTTTTATAAGCCCTGGTGTTGCTCTGTTCATTTTTCCCATTGCAGATCCGCAGCCAAGAAGTTATTAACTAATAATTCCTGCCAGGAAAACTAGAAAATATAATTCAAGGACTTACTAGAATGGTATTGATAAATCCAACAATATGCTATAAACAAATAAGACTTTCTTGTCTGTAAGCCAAAAGCCACCATTCCAGTGATGTGCCCTAATTGGTCAGAGTTAAGTGGATTAGCCAGGCTGCTTTCATGAGGTGATAAGTAAGCCTGGGCCGAGATCGTGGAGTTGCACTACACGGAACTCCGCGAAGTGCAAAAAAACCTCTGCTGCGCTACGCAGAGCTCCGCAAGCGGTAGAGTGCGTTAAATAAATGCAGTTTGCAGTGATTTTAAGTTCCAGATGCTTGTCTGCACTGTGCAATCGTTGCGAATGGCACAATGCACAGCTCAAGCAGGTGCTGCTTCCTTTCTGCCGCTCGAGTATATTTTTACTCAAGTGGCAGCTTTCTCAATGTGAACGGACAGTTTCTCAAAGCGAGCGGTCGCGAGCACACGCAACCACTCGCAATGAGAAATCTGACCGCCTGCATTGAGGAATCTTGCTGGGAGTTTGATTATCCACACTTGCGCTCGCAAACATGATGTTGATGATCCCAAATGATAAAAAATCTCGTCAGGAGGTGGAATTACCTTGCTCTTGCTCGCCAACTTGACGTTGCCGAACACAAGCGAGTTAAAAAACTCTGCTCCGAGTAACAGCGAGTGCAGAAAACTCAGCAAACTCTGCGAGCAGAACGGAGTTCACCACCCAGACTTAGTGATAAGTAGCCCCTAGAGTGAAAGAGCCACTCTAGGAGGAGAGGGTTCTGCTGCATAGGGATGCCAGGGCAAGAGGAAATGTTCATAAACAATGATCTTCAAAAGGAGGAGGAGATAGACACAAGAAGCCAGTTTCATTTACGCCCCTACCTTTTGATCCCAGCTAGATGACAGGCTTAAGGAAGGAATGTACAGATTGTATTGTATTGTATTGTATATTGGATTTATATAGCGCTTATCACCCAGGGGTCTCTAAGCGCTTGCCTTGGGAACCCGTCCTGGCTTTTCCCTGTGAGATAGCCCCTACAGGGCATCCCCAAGGTGAAAGCCAGGCATCCCGCTGCGGGGGGCCGTTGTGGAGATTAAGCAAGCTTAATGCCCAGAGTTGCAGAGTATGAACCCATGATTAGGTCAGGCACCGAAGCAAGAATTATCGAGTCCGTGGTCATTTGAGCTCAAGACCCTGCCGCGTCGGGAATTGAACCCTGGTCCCGGGTCTGGCCTCTGCTTTAGGGTCTGCCTGCTCTAACCAGTGAGCCACACTTCTCCAGGGGACTGACAGGGGAAGGGAATCTATGGAGATGAGCCATCCTGGAGGTTGGGTTAGACTGCTCTTGCCTCGCTGCTAAGACTTCAGCCATATTGAATTTTAGACAAATAGTGCTTTATCGGAAACCACTGTGCCACACTTTGGACAAAATTGTTATGCTCTGGGGTGTTGCCCTGCACTTCATAGGACAGGAGTGCCCTCCTGTGTGACCCCAGAGAACACTGAATAAGCATCTGAGCGGGACAGTGCCTCTCAGATCTGCTGCTTGAAACTAAAGGAAGAAGGGTCCATGATGGAAGTTTGATTTGAACCACCAGGCCCTGCACTCTGACGGACTGCGCCTGCTGCATAATCTGGAATTACAACCCTGTGGATCAAGCCTACTTCAAAAGGACTAAAGAGTAGACTCCTCCAAAGCTACAGGTTAACAGAATCACCTGGACCATCACCTCCAAGAATCCAAAGACTGGAGCCCCAAACTTTCAAAGACCATTTTGGAGCTTGAGGACCCTTGGAGTAGGTTTTGGACACGTTGGGACACTCAAAGGAAACTCTGGAAGAAGTTCCAAAAGTTTGGAGAACTTTAGAGCAACTTTGAAATAAAACTCCATAAGTGGACTGAATTGACCTGGCCAGCCAAGCTGGCGACCCTCAATAGCAAGTCAGAAGGTAAAAACTTTGACTGAGTGGTAGCCATGTAGGGCTTCATCAAGGTTGGCCAGAGACATTGACTTTGTCCTGGTCTACCTTGACCAGATATCCTAATTGGCGCTACAGGTTTCTATGTGCTTAATAGTGCTAAATCTTTAAAAAATCATATCTCTGGTTCCCTACACTGGATGTTAATTTTGGTGTCATTTTAAAGATAAAAATATTTCCTATTTTTTCAAATTGGTGTTGGATTTATATTGTGTGCTGTGTCTTAATTTTTTACTGAATTGGTGTCTTTCTTTTTATCTGCGGAAATGCCACAAAAGTGTATCAGATGCCTTGGTGCAATAAACAATAGAAAAAGATTTTGCTTCGGATTTCAAGGAGATTTCAACAGACAGGTCCAATATTTCACACATTTTCAAAGGATCCAATAAAGAATCTAGCTTTGTCTCAGGAAACATCAAAGATACTGCTAAAGGATGCAATCTGCCCAATTCCAGAAGATCAGATGGAATGGGATTTTATTCCAGTGTCTTCTGGCAATTACAAATTAATTATTAATCTCAAGAAATTGAATGCATTCCAGATACAAACTTGATTCAAGATGGAGACCCTGTAGCAAATTATTCCTCTTCTATGCCGAGGAGAATAGATGACAGCATTGGATCTGAGAAAAGCTTATCTGTACACATTCCAATAATACCATCTCACCCGAACTTTCTCCGGTTGTATGTGGAGGGTCATCATTGGCACTTTCATGTGCTTCCTATGGAGATTACGTCTTCTCCAAAGGTTTTCATGAAAGTCCTCGAACCAATTGTAGCTATTCTTAAGAGAAAGAGGATCAAGATTCTAGATGACTGGTTGATGCATTCACCCTCAAAGTCTGTACTTTTGAGCCAAACCATCATAGTATGACAGACATTGGAGGCAATGGTTGAGACTCCAGGGTCACATGGTGAGTTGTCTCCTCTCGTTGTTTTTCCTTTAATGGTGATCTACATGATTCTTTATTGTATCTTTTTTGTTTTTGTTTTAGGCTTTGTGTGTATTTGTAGTACCATAATGTATATAGGAAGGGTTCACCCAATATAAGTCACTGGGACCTGGGTATTGGTAGCATTGAGAAGAGGGGTCCCAGTAATAATTAACCAAATATATACAATGGGTGGCAAAAAATGTAGAAAATACAATTAATTCACAAACATTGTTGTTTATTCACAATGTTGTCATGTTTTGATCACCACACACGTTTCATAAATATATATTCAAAAAGTTTTTGAAAAAAGGTCAAGGTGCACCACTTAAATGTTTTTAGAAACTGTTATCTCAAATGACGTTCATTTTTTGCAATTACAAGAGCTAAAAAACTGTGTTAATAAATTTTCTTTCTAATACAATTCAGTCAGTTTTAGATACACCCTAATTTGTTGGCATCATGAATATAGGATCTGTACTAGATTCAATTTTGTCATAGAACTGTTGATGAAGCCTGGCATTCTTTGCACTAGCCTAGTTGCTTTTTAAAGATCTATTAATTTAATTTTTATGTCTTGTATATTGTCTTTTTTGTAACAGCCCTGAAGAAGTCCCTTGAGGACGAAACGCGTCGGCTGTAGATCCTGTGTATAACTTTTTTCAACTGAATTGAATAAAGAACTTTCAAGAATACAAGAAATAGTTGATGTGATCATTACTGTTTACCCTATTAGAGATAACAGTTTCTAAAAAACGTTTAAGTGGTGCACCTTGACCTTTTATCAAATCCTTTCATAGTTCATGTTTTGAACCTACACTGTAACAGTGGGTGTTGTGGAGTGTGCAGACAGACTGCCCCATGTACCAGAGGGTGGGCCCAAAAGAAAACATTTTCTTGGAGAATCTTTGACAAGGTGCTGTTCTCGTGGGAATCTTCCACTGTTGTCTTTCCCTTTAAACATATATTCAAAAAGTTTTCAAAGTGTCCCTGGGAAGGAGGGAAGTGGTATGGTGAAGGGTAGTGAGGGTATAGGATAGTGACATAAAAATGGCCAAGCGGCCTCACTGTACTATGTATTTTAAGTCAGACATAGACTAAAGACCATCAATGTAAAAATTAATTAGGAAAATATCATGCTCCACATAGTACAATAATTGTCATAGTCATGGGGTAGAGCTGAAAGGTACACAAATCTGTCCAACTTTCGACCCCCTGAAAATGGCAGGCACTAATTATCTCCTTGCAGTGGGGTCTTCATCAGGACAGGGAGTACGGGGCAAGAGACCTATTTAAATAAGTAACGAATGTATATTATAATGTATTGCATAAATCAAAATAGTAAAAATATTCAGCACATGAGTGTGTTAGACAAGACATACCAAAGGTTGCTTGTCTCGGGAGAGGATGAAGGAAAAGAAAACTTTGCCAAAGGGGAACTTCAATACCTGTAGAGAAGGATGGTGTTTGTAAATACAGAACCAACTACAATAAATGGGTCACAAAGAATAATGGAGTAAGTCAATTGGAAAAAGACTCACATGGGTAGATAAAGATGGATTGACCCTCGGATCTGAAAAAGAAGCAAAGCAGCACGCCATTACTCATGTGCATGCTCCGGTGTTAACAAAAGTCGTTTTACAACATTTCATTCAAAAGAAAAAAAGGGGGAGGAATGTAGGCTTACTTTGATATTGACGGCAGGAGTGTCCGAGATTCGCCCGTGGGCCAGTCACATCGCGGGAAAAAAAACGCTGCGACGAAGACCGACGTCAAGTAAGTACAACGTGTGTGGAGTTAAGGATCGGGGTCATAATTTTAAACGGGCCAAAATTGTTGAAAACTAGTTACCCGTAGGACCTGTACATACCGGAAGAAAACAGGAATCAGTCTGTCTAAGAACGAAGCGCGGTCAGCAATGAAGACCAGCTTCTTCCTGGTTAGTATGTATCCATGGAAACCGGAACACGTGACCGCGATCACAGTGTTGGAGGGTAGAAACGGAGGAAAGACTCAAGAAGCGGGCAGAGGTGCTCCGCGCAAGGACAGTGAATCGGCCAGCAAATTGTGTACAGAAATTTAAATTGCTCAAAAAGACGGGAAATACCATACATTTTGTCAACATGCACATAATTATCAAATAGGCCAATGTTAATCAATTAATACTGTGAAAAAGTCCTTGCAGAGACCAGTGTTGGCAATGGAAAGTGCAACATGTGTGCCACAATTCACATTAATCCTATCATCAGACAATAAAAGCTGCAATGAAAGAAAATCAATAATTAGCAGTTGCTAGAGTCTAAAAAAAGGATCATAGATGGTATCTAAAGACCCTGATAGGAACATGGCATAGTTCAGATAAAATCAACATTTCGTAGCGTACATGACGGTAAAGCTACATTAGCAAAGGGGAACCCAGTTAATTAATGGAACTCAGTAAGAACCAGATCAAAGCCAAAAAATGTCAACAGTAAAAATGTAAACAATGGTGTTCACACTTAGTTGAGCGTGGCCTTTGTATAGGAGCTGTCATTTTCATTGAGACCATTCTGGATGGAATCAAAATAAAACATCCATTTAGATTCTCGGGTATTCAGAATATTGCTGATGCTGCCGCCACGAGGTCCCAACAACTCTTTTTCCAGGATCACCCATTTGAAACTATCTGGAGGGTGTTGGGCAGATTTAAAATGTCCTACTAGTGGTGCACCTTGTACTTCACACCGTATTCTGCTGATGTGCTGCAAGATTCTGGCTTTTGCCTTTTGTTGCGTCTGGCCAATGTAAATCTGGTTGCAGCGGCATACTATGGCATAGATGATATTAGTAGTATTGCAATTGGTGTGTGATTTAAGCTGGACTTTGTGTTGGTTGTAATGAAATTCTTTAGTTTGAACTGTGTTGCCACAAGCCTTGCATTGTCCACACTTATAATGGCCTATAACGACCAGATTTTCAGACCAGATAGGATCAGCTCACCAAGACACCACCAACCCAGCCGAAACGCAACCACCTCCCTCCTCAGGACCCATCTATCCAGGCACCTGGGTACCTACCTAAGGATGGGGAACTCGCAATATACAAGCTCATATCATCAGAAACACCACTAAATCTATAGGGAATACTAGGAATACTCACTGATTACTAAGGACGTCCATGCCCTACACCACACTCATACCTTATAGTCTTGCGGCAACTCAGACCCAGACTATTCTACCCTAGGGCAGTTCTGATTACTTACCATTACACACTGACCGCAACCAGTGCTCTCATTAAACAAGCCACAATCTTGTGGGTATAAATACCAGTATCCCCCCTGGTACTCTCTCTATTTCATACATACACAAGCCACAATTCTGTGGGTATACACATCAGTTTCCCCCCTGATGCTCTCTATAATCTCCAAGCCACAATCAGTGCTCTCATTAACGCCGCTACACAACGACGATCACTTTCCTATGAATACCTTTAGCTCTCTCTCTCTTTGTTGGGAAGTTTCTCTCACTATTCACTAGAGGTAAAATACTACAATATTATGAATAAAAGCCAAATTACATAGTGTATAACTTATTCTCTTAGCTCAAGGGCTCCTCTCTCCCTAATTATTCAGTGGTCACTTACCTGATTGGGGGTCGCTTCCGTTCGTGCACTGACACCTGACTAGAAGAAAAGGTTACCTGCACTATATAAGAACAAGGCATACGCTGGTTCACTACGAACTGGGGTATCTTTATTACAATAACAATAACAATATAACACTATACTATAACATATAGCCTGCAAAGGAAAATGGGAATAGACACATACACAGATCTGCGGGGTCTCTGTAAAGCTTTATTACTATACCACATCCACATGTAACTAACAGGGACTGTAAATAGACTGCACACCGCTGAAAGGAAAAGGATTAGCAACACAACAGGGACAAGGTTAATGTTTAAATGTAAAGGACAAATATCACCTGATTAGTATGAAGTCTTGCTCTAGCTGTCATCTGGGTTCCTCTCTCGTCTGTGCCTTAGCTCGTCTCAGATACACGCATCTGCGCTGATCACTCTGCACTGGATTCCTCTCCCCCACAAACTCTCTCCACCTTCCAGCTTCAGCCTAGTAGTTTCTGCCGCTCTGATAACCGTTCGCTCCACTAGCTTCTTCACTCTGTCTGATTTTCTCAGCTCCAATGTCCAATTCACGCCAGCTGCTCCCACAGACTAATCCACGATATAACTTCAGTGTCTTCCAAAAGGCATCACTTCAGACTCCAGCTGATCACAACTCCTTCTGATAAATAACTGCTTCTGACTGCTTCCTTCAGTTCCAAACATCATCTCACTTCTCTCTGTTCAAAACACCATCTGTTCACAACTGCTTCTGACTTGTCTCTCTGGTTTCAGCTCACTGACAGTCTGTCTGTCTTCTCTCTGTTCCAAGCATCTTCTTCTTTCTCTGGTTCCAACTGTCTCACTGACAAACTGACTAACTGACTTCTCTCTGTTCCAAGCATCAACTGTCCCTTCTCCTCTGCTTCCAACTCCACTCCTTCTCCTTCTCCAACTCCACTCCTTCTGAACTCAACTCTTTCTAACTGACTCCTCCTCTGCACTTCACTAATATGGAATGCTCTCTCCTCATGGAAAGTTCCAACAGAGGGCTGCCTCCCACCGAATTCCTGTGCCAGCTCCGAGGCCTCTTGCGCAGCCTGCAGTGACCATCTGCATGTTACGTCTAGGCCCAAGAGACAAACACGTTTCTCCGATAAGAACCAGTCTCGGCTGGTTTTCCCCTAGCGAACAACACCTCATAACTAAAACATCACCTTTACCCTGCAAGCATCTCAGTCTGCAGGGACAGAAAGCAAAATGGAGTCTCTCTAGTTCTGGGCCTTGTAGGCCTGAGAAGGATGAAATAACACTTAGCTCTGTCAGAGTACATACACAAACCATACCAATATGTAATATAAAGTCAGGACTACAGGATCCACCCTCTACTATAGGTAGGATGATGAAAGGACACATAATTATGTCAAAGCCAATAGGCAATAGATGGATTAGAGTCAAGAATAAGGGATCTATCATCATATTAAGCAGCTATCCTCTAGTTTATGCTTCTAGGTTCTGAAAAAGGCCTAAAAAGGACCAACACACGGCAAGAATAGAGATTCAGGATGGTAGCAAGCTTAAAGTCACCATCACTCAGAAATAGAGCCAAAAACCCAGTCAGCACATGGCCCATAATGGGTGGCAGATTCTACATTGTCGTTACAGTTTGTTCCTCCTTGATTGTAGAAAAGATCTTACGACATGGTCTCTTACACTTTTGGCTTTTTTGAAAGCATGTAGCGGTGTGTTTTCTTGTCCAACATCATCCACAATCAATTTCCAGTGTTTATTGATAGCCCGTTTGATTTTGTTGCTTTTTGTTGAAAATGTTGTTACACAAACAAGTCTCTGTTCTTGCTGGTCAGCTCTTTCTTTGGGAGTCAACAGATGTTCACGCGGGTTAAACCAAGCCCGCTTTCTTGCCCTTTTAATAATCCTTTTAGGATAGCCACGTTGGCGGAGACGGTTAGAGAGGTCAGCAGACTCTTCCATATAATCTTCCTTGTTGGAGCAGTTCCTACGGATACGTAGGAACTGCCCAAAGGGCAGGTTATCACGTAAAGCTCTAGGATGGTGGCTGTTATATTGTAGGAGTGAGTTCCTCTCAGTTTGACCAGGAGGTTCCATTTATCTAAACCAACTCCTCACAATCTGACCACAGATGAAAACAAACTGTGGTGGGGTGCTACCCTCGGTAGCAAATCAATTTAGGGGAGGTGGCTACTAGAACAACAATCCATTTCTTCGAATTGAAAAGAGACAAAGGCGTTACTTTATGCTCTTCTCCACTTTTCCCTGTATTTTCTCAATTAGGTGACAAAAGTCAGGACAGACAATACAGTGATAAAGAAAATCCTTCCTAAACAAAAGATCAAGTACAGGATCCTGGTCTCTTGGGAAACCTGCTTACCAAATAGTCAGCTAGCCAGAATCTCACCTGGTGTCCCTTTCACCAACTTACATCCTATGTAAAGACATAATTCTATTGGACAGGTTAAGCAGGTTGTTTCCACATTTCTGCACATTTTGTCTAGCCCCTCATCTCTTCGATAATATATGCCAAAGAGTATGAATTTCACAAGTGAAAATCTTCCCCAGTGTGGAGAATAAGTAGTATTTCTGTCCAGGTTCCATGAGCAGGGATGTTGGGAATAGATGCAATGATGTGTCCAAGGCACCCTCTTCCATTGTATACCTTCCCTCCATTTCCTCTAATACACAGGTTGTTTTAGAGTCTAAGAAAGGAGGAGGTGGATATCAGTCTGGTAGCTCTCTTTGAGCAAGAAGGGAGTTGTTTCCATTGTTGACAATGATGACCAAAATTATGAATTTCTACTAGTGGGTCAGTGTTCCATTCGGTCTCCCATTCTTCCCCTAGAAACATGAAAGAGCATGGGTTTGAATTAATGGGTTTTTGGAAGAGAGGTTTAAAGGTGCTGGGTCTGTCTACTCCTGTAGACTTCTCTGTCCAAAAATCTAGATGTTGGTGTACTAGAAAATCTTCTGTTCATCATTGGTCATCCTTTTCTAAATGGGGTATAGATAGTTCTTTAAATCCAATCAATTGTGAATCTAAGCGGATTTTACAATTCTTCAAGATTGGTCTGTCAAAGGTGTGGCCATCGCTACTTTAAGTGTACAGTGGTTAGCAAAAAAAACAGTCAGGGTTCCTTGTGGTAATCCCGAAATGGATTATCTAGGTGTAAAACAGTTGAAGGGTTTTGATTTAATAAGACCAAACATAAAGGTAGTAATCCCTTCTTAGGATCTTCAATTGGTTCATAAGGCATTATAGTCCTATCCCTTTGAGCCACTGGAAGATATTCATTTGAAAGATGTATCTTCCTAGTTGTTTTCTTAGTAGCAATGACTTCAGGTCATAGACTCGCTGAATTGAGTTTCTTATCTATCAGACCCCCACATTTGAAAATCTTTGCTGATAGGCTGGTCCTTAAATTGGGACAGTGTTTTTGTCCTAAGGTAATATATTCCTTTCATCATGAAAAGGAAAGAATGCTGCCTACATTTTTTCTAGCACTACTACTACTACTCCTGAGGAAACATCTCTTCACACACTGGATGTATTAAGAGCTGTGAAAGTTTATTTGTCAATATCATAAGAATATAGACAATGTGAGAACTTATTTGTCATGTTTTGTGTTGTTCTGCATGGATTAAAGGGTTTAAATCATATTTTGACTAGATGAATAAAAACAAGTAAAACCTCTAGCTACACCATCTACTTTTATTTCACATTATATGTTGGAGATGGCAAATTTTAAATCTATAAAGTTTGGTTCCAAAGTACTAACAGCTGCTATACATTGAACATGTGTAACTCCTGATATTTGCAATACAATCTTTTGGTTTGCATTTAATTTGGAGTTTGTGGTTATGTCTCAGGGAACCAGGTTGTGCGTGTTTGTCTTTGTATTTTCTCATAGTGGTACAAGAAAATGGGTTGAGGAGCTAATGATTTGATTGCTTACCGGTAATCTTCATTAATCCAAAAACTCTTTTTCTCATACCAATAATTATGACCCTTCTTCCTGGTGCCCGTTCACAACCTGAATTCCCTAGTAACTTGGGGATATACAGGAAGTGTACTGGGGTCTAGTCCTCTTTATTACCAAGATTCTAGGAGGGTCCTCCAGGAGGAAGTGATGGTGTCTTTGCTTTTGTATTAGCTAGGTCACGTAGTCTCTATGTAGAGGTTGTCCACTTCATAGACAATGGGTACCATTGCGATGGCGGGTGGACAAAGTCCGCCCACCACCGTAACAGAATGCGGGACCGTCCGCCAGGGGTACAGCGGTCCCGCACCTGCAATTAGGATGCCACCGCCACCATTCCCAGCACTGTGGCAGGCGGTGCTCACAGCACTGCCCGCCACAATGCTGGGAATGCCCGTTGTGCATTTTTCATGCACAAGGTGACAGGCACCACACAGTGCCTGCCACCTTGCCATACCAATGCAGAGGGGTACCATAGGTACCCCTTTTGCACCCCAAACATCCAGGGGGCCCGCTAGGGGTCCCCAACAGCGAAGCTTGCATGCCTTTCCATGGCAGCAACGCCACCATGGAAAGGCTCATCACCCCTAACATCATTATATGGATGGCGGTGTCACCATATTATTCAGGTTTTCTGCCCAGTCAACGAGTCGACCGTTGGGAAAGTGGTGGATGGTCTTTCCGTCCACCGCAGACCCCGCAGCCATTCTAATGTGGCGGGGGAGTCATCCATGACAGGATGGTGGGCAGATCGCACCAACCGGGCCGGCAGGGGCAATCCTTCTGCCATCCTAATGGACCCCTAAGTATTGGAGTGGCAACCTGCATACTAATAAGTCATCCTGAGCAAGTTGGGAGGGAGAACCTCACACTAACACTTGAAAGGGCTGTGTCTTGTCCAAACAGAAAAGGGTTGCCTACCCCCTGTAGTGTGTCTGGTACCAGGGCAGGAGAGATAGAGACTCTGTGCAATTCAAAGCATCTCTTTGAAGTCTCCCCCACTTCAACAGGCCACTGGATATAGGTACTGGACCTCTGACACCACCAAATCCAAATACCTCTGCAACTGGTGACATTCTACATGGAAAAAAATGATTGCTGCCCTGCTGGAGGGAATACCATTTGTCTATACTGCTTTGTTGTGTTGGCCTGCTGCCTGTTGCCCTCTTGCCTAGGATTAAGAAGGACTGGATCAACATCTCTACGTCCCAGAACCTACATATCCCCAAGGGTTTGTTAGCTTACCTCCTGTTTCTGAAGTCTCATGGATATTAAAGACTTCCCTGAAGCCCTGAAGACATGGTTGTTTTCTTGAAAGTTGGGTTTGAGTAGGAATCGGTTCTGCCTGTATGCTGTCTGGTGCTAACGCCTTGATGCCCTTGGGCTAAGCCGGCGCTCTAACAGTCTCACATTCATTCATTTATTCATTCATTCATTCTTCAAACTGCAAACAGCACCTGGACTCTGTCTGCTGTGAGTACTGGTGTGCCAAGTGCTGCCAATCCAGTTCTGGGCCCTTGGAATTGAGAAAATAGTGCTGCATATGCCAGATGCCATGCATCAACATTGTTGCGCTGATCAAAACTGACGCATCCCTGCTGTAGTAGGAACCAGATTGATGCATAGCACTTGGAATCGCCACTTCGCCTCTGAACCAACGTATCGCTGCCACTGTGTGGAAAAGATTGACGCATTGCCTCTATAATGTGTAGAAATGCAGGTCATTGCATTCGGAACCACCGCACATTAGAACTAAAGCATCACTGCCGTTGAGTGGAGAAATCCGGTGTATCACCCAACTTCATGGGGATCACCGACACATCTTATTGTTTGCAACAAGCATCACAGTTCTTTAGCTCATCGGACCCTGCGTGGGCCCTCTATCTGGCCTGTGCTCCATGGCTGTTGGCCTGAACTCTTGACTTTTTGCCAGTCCGGTGTGACAAATTAACTCTTGAAGCGCCTATTGCATCTAAGTGCTATTTCTGCATTTCATCCTTTAAATTCATATCTCGACTTCTACTGATTTAATTTTTTTTGTTTTGGGCTTGTTTTATTTATATAATTATTCTCTTTTTTTCTAAACTGTTGTGGAGTCTTTTGTGGTGTTTTCACTATGTTACTGTTTGATGTGTTGTACAAATACACATTACATTTTAAGGTAAGCCTGACTGCTCTGTGCCAGGTTACCTGAGGGTGAGCACAGGTTGATTTAAATTGTGTTACTGACTTACCCTGACCAGGATTGTGGTTCCTGATGGACAGGGTGCATACCTCTGCCAACCAGAAACCCAAGTTCTACAGAATGCATTGATGCATGATTGGGTAAGATAATGATGGAGTGCATGGATAGACACTATCATGTTCTGGCAGAAGGCTTTTCTTCACTTCTGCTGCACCCATTTATCCAGCTCTGCATTCAATTGCACGCCCTTTCATCCCACTCACTCGCATCCCTGCATTCATTGGCTCACCCAGCCTTACATATAACTCCACAGAAACACACCCATACATTTCTAAGCTTTGTGATTAATCAAATTCCAGGCTTTTTGGCTTTACCGTTGCTTGCCAAAACTATTCTACCTTCCAGAGTAAACAGTGTGTCTAAATCATATATGAAGTTGTTCTCAACATAAAAGTAAGAATCCTACATGTGGACACTCACTTCTGGGTGGTCTTATTTGACTCTACAGTGGTACCAAAGTGGAGCAGTCAGGGCATACTCTAGGAGATGATGATGAAGTCAAACCAAAAGACATTAAATAACACAAAATAAACTCATAGTACTTTTAGAGACAAATGAATGAGCTCAAGCACCCTAATACTTTTTACACACTCGAAAATGGAATAAGGTATGCAGTTTGTCAAACTAGGCTCAAATTGTTTCCAACCCTCAATATTATTAATAATTAAACATTACTTTAAAAAGGGCAGAGAATAATTCAGAGGGATATGAACTTCCTTCCTCAGCTGAGTACGGCCACTCACACCAAAGGCCATCAACTTGACCAAATCTGGTCCCTTAACATCCCTATGGGCCCTCCAATCATCTCCCCATGTTATTGGTCAGACCACTCCTTCATTTCCTTTACAGCCAACCTCGGACGGCCACCTAAACCCCCTCTGCCCAAAAACATCTGGGCCAGAAAGTGGGATAAGGCGGTCCTACCTGCGGTCTGCTCCTCCCTGGAGGCAACTAGCCCGCAGCTTAATGATTTACCCCCTTCCTCCCAGCTTTCAGCCATTAACAACTGGCTGCTAAAGGCGTGTAATCCCATCGTTCCCCTTAAGAGAGTGACTATTAAACGCGCCCACGCGGCCAACCGATGGTTTACTCCCGCCCTTAGGGAAAAAAAACTTGCGACTCGCAGAGCCGAACGCGCCTGGCGGCGTACCTACTGCCCTCTCCTCAAGGCTAGTTACTGCTTGTCTCTAAAAGATTACAAACGTGACATATTAAAAGCTAAAACTGAGTATTTCTCTGGCAGAATCTTGGCAGCAGAAAACCAACCCAAGGAGATATTCAACACTATCCACGAGTTGGCTGCCTCCGATAGGGCGATCTCAAAAATCCCCCCGTCCCAAACACTTTGTAATTCCCTCAACTCTTTTTTCTTTGAGAAGATTGCCCTCATTAGGGCCAACATTCCTCCCCCACCCACGGTACCTTCTGCTGTTCCCCCACCCCCCCTGTCCCCTCCTTCACTCAGTGTCCTCCCCTCACCCGAGACTCTTTGCTTCCTCTTTTGGCCCGGATCAAATCAGGCTCCCCTCGGGACATCGGCCCTGCTTTTGTTCTAAAAGAGCTCTTTTCCAACTGCTATTCTCCACCACTTACCTTCATCAATCACTCCCTTAACTCTGGCATTGTCCCCCTCGCCCATAAGTCGGCAGTTATCATCCCTATCTTGAAAAAGCCTGGCATCGATCCTTCTGTGCCCGCCAATTACCGCCCTATCTCCCTCCTTCCATACCTCGCAAAGGTCTCAGAGGCTCATATCACCAGGTCCTGAGTTCCTTTGTGGAATCCACAGGCTGCCTTGCCGCCCGCCAGGCGGGCTTCCGCCCGCTGCACTCTACCGAGAAGGTAGTCGTGTCGGTGATGGATCAACTAAGAGAGAATATTGATATTGGCCGGCCACAGGCTCTGGTCCTGTTAGATCTGTCCGCCGCGTTCGACACGGTGGACCACGACATCTTGTTGACCTGTGTCGAAGCGGCGGGCATTGGGGGCATGGCCTATGCCTGGCTCCGTTCTTTCTTGACAGACAGGGAACAGGCTGTCCATCTTGCCAACTTCACTGCTCCTCTTAGGAGGGTGACATGCGGAGTCCCCCAAGGCTCTTCCCTGTCCCCTTTGCTTTTTAATTTATACATTTCACCCCTCATTTTTTCTTTACAGCAGATGGAGGTCTCGGTGTTCAATTACGCTGACGACCTCCAACTTATTTTCAACCTGTCCTCTTCCCCTTCCTCGGCTTCTAACTTCCAGAAGGTTATGCTTTTTATCCAAGGGTGGATGAACTGCAACCACCTTAAATTAAACCCGGACAAGACCGAATTGGTCCTGACGGGGGGTGGTTGCAGTCCCTGGTCCCCTTCCTTCTGGCCCTCTGCCCTTGGCCCTTCCCCTCTTCCTATTTCCAAGGTTAAAACCTTGGGTATTTTCATCAATCCCATGCTTACCCTTCATACGCAGACCAATGCAGTTGTGTCTGCCTGTTTTTTTTCCCTTCGGATCATCCGAAGGGTCGCCCACTTCTTCTCAACTGCTGCACTCAAGCTCATCCTCATGGCCATGGTGCTTTCGCGCCTCGACTAAGGGAACGTTATTTACAACGGTGCGCCGGCCTACTTGCTCCGTCGGCTCCAACAGATTCAAAATCAGGCGGTTCGCCTGATTTACGGACTCCCCAGGTTCAATCACACGACCCCCCTGCTGCAGTCCCTCCATTGGCTCCCAGTGAGGGAGAGGGCCCTTTTCAAGCTTGGATGTATTACTTACCAGGCCAGATCAGGGACCGCCCCCGTTTTCTTGTGCGAAGCCATTTCCCCTTATCTACCTTCCAGAGAACTCCGTTCTACTCATTTGGCCCTTTTTTCAGTCCCTCGTTTCAGAAAACAGAAGTCCGGTGGGGCCAGATTTGCAGTGCTTTTTCCCAAGCCAAACTAGATTCCTAAGTCACTTGTGGCAACCTCAGAGTGCATTAGTATTGAAAATTTGTTTTGTTGAGTATATTACATATGGTTTTGCCACACATTGGGTCATAAAGATGTCCTATTTAGTACTGCTCATGCTCACTCCTCCAGTTTTGAATGAGATCATAATAAAATAATTCCAATAAAGAGGCCACATTTTCAGAATATGAGAATGCTTGTGAATTAAGAGAATGTACATCTATTTCATAGAAGATCATACCACAGTTTTTAACGGTCTCACTCAGTATCTAGATGATGTGACATAAATTATTTCAAATCAAATGCTGTATATCAAGGAACATGCATATGACGGGGTATCATGCTTTGACTTAATCTATTTCAAATCGATTTGACATTTCACTTTAAAATTATTCATTTTATAGCCGAAAGTAAAGCAAATACATTTTATAACATCATTTATATGTTGTGAATGTTATTATCCTCTTCTACTTCCATATGAACTGGGCCCTTGATGTCATGGGATTCACACTTAAGTGGAAAGATGGCTGAAAAATAAGTCTGCCTAATTACACTAATTGAATCTCATGACCCTGCCATATACAACATTCCAGCTTCGGTTACATATTTTATTACACTTTGGTCTCTCCTCTTAATATGATTGCATTATGATCTGGAAACAAGATTGGTTTGTTCAAGAATATTTTTTTATAAGCTACTACAACGGAACCTGGAATATGAGCAATCAGAGTCCCTGATATATATTCATTCTCTGTTAGGTTTTAAGGGTATGTAGACCCAATGCTGTAAATTCAATTTTTTATTTTTATGTGTTATTTTCTGTTACACAAACACACCAGAATCTGGCAAAATTGTGCCTCAACATGATCAGGAGGCAAATGATTTACAGCTGCACTGGTGTTAATTGTATCATTTTTACTTCATCAATCAATCAATCGATTATAGTATTTGTAACGCGCACTACTTACCCGTGAGGGTCTCCAGGCGCTAGAGAGGGGGGGAGCTGCAACTGTTCAAAGAGCCAGGTCTTGAGAAGTCTTCTGAAGGTCAGAAGGTCTTCGGTTTGCCGTAGGCGGATGGGGAGGGTGTTCCATGTCTTGGCGACGAGGTGGGAGAATGATCTGCTATTGCAGTCACTCTTTGGATGTGGGGGATGGTGGCGAGTGTGCGGTCTGCGGAGCAGAGCTGGCGGTGGGATTGTAGAGGCTGAGTCGGCTGTTGAGGTACGTTGGTCCGGTGTTGTGGAGTGCCTTGTGTGCGTGGGTGTGGAGTTTGAAGGTTATCCTCTTGTTGACAGGGAGCCAGTGCAGGTGTCTCAGGTGGGGTGTGATGTGGCTGCGGCAAGGATTGTAGAGGATCAGGCATGTGGATGCGTTCAGGATGCGTTGAAGCTGTTTCAAGAGTTTGGGCGGGGCTCCTGTGTAGAGTGCGTTTCCGTAGTCCAGTCTACTGCAGATGAGTGCCTGGGTGACTGTCCTACTGGTTTCAGTGGAGATCCACTTGAAGATCCTGCGAAGCATGCAGAGGGTGTTGAAGCAGGAGGAGGAGACCATGTTGACCTGCTTTGTCATGGAGAGGGTAGAGTCGAGGATGACCCCTAGGTTGCGTGCGTGGTTGGTGGGTATTGGGGATGTTCCTAGTGCAGTCGGCCACGAGGAGTCATCCCAGGCCAAGGGGGTGGGTCCGAGGATGAGGACCTCCATCTTGTCCGAGTTCAGCTTCACTCAGCTATTCCTCATCCAGTCGGTGACAGCCTTCATTCCTTCGTGGAGGTTGGTTTTGGCGGTGTGGGGGTCCTTGGTGAGGGAGAGGATCAGCTGGGTGTCGTCAGCATGGGAGATGATGTTGAGGTCGTGCCGTTGTGTGATGTGGGCGAGCCGTGCCATGGAAACATTGAACAACGCTGGGCTGAGGGATGAACCTTGGGGTATGCCGCAGATGATCCCGGTGGCTTCAGAGCGGAAGAGGGGGAGAAGGGCGCTTTGTGTTCTGCCGGAGAGGAAGGAGGAGGTCCAGTCCAGGGCCTTCTCTTTGATTTCAGCATCATGATCGTAGTGTGAGGTGGCAGACTGTGTTGAAGGCGGCTGACAGGTCCAGGAGGGTGAGGGCCGCGGTTTCTCCTGTGTCAAGCAGGTTCCTGATGTCATCGGTGGTGGCGATGATGGCAGTTTCTGTGCTGTGGTTGCTGTGGAACCCGGACTTGGACAGGTCCAGGATGCTGTTCTTCTTGTGGAAGCTGGTCAGTTGTTTGTTGACGGCCTTTAGATGACCTTCGCCGGGAACAGGAGCAGGGAGATGGGTTGGAAGTTCTTGAGGTCTTTGGCGTCCGCCTTGGGTTTCTCGAGTAAGGCATTGATCTCTGCATGCTTCCAGCTCTCTGGGAAGGTCGCTGTCTCAAAGGAGATGTTGATGGTTTTCCGGAGATGGGGTGCGATGGTCTGCAGGCTTTGTTGAAGATGTGGTGTGGGCAGGGGTCTTCCGGTATCCGGAGTGGACGGTGTTTATGATCTTGATGGTGTCATCGTCGTTGATGTTGGTCCAGGCAAGCAGGCGGTTGGTGCGGGTGGTGGTCATGGGAGCGGGGTCTCAGGTGTTGCCAGGGTGGTGATGGCGTTGAAGCTGTTTTGGATGTTTGTGATCTTGTGATGGAAGAAGGTGGCCAGCGAGTCGCACAGGTCTTGCGAAGGTAGGATGTCATTTGTGTTGGAGCTGGGGTTGTAGTGTCTAGGTGGTCTTTGAAGGAGGTCCGTTTGGTGGATCTGATGAGGTGGTCGTGTCTGCGGGTGGCGTTTTTGTGAGCTGTGTAGCTTTCCGGTGTTCGTTCACAGATCCAGGTTCGAGTTTTCGGCAGGTTCGCTAGAGGGCCTCGAGGTCTTCAGTGAACCAGCTGACTTTCTTGCTGGTGTGGGTGTTGGAGGGCTTCTTCAGCGGTGCAAGGGTGTTGGCTCAGCCATTGATCCACTGTCTGAGGTTGCGAGCGGAGGTGTCGGGTTCGGGTGTGCGGGTGGACTCCGGGCGAGGATGGTGGACAGCTGGTCTTTGTTGACTTTGCTCCAGCAACGGCGCGGCATCTGCTGTGTGCAGTGGTGGGTGGTGGGTTTCCAGTAGGTGAAGTAGATGCAGCGGTGTTCGGTTGAGTGGAGCTCGGTGTTGTGGTTGAAGGAGACGTGGAAGCTTGCGGAGAAGATGGGGTCAAGCGTGTGGCTGGTAGGCTGGGTGGGTGTAGCGATGAGTTGTCTGAGTCAAAGGTTGGCAAGGTTGTCGATCAGGGTGGAGGAGTTGGTGTCGTTGTTGTTCTCGAGGTGGAAGGTCATCTGGAACTGTTTTCTATACCTGTTGTACCCTGCCTATGTTGTAAAATCAAACCATTAAGATCTTTAATTACAAAATTACAAAACAATCAGAAATAACCAGAGGTCCTGCAGATTGTTCTGCCTTGGCAACAATATGTTCTCCAGTCCTCTGGGGCCAAACAGAAAGGCAGTAATATGACACACAGACCACCAATCTGGGAGACCCCATTGTGACAGGGGTATTGGGATGAGAAAGAGAGAAGGAAGAAGATGATGACACTGGTAGGCCTGGCTTCACCGAAGCAGTCTTCTCTCTGGGATATCTGGGGATTCTTTTAATCTTGGGACAGCAGGAAGGATAGGACATAAATATCAATCTTGTGTAGAAACACTGTTCTTTGTATTATCACTAACAAACAAAAAAAAGATATGCATGATCAAGTGCTTCAAGTTACTGGGTATCATCACTAAATGTTACTTATAAACTTAAATATATCATACTTAACAAACAACCTTTTCTGTTTTTAATATTATTACAAAATCGTGAGCCTTCTCGATGGAGGATTTTCCCAAAAAAAGAATGTGTTTCCTAAAAGAAAACATTATAAGTTCTATAACTTCCACGTAATTTTCTGTCTTCAATAAACTCTTTGGTTATAAGCCATTACACTTGCTATTTATATCCTGCTTGTTGATTTTCACAGGTAATCACCAAGAAGAATACGTTACCAAATAAACATTAAATTAGAATCACACATTGCCCGTTATATATATATATATATATATATATATATATACATATTGTATCGCTTGTCTTTCAAACTATGTCTTTTTATAATTCACTCAGTTCAGCGATATTGCGATTAATCTCACAGAGCAATTCTTGATTAAGGTTTGCCAGACGCAAAGTAAAGAAATGTCTTACGGCCACATGCATCAAAGTCCGTTTTTGCGATTCCTTATTTGCGATTTTTAGGGAATCGCAAATAAGGAATTGCAAAACGGGATGCATGATTAAAATTGGATAAAATTTGCGAATCAGTAAAAATCACAATTTTTACCGAATCGCAAATATTATGCGAATTCCAATTTGCAATTTCGCAATTAGCCAAAAGGCCCATAGGAATCAATGGGAATTGCGAATTCGCAAATTTGAATTCGCAAAATGTTAATGCATTCCATGGGTGCAGGGGGGTCCAAAGGATGTTTCACACACACATGTCCTAAGGACATGTGCGTCTGTAACATGACAGTGTTTAAAATGCTAATTTGAGCATTTTAAACCTTTTTCGCAAATTACCATGAGGTTCACCCTTGTGGTAATTTGCCCACCCTCAGTGCGAATTCGCAATTTTAAAAACAATCATGCCTTGCTTTTAAGGAATCGCCAATTTGCGATTCCTTATAAGCAATCGCATTTTTGGAAATCGCAAAAAATAGCGATTTTTCCAAAAATGATTGATGCATACTAAAAAGGTATTTAGGAATCGCAAACGGCCGATTTTACCGAATCGCACCGTTTGCGATTCCTAAATACCTTGATGCATGTGGCCGACTATGCTTCTTGAAATTATAATTGTTCTGAGAGCGAGCCATCTGAGTTTTCAGAGTCCTTTCTTCAAAAATAGAAATACATAAAAAGTCTTTAAACACTCACAAAAATGTGATGTAAGAATTTCTTATGTTTTACCTTACTTGGGTGCATGATCTTTTCACATTGTTTATTGGATTTTTTTTGTGTTTGTTTTTGCAGGCTCGAAAGGTTCCGGCCGGAAACTGAAAGAAGAGGAGTGCCGAAAGGAACACCAGCCAGAAGAGCAGCAAGCTGGAAGACAATGGAGTTCAGGAGAGGAGTCCGGGAGATGACACCGACTAGGGATCTGGAGTCAGGGAAGTGGAACCGATCAACGAGGCTAAGCAAGTCTCAAAGGAGGGAGAAATTTAAATACTCTTGCCTCCATCTGCTGTTGCTTTCTTCACGCGTAGCACTTTTTTGACATTTTGTACTTGTGCATGTGTGGAGGAAAGTTTGCTGGTGCCTCTCACATTAGTATACAAGTGTTTCCTGGCATTAGCATACTCGTGAATGCAACTCGTGTTGCTAATTTTTATCACTTATTCTGTTAATGCACCAATTGTGTTCAAGGTTTTGTAACCAATTCAGATTGTTTTAGTATATACATTATTGCTAAAGGACAATACTTACATATCATAATGTTATTCAGGAACAATTAATTTACATATTATAGCCACTTGAGTGTGATATATATATATGTATATCTCCCATGTTATGAATCAATGTGAGAAGAGTAAAGCAGTGGCTAAACCCATGACACCCTGCACATATAAAGATAGGACAGTCCTTTCCTTTTATGTGCGTAGACTCCACAGTGTTTTACATCCACCTAGTAAAATACCTTTGTTAATAGCAACCAATCATAAACTTCCCCCAAAGTCTAAGTTTTCTTTATGAATCAGGCCTTCATTGTCACAAAATATTTTTCATATGATTCACTAAACAGTTACACAAACAAGAGTAAACAGTGTGTGATGATGTAAATATTATGCGAATTCCAATTTGCAATTTCACAATTCCCATTGATTCCTAAGGGCCAAAAGGCCCATAGGAATCAATGGGAATTGCGAATTCGCAAATTTGAATTCGCAAAATGTTAATACATTCCATGGGTGCAGGGGGGGGTCCAAAGGACCCCCCCTGCACCCCTGAAATGTATTTTAAAATGGATGTTTCACACACACACATGTCCTAAGGACATGTGCGTCTGTAACATGACAGTGTTTAAAATGCTAATTTGAGCATTTTAAACCTTTTTCGCAAATTACCATGAGGTTCACCCTCATGGTAATTTGCCCCCCCTAATTGCGAATTCGCAATTTTAAAAACAATCATGCATTGCTTTTAAGGAATCGCAAATTTGCGATTCCTTAGAAGCAATCGCATTTTTGGAAATCGCAAAAAATAGCGATTTTTCCAAAAATGATTGATGCATACTAAAAAGGTATTTAGGAATCGCAAACGGCCGATTTTACCGAATCGCACCGTTTGCGATTCCTAAATACCTTGATGCATGTGGCCGACTATGTTTCTTGAAATTATAATTGTTCTGAGAGCGAGCCATCTGAGTTTTCAGAGTCCTTTCTCCAAAAAAAGAAATACATAAAAAGTCTTTAAACACTCACAAAAATGTGATGTAAGAATTTCCTATGTTTTACCTTACTTGGGTGCATGATCTTTTCACATTGTTTATTGGATTTTTTTTGTGTTTGTTTTTGCAGGCTCCAAAGGTTCTGGCCGGAAACTGAAAGAAGAGGAGTGCCGAAAGGCACACCAGCCAGAAGAGCAGCAAGCTGGAAGACAATGGAGTTCAGGAGAGGAGTCCGGGAGATGACACCGACTAGGGATCTGGAGTCAGGGAAGTGGAACCGATCAACGAGGCTAAGCAAGTCTCAAAGGAGGGAGAAATTTAAATACTCTTGCCTCCATCTGCTGGTTCTTTCTTTACGCGTAGCACTTTTTGACATTTTGTACTTGTGCATGTGTGGAGGAAGGTTTGCTGGTGCCTTTCACATTAGTATACAAGTGTTTCCTCTCATTAGCATACTCGTGAATGCAACTCGTGTTGCTAATTTTTATCACTTATTCTGTTCATGCACCAATTGTGTTCAAGGTTTTGTAACCAATTCAGATTGTTTTAGTATAAACATTATTGCTAAAGGACAATACTTACATATCATAATGTTATTCAGGAACAATTAATTTACATATTATAGCCACTTGAGTGTGATATATATATATATATGTATATCTCCCATGTTATGAATCAATGTGAGAAGAGTAAAGCAGTGGCTAAACCCATGACACCCTGCACATATAAAGATAGGACAGTCCTTTCCTTTTATGTGCGTAGACTCCACAGTGTTTTAGATCCACCTAGTAAAATACCTTTGTTAATAGCAACCAATCATAAACTTCCCCCAAAGTCTAAGTTTTCTTTATGAATCAGGCCTTCATTGTCACAAAATATTTTTCATATGATTCACTAAACAGTTACACAAACAAGAGTAAACAGTGTGTGATGATGTGAACAGTTTTGTAGTTGGGATGGGAGGAGTTACGGGGTTGGAGGAAGAGGAGGGGCCGAGACAGGAAAGAGGTTAGTTAGAGTGGGGACAGGGACGAAGCAGGAGTGTACTAATAAAGCTCCGTTAATATAAAGTAAGTGTCTGTCATCTTTATGCCCACGACACTATAGCTGGCGACGAGGGTGGGATTCAGTGATTCACTATCCCCACGTGAACAAGAAAAGCGTCCTGTCCCTGGGCAGCACGAAACTGTGGTCGCCGTCGCGACACATGTGCCCCCGAAGAGATCGCCGCCTGAGGATGCAGGCCAGCGACAGTAGAGCCAGCTCCGCAATTCGCTGATCGCGTGGAGCCCTGCCTGGCAAGCGCGATCGAGCGCTGGAAAAGAATTGCCCCGAGCGCTGCTTCGCGCTAAAACTGCAAACTCACCCCTGATGCGTGCAAGTCGGCACTGCGGTGGAGGTGACCAGTGAGTGAAGCGGCAGAGTCTGGGAGCCCACCCCGACCCGTTCTGGAGGGTCCAGCAAGTGAGGGTGTAAGGAGAGCCGTCATTGTGGTACCGCCTGCCAAACCGGCGATCCGGTGAGTCCCAGTGATTGCACCGGCGTGAGGGAATAAATGAAACAGAAATCTCGCGGGAGCCGAGATTTCCCTAGCGGCGGCCATCTTTGAACCAGGCAACTAGTGGGACAAACCCCTGTGCAGTGTGGAAGCGGCCATTTTGAAGTCAGGCAGCACAAGGCCTAAGCAGAATAAACACTGGCAAATGCAAAACAAGCATTGGTAGTTGCAAATAAACATTGGTAATTGCAAAACAAGCACTGGTAATTGCAAACAAGCACTGGTAATTGCAAACAAGCATTGGCGATTGTAAAACAAGCATTGGTAATTGCAAAACAAGCATTGGTGATTGCAAAACAAGCATTGGCAAATGCAATAAGAAGCACTGGCAAATGCAAAACAAGCATTGGTAATTGCAAAACAAGCACTAGCAAGTGTATAAACGTGACATTGATACATCAGTCCCGAAATGACAGACTCGCCGAGCCGGAATAGTGGCGATGCAGCGGCAGCTGCCCCTGTCATGCCTTGAGTTTCGCATCTACACCCCCCGGAATCACAGACCCTGGTGGCTGGAGGAAGCATGGGCCACAGATGGCAGGAGTGGATGGAGGATTTCGAGGACTATCTTGAAGGATCAAAAGTCATGGGAGACAGAGACAAGCTAATCGCACTGCTCAATCTGGTCGGCAAAGAGGTTTGCAAAGTGATCAAAGAGTTGCCGACAGATGATAAAGGAACCTCTAACAAGGTGCAAGATGCATTAAACAGAAAGTTTGTGCACAAAAGAAATGTGAACTACGAGGGATATGTATTCCATCAAGCCCGTCAAGACAAGGAGGAGATGATGAGCACATTCATATCTAGACTACGCCGACTGTCTCAGTATTGCAACTTTGACGCATTCTCGACGGAGGATGCCATCCGACTAAGAGTTATCGAGGGCTGTCACTCAGAGACACTCCGAAGGTGGATGCTAAGGAAAAGTCATGATCTCGACGAAATAGAGGAAATGACTAGGGTGTATGACCAAGCGGAAGAGCATGTCAAGAACATGGAGATAGGGCGTAGTGAGAGGAGAGAGAAAGCATATTGGATGCAAAACGACAGCACTCAGAGACGATCAAACGAGTGACAGAGAAGGTCTCGACTTGCATCCCGTCATCAACACAAAAGTCGTCAACGCTACGAGTCTGGAAGGAGAGACAAGAAATCAAATTATGCCAGGAAGCCAGAGCGCCAACAGAAATGCTATCGATGTGGGTATGATTTCCCACATACAGATGTATGTCCAGCAATGGGTCAACAATGCCGAAAATGTCGACGGAAAAACCATTTTGAGGTGATGTGCGGCGTATATAGCAAAGAAAGAAGGAGTGAGACAACAAAGTTGTTTCGCCCAGATGATAAGCGACACCATGCCAAAACTGTACAGGACAGAGCAATATCATCCTCTGGTTTGTCACATTCCAGAAGGGAGTCTCGCAGATCCCAATGGACAAGAAGGTCGCCGAGACGGTCCCCGTCGAGAGAATCGAGGTTGACATCTCAGGAGTCAGTATACACGGATGAATATATCTGCATGGTGGCCTAACCGGACCAGCTAAAGAAATATCCTCCACTAGACATCAAAGTGGGTACACATGCAACCAAGTTTGTTTTAGACAGTGGGTCAACCTTGAACTACATGCCCGTGACCGAATATAACAAAAGGAAGCCACCACCCATCCTGAGTCCAGCACATGTCAGGGTGTTCACCTGGATGGTGAAAAAATCACTTCCATGCCTGGACAAGTTCGCAACAACGCTTAAGCATGAATCTACCTTAGTGTCGGCGTACATCCACGTCATTTAGGGTCCGGAGGCTGATTGTCTCCTCAGTCTGCCTACGGCGGAGCGCCTCCGACTGGTTGAGATCTTGTACCGAGTCAGTGATAATCCAGACATTGCCCGTAAATTCCCCAAGTTATTCACTGGGCTCGGAAAAATGAACAAATGTCTGATTCGCTTGCACATCAATGATCAAGTGCGCCCTGTTGCTCAGCATCCAAGGCGAGTCAGGGTATTTTCCAAACTTGATCTAAACAAGGGATATCATCAGCTGGAATTACACAAAAAATCAAGGTACATAACAACATTTGCCACTCATCTGGGTTTGTTTCGATACAAGCGGCTGAGTTTCGGTATCTCCTCTGTAGCAGAAATATTACAAGAGGTCATCCGTCAGAATATCAGACACATACCAAATTCACTGAACTATAGTGATGATATTCTAGTCTATAGGTCGAACACACAGGAACATGACAAAGCTTTGGATCGAGTATGCCATGCTCTCCTAGAAGCTAATCCAACTCTCAACAAGGACAAGTGTGAGTTCCACCAATCCACTCTTAAGTTCTTCGGACATGTGTTCTCGGGGGCTGGAATGAGGCCCGACCCTGAGAAAGTGACAGCGCTCAATACCACCAAGAGCCCTCAGGATGTGAGCAAAATCCGATCGTTTCTGGGCATGGCAAGCTATTGCGCCAGATATATAAAGGACAACTCCACTATCAGTCACCCACTCCGTGCCCTCACCAAACAGGGACAACCGCTTGTGTGGAGCCCTCAGTGTGAGCGGGTGTTACAATAATTAAAAAGGCGGTGGAATCGGCGGACAATCTAGCCTACTTTAACCCCAAGAGGAAGACGGAGATAACGGTGGATGCCAGTCCAGTGGGGTTAGGTGCAATCCTGGCTCAGTATGATAATGACACTGATCAACGACACATTGTGGCGTACGACAATCGTAGCCTATCAGACACCGAGAAAGCTTATTCTCAGCCCGAGAAAGAGAGCCTAGCGGTCGTATGGGCGTGCAAGCATTTCCATGTGTTCATTTACGGCAAACATTTCACCATGATTACGGACCACCAGGCCCTTGTCACCATCTTTGGTAATCCCAAGGCCAAGATGCCACCTCACATTGAAAGGTGGGGTTTACGCCTGCAGGAATACATCTACACAATCATTCATAAACCCGGAAAGGCAGAGAATCCTGCGGACTACATGTCCAGACACCCTCAAGCATCTCAGGCCTCCCTTCCGTCAATAGCTGAAGAATACATACACTTTGTGGTAGGCGTAGCCCGACCACCGGCAGTCCCCTTGGAAGCGATACAGGAAGCCACTGCGCAAGACAACATTCTTCAGAAAGTAGTGCGCCAACTGCGCACACATCGCTGGAGACATGACAGTGAGGAAGAAAAGAGTGATCCGCAAATCCGTCAAAAAATGCAAGCCGTCTGACATGTCAGTGAAAAGTTGTCTGCTACCTCAGAGGGGCTCCTGCTGAGAGATCATCGGATTGTCATCCCGAGGCAGTTACGTCAAGGCGTGGTTAACCTCGCCCATGAGGTTCATCGGGGAGTTGTTGCAACAAAGAGAGCTCTCCGGGAGCGAGTATGGTTCCCACAACTTGACCAAATGGTGGACCTCACCTTAAAGGACTGCCCCCAGTGTCAACTAGTGAAGCCTGGAGATTCCCCAGCTCCTCTTCAAGGGCCTGATGTAGGTATCCGAATACTGGTCGGAAACGGCCGAAAATACTGATTTTCGGCTGTTTCCGACCGGTATTTGGATATTGAGATGTAGGGACATGTTAAATTACCGAATCTGTAATTTTACTGAATTTGTAATTTTTCCGATTCGGTAAAATACTGAATTGGTAAAATTACCCATTCTGTCATTCAACATATATGTAGCACTGTAATCAGTGCTACAAGGGTTTAAGAATTCGTTTTTTACCACCAACTAGAAGTTGGTGGTAAATAATGAAAACCCTTCAAAAAGCATTTTTTTTGCTTTATTATTATTATTATTATGTTTCTTATATAGCGCCAGAATCGACCCCCGAAGGGGTATCTCCGCGCTTGCCTTGGGAACCCGTCCTGGCTTTTCCCTGTGAGATAGCCCCTACAGGGCATCCCCAAGGTGAAAGCCAGGTATCCCGCCGCAGGGGGGCCGTTGTGGAGATTAAGCAAGCTTAATGCCCAGAGTTGCAGAGTGTGAACCCATGATTAGGTCAGGCACCGAAGCGAGAATTATCGAGTCCATGGACATTTGAGCTCAAGACCCAGCTGCGTCGGGAATTGAACCCTGGTCCCGGGTCTGACCTCTGCTTCAGGATCTGCCTGCTCTAACCAGTGAGCCACACTTCTCCGCTTTAAGGGCATGTATGTCATCAACATGTGCACCCATGCACAATTGAGGGGTGCAAAAGGGTGTCAAAGTGACACCCTGTCCCTCTTGCAAATTCGGTAATTTTACAGAATCTGTATTTACCGATTCGGTAATTGGCATTGATTCCTATGGGCCTCAAGGTCTATAGGAATCAAAGGCAATTACGAATCGGTAAATACCGATTCTGTAATTACCGAATCATTCCAATTCGGTAATTTCAAAAGTGAAATTGCCTACATCCCATTTACCTACTCTTAAATACCGAATCGGTATGTTTCTGCATTTAAGAGTAGGTAAATCGAGATTACCTACATCTGGCCCCAAATGACTAAACTACCCAGTGGGGCATGGCAGGAGCTTGCCATGGATTTTTATGGACGACTCCAGTCAGGCAAATACGTAGTGGCTATCATGGATGAATACTCGAGATTCACGATAGCCCAGTTTGTGTCTTCTACCAACGCCTCCAGCACAATCGCTATGCTAGACGAGGTGTTTGCTGCATGGGGTGTCCCCAAAGAACTCAAGACAGACAATGGTCCCCCCTTTAACGGACATGAGTTTAGTGAATTCGCAAAACATCTCAACTTTCGACATTGCAAGGTCACGCCTCTGTGGCCACAAGCCAATGGCACCATTGAACGATTCATGGCCACTTTGAAGAAGACATTTCAACAAGCCACCTTGGAGAAAAAGGACTTACAAGTGGCTCTTAATGAGGTCCTAAGAGCCTATCGAACAACACCACATGCGGCCACCGGAAAATGTCCTGCCACTCTCATGTTGGGGCGACCCATCAGAACAAGGATCCCGACATGGGAAGGAGCTCTGCGACCGGTGTCTCCGACACGCGTCCATCGAGAACTAGCGGTGGCTGATCAAGCTGGCAAGAGCAAAATGAAATCGTATGCAGACACTAGACGGAGAGCCAAGTCTTCATCTCTTCATACAGGAGACTGTGTAGTGGTCAAACAAGAAGAGTCAAAGAAAACGGACTGTAGATTCAAAGAGGAACCGTTGACTATCACTCAGCAAAAGGGTACAATGATTACTGCAGAGTCTGAGTACAGACGGATCACCCGAAATGTGTCCCATTTTCAGAAATCTACCCCGGCCATGAAAAAGGTACTTGGCAGAGACCCGGTCCAACGAGATGCAGAAGGACTTAGTCAACTGGGTACAACACAGAGACCTGATCGATAGACAGAAGCCACGTCTGCAGATATTGAAATGAGTCTCCTACCTCGAAGAGACATATATAAGCCCAAAAGACTGATTGAAGAACTATAATCAAGTCATTTTTTTTAACAAAGGGGGAGATGTGATCATGTGAACAGTCTAGTAGTTGAGATGGGAGGAGTTACGGGGTTGGAGGAAGAGGAGGGGCTGAGACAGGAAAGAGGTTAGTTTGAGTAGGGACAGGGACGAAGCAGGAGTGTACTTCGCTCCGTTAATATAAAGTAAGTGTCTGTCATCTTTATGCCCATGACACTACACAGTGGTCTGCTAAATTTTAATCTTCCAGCTTACAAAATGCTTTTACATTTGCACAAATATAGAGTGGTTTATTTAAAACATGTTTTAACACAGGTATTCGTCAAAAGAAAAGAAAGTATTAAAACACTGAGACTTTTTAGCATGGTAATTCATCATTATAAATTGGAATCCGACCAACATCCCGACAGACATTAACTACTATACATTTTTCATAAAAAGGATATAAGTGATATTTATATCTTTTAGTGAACCAGATGGGCAACAACAATTTCATAATGTCACTACAGAGATCATGTATGTAATCAATCACAAATCGTTTGCTTACAGAAATGCTACACGAACACAAACCACATGGGACCTTTGATAGTATTAAGTACATCACTGTTTAAGTCAGATGTAATTGTTTCTAGTGTCCTGGGTGGACATTTTGTGTTTTGAACATTATGAGAAAATACTCTCTGGTGCGCTTGTCCCAAAACAATTACTTCACATTCTTGTAGATAATACCAGCAACCAAACTTGCCATTAAACTGTGTGCTGTTTGAAACATGACAGTGAGCTGGTAAATTGCATGTGACTGGCGGACGTATAGCATGACAATTGAAATTACAATTGTTTAGATTTAAAGGACACTCCACCTTCCAGTTGTGTATGTTCACTATATAATGGATTTAAGAAAGTCCAATATTTAATTTTTTTTAGGAAACCCAAACACCATAAAGAAATACGTTTTCAAACAGCTTTCTTTGGGATAAAGGCAGCTCATTTACCATTACTATAGAAATAGAATACCCTCAGTGCTCATTGAAAATTAAATATTCATATTAATGCATCTACATTTTCCCATCATATACATAATGTATTGCCTGTTACTTTTTCACCATATAGTTACAAAACTGATGTTTTCTCACCTTTTTCTGTAAAACATTTGTGCCTAAGCATAGTTTATAAATGAACATTTGCAAAATGCTGGATGGAATAAGACACAGCATCACTTTGAGTAAAATATTTCAAACAGTGTTGGTTTGGACATGTCTGAGTGTTTTACCAACATGTGTATTGAAAGTGGCACAATAGTCATTAATATTAGGGACAGGAACACTTTCTAAAATATATTTGTGGAAGTTATACAATGCTCTGAACATTCTGTTATCACATGGTAAGAGCAAATAGATAAGATTCAGCATAAAGGCAGCTACCTCATCACAAATAGGAAAGCAAACAATGAAGCAACAAAGCAATAGTATAACCACCCCTAAACATTTGTTGGAACCTTCAAAAATAGGTAATGATTCATCTGTGGCATCAGTTTGATCAGAACAAAGTTGAATTTCTTTGTACTCATTTTGAATGTTATCTTCTACTTGGTCGATAAGGTGTTAAAAAGCAGGATCTGAATCATTAATTAAATCCTCTTTGAGCTGACCATATATTTAATATTTTAAGCTGGTACATAGCTCATCGTAACAGTGTTAATTGTGTCTTCCACTGTGTCTTTTACTGGTGCGATATAATATGGGAATACTGTACTAATGTTTGAATGTAGTGTGCACTGCTCTGCAGAAGGTGTTGTATTAAGAGCCATAATCAATCAATCTATCAATCAATCATTTGTAAAGCACACTACATGCCTGTGAGGGTCTCAAGGCACGAGGGGCGCTAATGATCGAACAGCCACGTCTTGAGTATCCTCCTGAAGGTCAGCAGGTCTTCGGTCTGTCGTAGGCTCAGTGGGAGGGTGTTCCATGTCTTGGTGGCAAGGTGGGAGAAGGTCGGTGGAGCGTAGCTGGCAGTTGGGGATGTAAGGGAGAGCCGTCTGTTGGGGTAGGCTGGGCCAGTCTTGTGGAGTACCTTGTGTGCGTAGGTGAGGAGCTTGAAGGATATCCTCTCGTTGATGGGGAGCCAGTGCAGGTTTCTCAAGTGGGGGGTGATGTGGGCGTGGTATGGTACGTCGAGGATCAGTCGTGCCGAGGTGTTTTGGATGTGTTGTAGTCGTTTGATGAGCTTGGTCTGGGCTCCAGCGTAGAGGGCGTTTCCATAGTCAAGTCTGCTGGTGACGAGGGCATGGGTGACTGTCTTTCTTGTATCTATCAAGATCCATCTATAGATCTTGCAGAGCATGCGGAGGGTGTTGAAGCAGGAGGAGGAGATGACGTTGACTTGCTTGGTCATTGAGAGCGTTGGGTCGAGGATGATTCCCAGGTTGCGTGCGTGGTCGGTGGGTGTCGGGCTGCCCCCAGTGCCATCAGCCACCAGAAGGCGTCTCAGGCTGAAGGGTTGGAGCCAAGGATGAGGACCTCTGTCTTGTCCGAGTTCAGCTTCAGATGGCTGGTCTTCATCCAGTCGGCGACGGCCTTCATTCCTTTGTGGAGGTTGGCTTTGGCTGTGATGGGGTCCTTTGTGAGGGAGAGGATTAGCTGAGTGACGTCGGCATAGGAGATTATGTTGAGGTCGTACTGTTGGGCTACGTGTGCGAACGGGGCCATGTACATGTTGAACAGCGTCGAGCTGAGGGAGGATGCCTGGGGTAATGATAAAATAAATAACATTGTTGTGCATTTAGCAAGTGAAATACATTTTAAAAAATGACAACTGCATTATGTGTCAATAACCAACAGAATTTTGGCTGAATGTGGGTTGAAGAGAACATTCACTTTTTACAGGCGACAGGCCTTCAAATAATACACTTTCAGCTTGTCAGTCAGTCAAAATTCCTTTATTCGATAACTTAATATCAAAAAAGACATAGTACAATCAAGGTGACAATTAAATACTCAGTTAAAAACTCAATTAAAAACTTGATTATATATATACAAAAAATATATAATACCATTTCATTTTATACACTTTCAGCCATAAAATTGCTAATACAAGAAGTATAAAATAATTTTGATGTTTCATACTGTACCTTTGAGGATAATGCCATCTGCTTGGCTTAAAGTCCACAAGGGTCCTTCTTTTTCCGGGGCTGCAGACTGTTTGATTTTGTCATCTACTTTATCAATGACATTTTCTATTGCAATCATGCAGATAGGTAACCAATCAATACCATGCTGCACTTGGCAATATGTGTAGCACAGGGAATTTTATGACTTCTGAAAGGTCCACTTGTGAAGACATTCTTGTATACCTAGGGTGAATTATTTTGTGTCTAGTGTGTATCCATTACATTTGTAGGGTCATTAGGATGAACCATGAAATACACCAACACCAACGCCTTTTCTACTTTAGTAATTCTCTGTAATAAAATATCTCTCTAAATCCATAAAGCAGTGAAATACTATCCTCCCCTAATGGCCCATTTCTTTAACACATGATGTTCACAAAAAATATGTGAGAATGATTTATTGAGCATATGCTGTTCCACAATGACACCTCCAACCCACACATTCCTATTTTTCAGTACCTGCTAACAAATACTTCACCTGGTGCACCGCAACCCTGCAGCAGCACCCAACCCCACTAGTGCCCAAGCCCATTTGTGGTTGCCTCAAAGCTCCTGAACACTGCCCCTCCCACACCCTGTGCCCACCAAGCACACCGTGTGACAATATATTTCAAACCTGAAACTATGTCCACCATCACAATACACTATTCCACCAATGCAACGAAACCCTGTGCCAAGATCCACACACTGCTCTACCCTTGTTCTGTTGCATCACCCACCAGTCGATCCTTCAATCCCTGGACCCACGCAGGATATTCAATCAACCTCAGCCCCAATGCACCTACCACTACTACAGCACCCACATTAATGCATGCACAGACACCAATCAGTGCACTAGTGCACCATACCAGTGTTTTTAGCCAGACTCTGCCAACGGGCCATCCAACCAGAATGCTGCATGCTTAAATCCAGGGAGGGATGTCAAAGCCCCTCATCCTACTTAGAAGACTGCTTCACCACAAACCAACCTGAAATGTGCTATGGGCCTACCCAAGTGCTCCAATGTACCAGAAAGTGGCACTGACAGCATACCGTTTTCAAATGCTTTATGTTAAAGTTAAAGTTTTAGTCAGTAGAGCAAAAATCACTTTCCATAAAAATAAAAGCAATAGCATAAAATGTTTTGTGACATCTTTAATGCCGGAATTGAATGCTAGATAGCATTATAGCTTTCTGCCCGAAGCCCTTCAAAATATCCTGTACTATATAGCCCCAATCAAATTAATTTATAAGGTTTTGATATAGCCCTCCCTTAGCCCAGTGGGCACTGAAGCTTTTTGCATTGAAAATATCGGACCCATTCATTACCTGGTTCGGAAGGGCATGAAAAGGTGCTATTCCTGCCCACACCTGAAGAGCACTGGTACCCAAAAATAAAACACTACGGTCAAAATGGATGTATCTAAGGTCACCATGACCCTCCAGCACACACCATGCCTCATCATGGAGGAAAAGTTTAATATATTTTGAATCATTTTGCTGAACTTATTAAACATGTTTTATTTTATATATAAATATCTTTGAAATATTTCCAAAAATTGGAAAGCGTCAAATATTTCAGTTTCAATTTATTTTTCCTATACATTCTTCTAAACATGTTAATGGTGTCAGTTTAAAAATAGCATATTTCAAGATGGATAACACCTTTACTCTACTGTAAACAATAAATACGCTTTTTTGTGCCTGTGTGAAAGAGGGACTCATGCTTAAAGCAAGCCATGAATGAAGGTGTTTAGAGCATGGTGAAAGGCTAGAAAGTGAGGCATTTGTTTTAAAGTAGCAAAGCAGATCCCAAAGGAGAGGTGGTACTTCCCCAGCTGCTTCTACAAATAGGTCGAATGGGACACGGTTTGGGGCAACAGTTGAGATTACTGCATGCTGCAAACTTCTTTACAGCAACTGTGATTGATACAACTTCAGAAAGGGTCATTGGTCTCTTCTAATTAGTGAAAAGAACAGGCAGGTTTGTAAAACTTAGTCAATAAATTGTTAAAACGAAATGACTAAAGAATGAAATGATTTTGGAAGTTATGAAATGGTTAAATTCGTTTTTTTTTGTATGTACAGAATGTTGGGCCACCCTTAACAATTTAAATCTCTCCAAGCCAGCGGTGAATAGCCACTGTATATAGTGTATATCTGAAGTGCTGAGATCAGGCTGATGCGTAATTAGAATAACCAAAAATAATTTATAACCAATCCTCTACCTTGAATTGTAATTAATAGGATTAAATTCATATTTTTCGTGGATAATAGCAAATAACTTTCATTTCTATATAGAAAACTATGTAGTAAATATCAGAAGCAATTTAATTTAAAGCTCCTCAGTAGACAGGAGCTAAAAGAAATTGTATTAATAAGTTGAAACCCCTTTGGCAACATCAACCATGTTTACAACGAAGGGAACAACTACTCAGGGTAAGAAATTATTCTTCCACTAAATTAGACAAATAAGGGGCACAAGTCTCAAACCCTTGTTGGGATGTAGGTAATTTCACTTTATCTTCAGCCCATGTGTGGGATGTATTTTCATAGAACCTTAGAAAGGCCCAAACTATTGGCTAGACAATGAATGTTTCCCAAATGATTCCAAAGCTGTTAAATTGATAAACACATAATAAACACATAAGTTCCACATGTTTTTCCACCAGGTAGAGAATGCATCATACTTTATATTGCCCAGTGTAACATGAGGTCCACATAAAAATCGCACAAACCAAGTAAATTTAACGGTCAGTTACAAGCAAAAATAATTGTCACCTAATGATTTTCAGTTGTTGCTAGCCCACAACATTTGGACACATCTGAAGTCAGAAAAGCAAAAAGATTCATTTTCCTTACAGATTTATTCAACCGAGCATTTTTATTGTCAAGAATAATATATTCCATCTGTAGTAAAACACAGTTTTTTCGACTCACCTTTAAAATCCATTAGTCATATCTTTTGAAGCAACACAGAGGGGTAAATCCTATGCAAAAATATTCTTTCAACTTCATACAACCAGGTTTCATTGAACGTTTTTTACGAACAAGAGACATTCATCAGATTCAATTCAAATGTAAATCCATAGCTTTAATAAAACTGTGCATTGTGGTATTAGAGACAACAAATTCATTATTCAAAATTGGATGTATGACGTTACAACGCATACTTTTACCACGCATACCATTACAACGCGGTATTTACAACGCATACCGTTACAACGCATAGCGCTTAGAGGTGCTGGATAGTGGTAAGTATAATTTTATATTCCAACTCCAGTCCCCGTGGACACTAGGGAAGGTGTTGGATATAAATTTATACTTATTCCCTATCCTAGAGCGCCCCCCAGCGCAATGCGTTGTAATGGTATGCGTGGTAATGCCTGCGTTGTAGTGGTAGTGCGTGGTAAAAACTTTGTTGTAAACGTTGTATACCTTCAAAATTATGTCACATACATATGTTCTTCCCAGGCAACTATATTTATTACTTATTTTATAGATGGCTGACTCAGTGACTGGGTGAAAATGCATATTTGATGCACACCATAAACTAAATACATCTTTGTAAAGGATGCCAATGTATTACAAGTGCAGACCACAAGGACAAACTTCAAGGACAGCATTGTCTATGAAGATCTAAAAAAGCTTCATAATATATATAAAAGTAGGTTACTTAGGGAATTTTCCCTGCAATGTATCACTGCAGAGTATTTAAATTGCAGCTCTGCCACAACACAGTGGTGCTACTGGCAGCCTTGTCATTTTGGATCACATATGTGGATGGGGTAGGCCAGACTGCAGAGCACTTGTGACATTTAAATCTACAGGCCATAGGAATATGTTATTAACTCTTCACAATTAACCTATTCGGACGTTAGAGACACCAAATAGGGAATTGCAATATACCACACCTGTTTTAGGGGGTATTGCAGGTGCTTTAATTCTGTTTAGAGTTGGTAAATAAAATGAAATGAAATGGGGTGCCGCTTCGCCTTGGAAAACATTGTGGAACACTGCTGAGGGGGACCGCTGTTTTGTTCCCTCTCCTGCCCGCTGTGAGGGGTGAAGACTAGGGAGGCTGGCACTGAGCTCCCTGCTCCCTGTGTGCCGTCAGGACTACGTGTCCCAACAGCCCTGCGCCAGGATCACCTGAGGTGCATTAGCCTCACAGGGATTTACCCTCTCGCGGCACCCGCTCCGTGGGTGCTGCTTCGCCTTGGAAAATATTGTGGAACACTGCTGAAGGAGACCGCTGTTTTGTTCCCTCTCCTGCCCGCTGTGAGGGGTGAAGACGAGGGAGACTGACACTTCGCTCCCTGCTCCCTGTGTGCCGTCAGGACTACGTGTCCCAACAGCCTTGCGCCAGGATCACCTGATGTGCATTAGCCTCACAGGGATTTAACCTCTCGCGGCACCCGCTCCGCGGATGCCGCTAAGCCTACCGGCGAAGCCCGGGCCAAGGGTGGTCCCGTCCGCGCCCGTCATTGCCCGGAGAAGGCCGGGCTGGACCCACTCTATTTCGCCTGCTGCTGAATAAGGTACTTAATTGTGACTGTTATTACCCCCTGGTAATGGCTAAAAGGAGAGGTCTTAAGGAGCTCAGAGGTGTGGGCGTAGGGACAACTCTTGATTCTTTTTTGACTAGGGCTACTAACATTCTTGCTCATGAAATTGAAATGACCGAGCAACGGCTTTCATTGGAACCTGGGGGTCTTCCTGGTAGACTTTCACTTCCTTTAGCTCTGGGTTCTTCCCCAAACCTTATTAATGAGTCTCCGGGTATTCCTCGAATCTTCGCTGAAAATTAACCTACCCCTCCCACTCAATGTCCCTCCACAGAGTCAGAACAGAACTGCAGTTTTCCACCATCTGGTGTGGAAGTATCCCCCGAGGAACATCTTCCTTCACCTAAGCCAAGACTTACTAGAGGCAAGAATGTTGCTGTGGCCCCTAAACCTAAACAAGTGAAATATGGGTGTCCCGTTAAATCAAACGGTCCAACAAAAAAATCGGGTTCCAAGGTCTCTAAGCTATGTGAGTCAACGTTAACATTTGCTTTTTCCGCACTCCCAGTTCCTCCAGTTATTGACCACGCCTCAGTCTGGGATGATTTGCTGCTAAAAATTGATTCCATTATGCTGCCAATCATAGCCAAATTATCATATATTGAAACTCGACTGAATGAGCTCGAGTCACAGCTTCGTCTTGCTCCTGTCCAGGGTTCTAGTTCAGCATTGTATGTAAGCCCAGCTCTGATACATGCAGCTCAACCAGCTGTGAGTGTACTCAATCTTTGCAGTCCTTGTCTGTTCCAGCAACTATCACGATTTCTAAACCAGCACCTCCTTTCCTCCCGGTTATGGCAGCTTCTCTGCTACATAGCCCCAGTTCTTTTGTAAGTGAAGCCTCGAACAATGCAGCAGTGCCATGTACATCGGGCCATGGAGGGTGCATAAAGCCGGAAACAATAAGACCTTTCATGTCTATAACTGTTAATACCTTAGCCCAACCAAGTTTTCATCCCCCGCCTGCTGCTGCTCCTTTGGTTTTGGTCGTGGCTAATGTTCCTCGGCTCCAACCTGATCAAATGGAGTCTACGATCGATCTTATGGACAAATTCCTGCACTGGATTTCTTCCAATAAAAGTGCGACTGAAAGGACTTGTCCATTTTTGGCAAATGAACTAATTATGGCAAGGAGGGTGGAATGGGTGGGCAGTCAGGAAAAACTTTTAAAGGGGACTGTGTCATTGTTAATTTTTCAAACATCAAAATTCTACCTACATTGTTAACAAACTTCTACCCCCCTCAACGTAGGAGCTATGAGATAGCCCCCTTAACCCTAGACTACTTTTATAATAAGCACTCTCCTTGGAAAAATAGGCTGAATAGGGCCAAGCCCATCCACGCCCTATCTAGTGAAGAGAATGGGATGCATCCCCTGGGCAATGGCTCAGTGCTAACACAGAATAGATTTGAAGTTCTTTCGACTCTGGAGGAATGTGACTGACTGGCTAGTTTGTCTTCTCACCCAATTGTGAAGATAAAGGATTCAATCCCTATGGAGACCACTGCCTCTACCTCACACAGAATAACAGAACGCGTTATAAATCTTCTCCCTCCATTAGTCATTACCCCTTCACCAATGGCAGAAGTAGGCACACTTTTGGTAAATAATCGGGGGCTAACCCAGTCCTCCAGAAATCGGCTCCCTAGTAATCCTAGTGATTATTCTTCCAGGGGCCCGAATTTAAAGGTACTATCCTGGAACGTGGCAGGTATTAAAAATAAGTTACAGAACCCAGATTGGGTAAAGTTTATATCCCAATTTGATCTTTGCCTGTTCCAGGAAACCTGGGCAATAGATGACATTATCAGGGCTATACCACGTATAATGTAACCGCACACAGAAGTAATAGGGGAAGACCCTCAGGGGGTCTGTTTCTCTGGGTTGCAACCCATCTGGATTGCCAGATGGAGGAAGTGATCACCTTATCAGATGATATCCAGGATGTCAAATTAACTTTTTTCTCTAATCTTAAAATTGTGGTTATTAACCTGTATTCACGCCCTGTAAGTGTCTCGAAGGAATCTTCTGTAATTGATGATCCATCTGCAATCTTACAATCCTTACCTAAGGATGCAAGGAAGGTGATAGGGGGCGATTTTAACTGCCAATTTGAGCCCCTTGTTAACCCTTTAGACACGGCTCCTAATGATGAGGGCAGATTTTGGTTCATTCCCGGCCCACAGATTAAGCAAGTAAAGGTGTGGTCCCCATTGGTGATACAGATAAACAAGGCCATGCTACTGCACTCCTTAAGGGCATGTAATGGGCGCACCAAGTCCGACCTACCAGGAAAGTTCACCTTTAATAGATCCGTACAGTTTTCCCTTCCGGAATGTATTTTGGTGGAAACTAGTGCCTGGCTGTGGGTAGTTGACTTTATGGTTCTCTCAAGAAATTACAGTGATCATAATGCTTTAGTTCTGGTACTCCGGATCCCGGACAATCAAATCTCAACGATGAGCCTCCCCAATGCTTTACTAACCTAACCTTGGCCAATAACAAAAGACGGATAAGGTGGGAATCGGTCAGGTTAGTCCCGGAAAAACTGGGAGCCATATACATTTTATTCATTTTCTTGAGGTTGCGGAAGAAGCAAACCGATTTCCTACCACCTGGGATACGAACGTGGTTGAAATAACCCATGTCGAATTAATGGTGGACCGTAATACATTTTTCAACCCTCTCTCTAAGCCCCCTGTGAATAGGACCCACAAGTTCTCTTGGTTTGATAAATCCTGTAGGTCGGCCAAGGGTGCTCTTATTGAGGCAATTCGGAGTGAGAATAGACCACAAATAAAAATAAAAAGGCTTCTGTATAATGCTACTAACAAGCAAGCCAAACAACGTTGGGAGTATGATAGATGGGAATATATTAGAGTAGCCCTACACAATAGGGCTATGAAGGGCTTCTGATACTTAGTCTCTAACCTTCATAATTCTGCTGATTGGTCTCTGGTGGAACCGAATATTTCTGCTTTAGCCTGGGAAGTGCATTTCAAATCCCTTTATGCTCGTGATTTGCCATCAGCACCTGTGGAAACCAACCGATCTTCTGCATCTCTACCTCTTCTAGAGGCAATTACTTTAGCAGAAGTTCAAGGTGAAATTAAGTCACTCCCCCTTGGCAAAGCCCCAGGATTGGATAGGATCCATGGGCATCTTTCAGGGAAGTACCAATGATCTGGGGCCCCTACCTTTGGATAGTATTTAACGCTATAGTGCGGGGGATGAAAATCACAGATACATGGCTTGGAGCGGAAATATTCCCGTTATATAAAAAGGGCTCACCCTTACTGCCCATCATCTATAGGCAAATCAGCCTGATAGATGTCACCCAGAAGTTGTTTTCGAGAATTTTGCTTGATCGTCTACATATGTGGATGGAAGATCATGACATACTGAGTGACTACCAGGTTGGTTTTAGGAAAAATGTATCGACCGTTGATCAACTTCTTAGGCTCCAACTCCTTTATTGGAAGACAGTATCAATAGAGGGTGGCAGCCTCTATCTGATATTTGTCGACTTAAAATCAGCCTTTGATATGATACCCAGAGCAAAGTTGTGGGCAGTTCTTGATGAACTTGGAATACCCTCAGTCCTATTAGATATGATTATCCGCCTACATACTGGGAATTCGGCCCAGGTTAGATTTGTGAAATCAGGGTAACTGACATCACCTTTTCCGGGGACAGGGGGGTAAGGCAGGACTGTGTTCTAGCCCCCCCCTGTTTTGCCTTTGGTCTCCCAATTAAGCCAGGTCGAGAACAGTGATGCCCCGAAACTAGATCAAAGGAAGGTGCCCGCATTGTTGTTTGCGGACGACACCTTGTTGCTAACTAAGTCCCCCATGGGGACACAGTTAATTTTAGATAGCTTTGCCTTATTTTGTGTAAACAGGGGCCTGGAAATAAATGCAACCGAGACTAAGTTTATGGTGTTTAATCCAGTAAAATCATCTTGCCCCAACCCTATGCTCAATGGGATCCCATTAGAAAAGGTGTCACTCTTTCACTATCTTGGGGTTACTCTCTCTGAGTCTTTTTCCTGGGGACCCCAAATGGAAAAGGCTGGTTCAGTTGTCTGGTTGTGTCATGAAAGTTGCCAAGTCCTTAAGTACTGTGGTCCCTGGCCCTGCTACTGAGATATATAAAGTGCAGGTGAAAAGCGCTGCACAATATGGGGCAGAGCTTTGGGGTCATTGTCCTATGAAGCGCCTGACTTTAGCTGAGAACAAGTATATGAGATATTTGCTGAATCTTCCGCTAAGCACCCCCCTTGTTCCTCTCCGTCTTGATCTAGGCATTAGACCCATTTCTGAAGCAGCGGGACTGCGGCCATTGACCTTTTGGTGCAGAATTTGGTTGACCCCTGAGCTAGCCTCATATAGGTCTGAGCTTTGCTCGATCCTGGAGCTAACTGGGATAGTGAAATTTCCTTGGCTTGCTTATATTAAAGATCTTTGTGCCGAAATTGGTCATTCTGACCTCTGGTTTAGTCCAGAGGCTTATTGTACGCAGATTTCCCGTCTTGACCTGGTGAAATCCTATAGACTGTAGAGGCTTAGGGCCCTGCAGGAAAACAACACCTTTGGCCAACTTACAATAGATTTCTTGAGTTTCAAAGACCAAAACATGTTTGAACCTTATATGGATGTAATCCAACCCGCCCAGGCGAGGAAGCTATTTATACAATTTAGGCTGGGCACCCTTCCTCTATTTAATTTTACAAAGAATTGGGCAAATTCTACTGTAAATACATGCCCAGCATGTAAATGGTCCCCCTGAGACAGTGTTACATGTATTATTTTTCTGTCCAGGGTACAGATCATTAAGAAAATATTGGCTCATCCCACTTTGTAAAAATATGGGGTTCTCTCAATGTATTGCTTCTTATCGAATTTTAAGATCTGAAACAAAAGCTATTGTGGTATTTGCCGTTTCTCGCTTTCTTCTCTCAATGTGGAAAAGGGGACAAAAGTTGCTGAAAACACTACTTTTTTTTATATCTCTTTTTTAATGTAACGAGCTGCTGTTAGTCGATGTAATCTGTAAATACCTACTTTTTAAACTTTTATGCAGTGCTATTTTCATCGTACTTTTATCTTTGCGATGTGTTATTATGTGACTTTTATGGCCTTTGACGGACGAAATAAAGTTTTTAAATGGAAATGGAAATTTACTTAAAACAGTTTCTATAGCTTTTTATCATGCGGAGACATCTTTGTGCTGGACCTCCTAGTGAGGCAAAAGCCTGAATAAAGGATACATTTTACTGAGGAAAAAGCCAGGTTTAAATAAGCTTCCTGAACCGTGTGTATTCTCCACAACTTTGATGACCTTTGGTAGAAAATGCCAAAGCTTGGCTGACAGCAGAGAGAATTATCTGCCACCTCATCTACATCGTTGCACCATCCAATCCTTACGTTCTGCTGATCTAAGATGTCTCTTGCATCTGTACCAGATAAACTTACATTTAAATAATGCTGGTCTGGTGCATTATGCAGAGGTCTTACTGTCGGGCAGCCAGTGCAGACCCTTCAGTGCTTCTGAAAAGGAAGGATGAGGAGGAATTCTCAAATGTAATCTTGCCGCCGCATTCTGAGCGATTTGCAATCTCAGACATAATGCTAAATAGAGGGACTTATAAAAATCGAGACAAGAATCTAATAATGCTTTAATTAACTGTTGTCCACGCCGAATGAAGAGATCGATTTTTTAACAACCTCATAACGTAAAAACATGTAGCTGTCACCTGATTGATATGGGTGTTTTTGATAAAGATCTTTATCATGAAATCATGGCCAAATTAGGTGTGGTGGTAAACTTCACCGAGTCCTAAAGCCAGCAAAATCAGACAGGATAAAATAGGGGCCATGACAAACAAGCATTTATAATGCAATGGTCTCGGCATTATTAAAGGTAGAGCTATTGGCATTGCTCATGACTTTTTTTTTTAATCATAAAAAATGGCATTGTGATTTACATTGCCAATAGCGTAATTGTTAAATAAATGGCATTGTCATTTACAATGCCAATAGCTTAATCGCTCGCAAATGCATGATCTATTGCATTTACACCCACAGAGCCACCCACACACACATACAGAGCCACCCACACAGTCATTCACATAGAGCCACCCACACACACAGAGCCACCTACACAGAGCCACCCTCACACAGACAGAGCCACTACACATAGAGCCACCTACAAAAAAGCTATCCACACACACACAGAGCTACACAGTGGTGGCTGGTGACATTTGAAAGTATTGGGGCATAAAAGCCCGACTGAGCGCCTGGTGGCAAGGGAGCATTGTGAGCACACCATCATAAAGGGATTTTGGGGGTGGGTTCTTCCCCTGAGAAAAGTTTGAGCAAATGGTGCATTTTCAAGCATATTTGAGAAAGCAAGAAGCAGTAGTTAAAGTGTCTGCATCCAGATATATAACCCAGCAACTGAGATACATTTTCCAAAATAGCAACCACCATATGGAGTAACTACTCGCCAAGAAATTCACACCTGGCAACTCAGAGGGCGTTGAGCACTGAATATTATCACCATCCCCTCCGTGCCTTCATGTTTTGCAAGTCGCTCCTCAGCACGCAGATCTACTTACTGTATGTGCTGTTGCATTATGCTTATGTCATAATGTCTGTTAGAAATTTGCCCCTCAAAGCAGTTAGAAATATTCCTCTGAAGGAAAAGAGACAATCAGTTGGAACAAAAAGCACCCTGGTCCTGCGTGAGGGCATAACTTCCTTGGCTTGTCACCTGCAACAGCAGGACACTGGTCATGTCGGGCAGACCGGAACGATACCGGGTGAAGCGCCACAAACCATAGAGGGACACGGGTTATTTGAAAACCTATGGGAAATTGCCGTTTTTGTGTGAGCAACACATTATTTGCTCCTAATAAATTACGCCTATTAAAACACAACGTTAACGTCACTGGAATTTTCAATTGTACCTGCATTGCGCAGAAAGCTGAAATCCAAGGTTACTTATCTTTTTCTAAAACATAAAAAATTCTACATGCACTGTGGTGTCCTGCACATTGGGTGTACACATACAGACAAACACTTGCAGCCTTTGCAGAAATCCTATCATGCACATCTGTCCTGACCATAGACAGCTGCCCCACCCCATTACTGAGACATGCCCTTGGCTGTCAGAGTGCGCCACTGTGGCGTCTTGCACATTGTGTGTACACACACAGACACACGCACACACTTGCAGCCTTTGCAGAAGTCTTGTAAATTAAAGAAAACTCCAGGTTTCAAGCAATATATGTTAAACTTTCACTTTCCTCAGCTGCTGAAGCTGCAAGCTCTGCCCAGATTGGCACTTAATCATGTCATCAATTGTTTAAACGGACCTGGCACAGGTCACTACCTTCCGGATAATGCGCTCTTCATTAATCACTGCAGTCACATGACCTCGCTTCCCCAGTCACTCATGTGCACGAGGGAGTTTAGAATTCCCTCTAAAATGCCGTGGTGTGTAGCCCCCTCGCATACTTAATGTCACAATGCTTTAGCGACAGACTGTGCATTGTTAGTTGCCCCCGGTCCCCCAGGGGCCCGTGTAAAAAAAAAATGGAAAAAGGCATCTCTGAATGGAGGTTAAACAAAGACGCACAGAGGATGAACTGGGCTCTTCTAGACGAGCCCCACCCGTTTACCAGAGCCCCGAACCAGGATCCATGTACTCGATGGATTTAACTGCAGCCACCGGTGCAAACACCCCATGAGCAGTACAAGGCTGCATGCAGTGGTGCTCGCAAGGCCTCTTTTCAAGACCGTACTAGCTAAATCTCTGGGCAATAGGCCCCTCTTCCTAATTGTAGTCGCCCCACTCCCCATGGTTCGGAAATGCAGCGATGCAGCACCCCCTTCTCGCGCCGAGCACCTCCACCCCCACTGTCCCGCCCCACCACCTTCCTGCTCCTTTCACAGCTAATAAAGCGCCTCTTTGATGCTTGTGACTTTCAGCGCTTTCGGAAGTCCGTCCATGAGGCCAACGAGCGAGCACGATTGAGCAGGGGTTGCCGCCTGAATGGAAAAACATGAGTCATATAATAACATTGTGAGAAAGAGTTGAAAAGTCGGGGTGAGGGTGCTTGTCTATGAAAGACATTACATGACACTGTCCACATACAGTATACATAGGTTTACCAGATAGCCAAAAGTTACCTAGGAGGTGCCCTTCCCCCACCCCTTCCCTGATTATCCTTGTACAGCATAAAGCATTCTGGGAGATGTAGTGTTGATTCACTTCAGTTGCAGTAATTGAATTAACACTGCGGGAATCAATAATTCGTGAAAGAAAAGACCAGTACTTCAGCCTTGATGACAGTGAGCCATTGGTAAACGTAAGTATGCGAAACTGCATATGGTTCATGTGAGCTGGGTACACAACCGTGGCTATCTTCTGTGCGTGGTGACGTGGGATTAGTGCAGCTGGAAACCCTGCATCTTGTCAGCTGGAAGAGTTTTCCAAGAGTTCGGGAAAGAGGGAGGGATGCCGGGAGATTCCTTCATCGGAAAAAAAAGAGGGCCATGTGAGGGAGAGGTTGCAGTGTTCCTCCCTTCCCCAGCACCAGGGTGTCATCGACAAAGCTTTTTGCAATGAATGGTGCTGCGTTGTCATTATACATTGAATTTAAAAACAACGAAATATTAGTGTGTTGGCGAGTACATGGGGTTCTTAAACCATCGCAGTGCGCTCTTGCTGTCTATTAAACTGGTAAGGGGTTCTTTCAAGGGTAGTTCTGCCGTGCGTCTCAAAGAGGGGGTGCCAGAAACATAAAAATGAAGGCGCGTAAAATAACGAGAGGTGTAGAGCTTATACGATTTGAAAATAATTAATGAGCCATCTAGGACAGACATAAACTCATTGCTTAGGAACTGATCGTACAACCCTGTGCACAGAGCGAGGCTTTGTGTTTAAGTAAATCGTGTGCCATCTCCTGAATGGCAACAGAGCCTGTGCTCGCCCGTATCCGTCTTCCTCCAGAATTAAGTAGCTGGACGGTTTCCAGAAATGTGTGCGTTGTTGTGAGTGCCTCGATCTTTATTTACAATTCATAAACCACCTTATTAGTTAATCTCTTTCCACGCGTTTATTTTATGCAATGGAGACGCAGCCCCAGGACTGCGAGAGTGGCGCGAGCTCGCGGCTGTGCGCAGGGCACCGCATTCCTCCTAATACTTTCCCTGTTTGCACCCGCTAAGGACCACCGTGGTGTAAACAGGTTCCCCTTGTGCCAACCTCCTCTCACAAAGTTTCTCTGAGCGTCGAAAGAACACTGCCAACGGGGTTTGGTGGACACCAACACAGACTGAGGAGGGAGACTGCGTACCTGTGATCCTCTGCATTTCTCCTGTCTGGGCCGAGCTGCGGGCGGAGGGAAGGGGGGGGGGCAGAGCAGGACGACGGAGCTGCGGGCGGAGGGAGGGGGGGAGCGGGACCGGGACGAAGAAGGGCTGCGGGCGGAGGGATGGGGGAGGGGGAGGGGGACGGAGCTGCGTGCGGAGGGAAGGACAGAGCTGGACGAAGGAAAGCGGAGGGAAGGGGGGACGAATAAGGGCTGCGGGCGGGGGGGGAGGGGGACGAAGCTGCGTGCGGAGGGAAGGACAGAGCTGGACGAGCAGAGCAGCTCTGGAAACCACCACCGTCTTTCTCCGAGGCAAAGCAGAAATGCCTCGGAGAAAGCATGGTCATTTTCGCATTTGGGGGCGTGTGTTTTGCTGTTCTGAGTGACGGACAACGTCACTGTCTAAAGAACGCAAAAAATCACGCCCCCAAATCCGAAAAGGACGGGGCTACATTGGAGTGACTGATCTCTCCTCCAATGGCTGGCCTCCTTTTAGGAAGCCAGCCAATGGGGAGAGACAGTGCAGGGAGGCGGGTTCTGAAGCCTTACTACACAACATACGACTCCTACCGGAAGCTGGCAAAGCCAGCATTTCCGGTCCTCGACCGAAAAACGGGCTTCTACATCACTGTTTTCCGCATCTTTTTGTAACTGCTGAAAGACAGTTTTTCCAACAATGTTCCTAGATGAAGTAAAATAGAGCTATATTAAAAGATGCTGAATTCTTCGGGTTGTGAAAGGGTTTCTTGTGCGGAGGATCATAACTGCAAACTTTTACTGTGGGAAATTGGCCATAAGCCAGAGAGCTTTTAAAAGCTGAAATGAATTGATTTTTGAAGGAGTTTTAGAGCATTTTGTTGTGGGACAAACATGATCCTGAGAATATGTGGTCTTGTGAAATATAACCCCTTTGCTTTTTATCATCTTTGTAAACAAACAAGATATGGCATTACAGATTGGCTGTGAAGAAAGCAAACTGGATTGGGAGCCACAAGGTGACTGAATTAAGATATAATGTGAAATAGGTGATATAACTGTCTTGGAAGATTGGAGACTTATGCGATGCCTTCTAAAAATAATTTGGAAGACTGCTCCAACTACGTCCCTACCAAATTGTAATTCAGAATGGGTTGCCAAACCTATCATTTGACATGGAAAAACTTTTCTGACATAAAATCTGTTTAGTAAATAAACGAAAGGCCTTTTGTGGTTCCAAACTAAGCGATTTTTTTAATCATAGGGTTGACAATCACAAAAACCTATGTATTTCTGGCCACGTGAGGCTAGGAGCTTGCCCTGAGGAGCAAGGGGCTAAAGGTCTGACTACAAGAAACTTTCTCAGTAGTTCGTGAAAAGTGAGACTTAGTCATTCCTCCACCGCTAGAGGACTGGGAAAAGGTGTGGAGGCTGCCCCAAAGAGGTCGCACCAAAGATGTGAAAGAATACCAGGGGCCTTATTTATGAAGGCCTTGCGTCAGTTCTGCGCCGCCGGTGCGTCACTTTTTGTGACGCACCAGCGGTGTAAAAAATGCGCCTCGTTGCGCTATATTTAAAAAGTGACGCATCTAGGTAGATGCGTCACTTTTTAAACCTCTGCGCCACATTATACCTGCGTCAGGTATAATGTATGCAGAGGGGGCGTTCCCCCGCAAAAAGCCTCGTAATAGTGACGCAGTGAAATCTATGAGATTTCACTGCGTCACTTTTAGGACGCTGTTGCGTCAAAATCTTGCACCTGCCTCACAGCAGGCGTAAGACTGACGCAAGCCCTTTCACATGGGGCTTTCCCCATGTGAAAGGACGCATTGCTGGAGTTGTGTCACTTTTGTGACACACTCCAGCAATGCATCACTGTTGCGCTTACAGATACGTCAGAAATACTGACGTATCTGTAACTCCTTGCGACATGATGCGTCATACATTAAATATGACGCATCAGGAATGTCGTAAGGAGTGCGCAGAGAAAAGTGACGCATCGCTGTTTTCATGCAGCGATGCGTCACTTTTCATAAATGAGGCCCCAGGTTTGTCCCTCTCATTGATTTTTTGACACGTTGAAATGGGATCAGCTGAACATCATTGTAAATGTTTCCAGCCACATGAAGGTCTTTCACATCAAAAGCTTCTAATATTACCCCACTGAGTGATTCTGAGCACCAAAAGTCCGGAAGGTAAAACTTTGGATCAGGGCAAGGACTCAAATCTATCTAACCACTGATGCAGGCTCAGCAGCTATGAAATCCAGCTTTGTCCCTTCCGCACATTTAGACGTGAAAATCAGCTGTGTCAGCAGGATCTTGACAATGACATATCTCACTTCTAGGGACCCACAAGGGCTTCAGCCTTGGACCTTACCCCTCCCCCCCTTTGAAGGATTATTACTATCCTTTCAGAGACTAAGTAAGAAGGAGAAATCTTTGATCATGATGACCCACTCTTTATCTGACCTCTACTCCATTGTGGGCGGCCTGAAATCATGCCTGGCTCCTGAGCAATCACAAGTGTGCTTTACTTTTCTTGGTACTTTTTCCCTTAAAACTTCGAAAATTAAGTTCTTCGGTTCCCCTTCACCACTCTTAATGATCTTGGGTCTTTGGGCTACTTACAGTTTCTTCTATTTTCCTAAATTGGTTTAGTTGTGTTGTTTTCTTTAAAGTTTTTGGTACTGCTTGCCCTTAACAAGCCCCTCTCTGAGGATTGTCTTCGGCTCGTGGCATAGCTGCTATGGGTTGAGTAAAATATCTCTCAGAACTGTCAAAACAATCTACTAAATACTTTTGACACCCCAAGGTCATATCTGTAACCACAAGTTGCCATGTCATAAACGTGCCCCCTGTCGAGGATGAAGATTGGCAACAATTTTGTGAACCTCATCTTCTTGGGTAAACAGATTGCCTAATCCACTGACTTGCCTTTTCTTTTCAAAAACAGCTATTACTGTGTGGTAGATCTACAACATGGTGAGCTATTGGGCACCTGATGGGCAGGGGGTACTGGAGTATCCTATGAGGCGGATTCACAGGATATACGAAGTAGGCATGTGGTATGTGACGGTACGTCACTCTACAATTGATCCACGCCCCTCTGATCGTTTTGACGGTTCAATGTGGGCCCTCTATTTTTCTAAAATCACAGCTGCCTTTGCTAAATGCCTTGCACCTCTACTAGCTAAATTAAACAAACTCAAAGTAAAGATTGCAAAAATGACCAATATCTGCCGACATTATATTAGTCCACCTCGTACAGAGGTGTCCTGCTCTATTACGCCTGCTACTTTGACATGGTCCATGTTAAAGCCAATTACGCTGACGAGCTCTCCTGTTCAAGCATCCAATACTCTTGGAAATCTTGATGTTTGTCTGTTGTGGGGCACTCGATTCTTGATACTGCCGCCAGAGCACCCCCTGCATCTGATTCTACTTACCCTAGTCAACACCCAGCTCTGGACTTCATCATACCCTGCCATGCAGAAACCTTCCCCCAGAAAGCTGCCCTTCTGTTGTTGTTCTGACCAGTATGCCGAAGCTAGAAGGAACAAAATAGGAGTCTGTTACCCAGCTAAAAACAAAGGGACTGGTTTATCTTTTTTTCCTATTTTCTATGCTTAGCGCTGGAAATAACGTGATAGTAACACGAGGCAGCACCTAGCGCTGCATTGCTTTACTTAGCGCCAAGGGGGCGTACAATGGGTGGGGCATGGGCTTTCCCATGCAACCACCCAAGGTTTCCGACGCTTAACCCAATTTACAAAATAATGTAGACAGGGTTTAGCATCAGAAAATAGCACACCCTTCATTCATGCTTTTTTTTCTCCTTTATTCTCCAACTTTGCATGTGTGCTGCACTGTGCAGGCCACAGACATAGTGGGAACATGTTTAAAATAAGTCTAAGCATTGCTATTTTGTACTGGAAGTGTAGCCTTCCAGTACAAAGCCTGTGCTTGGCTCACGGAGGCCCCCCTGCACGAAGGCGCAAAGGTTTCTTTCTCTGTGGTACACAGCAGCTCATTTCAGGGCCAGTGCTAGGGAGAGGGGAGGAGACTGCAATATTTCAGTAAATTTGGTTCTCTCACGCACTTCAGCAAAGCATTTTTGGCTGCTGCACTGCGCAGCGTGAGAAACTGGCAAATCTGGCCTAAAGTCTGTTATTGACTTATATAAGACAGACAAATTCTAATGTCTGGGACTATAATAACATTCTCCTGGTGTGAAGAGTAGACTGGAGTGGGCCAACAACAAAGCTATTTCGCGGTGATTATGCCATTCTAAACGCCAGACAGCCGATCATTGCCAGCCGGGTGCTCTCCTTACGTCCGCAGTCCTCTGATATGGAGAAATACATGTCTTTTGCCTTTAGGCTTCTTTTGCGCAGATCTAATAAAGCGTCAGGATCTAAATCCTCAGTTCAAGTCTCAGGCTGATGCCCTGCATGAAAGGGGGTGACAGGCCAGGGGCTAGAGGGGGACACGTGCTAGAGGGGGCCCCCTGGAGCTCGGGGACCACTCACTGCGTGGGCTGCGGGGGCTAATGTTACTAAGCTACTGCAATGCCGTCAACAATATGTCTGCTCTCTCTCAGTGAGGGGAAGGTGCCCGTGTGTGCTCCTGTTCTCTGTGTACCTGTGCACGTGTGCTGCTTGTTGGAGGAGGAGGACTGCGGTTCCATGAGCAGTAACAGCAACGCCTGCTACTGCAACGCAACAAGGAAAGTCATTGGATGAATCGCAGCCGTGCATGCTTCATCATACAGCTATCTGGTTCATTATATTTAGCAGAAAATTCCCCGTGTGAAAGAAACTCCTTTCATTTGTATTACTCAGGCTTGAAAAGGTTTCTAAAAAATCCAAAAGACGAAACGATTGGCTTTTTAATAACAGGGACGAGAATATTTAAGATGTTAATTCCCTAAAACACCACTAGATGGCAGTCATTACCTTTATATACTCATTATTAACTATCTATACTTATATGTATCTATATATGTGTGTGTATATGTACATATATACAGCTCTATATACATATATATATAAAATATATATATATATATATATATATATATATATATATATATATATATATATATATATATATATATATATATATATACAGCTATATATACATATATATACATTTACTGAAAAAAACAAAGGTTACAGAGATCTTAGAGTTAGGTTCACATTTAATTCATACAAAACCAGAGAGGTTCAGAAGTTATAGTTACCTGAGCTAACTATAACGTATACCCCCGCAATGGACTACTTATGGCCTGACATATTATATCACTCATGACATGGTCAATGACATCACTCATGACATCTCTGATCACATCTCAAATGACATCAGTGATGGGGCTGCAGGCAAATCACTCATCACAAATCACATGGGGCTGCAGGCACGGGAGCGGGGGTGGGGGGCTTGTATTTGAAAACAAAAGAATAAATAAATAATCTTACCTTGCCGCCGCCGGGTCCTGCGTCTTCTCTCCTGCTCACCTGTGTCAGTCTCCAGGTCAGAACAGTAGGCAGGCAGCCAGGCTCCCACCCCTAAGCCTATCGTAATGCTCTAATGGAGCGTTGTGATTGACATGAGCGCCGTGACACGGTGCTCAGCCAGGGGCTGTAGAGGTGGGCATGCTCTCCATGCAGGCTGTAATGCAACCTGTATAAAGAATAGGGGAGGGCACATAACTGTGTTGGGCGGCCTGATAGGGCCAACCAAACAGCCATTGCGCACAGAAGTGTCTACCACTCCTCCCCCTGCAGCTCTGCCCATATCCCCTCATGCACTACCACAGCAGGAGGAAAAAATAAAATAATAATAACATTCTGTTATTATCATTTTATTTTTTCCTTTCTTTGCTGCTCCTGGCAGTGGGGCGACGCTCCTCTGCCTTCGCGAAGGAGCCGACACTGCAAATTACATCGTCCAGTGATTGTGAGTGTTTTCTAAAAGAAAACCACTTTTAAATCATGTTTCCGGTTTCCATGATTGTGTTAGTTGTGCAATTATATCGGTAATCGCTAACATCTCATATCTTGAAAATAAAGACATTTGATTGGGCCTGACAGTTTTCAGGTATCTTTGTAGGAAGTGTCCACCCTTTTATTATTCATGAATCTTCCATTGGTTCTACCATTATTCTCAGCAGCTGCATGTTATTTCTCTGCAGCACTCTCTTTAGAATTTCATATTTGCTATTTTTAAAAGGCAAAATGGCAACAGGAGGTAGCCAGGAAGATGAGATGCCAATGCAGCCAGAGCAGGAGATGGAAGAAGATGACTCTAATAATGAAGTGTGTGGGCCCAAGAAGGGCAGTATTGCATGGCAGATCTTCTCAATTTATTCAGGAGAGTCAAAGAAGGTGGCCAAATTTTTAAAATGTTGTCTTTGCGGCAAGACCATCTTAAGAGGATTTAATAAAAAAAAATACTTGTGTGGTACTACATCGATATTATAGCATCTAAAAACATACCATTGGACCCATCTGGAGAGTGCAAGGAAGCAGAGATAAGGTGTGTGATCCTCAACATCATCTTCTGCACCATCTGTTCCAGGACAGAGTCCCTACAGAAGTTGAAAGGTGTCGTCCTGGCATTGCTCCTGAATTAAGATCTAAAGGCATGTACTGTCTGAAGTGCAATACAACCGTCACAGATGGAGAGCAGTCGATTGATGCCAGCCTTCAAGCTGCCAAACAACACAACTGTAATACATGCTCCCATAGGGAAATGAGAAGTTCTGTTCATTCCTGCACCCCATGGCATGCACCTCAAGTTGCCTGCCACGTAGAGCAGAAATCAACCGGTGGGCACGTACCCGAGGGAGCCCTGTTGGGCACCCCAAACACACTTTTCAACATGGTTTCCATGTCAGATAGGGCGGCATGGAAACCATGCTGGAAACCATACATCATAATCCCAAGGGCAGAAAGACCCGCCCTTTGGGTTTACAAGCTGGTTACGATTGGCTGATAGGCTTCTTGAGCCTGTCGGAAGCCAGCAGGAAAGACCGTCCGGTTTAGTTTCTAACCACCAGCATTGTAATGCAGCAGTCAGAAAGTAAACCGGGCAGCCGAATAAGATGCATCCTTTCCAGTCCGCATCATAGTCGGCCCCAAAATGTTAGAAAATCACACAAAAATATAGTTGTACAAATACATAAAAAAGGTTCTTGTTACAACTGCCTTTCACGGTTAAAAAAAGGATAAAGTATGCTGTATGGGTTAGTGAGAAGTTACCTGACTGGCCTTATAGGTGACTAAGTGATTACGTGAGCAGTTGTGTGACTGAATGAATGGGTGTGTGGTTAATGGTATAGGTCAGTGAATTGGTGTTGGGTGGCTGTATGAGGGGGTGGGTGGTTGTTTGAGTGGATGTATCGGTGAGTGAGTGCTAGTGTGAGTGGTTCTATGGGTGACTGACTGCTAGAGTGAGAGACCGTATGTGTGACACAGTGGCTGTGTGATTAGCTGTATGGGTTTTTGAAATGGTTGTGTGAGTGGCTGCATGGGTGAGATAGTATCTGTATGAATGTGTGTATGGGTGAGTGAGTGAGTACATGAGCGCATATATGGGTGATTAAATGAGTGCATCAGTGGTATAAGGGTGATTGATGAAGTGCATGCGTGCATGTACTGGTAAGTGAATGAGTACATGAGTGCATATATGGGTGAGTGAGTGCAAGTGTGGTATATGGGTGATTGAGTTCATGAGTTAGAGTATCAGTCAGTGTGTGTATAGGTGAGTGAATGAGTGCATCAGTCGTATATGGGTGATTGACTGAGTGCATGAGTGCATGTATGTGTGAGTGCACGGGTAGTATATGAGTGAGTGACAGAATGCATGAGTGTGCATATGGGTCAGTTAGTTACTGTATGAGTGTGTGTATGAGTGAGTGACTGAGTGGCTATATGGATGAGTAAGTGACTGTGTGAAGGGCCATAAGAGAAAGAGTGTGTTTGTGGTAGTGGATATATAGGTGAGTGAATAGTTCTATAATTGGGTGCATTAGTGAGTTACTGCATGTACCAGCAGCTGTATAGGTGAGTGAATAGGAGTGTGAATTGTTGTGTGAGTGGGTGAGTGTGTGAGTGGCTGTGTGGGTAAGTGAATGGGGTTGTCAGTGACTGTAGGGATGAGTGAGTAACTTGTTGACTTCTTGCTGTATAGATGAGTGAGTGGTTTTGTTAATGGTTGTGTGGGTGTGTGACTGCCTGTGTTATTGGCTCTATGCAAGAATGTCTGTTTGCGTATGTATATGTGTGAGTGAGTACTAGTACCAGTTGCTATATGAGTGAATGGGTGTGTGACTGTTTGCATAAGTGAGTGAGTGCATTTATAAGTGGCTGTATGGTTAATTGTGAGCTAGTATCAGTGGATGTATCGATCAGTGAGTTGCTGTGTGAGTGGCCACATGGGTGAGTGACCACTTCTGTGAGTGGGTATATACATCAGTGAATGCTCATATATGTGGCTGTATGAGCTATGGGTAACTGACTTTTAGGGTTCGTAGTTGTATGGATGACTGAATGGATATGTGAGTGGCTGCATGAGTAAATTGGTGGCTGAGTGAATAGTTGTATGGGGGAGTGAGTGGCTGTGTCTGTGACTGTATGAGTGAGGAGTTAATATGAGAATATGTTTTCTTCTTAAATAGGGAAAACAAACTAATAGTAAATTAACACAAGAGTAGTTTAAATTTCAAAACACTTTTAATGGTTCTGTATAAGCAAAATGTATGTGATAGAAAACATGTTCTGAGACATCTAATGACATTCAACACACAGCACCTGCTGTGGAAAACTAAAACGAACATAAATATATGTTAGTATTTGATCTTTGTTATTATAGAATCACACCAACATATATTATTTATACTGTAACATTATATTACAACATAGTTCAAATATAACTTTGCCTTTTTAGCTGCTCTCAATTTTCAAACTTCTTCAGCATAAACTGTGGCCTGTATGAAGCATCATCTTAGAATAGCGGGGAAAAAAACAATCAATGGATTGTAAGAAAAAACAACACGCACAATACAACACAATGATTAAGTGTAGCTGTGAATTGCACTCACTACAATTCCTTAATTAATTTCTTTTACTACAGTTACCTCAGTGATTTAAACAAACCTAAGTTAAAAATATTTCTAAAATTATTATATCTGGTACAGTATTACAAATAAATACAAAGTATGAGTTTCCAATTTGGAACCCACTCCTCTACATCATTGTAGCATTACTATAAGTATTTTCCACTTCTTGTTAGGAATAACGTAGAGAAAATATATCATCTACACTTTGGGCAGATCATATTTTGTTAGCATTCTTCAACATTTTCTCAAAAGACACAGTTTGGGAAACTGGTTGAAAGGCTAAGTAAAATTGCGGGGGGAAAAATCCCTGGCACTAGTGGTCTTTCTGTTCCTCCAGGGGGTAAAACGACTTTCATTTTTTTTGGGGGGGGGCATTGGCATGCCTGTTATTGGGCAGCCTGCACCCTCATTTCATTTGCCCAAAAAAAATTCCTGGGGTCCAGGGGAGGAAGAAAGAGTGATGTGCCCAAAAGACAAAGAGGGGAGCAAAGGCCCTTGCGCTCCCCCTCCCTGGTGCTAGTGATTGGATCACTGCTTGGGGATCACCCTCCTGGGGTGATCCCCAAGCAGGGTACCATTGGAAAGGGGAAATTCTCCCTTTAGAATGATACCCCTCCCAAGTGTTTCGGTGCTCGGGGGCTGAGATAGCCCCACGAGCATCTCAGCCCCCAAGCACTGAAACACTGAAACTGTAATGACGACAGCACGCCATGAGCGTGATCGTCATTACACTGAAAACCAGGGGAGGGCCTCGGGAGATTGGGAAAGCTCTTCCCCACCTCCTGAGGCACAAAAATAAAATGGAAATCCCTCTGCTATTTACAGCTGAGGGATTTCCTGCCCCTGTCCTTATGATGGAATGGTTCGTCAGGAGCACCGGAGCAACAATGCTCATGACGGAACCATTCTGTCATGAGCATCAAAGGGGTTAAAATATAAACTAAAATACATAACACTAATTTAAAAATGATATTATATTTTAAACAACTATGTTCTTGCAAATGATACTAATGACTTCTATATTTTTAAAACAATATTTCTTACCTTAAATTCGATATTCTTGACCACGATATTCTTGTTGTCGATAGTTTTGTGTCACAGTATTTCCAACTCAATATTTGTGTAAGTCTACATTTCCAACTCAATATTCTGTTTTAATACCTCGAGTGCCAGGGTGTTATTAAGATAATGAGACATGGAGCAAAGTACTGAGACACTCTAGTCATGTATGTAGCCAAGTACTCACTTAAACATGGGTAGATATATAAGAATACAGTAGTGGATCTAAAAGGATATTCAGTAAGAAAGTAATAAACACAGTATTAATTTATTTTATTTATTTATGAGTTTTTTATATCACTTGCTAGACCCGAAGGTATCAGAGCACTTAATAATGCGAGATCATTAGATTGGAATACATGCAAAAAAACAGACAAAGAAAATCATTCAGCCGCAGCAGTAGTTACAGTACGAAAACATAGGAACCGATTGAGCTAAAAAATGTACAAGACATAGTGGACCGCTGAAACACTAGTTTAACCGCTACAACTGGTCAAGGCAGAGTGGGTATGAGCTTTGGGAAGGGTATACAACCTTTACGACGAATCTTTTACCACGCACTACCATTACAACGCAGTCATTACAAAGCAAACCATTACAACGCATTGCGCTGGGGGACGCTCTAGGATAGGGAAAGAGTTTAATTTACTATCCAACACCTTCCCTAGTGTCCACGGAGACTGGAGTTGGAATAGTAAATTAAACTATTCACTATCCAGCACCCCAAAGCGCTATGCGTTGTAATGGTATGCTTTGTAAAAACCGTGTTGTAAAGGTATGCGTGGTAAAAATATGCGTTGTAACGTCATACATCCGCCAGGACTTCTGGGGACTCACACAGTACCAAAAAACACAGTTGATGGACAGAATGCAGACCAATGTCTTACATTCACCCCAGTACAAAGATCTGGGCCTGAATCCATCGTTTTTTGCACTCCACACCACCCTAGGTCAGACAGTGGCTATATGCAAATCAGCCTTGACCCTGTGCCTCATGGGAACAGTCCAGCCCGAACTACCAAGCCATGTCTTTCCTAGACCGGAATCAAGCATTCAAGGACCGATTTCTGGCTAACACAGTACCCCCTTGAGGGTGACACATGACTCATGTGTCCCGTGACAGTCTGCCTGGCGCAGATCTCCCGACCCCTGTATACCTGACAGGGCGCGAATATCCCAAGGACAGAAGTGGTGTCACCTTGGCCACTCCTGGGAGACCTAGCCCTTCAGGCTGGTCCCTGACTCACTGGTTCTCCCACTTGGAACTCCTTCCCCCTCTCACCCCTCAGTCTGGACTTCTGCACCCTCCCAACTGGAGTGGTACTGCCAAACACAAGAACTGATGGAGGCCTGGTTACAGGCACTCCCCGTTCACCAGACACTAGGAGCTCCTCCTCAAATGGCCTACTAGCACCTCCTAGGCCCCCAACCTGGTGGTCCCTTAAGGAACCCTCCAGGCCCTGGGACTGGGTTTCGGGCACAGTGAGACACACCGTCCCACACTCACTCCTTCTCCACTGAGACCGCACATGAGCCCCTACACCCCTCCCACTACTCTGAGACCTAACAGGGCTACACTGAACCTCTTCCACCTCACAGGTCTGTAGGATATCTGTGCCACTCCTTTTGGGATCACTCCCCATTGCCTCCTCAGATTCTCTGGAATCCACCAAGAGGTCTGCCTCCAACGCAGGCTCTCTGGGGTCAGAAACTCACACTCTACAGGGTGTTGGCATAGCTCTGGAAAACAGGGACTTAACATAAGCTCTCCAACAAATGAATCACCCAGCACCCCCACAGTTGTTAACCAAGCTACCCTTTGCCTTACCCTCTAGTACCTCACACAAGCACCCCACACCACTCTCCTGAGACTGTCAAGACAGTGTACTACTGTTTCTGTCACACAACCCACACTCTTCTGGCTGGTCTTCACGCTCACACACCAAGATTTCTACCATGGGGGAAGCCCTCTTCCTGCACCTCTCATCTAGAGTCAGTAGAATGTCCCTCCCACCACTAGGAATATGATCCCCTGTGCCAGTCCCTCAGTCTACTTCAGGGACACTGCACTCCACTGGAACTACATCATAAACCTGAACCCCCTGGTGTATGTTGAACCCCTCCCTCAAGTCAGGCACCACATCTCTGGATGTTTGTACCTTTCTCTCAGCACTGGAAACTATAATCTTGTTACCACCATCTGAGCTGGACTCCCACCTCCAACTCAGCAAAGCTCACCTCTTGAGCTACTCATGTTTCTTCTTCAGTTGAGATGTAGTTTAGTTTGTAGTTGTGCACAGCTATAAGTTAGGTTGTAGATTAAGGCATTGAATCGTGCTCCTTTGTATACTCCCTGCATTGGAGTATTGCTATAAACTAAGAGATGCACTAGCACTGAGCGGCACTAGTGTCACAAAAGGCACTGATTATTCATGTGCTGGATCAACCAGCTAATATTAATCAAAAAGTATTCCACGTTCAAAAGTTCCTTTTCATTGCAGTATTTTATTCATACTTCAGTTGATATGTTCAGTGGTCCATAATCAAAATTCATTCACTTTTTTGTTACAATTCATTAGTTCCCAACCATCCACTAGTTCCAATGCATTTCGGCCCACTGGCCTTCATCTGGGAAATCTCTGAAACAAAGAGTGGTATCTGTCACTGTATGCGCTTTAACAACAGTAAGTAAATCATTTACCAATAACTAGCATCTTTCACATTCATGCATTTTTTGGTGCTGCCATTTAAAACTTCCCGTATTTAAAACTTCCCGTGTTTAAACACTCGTGCAGTATTTTCACCCATATTCAAAGCAACCAGTACACAATTAGGAATCGAACCGGTAACAGGGTGCAGGTAACCTAGCAGGTTAGTGTCATGTTAAACTGAGACGTGTTTGGTAGCTGTCGTATATAACAATACTCATATAGGGTAATGCCATTGGAAAAAGCTCACAAGTCCTTTAAGTAAGCTCTTTGCGTTAAGCGTGATGCAACATGAATATTTAAATCACAGTTCTCAGGACGCTGATGTTTCGTGCGCGCGCGTACACTCTAGATAAATATTTTGAGTTCTAAGATTATTACGCTAAGCAACATTACGAGCGAGCTAGCAGCAACTGTTTCTTACCGGTTATGCGGGAACGTTGGTTCTCTAAGCGCTGCCGAGGCTGACAGCGCGGTACTAAGTTGGCGTGTGACGCGTGTGGGTTGTGCTAACGGATTTTAAAGGCGCGCCTGCATTCGTTAAAGGGCTAGTACACAATTTATGATCAAATTTCAAAACGGTGCTAACTTTTCACTGTTAAACAATATTAACGGTAGTCTACCATGGAAACAGAAATACATAATACATTCAGATGTCATTACAAGCTTATAAATAGCAACCAAATTCAGTTCTTTCATTAATCCCCTGTGGGCGCAAAGTCTGTAAGTGAAATATCCAATAATTTTCACGTTTTAACAAAGTCTTTTTGTTGTCTCTCTCCTCATCTCTTTCCACAATTTCCAGTATACATGCTCTGATCTGGTTAATCTGATGGTTTTGTTCAATAAAGTGATTAGCAACCGCTGATTTTGCTGCTTTTGTTCTTATATTACTCTTATGCTCAGTCAATCTTCTTGAATTGTGGAGTGATGGTAGAGTATTTGCTCACGCATGTGATTTTGGTGGTTTCTTTCTTGGTTTTGGATATTAGGAGAGACTGTCTGTTTTCTGCTGTAGCTCTTTTATGAGCTTCCTCCAATATTTCCTCCGGATATCCTCTTTTTCTGAATTTGTTAATCATACTGATGGCTTGTGTTTTAGATTCCTTTGGGTCTGAGACAATTCTTTGTACTCGAAGTAATTGAGAGTATGGAAGGTGTTGCTTGAGCGGTGTGGGGTGGAAGCTTTGGTAGGCCAGGAGGTTGTTGCGATCCGTCGCCTTGGAGTATAGGGTGGTTTCAAACTTGTCACCTATTTTGGCGATTGTTACATCCAAGTAGTTGATGTGTGTGTCACTTATATTATACGTGAACTGAATTCTGGGATCAATCTTGTTTAACTGGTTGATGTTCATGATGAGTTGGTCTTGTGTTTCTTTCCAGAGAATAAAGATGTCGTCTATAAATCGCAGATATAGACATAGCCCTTGTTGCCATTGGATGTTCTGTAGAATGTGTTTATTTTCATACACATGCATGAAAATATTAGCGTATGCCGGGGCTGCTGGATTTCCCATGGCGGTACCAGACTTTTGTAGGAACCATTTATCTTCCCATTTGAAGAAACTGTGCATTAATGTGAAATTGAGCAGCTCGAGTAAGAATATTTTCATATTTTCGTCATATTCCATCTCCAGTAGTGCAGCTTCCACGGCCTCGATCCCCAAGGTGTGGGGTATGGAGGTGTACAGTGCTTGTACGTCAATAGTGCACATAAGTATTTTTTCATTCGGATCCAATTTCACGTTGGCCAGCTTGTTTAAGAAGTCTGTAGTGTCCTTAATGAAGGAGTTCATCTTGATAACATAGGGTTGGAGGTATTTGTCTATCAGTTTCCCAATAGGTTCCTGTATACTCCCGCATGTTGATACTATGGGGCGACAAGGTGGGTGCAAAGGATCCTTGTGGATCTTGGGTGTGAGGTGGAATTTGGGTGTCTTAGGGTGATCCATAGTGAGGTATTTTTTCATTTTGTCATCCACGCATCCTTTGTTGATGCCCTCATCTATGATATTTCGTAGTACTGCTTGGATATCCTTGGTGGGGTTTGTGTGTAATTCCATATAGGTATTCTCATCTTTTAGATGCACCTGGGCTTGTGACATGTAGTACTCTTTATTCATGATGACCAAGGCGCCACCCTTATCCGCTCTCTGACAGATGATATGTGGATTGGATGCTATGTTTTTCAAAGTAGCCAGTTCTTTTTGTGTTAAGTTTTTACTCTTTGTGCCTTTGCGGTAATTGATCTTACTAAGGTCCTGTTTAACCAGTTGTTCGAATAAATCCAATGTTTTATGGCTAATGGGGGCCATGTAGGTACTGGTGGTGGTGAGTCCTTTCAATGAATCTTCCTTGGTAGGTTGTTGATCCTGTTGTTCTCCAATGATATTAGTAAAGAAATGACGCAATCTGAGTTTTCTCATCAACTTGAAGAAACTTATATTGACTTCTAGATGATTCGTATTAGTGGTGGGTACAAATGAAGTGCCTTTTTGTAAAGTGTTCATCTGTAGCTTATTTAGGTGAATATCAGAAATGTTGATGACTAGGTTGTCCTGGTCTTCTTCTTGTCTTTCTTGGACATCGTTTGTCTGGTTTGTGGAGGTTCCTTCTCCTTCGTTTGTTCTGTGCTTTCGTCTTGACCTCCTCGGTCGTCCCCTTCGTCGGGGCCTTCTCCTAAAAAAGGCTGTGCTGTAGTGCTTGTGGAAGCTGTAGTGGGTGCTCTTAAGGGTCTCTTACCCGCTGTGTCGGAGGTACCATCTGTATCCGAAGATGAAGTATCAGTCTGTTGGGTGTAAGGGCGATTTTGTCTCCTTTTTGCGTATACTTCTGCCCAACTATAAACTTCATTCAATTTATAGTCGATGGTGTCTCGACGATATTTCCGTAACTTTCTTTCATTAACCTCCTCTGTGTGTTTTGCCAATTGGGTCTTCGTTTCCTCAAGTATTTGTTCAAGTTCTTCTGTGGTCATCATTTTACTTAGTTCTTCCTTAACTGTGGTTATCTCTCTTTCAAGTTCCTCCAGTATTTGGGACAGCTCTTCAACTATCAACAAAATCAGGTCCAAAGAACATTTATTTAAGATGGCATACCATTTATCAGTGAATTTTTTCGAATTTTTGCAAAGTGATGGCTTTAATAAAATTCTCAGTCCCCTCGGGATTCTAGATGCTTTATGGTATCTGACCATGGTACTCGCGTGGAGTCGTTGATTGATAATCTTGCGTGACAGGTACAACAATTGTTTCATTTGTTGATCTTTGGATTTGGTTGAGGTGTATGTAATTGTTTCCTCATGGATAAGTGAATATATTTTTGCAGACTCCTCATTTGTATATGCGAAAGTATCAGCTTTTGTTTCCGTGAGTTTTGTAATTTCATCGTATTGCATTTTGATCATATGCATGCTACAACTATGTGGCAGGACTGTGAGATGTAGTTTAGTTTGTAGTTGTGCACAGCTATAAGTTAGGTTGTAGATTAAGGCGTTGAATCGTGCTCCTTTGTATACTCCCTGCATTGGAGTATTGCTATAAACTAAGAGATGCACTAGCACTGAGCGGCACTAGTGTCACAAAAGGCACTGATTATTCATGTGCTGGATCAACCAGCTAATATTAATCAAAAAAGTATTCCACGTTCAAAAGTTCCTTTTCATTGCAGTATTTTATTCATACTTCAGTTGATATGTTCAGTGGTCCATAATCAAAATTCATTCACTTTTTTGTTACAATTCATTAGTTCCCAACCATCCACTAGTTCCAATGCATTTCGGCCCACTGGCCTTCATCTGGGAAATCTCTGAAACAAAGAGTGGTATCTGTCACTGTATGCGCTTTAACAACAGTAAGTAAATCATTTACCAATAACTAGCATCTTTCACATTCATGCATTTTTTGGTGCTGCCATTTAAAACTTCCCGTATTTAAAACTTCCCGTGTTTAAACACTCGTGCAGTATTTTCACCCATATTCAAAGCAACCAGTACACAATTAGGAATCGAACCGGTAACAGGGTGCAGGTAACCTAGCAGGTTAGTGTCATGTTAAACTGAGATGTGTTTGGTAGCTGTCGTATATAACAATACTCATATAGGGTAATGCCATTGGAAAAAGCTCACAAGTCCTTTAAGTAAGCTCTTTGCGTTAAGCGTGATGCAACATGAATATTTAAATCACAGTTCTCAGGACGCTGATGTTTCGTGCGCGCGCGTACACTCTAGATAAATATTTTGAGTTCTAAGATTATTACGCTAAGCAACATTACGAGCGAGCTAGCAGCAACTGTTTCTTACCGGTTATGCGGGAACGTTGGTTCTCTAAGCGCTGCCGAGGCTGACAGCGCGGTACTAAGTTGGCATGTGACGCGTGTGGGTTGTGCTAACGGATTTTAAAGGCGCGCCTGCATTCGTTAAAGGGCTAGTACACAATTTATGATCAAATTTCAAAACGGTGCTAACTTTTCACTGTTAAACAATATTAACGGTAGTCTACCATGGAAACAGAAATACATAATACATTCAGATGTCATTACAAGCTTATAAATAGCAACCAAATTCAGTTCTTTCATTAATCCCCTGTGGGCGCAAAGTCTGTAAGTGAAATATCCAATAATTTTCACGTTTTAACAAAGTCTTTTTGTTGTCTCTCTCCTCATCTCTTTCCACAATTTCCAGTATACATGCTCTGATCTGGTTAATCTGATGGTTTTGTTCAATAAAGTGATTAGCAACCGCTGATTTTGCTGCTTTTGTTCTTATATTACTCTTATGCTCAGTCAATCTTGTTTTCAGTTTGCGTTCAGTTTGTCCCACATATGCTTTACCACATGGGCATTTTAACATATAGATGACATTCTTCGTGTCGCAAGTTCCATTGACCAGTAATCTAATCTTGTTACCCCGCATGGGGTGTGTGATGGTGTTACCCTCCAAAATGTTATTGCAATTACTGCAGTTTCTCTCCTAATATCCAAAACCAAGAAAGAAACCACCAAAATCACATGCGTGAGCAAATACTCTACCATCACTCCACAATTCAAGAAAATTATCAAAAAACATTGGCGCTTGCTCCAAACAGAATTAGATTTCAATAATATCTTTCAGGATGAACCCATTTTTGCATTTACTAGAGCAAAGAACCTAGGTGAAATCATTAAAAAATCCATTTCCCTCAAACAACCTACTACCTACAAAGGCACCGTCCCCTGCAGAAACTGCAGTAATTGCAATAACATTTTGGAGGGTAACACCATCACACACCCCATGCGGGGTAACAAGATTAGATTACTGGTCAATGGAACTTGCGACACGAAGAATGTCATCTATATGTTAAAATGCCCATGTGGTAAAGCATATGTGGGACAAACTGAACGCAAACTGAAAACAAGATTGACTGAGCATAAGAGTAATATAAGAACAAAAGCAGCAAAATCAGCGGTTGCTAATCACTTTATTGAACAAAACCATCAGATTAACCAGATCAGAGCATGTATACTGGAAATTGTGGAAAGAGATGAGGAGAGAGACAACAAAAAGACTTTGTTAAAACGTGAAAATTATTGGATATTTCACTTACAGACTTTGCGCCCACAGGGGATTAATGAAAGAACTGAATTTGGTTGCTATTTATAAGCTTGTAATGACATCTGAATGTATTATGTATTTCTGTTTCCATGGTAGACTACCGTTAATATTGTTTAACAGTGAAAAGTTAGCACCGTTTTGAAATTTGATCATAAATTGTGTACTAGCCCTTTAACGAATGCAGGCGCGCCTTTAAAATCCGTTAGCACAACCCACACGCGTCACACGCCAACTTAGTACCGCGCTGTCAGCCTCGGCAGCGCTTAGAGAACCAACGTTCCCGCATAACCGGTAAGAAACAGTTGCTGCTAGCTCGCTCGTAATGTTGCTTAGCGTAATAATCTTAGAACTCAAAATATTTATCTAGAGTGTACGCGCGCGCACGAAACATCAGCGTCCTGAGAACTGTGATTTAAATATTCATGTTGCATCACGCTTAACGCAAAGAGCTTACTTAAAGGACTTGTGAGCTTTTTCCAATGGCATTACCCTATATGAGTATTGTTATATACGACAGCTACCAAACACGTCTCAGTTTAACATGACACTAACCTGCTAGGTTACCTGCACCCTGTTACCGGTTCGATTCCTAATTGTGTACTGGTTGCTTTGAATATGGGTGAAAATACTGCACGAGTGTTTAAACACGGGAAGTTTTAAATACGGGAAGTTTTAAATGGCAGCACCAAAAAATGCATGAATGTGAAAGATGCTAGTTATTGGTAAATGATTTACTTACTGTTGTTAAAGCGCATACAGTGACAGATACCACTCTTTGTTTCAGAGATTTCCCAGATGAAGGCCAGTGGGCCGAAATGCATTGGAACTAGTGGATGGTTGGGAACTAATGAATTGTAACAAAAAAGTGAATGAATTTTGATTATGGACCACTGAACATATCAACTGAAGTATGAATAAAATACTGCAATGAAAAGGAACTTTTGAACGTGGAATACTTTTTTGATTAATATTAGCTGGTTGATCCAGCACATGAATAATCAGTGCCTTTTGTGACACTAGTGCCGCTCAGTGCTAGTGCATCTCTTAGTCTTCTTCAGTTGAGACACTCATGGCCTCAAGTCTCTCGAGCTCCAAATCAAGCTCCCTCATTCTCAACTCATGGGCCAAGGTCACTTTCAATTCTTCCAGGGTACGGGCATTTTTGCTCTCCTCCGCCGCCCTCTCTACTTCCAACTGCCTCATCTTGATTCTCATTACTTCTAATTCATAATCTCTAACCCTTTGGTTTTCCTCTAACTCCTCTGGGGAAAAACTTTCAGCTGAATAGTTGCTGCCATCCCTCTAGACGGCTCTGGGCACAGTCATATCCTGTGACCTGAAACCATCCCCTTTTGCATCCTCATCCACTTCTGCACCATCTGTCTCCCCAGCCTCTTTGGTCTCCCACCAGGCCCTTAAGGCCTTCTGTAACTCCTCCTTCTTAGAGCGGCGCTTCATGGGGCATCCAAAGTTCCTGCAGAACTGCTTGAGTTGACCTACTTTGTAATCACTTAACATTTCAATATCAAAATCCAGTTCTGCAACCTCACTTGCTGGTTTACCATTCAAAGACATGATGCTTGGATTCTTTCAGGGTTACGATCAAAAAGAGAACTAAAGCAAAAAAAAACTCAAATGTAGTATATGGTGGCGAAGTGGTCTGCCCTCACTAGTGATGTACACCAGTCACTGTGGGTCTAGTACATATAAAAGTTCAAATCCCACCGCTGACCAACAATGTTAGAACTAGGGGTCACTAGTTAGCAGAGGTAGGCACCACTGTCCAAATAGGGACCCTTGCTTCTAGTCAGGGTAAGGAGGAGACACTCTTTAGATAACCTCTGCTCACCCACTTGGTAGCTTGGCACAAGCAGTCAGGCTTATTAAAGGCAATGTGTAAAGTATTTGTACCAACACTCACAGTAACACAGTGAAAACACCACAAACTGACTCCACAACAGTTTAGAAAAATAAAGGTATTTAATCTAAACTACACATGACCAAAACAACAAAAATCCAACATACACAGTTCAAGAATATGGTTGTGAAAGAATTCTTAAAGTTGCAATAAAATAATCCACAGTTGCGTGAAAAGTTCACAGTTGTATCACGTTTAGCCAACAGTACCTTTAAATGCGACAAAGTTCCAAAGCAGAAGCTAGTGCGGTGGAAAACAAGATGTGTTGCTCCTGAGACCATGGGGAGGCGTTGGCGACAGTCCTGCTGCAGCAGCAGGCGTGTTGCAACGAATCCAGTCTTTATGGGGAGGAAGGCGATGACTTGTATGGATTCCGGTGCGTAGGTTACGTAGGAAGTTTGGTCTTGCAAAGTCACACTGTGATGATCTGTAGGGGCTGTGACGATCTCCGGGGCAACGAAAAGTGATCCAGCAGCAATTTTCCTCTCGCAGCTCCTCGATGCGATGGCTCTGCGACGATGTTCGCAGCGACGTGATGCGGTCCGCAAGCAGGCGGTGCGGCGATCTCACTCAGCGATGACAGGCTCTGCGACGATGCTCGCAGAGATGATGATCTTCCCACAAACGAAGGATGCAACGTCTCCGGAAGTGGCAACAGGCGCTGCGACGATCTCAGCCTTCGTAGCGGCGGAAATTTCTTCGCGCTGTCGGGGAGGCGCTCCGCTAGCGAGCAATGCGATTACTTTTCTGTAGTAAAGTCTCTCAAATCTTGGTTTCCAGCTTCCCCGCACAGGTACAACTTCCAGAGGCACCACAACTGTCCCAAGCACTCTAGGAAGGACAGAGCTCTCTCAGCAGAGCTCAGGGAAGCAGGGAGTGTAGCCCTTTTGTTGCTGGGACTTCAAAACAGGGAGACAGCTCACAACAGACCCATAGAGATTCCTTCAAGTAAGGGGACAAAGCAACAACACAGTCCTTCCCCTCTCCTAGGCAGCAAAGCAACTGCAGGTCAGTACAGCATCACACAGCAGGGCAGTCCTTCTTCTTCTTCAGTCTTCCAGTTTTCTCCTTGGCAGAGGTTCCTTCTTGTTTCAAAGATGATCTAATTTCTGTAGTCAGGGGTCCTGTACTTATACCCCTAAAAGTCTTTGTTCCCTTTGTGCAGGAGGGCTCTGAGCCCTGTCTAAACCAGTTCTGGGTGTTCCTTGAGCACTTTGTTTTCCTGGCCTCTCCCTTCCTTTCAGAGAGAGGGGCAGGGTCGTCAGCCGCCCAGCAGGAGATGGAGCCAGCATCGTGGAGGGAATGCACAGTCCTGGAGCACTTTGTTGACATGATTCCTTCTCTCCTTTCACAGTGCAGGGCAGGGCATCAGACGCACCACAGGGGGTGGGAGCTAGCACTGTGGGGGGCGGGCACAGTCCTATTCAGGTCCCAGTTGCAACTCCTCCCTCCCATCTAGATGCAGATCTCTCTATTCACCACTGGGCGGACTCATTCTGTCTTCTGGAATCCCCCAGCCCTGTCACTCACAAACCGGACAGTCAATTCACAAACCAGCCAAGGCACAAAGAAAGGTCAGACAAGAGAACAGCTACTTTCTAAAAGTGCTATTCTCAAACACAGGATTTAAAAAACACCTTTCCTAAAAGATGTGTTAATAAATTCTGAGTTCAGGGATACCAGACTTTTATGTCCTATCTTGCACACATCTTCTGAACATGGCAGCCCGGCTAACAACAGGTTGCAATTGGTTTGAGCACATCACACCGACCCTCAAGAGCCTCCATTGGCTCCCAATCGAGGGAAGATGTTTCTACAAGACCGCTTGCATCACCCACAAAGCCCTTCACACACATAACCCCAACTACCTGGAGAACAAACTTTCAAAAGCTGGTAGAGCCAGATCTCTATGGAGCTCCAATGCAACTTCTTCTCACACCTCCCAAACTGAAAAAGAAATCCTCCAAGACACATTATTTCTCTGGAAATGCTCCCATGATATGGAACTCACTCCCGAGTGACCTGTGCTGCAACCCTCATTTTCGTGTTTCAATCGGGACCTTAAACACCTACTGCTCAACAAATACTTTAACACTCACTCTAACTGAGCTATGTTCCCAAAGGATGTATGACGTTACAACGCATACTTTTACCACGCATACCTTTACAACGCGGTTTTTACAACGGATACCATTACAACGCATAGCGCTTTGGGGTGCAGGATAGTGAATAGTTTAATTTACTATTCCAACTCCAGTCCCCGTGGACACTAGGGAAGGTGTTGGATAGTAAATTAAACGTATTCCCTATCCTAGAGCGCCCCCCAGTGCAATGCGTTGTAATGGTTTGCGTTGTAATGACTGCGTTGTAATGGTATTGCGTGGTAAAAGATTTGTTGTAAAGGTTGTATACCGTCCTGGCGTGCCAGGCAAGTGCACAACTGCAGGTATTGGTCCCTGGGTTGGGAGACCAGGTTCAGGATCTGCCTGACCTGGAAGGGAGGACATCTGTAACCAGTGTCCTGACCAGTTTTGCTTCCAGAGGTACCCTCCAGTAGGGAGGGCGCAGCGCTCTGGAAGGGGGTGCATCCTGAGGGTTTAGACCCTAGGTTGGGAGACCAGTTGCTGGAGAGAGGTCATGAACTGGTAGGAGAATTGTGTTCTGATGGCGCCTATCCTGGGAGGAGAGTGCAGGAACCCAGAAGGAGAGGTAGGGGGAGGAGAGTTTCACCCGTGACCTCTGGTCGGTCTGTGGGTACAGGACCGGAGCCGGCGGGCCAGTGTCAGGATGCCCTACCTGACTTGGCAAGAGGGAGAGTGGAAGGAAGGTATCAGCTACCACGGGGCTACTGCCCCCCACTCCCTGACACCACAGAGATTAGAGAGGCCTGACAGCCATACGGCCTGGCTCTCATCTCTGACAGCCGCCAGTGACCCCTGTGGTTGGTTGTCCTGGTGGATAGGGTTGCCCCTAGAAGGGGGGCAGGAGTCACACCCTGGGGGTGGACTGGGCCACACCGTTGTGTTAGCCAGGTGGGTACTGTGTACTAGTATGGGCATATCTGCGAGTGAAGTCCTGGTGCACCGGGCAAGTGTTGAACTGCAGGGGTTGGCCCTTGGGTTGGGAAGCCAGGTTCAGGTGTTGCCTGACCTAGAGGCTTTGAACCCTAGGTTTGAGGGCCAGGTCCGTGGTGTCCCCCCTGACCTGGGATCCCAGTTGCAGGATAGAACCACTGAACTGGTGGGCGAATGGTGCAGGACACCTGCCTCAGGTGCCCTGACTATTCTAGAAGGGGGTATCGCTCCAGGTGGGAGGGTACAGAGCACCAAGAAGGAGGAGGACTGGGTGTGGGGAAGCCCACCCCAGCCTCTTGTCCAGTCGCTGGATACAGGTCTAGGACAGGTGGGTCAGTGCCAGGGTGTCAGACCTGACCTGACAGAAGAGGGAGTGGACAAAGGGTGCCAAGCACCTGGGGCTACTGCCCCCCACCCTCTGACGCCACAGGGGTTTGAGAGTCCTGAGAGGCATAAGGCCTGGGTCTCATCCCTGACCACTGTTGGTGGCCACTGTGGCTTGCCGTCTGTCTGTTGGGACACACCTGTGAGCAAGTTAAGTTTAGGTGCTGCACCGGTGGTGTCCACAGGTGAGGAGAAGAGTTCTACATGGATTGGCGTGGTGGACCTTGAGAGTATAGATAGATTGATCCAACCGAGTTTAGGATGGCGTAGAACAGGAATAGTGCCCTGCTGTTTGGGCCAGTTTCCGTGTTCTATCGCCTTAAGCAGGGAATCCCCTTGAGGTATCTTTTGGTCTACCCTGCCTTTAGGCTGGAAGGGGGTTGTGTTGGAAATGGCCCTTTTTGCAGGGTTACCCCCAAACTTTTTGCTTCTTCCTCCCTTATTTTTCCTGACCCGTGGTTGCTGGCAATAGGACTCTGGGCACTATACCACTTCTGATCAGTGCTAAAGTGCATATGCTCTCTGTGTAAATTGTAATTGTAATTGGTTATCCACTATTGCCATATTTGTATCCCCCAGAAGTCCCTTTTAAAGTGCACTGAGTGTGCCAGGGCTGGTGATACAAATGCCACTATTGGGCCTGCAGCACTGGTTGTGCCACCCACATGAGTGGCCCTAAAATGGTGTCTCAGGCCTGCCACCACAGTGCCTGTGTGCAGTCTGTGAACTGCCATGTCCTCCTGGTCAGTGTCCCCACTGACAAGGCCTAACTCTTCCCTTTCTGTGAACATTGGTCATCCCTATGGAAGGCCTAAGGTACCCCCTTGGGTAGGGTGCAGCGTATGTGAAATGTAGAGCATGTACTGGTGCAGGTGACATGCTCTGGGAGTGAATTACAGCCATATTCGCTTTTCACTATTATAAGGCTATCTTGCCCATATGCTATCATGGGGAATGCTGGCTACAGTGGCTACCAGCATATCTTCCCATAGGTGCAAGATAGGACATAAAAGTCTGGTATCCCTGAAATCAGAATTTAATAACACATCTTTTAGGAAAGGTGGTTTTTAAATCCTGTGTTTGAGAATAGCACTTTTAGAGAGTAGCGGTTCTCTTGTCTGACCTTTCTGTGTGCCTTGGCTGGTTTGTGAATTGACTGTCCGGTTTGTGAGTAACTGGGCTGGGGGATTCCAGAAGACAGAATGAGTCCGCCCAGTGGTGAATAGAGAGATCTGCATCTAGATGGAACTTCTATGGCGTCCCGGTGCACAATCGCGGTGGTTCTTCGGTGCGATTGTGCACCGGGACGCCATCGAAGTTCCATTGCGAACTTCAGGACTCTATCTATGCTACCACGCTCCCCAGCCGGGTATTGGAAACTGCCAACCCTTAGGCTACCGCGCTCCACAGCGGGTTATTGAAAACTGCCAACCCGTAGGTAATCCTACCGGATCTCTCATTCGTGATCGCCATCCCCCTACCGGCCCCTGGGCCACCGGTTATGCTCCGTCCTCGCAACTGTAAATATCACTTGTGCTTCCCGGGGTACTACCTTTAGGCTCCCCATAGGCGTCCCATGCCGTATTATCCAGCAGCCCTTCAGCTTATCCTGTTCGAACAACTGGGGCGTTCCTTCTCCGTAAGGTTCTACACACTCGAGCCGGTGAGGTTCCGTGACAATTGTAAGTGGTGTTTTCGACTCGTACGAATATGGTCGAGTCTGGTATCTATGAACCGCAAATGACGAGTTTAGTAAGTGTGCGCAGTTTCGCTGTGCTAACCTAAACGATTCGTCTGTTACGTGGGTATTTTTATCTGTACCCACGGGTTCCATCTTGGATACGGCATCCATTTTGTCTCTTGCCCTCAAGTAGCCAGCGAACGGACGTTGTCCGCTTCGCGACCCTGGGACTCCCAAGATATTTACGGAAGACACATGTTCTTTGTAAGTGTCTTTATGATGAGGGAGATGCTACTGTAAAGCAGATGGCGCCGCTCGAGGCTCATCTTGCTGCACGGACTTATTGTCTCAGCCGTGCATCTCATTAGGCACGTCCCTTTGATGCCCGTATCTCGTGTTTCTCGATGCCTCCCCTTTTTACACCCTTTCCGATCTCCACACTGTCTCCGTCTTCCTATACACCTGTTCCTGTTCCTATTTCGATCTGTTTATTACCGATTGGAATGCACTAATGTTGGGAAGATGGGTTTTTACAGTTGGGAACCGCCAAATGTTTCTGCACTTATGTTCCGGACCTTATGTGTATCAAAGTGACCAAAGCGACCCCTCTGGGGGATGATTGTGGGAACCGGGTCATAAACTTTTGTGTTCAATGTAACCCTATGGGGAAATTGTGTATAAAAGGAGCGATTCACAGAACCAATTTGAAGCAGTCTCCCCAAGTTGCACGTGTGTTGCTTGTCGTGACTACTGTATTCCCTGCAGTAATAAACCTTGAATCTTTGACGCCGAAGGAAGTGTCCCGTGTCTCTGTGATTCGTACGCCGGAGCAGGTTACCCACGAAGGTTTCAGGTGTTGTGCCCTGGCACCGCTGGGTCCTAAATAACCCAGTCCTTCAGTTGGCGCCCAACGTGGGGCTGCATCAGTGGTACCGGTCCAAGCCCGACGATCGTGAGGAACTTCGTGTGAAATCTCCGAGGGAAGGTGCACCCCGCTTCATCGATCCCGTTGTCGAAATAAGTGGCCCGAAGACTTTTCCCGCGAAGATTCCCGCCTCCTGACGGCTGCGACGGACTGCTGCCCTGACTGTAGACCTGTTTTGGCGCCTGGCGTAGACCTTGGTAGAGCGAGACGAATGACGGGCCTTCCTGGTGACGCCATTGATCTTTGAGTTAAGTATTTGTGGGTCGCTCCCAGAGTCCTTGGTTGTTGACACTTTAGCGAGTGTTTTTGTTGTTGATGCTGCAAGAGTGTTTTTGTCGATGACACTTTGCTAGCGTTTTTGTTGTTGTTGTGTTGTTTGACGACTGCAGCCGCCAAAAACCGAGGGTTTTGTTCTTTGCTGGGACTTGGTAAATCCCGTAACCCTTGAAGTTTGTGAAACTCGGCTAGTGTGCAAGATGCCTGGTCGCAGTACTTTGTTTAGTTGCTTTAGACCTTGTGGTACGGACTCCCGACTGGAGGACTCGTGTCCGATACCTCCGGTTGGAACTCCGACTTATGAACTGTATAGTAAACACGGGCTAGGCCCGATTACTTTTAATGATTATTGGATCAAATATACGAAGAAGGACGGTGACCTTCGTTGGCCACCTCATGGTAGCTTCGAGGCCCCGATCTTAGATAATCTAGAGATTAAATTGTTCGAAAGAAAGTCAAGGCCGGCCATGTTTGATGCCTTTCGGTTGTGGCGTAAAGAAGCCCGACAGAAAGAAATCAGACAGACTAAACGAAATCAGCGAGATAATGTTGCTACCATGGTGAAGAAAGCAGAGCAATTTCAGCGTGACAAGGAGGTTAAGGATAAGGAAGTGTTTGATAGACTACAGCGTATGACTGTGGATAAATGTTATCCCGCTTTGCCTACGGAGTCGGAAAAGAAGGAAGAGTCAGTTGAGGATCCTTTAATGTCTTATCTTATGAAGTCGCCACCTCCGTATGTACAGGGTACCGCAGCTCCCGTGGTTCCTGCTGCACCTATTCCTCCGCCTATTCTTCCTGTGCCTGTTCCTCAACCTGCACCCGCTCTTCCGACTGTTCCTGCTCCTTTGCCTACTGCTATCCCTACTGCTCCTCCGCTTCCACATACTCCTGCTCCCGCTACTGCTCCTGTTTTATTAACTCCTGCTGTTGCTACTGTTTCTACTCCTTCACTTGTTAGCCCTGTGTCCTATACTTCTCCCTCTACACGTTCTCGTAATTCTCCTCTTGCGGCTAGTTTCTTTCATTCGCTCGGACCTGTTCATGGGTCCGCTGGTTCTGATGGTCCCCAGAGACGTAGTCAGCTTCCTGGAAACAGAGAACGCGTTGCGCTATATAATATGGCGATGGGTTGGATGGTGAACCCTCTTAGAAGTCCACCTCGTGTTGTGCTCGAAACATTTTGTCAATTCAATATACCAAACCAAAGATACGTGTTCGATGAAATGTGTAAGTTCCTTCGCGATCAGATATCGGCTGATGCGCCTGACGAGGTGCTGGCCGCTTTGTCTGATCTTCAGCTTCAGTTCTCGAACGGACTGATAGTGGATACCAACGTTCGACGTGCTGTTGAGCGGTTGCTATCTTTCCGTCCCGCTCCCATACCCCAAGCCTTATTTGTTGAGGATGTTGAAAGATTGCCAGATGAATCTGGTCAATTTCCTATGCGCGAAGTTCCACCGGTATGGATGCCAGCTGACCCTAATGCTCACCCTCCGACATTGGCGCATTTCCAGAGAGAATGGATACATCTCCCATGGAAACGCTCAGAAGTGTTACAGGTGAAGCAATCTTTGCCTGACCCTCGCAAAAATCCTACAGGGTATTACAAGGAATTATCGCAGCTCGTAGATGCTACGATAATGAACCTTGCTGATATTGATATGCTGTTCGGCAATGTTGTTCCGCAACCGGTATGGGCTAAGATTCGTCAGGCAAATCATCCGAATGAATTAGGTGGTGATTGGGCGGCCATTATAGCGGCTGATGGGTTACAAACTGGTGGTGCTAAACCCGACCAGTTGATTGCTGCTCTCCCTCAAAGAATAATACCGTTAATGAAGACTCTTATGCCAGCTATGAGGGTAAATTGGGACAAATTATCAGCTTGTAAGCAAAAGAAGGACGAGAGTGTTTCCGACTTCTTTACGAGGTTCGAGGAAGCATTCATCGACCATAGTGGTCAGGATATGGGCACTGAGGGTGGTCAAAGGTTATTCGTGGACAAATTTGTCTCTAACTTATTGCCCGATTTGAGCAATAAATTAAAGAATTCAGAGAGTGCGTGGGCCGTTTCTACTTCAGCTCAGATATTGGCCACAGCACAATATTATGAGAACAGAGAGAAAGAAGAGAACGACCGCGCTGATAAAAAGACGAAAGAGCTTAAGACTAAAGTGTTGCTTCAACAAGCATATCCTCCACGTTCAAATCAGAATGCATCCCAACAGAATAGATCGCAGTCGCAATCGAATCGATCGCAGCCGCGTAATGATTCCTCTTCCCAAAGATCATCGTTAGGGTACAATCAATGTGCTTATTGTAGACAGGAGGGACACATTAAATTCAATTGCCCTGTTCTGAATGATCGCAATAGTGGTAATTCGTCTAAAGGAGGTCGTGGTGGTTCGCATCAGGTGTCACGCGGTAGGGGTCGTGGCGCTCAGAATGATCGTTCCGATAACCCTTCTAATCCTAATAACTGTTTCGATCAACGTGGATCATCGCAAGGACGATCTGCGCAGTACAATGTAGATGATTATTACGTCGATCAGGGAACTGACGACAGTAATTACTAGGACAGCCAAAGACAAAGAGAGGGAGTGGTATCAGTTCCGGTTGATCAGAGAGGGCCTTACGTCGCAGTTGCTACATTGGGCGTTGTTGAGACTTTTCTGTTGGACACTGGTGCAGCGAAAAGTTCTATTATGCATTCGAAACTCCCTGGCGCACCTTTGTCTGGCTTAACAAATGTTTCCGTTGGATTCTCTGGCGCCCCCGTTAGCAATCCAGTTTCGCGCCCTTTGCCCCTTACAATTGGGCCACGTGAGCTTCAAGCTCCGTTAATTTTGACCACTGGTTGTGGTGAAAATCTTTTAGGCCTGGATTTGCTTAAACGTTTATATGCAACTTTGTATTGTTCTCCTGCGGGTGTAAAGCTTACGTTAGGAGAGAGGGTTGTCTCTCCTATGTATTTGTCTCTCGATAAGCTTCCACCGGAATTGAGTTCTCTTCCTGCGTCTTTGTGGGCAACAGGTCCCAACGATGTGGGCCTACTTGACATCTCCCCTTATGTTGTTCAGTTGAAATCTAATGTGCGATTGCCACGTATTCCCCAGTATCGTATCTCTCTTGATGGTGAACGAGCATTGTTAGCGATCATTTATGATCTGATCGAGAAAGATGTTATTGAAGAGACTCGGGGAAACGTATGCAACAGCCCTGTACTGCCCATCCTTAAACGTACTGATCCTTCAAAACCGCCCGTTTATCGTTTTGTTATCGATTTACGGCAGGTGAATAAAATTGTGGTTCCTCAATTTCCTGTTGTGCCTGACATCACGGCGTTACTGACTCTGATTCCAGCTTCTGCATCGTGGTTTTCGGTGATTGACTTAAAGAATGCGTTCTTTAGCATCCCGATTGCCGAGGAGAGCAGAGACCTTTTCGGTTTCTCTCTCGGTGGACGCAGCTTCCGGTTCAAGCGCGCTCCTCAGGGCTACTGTGAAAGTCCATCGATTTACAGTCAAGCCTTGAAGGGTCAACTGGATGCGTTTAGGTTGCCGGTCGGTGCGGCCTTAATCCAATACGTCGACGACTTATTGGTGGCTGCCGATACTCAGGACATTTGCAAAATTGCTACGGTGTCATTACTGCAACATCTCTGTGAGTTGAATCATAAGGTGTCCCCTTCTAAACTCCAATATTGTTGTCAAGAAGTAACCTATCTAGGTCACTTATTGTCAAAGGAGGGAAGGAGGTTGACCCCAGAAAGAATTGCAGCGATTGCGCGAATGGCTGTGCCAAAAACCCAAAGAGATGTGCGTGCCTTTCTAGGTATCACGTCGTACTGCAGGCAATGGATTCCTAATTTTTCATTGCTAGCGAAACCATTGGTGGCTCTTACGTGCAAGGATGTTTCAACTCCTTTACCATGGACGGATGAATGTCAGAAAAGTTTTTCTGAACTGCGTGATTCATTGTGTTCGGCTCCTGTGTTGGGTACTCCCGACTATAGCAAGCCGTTTACATTATATGTTCACGAGCGGGAAGGTTGTGCTTTGAGTGTCTTAACGCAACCTTTTGGTGGTAAACAGCGTCCATGTGCATATTTTTCCTCGACCTTGGACCCAGTAGCTAGAGCATTGCCGAGTTGCTTGAGAGCAACAGCGGCAGCTGCGGTCTCTATCCGACAATCAGCAGGACTGGTCATGGATAATATGCTTACGGTGATGGTTCCGCATGCAGTCGATACTCTTTTGAATCGTACGAAAACCCAGCACTTGACGAGTGCGAGATTGTCTGGGTACGAGCTGACGTTGCTGGCAAGTCATATTCAGATAAAACGTTGTAATGTTCTGAACCCGGCAACTTTGTTACCAATTAGCGCAGAGTCAGATGAAGTAGCAGAACATGATTGCTACTTGAGGACAGAGGAAGAAACAAAAGGTCGAGTGGACCTTAAAAACACTCCATTAGAAGATCCAGATGGTACATTGTATGTGGATGGGTCATGTTTTAAGTTGCCGAATGGCGATGTGACTACCGCCTATGCTGTTGTAACGTTGAATACTGTTGTTGAGACTGCAAGGTTGAATCAGAATTCTGCCCAGGCTGCAGAGTTGATCGCTCTCACTAGAGCGTGTGTGTTAGCAAAAGGGAAACGTGTGAATGTGTTTACCGACAGCCAATATGCATTTGGCGTCGCACATAGTTTTGGAGATTGTGGAGAGAGAGAGGTTTCTTGACGTCGCACGGTACGAAGATACAGCATGGCCAACTTGTGAATGATCTTTTGGATGCACTGACGTTGCCTAAACAAGTGGCGATTGTTAAATGTAGTGCGCATCGTAAGGTGACGGATGATATTGGTCGTGGTAATGCGTTTGCAGACGAGATTGCTAAGGAGACTGCCCGGAACCTTAGCACTCGGATGTATGTGACGAGTTCGGTTAGGTGGCCTACAGAATCGAGCATGTGTGAAGACACTATTGAAAGTGTGAAAGAAATTCAGAATGAGGCCACCGATACTGAAAAGGTGAAATGGAAAGAAAGCACGGGAAAGTTGGATGCGAGTGGTTGTTGGATTGATTTGTCGGATCAGAAAAGATGGTTGTTGCCTGATGCGTATGTGCTGGCCGTTGTGACAATGGCGCATGGGTTAGCACATATTAGCGCGAAAGGTATTTGTAAGCTGTTGTCCCCTGTGTGGAAGAATGATGGTATTACGAAATGTGCTGAACGTCTGGTGAAGAATTGTATGGTGTGTATGATGTACAATCCTGGCAAAGGAACCCCAACTCCTCCTGGCAGTTTTGCTCCCCCTTCAAGTCCCTTTGAGGTGATCCAATTGGACTTCATCCATATAGAGCGATGCAATAACCTGAAGTACGTTTTAGTTGTGGTTTGCGCATTCTCCCGATGGATCGAGGCCTATCCTCTCAAAGACAATACTGCTTTGTCTACTGCGAAAATCCTACTGAAGGAATATTTTCCTCGGTACGGAATGCCTAGAGTCGTGTGGTCAGATAACGGAAGTGAGTTTGTGGGTAGTGTGATGAAGAGTGTGTGTAAGGGCCTTGGAATTAATCAGAAATTCCACAGCGCCAATCATCCCCAGTCAGCTGGTTTGGTTGAAGGGTATAACGGCACCCTTAAATTAAAGCTAGCGAAGATTCAGGCTACGACTGGTCTTTCGTGGCCTGACGCTTTACCTTTAGCATTGCTGTCAACTAGGGCGACTGTACACTCCCGAGTAGGGCTTAGTCCCTATGAAATAGTGTTCGGCCGTCCTGCGAATGTGTGGGGGGTTCCTAGGCCAGGAATGTTCTGTGATCTTGAGTACCCAATGTTGATCGATTACCTTCATGACTTGACTGCTAAACTGAGGTTAATTCACCAACAGGTTCACGACGCACTGCCGACGCAGACGGAGGGTCCAGGCCACCAGCTCCAGCCTGGAGATTGGGTGGTGACGCGTAACTTTTCGCGCAAGAAAAACTTGGATCCGAGGTTCACTGGACCCTATCAGGTTCTCCTTGCCACGAGGACTGCTGTTCGTCTTGAGGGGCGTAAGAATTGGGTGCATGCCACCCATACCAAAAAGGTCCCTATCCCTTTGCCGGCAGACCCGTGGGTGAGGAGAGGCATTGCATCAACTGAAACAGAAGGATTGCCGGCGTTTGTACCTTTCAGCGACGCACAGCTTGTTGGAGAATCCTCAGCGCAGCAGAAAGACTCTGATGAACAATTGTCATCAAAAGACTCAAGACCAGAACACTCAACTGATCAACAGGACGCTGTCTCTTCAACGGATCCTTTGTTTGACGAGCAGACACGTCCTGGGAAAACTCGATACTTTTTCCGATCTCGTACTAAAGACTAATAAACGATCCTGTTTTGCTGTATTGACAACTGCATTATCCCGTTTTCCGTGATCAGTTTTGAACGTTCATATTATTGCAATTATCCCTGTGTATATACATTGAGCTTCATTTTTTTGCTTCCACAGCCGAGAGACATTGTTTTTGCATATATATATATTGTGCATTTAAAGGCCGTAGGGCCGCGCGCGTACTTCCTTCTGGATAGTAGGTCTCGACACTAGGTTAAAGACCGTCGGTTCCTGGGAACTCCTAGGGATTGACTATTGCTACACAGAACGAAGTGCGTCAAGAAACGTTGCGGACGGTCGTAGGGAATGGCATTTTCGAAGTTAATGGACTTAGAAGAAGCTCAAGCTCGAAGATTCAAGTTGCAGCAACTTAGCCGTACGAAATGTTTTATATTTCAAGTGTTTATGTTATTCTTGACTGTTTCTGCATTCTTGGCGGGTGGGGTGTATTGTATGATATCTGGTTTTCTGTCTCCTGTGTTACCTACTCCTACACCTGATCCTAAACTCACCTCCACTGCTTCTCCTCATTCTTTTCATGTCTTACCTGAACACGAGCAGGCTAGACGTGCAGAATTCCGTAATAATTCCTTTATTCAGCTCCTTCATCAGCATCAGTTGGTGGTTAACACTACTAACTGTTGGGTATGTGGGTTGATGCCGCATACTACGGATAAGGGAATTCCATATCTGGTGTTACCGTATAGTTCCCAAGGGTCAGCTCGAGCATTTCAAACAATGTTTCGAAGCGCACTGGGTTTTCACCCCATTCGAGAACCACGTTCCCCCTACTCTGGTCCTACCTCGTATCAAAAACCTTTGTCGATAGCAATAGAGGACTTAGACAGCGATATCTATGATCCCTCGCTTATTCCCGAAGAAGAGGTACAAGCTTATAGGGTCCTGAGTAGAGGCGAGTATAGTGTGTTCACGAGTGAAAAGCAGCTTAAAAGCTCACCTCCGATATGGGTCGTACCCCACATTGGTAATTATTGTCTTATGGGTCGTGGCCGAAGATCGCAAGCCCGACTTGGAGCGAGAGCTTGCATTGAAAATTACATTCTGCCGATGTTCTCGTCCCCTGTGTTTCTGGCTGCCAAGGGTACATACTTCATCTGTCATGATCGTGCATATGCATGGTTGCCCGCTGACTTCATGGGCTCATGCTTCATTGCAAATTTGTTGCCTCCAACGTTTACCGTAGATGCCGATTATCACAAGACTAGAGTTGTGAGAGGCGTAATTAGCGAAGAGGATACTGCCGGTCAAGAGGCAGGAGACTTTTTCAAGGGTTTCCTCCCGTTTTGGGGACCTATGGTTAATAGTAGGAACCTGAGACAGTTGACTCGAGTGGTAGAATCGACAGCTAATATTACTGCCAGTGCCCTTGGTAATATCACCACAGAACTTCAGGCGGATAGACTTATGACGTTACAAAACCGTATGGTTTTAGATGTCATCTTAGCAGATCGAGGTGGGGTATGTAAGGTGATCCATTCGAGCTGCTGCATTTTCATTCCAGATAATGCTCCGACTGTTTATCAAGCCATCTCTAAGTTGCATAAAATTTCTGAATCCATACACGTGGATGTAGGGGATTGGACGCTGCTTGGGTGGTTTTGGGGCCTGATGTCGACTTGGGGTTGGAAGATTCTGATGATTATCGGAGTTATTGTGGCGTTCCTATTCACGTGTTGCCTTTGTGTGCAGTGCGGTCCTGCCTTATGTGGCCTCTGTGCTACAACGTGTATGAGACAGCCGCCTGTTACCAATGGGACTCGATTGGACAGAGCTATGCTACAACAACATCTATATGGTCTGATGAATATCGAGTATGATTCCGACTAGTGCTTGCCTACATGAGGGCAAAAGGAGCGTCTGAGGTTCCGTGACAATTGTAAGTGGTGTTTTCGACTCGTACGAATATGGTCGAGTCTGGTATCTATGAACCGCAAATGACGAGTTTAGTAAGTGTGCGCAGTTTCGCTGTGCTAACCTAAATGATTCGTCTGTTACGTGGGTATTTTTATCTGTACCCACGGGTTCCATCTTGGATACGGCATCCATTTTGTCTCTTGCCCTCAAGTAGCCAGCGAACGGACGTTGTCCGCTTCGCGACCCTGGGACTCCCAAGATATTTACGGAAGACACATGTTCTTTGTAAGTGTCTTTATGATGAGGGAGATGCTACTGTAAAGCAGATGGCGCCGCTCGAGGCTCATCTTGCTGCACGGACTTATTGTCTCAGCCGTGCATCTCATTAGGCACGTCCCTTTGATGCCCGTATCTCGTGTTTCTCGATGCCTCCCCTTTTTACACCCTTTCCGATCTCCACACTGTCTCCGCCTTCCTCTACACCTGTTACTGTTCCTATTTCGATCTGTTTATTACCGATTGGAATGCACTAATGTTGGGAAGATGGGTTTTTACAGTTGGGAACCGCCAAATGTTTCCGCACTTATGTTCCGGACCTTATGTGTATCAAAGTGACCAAAGCGACCCCTCTGGGGGATGATTGTGGGAACCGGGTCATAAACTTTTGTGTTCAATGTAACCCTATGGGGAAATTGTGTATAAAAGGAGCGATTCACAGAACCAATTTGAAGCAGTCTCCCCAAGTTGCACGTGTGTTGCTTGTCGTGACTACTGTATTCCCTGCAGTAATAAACCTTGAATCTTTGACGCCGAAGGAAGTGTCCCGTGTCTCTGTGATTCGTACGCCGGAGCAGGTTACCCACGAAGGTTTCAGGTGTTGTGCCCTGGCACCGCTGGGTCCTAAATAACCCAGTCCTTCACCGGTTGCCTCCCAATTAAGCATGGGCGGAAAATCCGTTTCGCTCGCGGATTTTGCGGATTTTCGGTAAATTCGCAATCCGTGAGATCCGCGAATCTCCTGCAAAATCCGCAAATCCGCGAGCAGCGGATTTTATGGCTTGCTCGCACTGTTCGCGTGAGTTTGCAGCTTGCCAGTACAACTTCGCACCCCGCGAGTAAGTGCTAAATTGCAGAAATACGATCTTAGCAAAACTGAAACTACTTACCAGGTTCAAAAGTTCAGGCTCATCATTAGTAGCCATTTCCTGTAGTGCTTCCTGAGGGGCCCCTCCAGAGTTCAGTTGCCAGTTGCAACTATTATGTGACCCTGCTCTGAACCTCAGAATAGTTACACATATGCCACAAAGGTCCTGAATTACAGCTAAGGGAGACAAGCAGGAGCCAGGCTGGAAGTTAAAATCCATTAATCAGACCCTAATTCATTATTGTCAGTTGGGGCAGGGCAGGTGTTGTAACTAATTTTGCAACAATGAAAGCACTTAGCAAGTGCAAAAGATCACTAATCAGGAAGCACTAAGGAAGCAGGTGCCAGCTAAAAAAATATTCTGTGACACATTAATCAGCCCCAAATTAATTCAGGTCACTTGAGGCAGGGAAGGTGTGCTTTGCTTTGCCGAAAATAATGTACACTGGACAACCAGAGGGTGTGGTGATGAAACAGAGGGTGGCATGGGTGGGCCAGAGGGTGGCATGAGTAGTCAGAGAGTGGCAGTGGTGACAGAGAGTGGCAGTGATGAAGAAGAGTGTCCCAAACAGGCTGGACACGTAGAAACAACAAGTTCGCAAAACTTGCGACCCGACAGGTAAGTTCGCAAATTGCGACATTGTAAAAACCCTCGCGAACTGGCAGAAACACGCGCGAACACACAAAAAAAAAAATACGCAAATTCGCGGGAATTCGCGGATTTTGCGGATTGCGAGTTCGCAAATCCGCAAAATTCGCGAACGCGAGATTCGCAAAATTCGCCCATGCTTACTCCCAATCGGATCCTTAACCTTCTCTCGTAACCGGAATTCAGCCCCATTGGAACCTTACCTAATTCCTGCAATGTTCCACCTCTGGTAGCCCAACTACCCGGGCCATCACACTTGGCTCAACAATTCTATGCCGAGGCTTTCAAATTCAGGCAAGCACTGAATGTCCTGATGATGATCCTCATACTGTACTGGATCGAAACGCCGTCAACAAAATATGTGGTCTAAACACTAGCTCACTATTATGCGCCAAAATGATGTGTTTTCTACATATGTGAAGCAAATAGATTGCAAGATTACTTTTGTTTGCTCCTGTTCTTTCTAAATGCCTGAAAAATCCCTAGTTAATTGTACTGTGTACTGTATGTTGAACACTGTGGATGCAGGATTGTGTCCCACTGTTTTATTGTTGTCTTGGTTGATTTGACTTATTCAGTTATCAAATAAATTTTGAAGTCCGGCTGGACTTTATGTTCATTAGAGCGAACATTGTGGCCTATAATTATTAAGATCAGTATTCTACTTTGTCAAGGACCGTTGTTCTTCTTTCAATTACTATTGGGCTTGCAGCACTGGTTGTGCCACCCACATGAGTGGCCCTAAAATGTTGTCTCAGACCTGCCATCGCAGTGCCTGTGTGCAATCTGTGAACTGCCATGTCCTCCTGGTCAGTGTCCCCACTGACAAGGCCTAACCCTTCCCTTTCTGTGCACATTGGTCACCCCTATGGAAGGCCTAAGGTACCCCGTTGGGCAGGGTGCAGCGTATGTGAAAGGTAGAACATGTACTGGTGCAGGTGACATGCTCTGGCAGTGAATTGCAGCCATTTTCGTTTTTCACTATTATAAGGCTATCTTGCCCATAGGCTATCATGGGGAATGCTGGCTACAGTGGCTACCAGCATATCTTCCCATAGGTGCAAGATAGGACATAAAAGTCTGGTATCCCTGAACTCAGAATTTAATAACACATCTTTTAGGAAAGGTGGTTTTTAAATCCTGTGTTTGAGAATAGCACCTTTAGAAAGTAGCTGTTCTCTTGTCTGACCTTTCTGTGTGCCTTGGCTGGTTTGTGAGTTGACTGTCTGGTTTGTGAGTGACAGGGCTGGGGGATTGCAGGAGACAGAATGAGTCCGCCTAGCGGTGAATAGAGAGATCTGCATCTAGATGGGAGGGAGGAGTTGCATAGGACTGTGCCCGCCTGCCACAGTGCTGGCTCCACCCCCTGTGGTGCGTCTGATACCCTGCCCTGCATTGTGAAAGGAGAGAAGGAATCATGTCAACAAAGTGCTCCAGGGCTGTGCTTTCACTCCACAATGCGGGCTCCACCTTCTGCTGGGCGGCTGACGACCCTGTCCCTCTCTCTGAAAGGAAGGGAGAGGCCAGGAAAACGAAGTGCTTAAGGAACACCCAGAACTGGTTCAGACCGGGCTCAGAGCCCTCCTGCACAAAGGGAACAAAGACTTTTAGGGGTATAAGTACAGGACCCCTGACTACAGAAAGTTAGATCATCCTGGAAACAAGAAGGAACCTCTGCCAAGGAGAAAGCTGGAAGACTGAAGAAGAAGGACTGACCTGCTGTGTGATGCTAGACTGACCTACTGCAGTTGCTTTGCTGCCTAGGAGAGGGGAAGGACTTTGTTGTTGCTTTGTCCCCTTACTTGAAGGAATCTCCAAGGACCTGTTGTGAGCTGTCTCCCTGTTTTGAAGTCCCAGGAACAAAAGGATTCACCCCCAGCTTCCCTGAGCTCTGCTGAGAGAGCTCTGTCCTTCCTAGAGTGCTTGGGCCAGTTGTGGTGCCTCTGGAAGTTGTACCTGTGCTGGGAAGCTGGAAACCAAGATTTGAGAGACTTTACAACAGAAAAGTTATCGCATCGCTCGCTTGCGGAGCGCATCCCTGACAGCGCAAGGAAATTCCCGCCACTACGAAGGCCGAGATCGTCCCAGCGCCTGTTGCCGCTGCCGGAGACGTCGCATCCTTTGTTTGCGGGAAGATCATCATTACTGCGAGCATCGTTGCAGAGCCTGTCATCGCTGGGTGAGATCGCCGCACCGCCTGCTTGCGGACTGCATCACGTCGCGGCGAACATCGCCGCAGAGCCATCGCATCGAGGAGCTGCGAGAGGAAGATCGCCGCGGGATCACGCATCGTCGCCCCGGAGATCGTCGCAGCCCCTACAGATCATCGCATCGTGCCTTTGCGAGAACAAACTTCCTACGGAACCTACGCACCAGAATCCATACAAGTCATCGCCTTCCTCCCCATAAAGACCGGATTCGTTGCAACACGCCCGCTGCTGCAGCAGGACTGTCGCCAAAGCCTACATGGTCTCAGGAGCAACGCATCGCTTGTTTTCCACCGCACCAGCTTCTGCTTTGGAACTTTCTCGCATTTAAAGGTACTGTTGGCTAAACGTGATGCTACTGTGAACTTTTCACACAACTGTGGATTATTTTATCTCAACTTTAAGAACTCTTTCGCAACCATATACTTGAACTGTGTATGTTGGATTTTTGTCGTTTTGGTGTTGTGTAGTTTAGATTAAATACCTTTATTTTTCTAAATTGTTGTGGAGTCAGTTTGTGGTGTTTTCACTGTGTTACTGTGAGTGTTGGTACAAATACTTTACACATTGCCTTTGGTGCGCCTGACTGCTTGTGCCAAGCTACCAAGGGGGTGAGCAGAGGTTATCTAAAGAGTGTCTCCTCCTTACCCTGACTAGAAGCAAGGGTTCCTATTTGGACAGTGGTACCTACCTCTTCCAACTAGAGACCCCCAGTTCCAACAAGGCCATACGGTCCTTGGTTACATCAGGAGGGGGTTCTGCCATGTAGGGGAGTGAATAATACCAGACTACAGGGGGTAGCCCATAAACCCCAATGAGACTAGGGAAAACATCTGTAACATACAACAATGTCTCAAAAGGGTGTCAGTAAGAGGACAATTAGAAACAGTACAATTCATTACTGAAGAATAAATCAAGAAGGGGGAAAAAAAGGGAGATCAGATACTTTGCAAAAAAAAATTATTGTTACATTCACATATTTGACATATTCAATTCCTTATGATCAAACAATTAAAGAGTTGTGCTGCTTTACATTAAATGCCATGTAACCTGTTGGATTTTGTGCAAAAGTGCTCGTGAAGGATTGTGACAGCGCAAGTGACACGTGAGGTAGTATATACAGCGATGGTGAAGGGTGCGACTTCGAATAAGTGAGCTTTAAAATTGTACAAAGTCAGGACCAAACAGTAAATGATAATGCAATACACAAGTAATTAAGTATGGTATCCTTGAGGGGAGCGCCAAGAGTTTCTCTGTGAAGTCGACAGCGTTTTGGCCTTTGGGGATGTTAGGCTATCATCAGGACCAGGTTACACTGATATATATATCAGTGGTCTGGGGCTACACCGTCGGAAGTCCGGAGTGGATGGGTGTAAGGTCTAAAGAGAACCTAAGTGTGCCAAGTATGATTTGTCAGGGTATGAGGGAGGTCCCAGAAGGTGACCTAACCACACAAAGTGGCGTGTGTTGTTGGAGTCCAAGGCTAAAGTTCAGAAGGCTTGGCGGACAGCTTGTGGCACCAAATGAATTGGTGAGCTGGCATCAGTCAGGCTCTGTGTGGCGGGAGTAGGCTCACTTGAGCCTGGAGTCCAGATTAAACTGGACTCCATCAAAAGTCCTCGAGGAAGCTTGCAGAGGTCGGCAATGTGGAACGATCATTCTCATCATTTGCATGTATTAACCAACTACATCATCGGCCCACAAGTCCGAAAAGGCTGTAGAGGTCCCGCTCTCCAACCAAAGGTTAAAAAGAGACAAGTGACACCCCGTTCCAGCTTCTAGCAAAGCAAATGAGGATTCTGAGGTATCCGAGAGAATGATTACAACTCAATTTACAACATTTGAGCAGCACTGGGAGCTGCTGGCATCAGTCATATCCAGACGAGGGAATCCATACAGAGACAAGCATGCATAGCGTCCGCTCAGGAAGCAGAGATATCGTGAGATGGCGGGCTGGGGAGGCGAACAAGTGATTATACGGGAGAGATCTCAAGATGGCCACCGTGATGACCAGGATGACGGGAGCCACCAATCTGCCCCAGGCAATAACACCAATATCCTTTTCCCCCAGCAACCCACCTCCCATTGACCCACTGGGTAAGTGGTAGGGAGGGTAAAGGCATGGAATATTGTCGCAAAGAGACCGCCAGGTGGGCGGGCGAGGTAGATATACCTGGTCCCCCCCCCACTGTCACACCGGAAATGACTTGAGGTGCGGCAACCCCTAGAGGGTCGCAAACATTCGGGGGTAATAATCTGTGACACTAAGGTGGTCGCCCTCTTATATGGGCCCTTTGCGTGGACCTCAGGCAGCCATATAGTGCCAATATTAGCAACACACTTCCCCCATACACACATCAATCTCCCAAATAATTAAACACACCAGACACTTTGTTTGTGGAGAAATATTGCTGCAGGTTTATTTGCATACTGAAATATGCCAACATGGTGGGTCAACTTATGGACGATCCAAGGCAGGCAGCGAAGACACTCCTAAGCTGCCCTGCCCACCTGAAGAGCCAAGGTGCACTTTGGCCCTAACCAATCAGTGCTCACTAATTCTGGGGTGTTACCCCCTCATCAACAGGGTGTTTATCAGGACACCTGGGGAAATGTTGGCTGGTAGGAAATTTGTGTCAACCCAGTGATGCCACAACTTTCCCACACAAATATGTGTGAAAAAAGTGAGTTTTTGGGGCTAAATTAGAAGGTTGCAGGGGATTCTGGGTAAGAAAACATTGGGGGATCCATACAAGCCATGCCTCCATGGAATCCCCTGGGTGTCTATTTTTCAGAAATGTGTCGGTTTGGTAGGTTTCCCTATGTGGCCGCCAAACACGGGGCCAAAAACCCAGGTGACACCCCTTGCAAAACCAGGTCGTTTTGTGGTAGGCAATTTTTATGTCGCATCAATACGTTTTGGGCCCTTGTCTATCGTGGGTACTTGGATCTCCCACACGAGTGAGGCACCATTTTTATTGGGAGACCTGGGGGAATGCTGTGGGGTAGAAAATTTGCGTCAGCTTGTTGATGCCACAACTTTCCCACACAAAAATGTGTGAAAAAAAGTGTATTTTTCAGCTAAATTTGAGGTTTTAAGGGGATTCTGGGTAAGAAAACAATGGCGGATCCATGCAAGCCATACCTCCCTGGAATTCCCCAGGTGTCTAGTTTTTATAAATGTATGGGTTTGGTAGGTTTCTCTAGATGGCCGCCAAGCATGGCCCAAAAACCCAGGTGACCCCCCCTTGCAAAACCAGGTCATTTTGTGATAGGCAATTTTGATGTCGCCTCAAAATGTTTTGGGCCCTTGCCTGTCGTGGGTACTTGAGCCTCACACATGAGTGAGGCACCATTTTTATTGGGAGACCTGGGGAACGCTGGGTGGTAGGAAATTTGTGTCAGCCCGGTGATGCCACAACTTTCCCACACAAAAATGGATGGAAAAAGTGATTTTTTTCAGCTAAATTTGAGGTTTTCAGGGTATTCTGGGTAAGAAAACTTTGGGGGATCCACGCAAGCCATACCTCCCTGAAATGCCCTGGATCTCTAGTTTTCAGAAATGTGTAAGTTTGGTAGGTGTCCCTAGATGGCTGCCGAGCACGGGGCCAAAAATCAAGGTGACCCACCTTGCAAAACCAGGTCGTTTTGTGATAGGCAATTTTGATGTCGTCTCAATATGTTTTGGGCCCATGCCTGTCATGGGTACTTGGACCTCCTACTTGAGTGAGGCACCATTTTTATCAAGAGACCTGAGGGACCGCTTGGTGGTAGGAAATTTGTGTCAGCCCGGTGATGCCACAACTTTCCCACCTAAAAATGTCTAGAAAAAATTAATATTTCAGCTAAATGTAAGGTTTGCAGGTGATTCTGGGTAAGAAAACGTTGGGGGATCCACGCAAGCCATACCTCCCTGGAACCCCCAGGCTGTATAGTTTTCAGAAGTATGTGAGTTTGGAAGTTTTCCCTCGATGGCCTCGAGCCCAGGGCCAAAAACTCATGGGACCCCCCTTGAAAACCAGGTTGGTTTGTGATAGGCAATTTTGATGTCGCCTCAATACATTTTGGGCCCTTGCCTGTCGCGGGTACTTGGGCCTCCCACACGAGTGAGGCACCATTTTTTTGGGAGACCTGGGGAAATTCTGGGTGGTAGGAACTTTGTGTCAGGCTAGTGATGCCACAACTTTCCCACTCAAATATGTGTGGAAAAAGTGATTTCTTTCAGCTAAATTTGAGGTTTGCATGGGATTCTGGGTAAGAAAACATGGGGGAAAAGCCCATACCGCCTTTGCATTCCCCGGGTGTCTAGCTTTTAAAAATGTATAGGTTTGCTAGGTTTCTTTAGGTGCCGGCAGAGCTAGGGTTCAAATACTACAGCTAGACACCTTGCAAAAAAAGGGTGATTTTTCACTGTGAAAATGTGGTGTGTCTACCTTGTATTTTTCTGTCACGGGCACCAGGCCTACCCACACAAGTGAGGTACCATTTTTCTCGGAAGACTTTGTAAAACGGGGGGTGGGTCGAATTTCATGGATCCACGCAGATTCCAGAACTTTCCACCACAGAAATGTGAGGAAAATGTATTTTTTTAAACAATTTTTCAGGTTTGCAAGGGATTCTGGGTAACAGAACCTGGTGAGAGTCACTCAAGTCACCGCATTCTACCAAAAAATTACATTTTACAACCTGGGGGTTGTGATCACTTTCTGTCCGGCCGATTACCTTATATTCAGACAAATTTTATCTCAAATTGTCTGAAATAAATATATATTCAGTCAGTCAGGCCATACATACACAATAAGCTTATCACAGTAGAAAAAGATAAAACAAGTAAAACCATGTATTAAAAATCACATACAAACAGTTCCTGCAAATATTAAAAGACATCGGATATTACACCGAAATGTCGGTATATAAAATGTCTAAAATTGGATAACAAGTGTGACACCTCCTAAAAGTAGCCCATAATGCGAAATATGAGCTTCCAACTTTAGTATTGCACATCTCATGTACCACATAGATTGGAGAAATCTTGCTGTGGCAAAAAATATCAGGGGGGAAGTGTCACATTTAAGAATCCTGAAAACCTCCCTGTAATCCCTAAAACCCCTAGCCCTACACAGCTGCAAAATCTATTTCTCCCTAGCCGTAGCGTAAGTGGGGCAGAAGAGCAGAATGTGCAGATCTGTCTCACTGCCGCTCAAACACCCCGGGCAGGTACTTGCCGTTGAGGAGGCAGTCCGCCATTTGTGCATTACCGCCCTCAATGGCAATGCGCTATGTCTGAACTGAGTGTAAAGTTTCTTAGCCAAGAGGGGCTGGATATCGTCCAAAAAGACTTCAAAACGGGGATAAGCCTTGATGTTCAAGAAAGTGTCCGTTAGCCTACCCGTCGTGGGATTGCTTGTTGTAGACTCCATGCGGTACCTAATAAGAGCTACATTCAATAGTTTTTTTAGAAAGCAAAGGACAGGAATCTTGGGAAAACGACCACATGTCTCCTCTGTCTAAAGCATGGCAGAGGTGCTTGATGTAATTCAAGCAGGGTATTTTCCCCGAGGTCCCCCTCTGCAGAATGTCTCTCAGGTCATCCCTATAGCTCAAAAGCTCAGGAGTCGCCCAAAGTCGCCTCCAATACAAGAGAGGACAATCTGCTACGATCTCCTGGATTGGGACCAGGGATCAACGGTGCGCTCACAGGAAGACGGAGCAAGCGCCTGATGAAACTGTTTTCCGTGAGCGTCAGAGGGGCAGCTGATGTGTGGCCCCAAAGCTCTACACCATAAAGTGCGCCCCCTTTTGCTTGGGCCTTATAGATCTCAAGAAGTGGGCTCAGGAGTTTCAATGAGGTGTCATTAAAAACCTTTAGAATACCACCCGATGATTGGGCCAGTTTTAGGTTGGCCCTAGCCTTATGAGACTCCCAGTCCATCTTATCATTCAGTGTGACCCCCAGGTACTCAAATGTGGACACACGGTCCAACACAGTTCAATTCATTTGCGGGCGGGGGCAATTGGCCAATTTATAGTTAAAGACCATGAACTTTGTTTTCGAGATGTTGATCTCTAGATTTCTCAGATGGCAAAATGAGCAGAATGCCTCTAATGTGTGCTGTCTACCCCCTGGCAAATCTGACACCAGGAGAGTATCATCAGCGAACATTAGGGCCGGTATCCGTCGCCCCGCTAAACTGGGAGAGTCCAAATCTTTTGCTCCCGAGAGATGGTCTATTAGCCCATTAAGAAAGAGGGAGAAGAGGGTAGGAGCCAAGACGCACCTCTGCCTTACTCCCCTCTCAACCGGGAAGGGGGTCGATAACTCCCCACTCCTCCCATACCTCACTCTAGCATATGTGCCTTGGTGCAGTCGTTTAAATAGGTGGCACAAGTAAGAGGGGGCACCCATCGCCAGCAGTAAAGCCCACAACTTATCCCTCTGGACCAGGTCAAATGTGGACCAAAGGTCCACAAAGATCAGAAACAAACTACCCGCCCCAATAGTGACCGTCTTCCAGTAGACCAACTATAGTCTAAGCAGTTGGTCTATGGTAGAAACCTTTGCTCGAAAGCCCGCCTGAAGGGAGGTTAGGGTGTATTGGTCATCCATCCAACTCTGCAACCTTGATAACAAAAGGCGGGCAAAGAATTTCTGGAGGACATCGATCAAACTTATGGGGCGGTAGTTAGCCGGGTCGAGGGGGGAAGCTTTCTTTTGAATGGGGATTATTTCAGCACCCAGCCAGGTTTCCCGGATCTCAGAAACCTGCAAAACGGCGTGAAAATAAACACAAATGTAGGGAGCCCAGATCTTTTGTGCGCTACAGTAGAGGTCGCCAGGAATCCTGTCCAGGCCCGGGGCTTTTACTAATTTCAAGCTACCAAGGGCCATCCGTACTTCATGGACAGAGCAAGGTGGGCAGACCAGGGCCGGGGCTTCCAGGAGCCAATTCTGTAGGGCGATTTTGCAATACGGCCTCCTCGTGGTGGTCATTATGGCCAGATGAATAAAGGGGCTTAAAATGGTCTAGCCACGTATCTTCACTTAGATTAGGGATGATGGCAGACTTCCCCTCGGCCGACCCGACTCGCACAAGATTCCAGAATTACCTTAAATCTCGAGTTCCCAATGCCACTCAGATGTTGTCCCACCTGGCGGCTTCCCACTCAGCCCTAGCATCCTTAATCAGGATTTTATACACCTCCCTCGCTGTTCTAATGCTAGAGATTGAACCCGATTTGACCTCCCTGATCAAGCACCTCTTAGAGTCGCTACATACTTTGTTGACCCATTGATCGCGCCTCTTTGACCCACCGCTCCTGACACCCGAAGAGTAGAAATAGCAGGCCAGGGAGCCGAAGAGGTTGTTATGTATATCTTGAAGCCCCTGGAAGTGGGAGGGGAGAGGTTCGCGATTGCGCCCGGAAGGTTAGACACCTCCATGAGAGAGCTTACGACGAGTGGGTATAAATCTGCCAGCCTCTCGGGAGCCAGTGCAATCTTCTCCCATCTGACTCGTCTCCCTCCCGCTGCTATGACTAGATTACAGTCAATAGCCATTTCCTCACGGCCTGAGTCATTGTGACAAACAAGTGGAACAAGCAGTTCTAATGACAGTAAATTGTGATCGCTGTCAACCCTTGGGATCTCTGTGGAGGAGTGTGGCTCAATGGTTAGAGCGGCAGACCCTGATGCAGAGTTCTGGCCAGGAACCAGGGTTCGATTCCCGCCTCGGCGGGGTCTCGGGCTCAATTTCCTTGGACCTGTTAATTCTCGCCTCTGTGCCTATTCTAATCACGGGCCCCACGCTGCAACTCTGGGCAATAGCTTGCTTAGCCTCCACACCGGCCCCAACAACGCTAAGGATGCCTGGCTTCACCCTGGGGGTGCCCAGGAGTGGTCACTTCACAGGGAAAGCCAGGAGGGGTTCCACAGCGGTATGAGTATCAGCGCCAGGAAGCCGAATAGGCGACACCGCATGGTGACCGTCTGTTGACAGTGCGCTCCATAAGTACCATGACATTCACATTTACATTTACATCACAGAAAAAGTTCTGAGACAAGCCCAGAACTCTATATTCACCAGTATATAATCTATAGTAGAGCTTCCACCCGGTGTATTAAATGTGCTGGTCCCTGGAACATCTGGGGCCAGTCTACCATTGCAAGCCCTTAGTGAATATAGAATGACCAACTTGTTAATCGCAAGGGCCAGTGGTGGTAGGCGCTTTTCTGAGTACATGGTGCAGTCCGGAATGAGCCAACTTTCGTCCTCTTCCGCAGAAATAGAGGGATTCCCCTATAGTGGCTTAAGGTGACAATTGAGGTCTGCACCAATAACTTTGTGAGCACTTTGTGAGCACCCGGGGGAAGAGATTGTAAAAAAGTCTCCAGTGCTTCCAAGGTGGACAGGCCCAGCTGGAGCAAGTTAGGGCGCAGGTATATATTAAACACTGCCAACACAATTCAGTATAACACGGAGAATATCCGGGCAGTGGGAATCTACTACCTTAACCGTGCATTCCAGATGGACAGCAACCCAAATACATAACGCCCCCAAAGGTCTGCCCCTCTGCCCCTCAAGCCCTGGACTGCTGGTATATGAAAGGACACTTATCCCTCCTTGTCCGAAGGGGACAGTATCCAGGTCTCTTGAAAAAGACATAGATCATAGCACTCCATCAGCTCTTCCCAGTCCGGGTTTAGCAGCTTTCTCTCGAGTCCTGCTACATTCCAAGAGCCAATAAGTGGAAAGTGGGTTGAAACAGGCACCGGGTGGTCCACCAGTGTTAGAGGCTCAATAGAGCAGGAGGGATTAGAATGTGAATGATTACCCACTTCCGCTACAGAACTAACTAACCCCAGATTAGAGGAGGGCGGGGGAATAATAATGTTTGTCCCTTCCAAACCGACTCTCTCACCTGCAGCACCCTTCACTCTGCTAAGATTCCACCCACCATCACACCCCATCTGAGGCAAAACAGATCCTACGGGGGAGCAGATTACTAGCGGTCAGTCTATATTGCTTAGGGCAGAGTACATATTACCCATAGCGATATTAAATTCATGATCATGACGAGCAAGAAAGGGGCAGAATGAATCATACCCCCCTAAAGCTAGAGGTTGTGAATAGAAATACCCCAAGTGGAAGGTGTTAATAGAGTTCGCGTGGGAAAACCCTCCATTGTGTAAAACATGTTCAACAGCCCTTGGGTCCCGAAAATTCACAATCACACAGTCACCACCAATGTCCTTAGGTCTCGTCCCCAACCAACTTACTCTACGTGCACACATAATTTCCCCCTGCCCAGCACCCATTAAAGGTCTATACCTGCTTAACCAGAAAATACTTTTTTTCTTCAGTTCTGGAAAAGATTCCCTTGTATCACCTGGGAGGGCAGGGACGCCTGTGAGCACCACCACATAGGGCGAGGCTTCCGGCGGAAGCTGGGGTAGGGGAGTATATTTGGGAGAGCCCAGCATGTTATTATTTCCTAGCGGACACTCTAGGAGCCCGGTTGGTTTTGGCAGCCCTGGTGGTTCCTGTACTTTACATCCCGGGACAGGTGGTGGCGCAGCGGGGCGACCTATGGGACCTGGGCCATTAGTAGTTAATGTGGGAGTCGTGATCTTAGGCGGGATCAGTGCAGGGGTAGGGAGATTAGGACAATGGCTAATGGCCGGCAGCTGGTCCTTCGCAGCCACTTTGGTGGGTCCTTTGGCCGATGCCGAAATAGTATTCCCCGATGCAGTAGCTGTCTGTGCTTTCCCTGGGCCTTTACTATTTATCAAAGAGACCAGTCTGTCAATCTTAGAGGACAAGGATTTAAAATGGGTATTAATGAGCAGTTCCATATGGGCCTGGAGATCGAACAAGAGGTCAGTAGCCAGGAGAGGGGGGCCGGAGAAAATACGAGGACCAGGATTGGGGTCTGGTACTGGTGCCTTAGTAGGTTTCCCCTTTTTCTTAGATTTTTTAGGTCTTGCACCGCACACGTGCTCCTGGGGTGAGACCCGCGCGGGGGAAGAGTAAGGTAGGGATTGCGCGCTCTCAATTGCGAAATCTGAGTCAGACACAATCTGGGCACCGGGTAGGTCTGAGATGAGGGCATAAGGGAGGTCATAAAGTAAGTGGGAAGAGCTGTGGCTGTGAAGCAGTCCTCAAGAAGAGTATAAGAGGGCATGGCAGGGGTAATTGAAAGACGCCTTTCCGTATTTTCAATAGCGTTTGCCACAACCCCTATTGTTTTTTGAAGCATTTTGTCAATAGCCGTAAGGCTAGGTAAGGGTTGCGTAGATGCCGCTAATAGCCTGGTGGTGGCGCGGTGGGCAGTCGGCTTATCTCCCTTGCCCATGCTGCTGCTCTCAGCCACGTACGACCAGTTAGGGTGTGAAATAAAATACCTAAAATACAAAATTACACCAAGAGCAGGAACACAGTGAACTATAGCAATATAACAAAACAAAACAAAAGTGGCCCAGTAAAAATATTTAAACAACGAGAAGTGTTGTTAATAACTTTAACTGCATATTATGAAATAACATTAAAATGGGGTACCGCTATAAAGTTTACCCAAGATGTCTTTTGCTGGAAAGTTTAGAGGGGTGGCCCAGCCCGGCCTCCTTCGGCCCGGACGGCCACAGACGGTCCCGCCCTTGTCCCGGGCTTCTCCCGGCGCTGCCCGCGCGCGTCTCGCATTGCGTGGGGGAAGGAGGCGCTTCAAGCGCAATGTCAGTGCCTCTCCCTGCAGCAGCAGCTGTTCTCAATTGGGCCTCCCAATGCACCCTGGGACCACGAGTCCCACCAGGGCAAGGACACGAAGGGCTCTGCAGCGATGTTTCAACTCGCGAAAGGAACACTCGGCAGGTCCGCAAGTAAGCGAGTCTCTCGGTCAGCAGCAGCTTCCAAAGGACAAATAAGCAAATAAGGGCCCGCACTGCGTGGGGGAAGGCAGCGCTTTAAGCGCGATGTCAGCGCCTCCCCCTGCATCAGCAGCTGTTCTCAATTGGGCTTCCCGATGCACCCTGGGACCACGAGTCCCACCAGGGCAAGGACACAAAGGGATCTGCAGCGGCGTTTCAACTCGCAAAAGGAACACTCGGCAGGTCAGCAGGTAAGCGAGTCTCTCGGTCAGCAGCAGCCTCCAAAGGACAAATAAGCAATAATTGAACCTTGTTTAGAGTTCTTAAATGTGGGAGTAGATCTAGATTTTTCTTTTAACTGGCTGGTTCCAGCCTCAGACAAAATGTCACTGCAATCCTTAGCTAGTCCTCCTGATTTATAGTTAGATTCTGAAAACCGAAATATTTGCAAATTAAAATCACCTGATACTATTAAGCCAGCATTTGGATATTGGAGTAATAATGCCCTCAGTACATCCCGAAGGATATACAGCTGTGCAGACCTATTTTTACTAGCACTCAGGTACACATTAAGAAAAACTAACCTTAAATCAGAGGTATTAACCACAAGGCATTGTAACCAACCCAAGTTAAAGTCTACCACTTCCACGGCTAGGTTTAAATTAGCCGCGATGTAGCACAACAGTCCTCATTTTGCACAGCCAAATTTATTGGATTTTACTGCTGGAATACTATATTCATTAAATCCGAACAAAGTAGTCATTTGTCCACACCATGTTTCTTGGAATAATGAAAAAGGCAAATGTATTTAAAAATGACATCGTATCTGGATCAGACAATAAATGACGCAGACCGTGGACATTCCAGGAGCATAGACTTATTTAATTTATATTCTCTTCAGTAGCTCCGGATGTTCAATTACGGTCTCCACAGGGCACCTTTGCCAATGATGCTGGCAACCAAGACCAGTCCTCCATTCGCACATTGTTTTTGGGTTACCACTCGCAAAGACAACCCCCTGGCTAGGGATTAGTAATCAACAAACCAGAGCTGCAAGATTGGTTATTTGATGGGCCCACTGATGATGGATCAAGCCCTGATCTTTGGACTGGGTAAGAGTGGTCTGCTTAATTCAGACACTCTGTTCATCACCAACCCCTTTTCTGAATTATTTTGTCCACCATCAGCGTGGAAGGGTATACTCAGATGTGAGTCCCTTGCTCATTGCACCATCAGGATTCAAGCAAGCCGGGCCGACGACAGCCGAAATGCCAGAAACCGGTCCCCGGAAGCTTGTTTCCTTCCCAGTATAAGAATTGGCTTGGTAGTTTGGTTTGCCCTGTTCCCATCATGCACTGGGACAGGAACAGACTAATTTGCATGTAGCCAGGTTCTGAGCTGGGATGTTGCAGTGAGCTAAAAAATGGTGATGGATCAAGCCCTGATCTTTGGACTGGGTAAGAGTGGTCTGCTTAATTCAGACACTCTGTTCATCACCACCCCCTTTTCTGAATCATTTTGTCCACCATAAGCGTGGAAGGGTATACTCAGATGTGAGTCCCTTGCTCATTGCACCATCAGGATTCAAGCAAGCCGGGCCGACGACGGCCGAAATGCCAGAAACCGGTCCCCGGAAGCTTGTTTCCTTCCCAGTATAAGAATTGGCTTGGTAGTTTGGTTTGCCCTGTTCCCATCATGCACTGGGACAGGAACAGACTCATTTGCATGTAGCCAGGTTCTGAGCTGGGATGGTGCAGTGAGCTAAAAAATGGTGATGGATCAAACCCTGATCTTTGGACTGGGTAAGAGTGGTCTGCTTAATTCAGACACTCTGTTCATCACCACCCCCTTTTCTGAATCACTGAACCTATAAGCATTGGATTTGACTTATTACTTTCAACAATTTTACAACCCATATCCATCTTAAGGGCCAGTACCTTCAAGATCTGGAGATATTGTACACAGGCCCAGATCTCGACCTTAATTCCACAGTCCATAAAATTTTACCAAGATCCTAAAATCTTAGTAACAATATCACTCGAGGACCAAGTTGTAATAGTGAACTCCCGAGGATTGTTGGGCTGTACCTGTCTAAATTATACTGACACCAAATCAGAGGATTTAATAAATGCTAAGTCAGGGATAGTTGACATGATTTACAATAGTAAACCACGGTTGAGGCTATCCTGGGATCCCTGGGATTCATACAATGGGTGCATTACTAATTTGGTGTCCCCGTTGTTACAACTATAGTCCTGTCTGCCGCACAAGAGGCTTAATGAACCTGAGTTATTTTCTTTAGGTAAAATAGATTTAGGAAATATTTGTAGTGGGGGTTGACTCTGGGCAATAGTAGGTTCTAGCTTTTCTACCATAAATGTAAAATGTAAATGTAAATTGATACTTGTATAGCGCACTACTCACCCGCAAGGGTCTCAAGGTGCTTGTACGAATACCGCTGTGGAACCCATCCTGGCTTTCCCTGTGAGGCGTCCACTCCTGGGCACCCCCAAGGTGGAGGCCAGGCATCCTTAGTATTGTGGGGGCCGTTGTGGAGATTAAGCAAGCTATTGCCCAGAGTTGCAGAGTGGGACTCCATGATTGGAATAGGCACTGAGGCGAGAATTATCAGGTCTGTGGAATTTTGAGCCCAAGACCCGCCGAGGCGGGGAATTGAACCCTGGTCCCGGGCTAGAGGGTCTGCCGCTCTAATCATTGAGCCACACTTCTCCACCATACTCGACCGATTCCGTGTATCATCAACTTGATCTTTGGGTAAAAGTCCTAACCCCTGGGGTTCATTATCCAATTTTATCGCACATTCCTTATTGATGTCTACCAAATCTGATTTTATTATATCATTTGGTTTGAGAACATCAATATTATTACCCTTTATAGTTCCCTGATCAATATCCCTCATAGGTAACGACAGTGATATAGATGAATCCCCACGTGCTACAACGTTGACCTGCGATGGGCATTTCTTACCAGCTGGTTTAAATATAGGGCAATAATCCATAGGCTTTGCTGCTATAGCTGCTAACGCAACTGCACTTCTGGCCTTATTCCGCTCTTTCCGCAGCCTTTTCCTTGTACGTTTAGATAACGGAGGACAGTTATTAATACCTTCCCCTGGGCTTGTACACAGGGTTTGGCTGTGGATAGTGGCTTGCCTTTCTTAGGTCCATTGGATACCTGGCCATCCTCTACATGTACATCTAGACACTTACTGACCACGGCTTCCCCGTCTACCTCTTTTCACAGACCCGAGTTATCACAACCCACGTTCGCTTCAACATCTTGCAGCTTCTTATTTTCAAAATATATACTATCATCCCCTTCTTTGTACATACCAAGTTTTTATCCAAAACCGATTTCCCTGCTGTTTTTTTCAACTTATTTCCCGTTTTGTCCAACATATGAGAACATGTACAGATAATCAATTGGTCATTAACCTCAGCCTGGGCCGTAACCACCAAACCTGTCAAGTTTTGTAGTTTCGAGTCAATACCGGCCATATAGACTGCTAAAGTATTTAACAAATCAACCTGAATTTCATGTTTATTTGAGTGGAAGTCAAGTGCACCTGTTATAACATTCATGGTATTAAGCAAACTTTTCCATACACCCATGTCAGCTGTATTTTCATTTTTTGTAACATGACCATCAACATTGGCTAAGACGTCATATTTTTCCAAAAATGAAAGATCCGCAGGGCTCAGTGAGTTGTCAGGCTGACCTAAAATAGGATATGCAGCATTCAATGATATATCAGCTTGTCCTAGGATCTGAACACCCTAAAGAATATTTATGTTACCCATTTTGACCGGAATTAAAATTGCCCGCTCATCCAGTAATTGGACCGGTACCTGATCATACCACATTTCTCTGAACCAAATATACTTACCATATTCTTGTCATTTATTATCTCTAAAATCGGCATTCCTAGATTCTAACCTTTTTTATCAGCCCCAAAGACGGGCATCCCAGTTATCAAAATGTCTTGGGACACTTTGGTAACCTGCACATCCTCCATACAGATAACAGATGCATCACTAACATTCAAGGGCACAGTGCAGTTTGATAAGTCCAATGAAAAAACCACTGTCTGATCAACCTTTACACCAGGCCTCGTTTTCCATTGAGGCTCATCCTTTATGTACTCATTAGTTGGGGAAGCATGAACTTGGGCATTGACTACCATTTTGTCCGTTGATTTTTTCACCACAGATACATCTTGGCTTAATTGGACTTGTTGCGTTGATCATATAGGGCTGAATACTTGATTTCTACTAATTCTCAGCTCCACAGGAAGTATAGAGTCCTCCAGATCTGCTTGGTCTTTATTCACAGTTTCCTATACGGGGGGTGAATTGACATCACAATTACTCCCATTATTGACCACACCCTTCTGCATAAAGAAATCCATAATAGTACTAAGCTGGGAATAGTTGGGGCCTCCTCCTATAGAGGATGGGGTACTAATTAGCCCCATATCCTTCATAGGAGCCCCCGGACTTGAGTTTGGGCTTGACCCACTTCTTTTCGGTACACTATAATCGCCTGTCTCAATCATCTCTTGGGGATTTTTTTTTTTTAGAGTGGGTTAGTTTTTTACTAGCCGCTCTTCGCCTTTTTTGTAGCTGTTCTTGAAAGGACGGTTGCACTTAACCTCTCACACGCCCAATCTCATAGTGCAATTTTAAGTCGTCAAAGAACACACAACAGAACATTGAGGAGGTTCCCGATTTCCGGCTAGCTCCCCTATCTGCAGTTACACCTTTGAATACTGCAAAATTCCAAAAGTTCCTCTAGGAGAAGAGCTTTTCAATTTGTACCAGCGCTTTTTCAAATAGCTCCACTTGAAAGCTGCAAAATTCCAAAAGTTCCTTTAGGAGAGGGGCTTTTCAGTTTGTACAAGCGCTGTTTCCTTATTGGGATGTTTTCTATTCTATAACCACTTGGATATAGTGACCCTCTAGGCGGCAATATACAGCTATGCTAAAACAAGCTCAAGCATAAGCAAGCGGGCAAGTAAACACCACAGCTCCACAGCTCTTACCCCGTAGTCCTGCTTTGATGCACCAAATGGCACACCTCCTGCCTCCTGACCGTCTCCGTTGAGCTGTTAGCCCAGATCCTCTGAATAGTATGCCCTCTGCTCAGGGCACGATCACACAAGGTTTGGCTCAGTTTGGCTCACAAGTACTCCCAACTCGGTTCCCAGTTCAGCTCGGTCCGGCGCTACTCGCCGCTCTGTACGGGAAGCAAAGGAGCGGGTGTGTGAGAGTGGCACCACAGGAACCACAGGGGCTGCGGGAGCAGCAAGCAAAGAGCGAGCCGGGAGCGGGAGAGCAGAAGATTGAACGGCCACCACTCCAAGCCTCTCAACCCGACAACATTCAACCCGTTCAACCCATTCAGCACTCTGTGTCACTGGCCCCCGCTCTTGTCGGTTCAAATCTAGCCACAGCACCGCTCCACACTGTGGGGCCTCGGGAGCACAAAGCAAAGAGCGAGCAGGGAGCAGGAGGGCAGTCGATTGAATGGCCACCGCTCCTAGTCGTTCTGCTGCGAAGACGCTCAACCCGACTTGCCGAGTTGACGACTTGCCTCCGCTCGGTACCCCGTACCTCTGACCCACAGTTCTTGCCGGATCAGACCTGGCCACCGCTCAAGCAACTGCTCCTTGAAATGCGGGAAACAGGGAAGCTCCTACTCTCCTCTCAGCAAATAATTCATTGTTAAATACTATTAGTTTTTTAATTGAAAATAAGTTGTAACTGTGCAGTACATTCTTTTTAGTTTCATTTTAGCCTCTGGGTTGTGGGGATTGTAGGGGTAAAGTGTGGTAAGTCAATTCATTTTTATATGTTTTCATTTGTATTTTAATTAAAAATAATTCTTTAATTTGTAATTATGTTTATTATAGAAGTAACTTTTTTTTAATTTAGATTTTCTTTGTGAATTGTGTGCTGTTATAGGGTAGGAAATCAAAAAGTTTCTGTTTTTAAATATTTTCTAATTAAAAATATGTATTTAATTTTTTTAATTTATTTTGGTTTTTAAATATTTTTGTGGTTAATATTTTGTTTGTTTTTAATTTTGAACTGACTGGAGTGAGAAATTACCCCTCTGCTATCCAACACTTTCTTTACTGTTGCACTCACTGGAGTGGAAATAGTAATTTTTACCACTTGGCTATCCAACAATTTCCCTACTGTTGCACTGATTGGAGTGGGAATAGTAAATGTTATCTCACCACTATCCAACACTTTACCTAATGTTACACTCAGTGGAGTGGGAATAGTAATTTTTACTCCTACGCTATCCAACACTTTCCCTACTGTTGCACTGATTGGAGTGGGAAAAGTATTTTTATTTTTCCCGCTACTATCCAACATTTTCCCTACTGTGCACTCACTGGAGTGGGAATAGTAATTTTTACCCCTCCGCTATCCAGCACTTTCCCTATTGTTGCACTGACTGGTGTGGGAATAGTCATTTTTAACCCTTCGCTATCCAACACTTTCCCTAAAGTTGCACTGATTGGAGTGAGAATAGTACATTTTATCCCACCACTATCCAACACTTTCCCTACTGTTGCACTAGCTGGAGTGGCAATAGTAATTTCAACCCCAACGCTATCCAATACCATCCCTACTGTTGCACTGATTGGAGTGGAAATAGTACATTTTATCCCACCACTATCTAACACTTTCCCTACTGTTGCACTCACTGGAGTGGGAATAGTGATTTTTACCCCTCGGCTATCCAACACCTTCCCAACTGTTGCACTGATTGGAGTGGGAAAAGTACCTTTTATCCCGCTACTAAATGTTATCTCACCACTATCCAACACTTTCCCTACTGTTGCACTCACTGGAGTGAAAATAGTCATTTTTACCCCTCCGCTATCCAACACTTTCCCGAATGTTGCACTGACTGGTGTGGGAATAGTCATTTTTAACCCTTCCCTATCCAACACTTTCCCTCCTGTTACACTCACTGGAGGGGGAATAGAAATGTTTACCGTCCCGCTATCTAACACTTTCCCTACTGTTGTAGTTACTAGAGTGGGAATAGTAGTTTTTACCCCTCCTCTATCCCACATTTTCCCTACTGTTACACTCAATGGAGTGGTAATAGTAATTTTTACCACCACGCTATCCAACACTTTCCCTACTGTTGCACTGATTGGAGTGGGAAAAGTACATTTTATCCGGCTACTATCCAACACTTTCCCTTCTGTTGCACTCACTGGAGTGGGAATAGTAATGCTTACCCCTCTGCTATCCAACACTTTCCCTACTGTTGTACTGACTGGTGTGCGAATAGTAATTTTGAAACCTTCGCTATCCAAAACTTTCCCCACTGTTACACTCACTGGAGGGGAATAGTAATTTTTACCGGTCCACAATCCAGCACTTTCCCTACTGTTGCAATCACTTGAGTGGGAATAGTAACTTGTACCCCTCCATTTTTCAACATTTTCCCTACTGTTACACTCAATGGGGTGGGAATATTGATTTTTACCCCTTCGCTATCCAACACTTTCTCTACTGTTGCACTCACTGGAGTGGGAATAGTCATTTTAACCCCTCCGGTATGCAACACTTTCTCTACTGTTGCACTCGCTGGAGTGGGAATAGTCATTTTAACACCTCCGCTATCCGACACTTTCCCTACTGTTGCACTCACTGGAGTGGGAATAGTAATTTTTACTCCTCCGCTATCCAACACTTTCCCTACTGTTGCACTCACTGGAGTGGGAATCGAAATTTTTACCCCTCCGCTATGCAGCACTTTCCCTACTGTTGCACTGACAGGGAAATCTAAGTTTGAAGATTTTTAAATAGTTTAATGTTTTAATTTATGATATAATGTTTTTTATTAGACTCTATGCTATTGGTGTATATATATATATATATATATATATATATATATATATATATATATATATATATATATATATATATTTATATGTATATACATGTAAATGTATATATACATATATATTTCTACAGTTTTATATAATTTTAACATTATAAAAGAAATTAATATGAATAGTGTATTAATTATTTTAAAGTAAATATATATATTAATTAATATGTATGTATTTAACTTTTTTAATTAACTTTATTTGTTATATCTTTTAAAATGTATAATAAATCCTCTCTTTATTTTATATATCAATTTTATTGTTTGACATATTTAATATATTTTTTATATTATATATATATAAAAATTTATATTTTGTACAACTATATTTTTGCAGTCTATATTTTTTACATCGACAGTGAACCGGCACTCGAGTCCTGACTGAAGATCTTGTGTTTATAGCTGATATTGAGCTTTTAATTTAGCTTTTACTTTACATGGTTGCTTTTGTAATGTATGCTGCACTTTAATGGGCCCTTTGTCTGACTGAATAAAGATTTTATATTGATAACGACACCAGCTGTAAAAGTGCCATAAGGTGTCTATATAGAAGTCCCAGTATGAGACTCTCTCTTTTAGTAGTTCTATAGGTATCTAACTGTATATAAGTGACTCAATGAATATCTCACTGCCTGTGTTAGAGATTGCAGGAGTATGCAGGTGCTTGTGCAACTACCTTTCTTACAGTTGCATTCACAAATAGTTTATGAGTATGTGAGCAAGTGTAGAAGTACACCTGTACCAGAGCCATGACTTGTTTAAGTAAATGTCAGTGTATGTAACTGCCTGTTGTAATACCTCTATGGCTGTCTAAATGTGTATGTAAGTGGCTGCATCATACTTCAGTACCTGTGTTAGGGAATACAGAGTTATGTAGGTGTGACTGCAGCTACCTTTGAGTCTGCTGCATTCATAGTTTATGGTGAGTGAGTGAGTGTGTATGTGCTTCTGTAGCTGCCTGACTAGGTGAGAGAGAGACTGTATTGTTTTGCGAACATGTATGTCAGTTACTTTTGGGGTGAGATACTGCCTTTAGTAATTAGCATACAGGCCCGAAAATGCACAAGTAACTTATTCAAGTCAAAAGGACATCTCTTAATCTTTTAAACATAAAGCACCACGATTTAAGGCCTACCTACAGTTTATCTTGAAGCTGACTTATGTGTACTAAAACATGCGTTTGACACTTGACAAACACCTATTACATGCCCAGTGAAGCTTACAGTAACAGAGCACAGACACAGTATGCACAAGTAGCTACCACCCGTGTGCGAAGGACAATTTCTCTAGATGCATGAGAAATGTGTGTCAGAACTTCCTACATACCTGAGAGAGTACAGCAGTACACTTGCATCACTGCCAAGATATGTTTAAGTAAACATGCTGGTATATGACTGTCTATTTTAGGACCTCTATGTCTCTCTATATTTGTAAGTGCCTCTGTTATGGAATAGACATCTATGTAAATGAGAAACCTCCACTCTGCCGCCCTAGCCCTAGCTACGGTCTACCGCAACCTCTTGGCCTGGCAGCTGGCAGCAGATTCTTCTCCTACATCACAGCCAAGACCTGGAACGAACTCCCCCACTGCATCAGACAAAGCCCAACACTGCACCTATTCAAAAAGGATGTCAAGACCTGGCTCTTCAAATGACCATGGATATGCTTGACCCGGCCCCCCAACCTCTGCCCCCTAGCGCCTTGAGACCCGCACGGGTGAGTAGCATGCTTCAAAAACCCTGATTGATTGATTAATTGAATGTATATGTGATTGAGTAGCTATCTGGTTACATGAGAGAGAAGCTCTATGCTTTTGTGAACATGTAAATCAGTTGCTTTAGGGGTGGCATACTCTAAATAATACTTGGCATAGGGGCCTGCAAGTGCACAAGTACCTTATTCAACTCTAAAGGACCTCTCCCAATCTCTTAAGCACTAAACAGAATCCTTTGTGGCCTACCTATAGCATATCTTAGAAGTGTGTATTGTGCACTAAAATGTGGGTTTGACACTAGAGAATTACCTATTACATGCCAAGTGAAGCTTGGAGAGACATTGCAGAGCAGGTTCTGCAGTAGTAGCCATCACCCATGTTTGAAGGACTATTTCCCTGCATAGTTAAGAAGTTTGTGTCAGTACATGCCTACATATGCGAGTGAGTGTAGAGGTACACCTGTGTCAGTGCCATGACATGTTTAACTAAATATGCTGGTATGTAACTGCCTCTTTAAAACATCTATGGTTGTCTAAATGTGTCTGTAAGTGGCTCCACCAACACTTCAGTGCCTCTGTTAGGATATTGAGAGATATGTAGGTGTGACTGCAACTACAGTTGAGTCTGCTACATGCATAAATAGTTTTTGCTGAGTGACTAAATGTATAAGTGCTTCCGTAGCTGTCTCTGGAGCTGAAACAGAAGCACCATACCATTGTCAACATGTATGTCAATTGCTTTAGGGATGGTATGCTCTATCCACTACTTGAGATAGGGGCCTGCAAGTGCACAACTAACATATTCGACATCTCTCAATCTCTTGGCGCTGCAACCCCAAATGGCGATGCAGAGCGTGCAATGTAATTTGTTTTATTTATTTATTTACTTAACTCCGTTCGGCCGTATAACAGAGTTTACTACCCCCCAGCCTGCCCCTCCCCCGCCCCACCACCCTGCAGTACTCCCTCGAGGAGCCATCACTGGGTGACAGGGAGAGGGAGCTCAGAAGACTAGAATCATGGTACATCCGAAAGATAGACAGCACGGAAACGACAGGTTTGAATATTGACGAAGAGCTCTATGTTCACCTCTAAAAAATTTAACCAGTTGCCAGCTACATGATCATGTTAAGTTAAAAAAATATATTATGTTGAAGATGTCTGAGATAAAAGTTATATTTTGTTATACTGTTCAGGCGATAAGGTTTGTAATGATGTTGTAGGAAAGCAATAGAGATGCATCACCAGTGCAGCATGGATAGGAGTCTTCTACTCTAGTTGAGAGCAACAAAAGAGAGTAACAAAACTACATAGCAGGGAGTCCTAAAAATTTCTTTATACTGCAAATAGGCCCACTGGGGCATGACTTTGATTACAAATTAGTTGACGTAAAGAGAATTATAATTTGTTATGGCAATGAAATGTGAACCAGATTATCATTATACCGATGAGTTAGAAGTAGTTTATTTATTTGTTGTACAGATGAATTTGGTAAGTTGATTAATATTGTTGGGGTGAAAATACAGTTTAATAAGAGCTAACAATGTATGAAATACAGACTTGCACAGAGGAATGTGAACTGATATATTGTTTAAAGCCTATTGAGAGCACACTATATTTTACACTCCAAGATGGCTGCCATGGTAAAATGCATTCATGAAGTCCATCAACGATGATTACTAAGACTATTGTCCTGATTGAAACACAATTGTATAAAAAAAGCTTGTGCCAACATGGCCAGCGTCATGACCAAGGTGCCTTGTAAGCATTGATACGCGTTTGCGTGTGTGCCTATGCTTAAATAAATGAGCATATTCAAAACTTCTACCAGAGTGCTGTGGGATCCTTTCAACGAAGTGTCAAGGACCGCTTTTTTTTATATATATATATATATATATATATAGGAGATTTCTTGGAATTCTGAGTGTTATTTTATTGTGGTGGTAATTTGCTCACTCTATACCTCCATCAACCATCAAGACGGGTTACATGCTGTTCAACAGTTTTTATCGGATAGAGACATTAAATTTCATCAGCATAACAACATGTTAGTGAAGAACGATTGAGATGTGCCTGAGTGATCATTTTTTCCTTTTCAACAATGAGGTTTATCAACAACTGTGGGGTGTGGCTATTGGGGCATGCTTTTCCACTAGCTATGCATGCTTACAGGTAGGCTGGTGGGAGACGCATGTTCTCGGTCACACCCCTGCCAGTGATGTTGAAACAGGTATCATCCATATGTGGCGTTTCATAGATGATGTGTTTTTAATATTGCCTGGGTCTAGGGAAACTGCTATGAAATTTGTTGATGACATGAATATTAATGTGCTCAATCTGAAATTTACTGCCACGATTAGTAATGAGAGAGTCGAGTTTCTGGATGTAGAAATCTATGTTATTAATAATGAGATTCACACTAAAATGCATGGGAGAATGACAGGAGGAGAACGACAGCTGGAAACTCGATTTTACATGCCGCCAGTGCCCATCCTCGTCACCTCATTAAGAGCATCCCCTTTGGGGAGTTTGTAAGGATCCAAAGAATCTGCCGTAATGAAACTGATTTATATGAATGTTTAGATGAATCAGTCAAGAGATTTTTGGCTCGTGGTTACAAAGTGTCTGATCTACCGGCAGCTATGAATAAAATGCACAAAACAGTTGAGGAATCACCCCAGGCTACCATTACGGATGTGACTTTATCTAATGTAGGTAGATCCTCTGTTAGAGATGATATGACAGTCAGGTTGATTGCTACATACAGTTGCCATGAAAAGAAGGTTAGAAATATTCTTAAGTCTAATTGGCCTTCTGTCAGAATGTATGTAAAATCAAGGGGATGTTTACCTGTAAAATGGATCATGCTGTATATGTTTTACAATGTATAATGTACATGTCAGTTAAAATATGTTGGGAGCACCAAGCTCTTTTTACTTTATATGTTAATGCTCTGGAGAAATCCTTAGGAGGGGCCTCTCTGGATGTTCCGCGTATAGGAGACTTGGTAATCCCGGTTCTCCTATACGCGAATGACGCTGTTCTATTGGCCCGTACTGGCCTTGGTCTCCAAAGGTTGCTGGACTCCTTGGGGATTTTATGGTGTCCTTGGATTTGAAAGTAAATATAAAGAAGTCCCATGTTATGGTGGTTGGAAAACATTGTATGAAATTGAAGTCGAAATCTTTTTTTTGTAATGTTGCTGAGGTAACGAAGGTGCCCGCCTTTACATATTTTCACTCAGGAAACGCTTACGGCTTTGCGAGCACAATGATAGAGCTCAGGGGATCAGTCAATTAAACAGTGATCCAGTACCGTCATGGAATAGCAGAAGAACCCGTTGGAAGGATTTCTAATTTTAAGCCCTTACGATTGAAAGCACTTGCATCAGAAAGTGGACTATGTACCTTTGGCTACAATAACTTGGAAGTTGGGTTCTAGTATGCTTGCCCTCGTAGTCCTGATGAGGCCTGGATTGAACAGAGGCTGAAACGCGTCGACACACTCTTTGGAAGACTCCAAAACAAAAAAATTGTGGAACACTGTAGATAAAAAAATCTATTTAAGAGAGTGCTATTTTTGAGAGAGGTCAAAATTGGTTAAACCTCACACACTCCTTTTGGTTTAGGTTTTGCTTTGTTTTGGTGATCTAAAGTGAAGGAATGTTATGTTAAAGAATGATACATTGACATCCTTGTTTAAATAAGTGGGGCATTAGAACCGTGAGTTTGGTTCCTAAAAGAAGTGTATATATGTAAAGCAAATGTATATGTGTGTTGTATATATGAATTGTGCACAGTTTTGTTTAATGTAAGAGACCAATAAATCAAGGTTTAATGTGGTTCAATTAAAAGAATAAGTTGAACTACACATTTTTGTTCTGTGCATTTGGCTATCTGCTTGGAGATACTCTTTGTCAAAAATGATTGCAATTAATTTGTGTTGTGAATGATTAACTTAAGATTGGACAATTGATGGTATCCAGTCTTATAACTAGTCAGATATTATAGTGGTCCGTAGGCTTTACCTTGTTTTTCCTTTACATATTTAGGGGTCCTCTTTGATGAAAGAGGTACCTAGGGTCCTCAACAGAAGCTTACAAGTAATGCTGTAGCCAGGTCTACCTCAGCACTTATGGGTTTTGCAAAGCGGTTGGGGGCAAGACCTGCGGAGGCACTTTTGAAAATGTATAAATCTAAATGTTTGGCTATAGTCACGTATGGCTCCTCTATATGTGGCTACACATCGCAGGATAGGATTCAAGTTGCGGAAAATACGTTTTAAGATCTCTTCTCTCAGTACCTTAGTCTACCTCAACTTTTTCAATACATACTCATCTAGGGTTGGGAACTGTGACGGTTCTGTTGAAAGTTGCCCCACTGATGTGTTGGCTAAAGACCTGGCTAAATCAAGAAATTACAATGAATCATCAGATTTTAGGTGATTGTGTATCTATGGCTAAAGCTAACAGGGTTCCCTGGCTTATGTATGTAAGATTAATGTTTACAAGACTAGGACGCCCCTAGATTTATACGTCACAGGATTGTATTAAAAACGAGGATGTGAGCTGGACAAAGACTAGCTTTTTAAACATTTTAGCAATGGAACGTGAGGAGCAGGAGTTAAAGAAACCTTTTTGTGAAAGCTAATTATGTGTTATTACCTACTCCCCCACTTGAGCCGTATTTAAAAATTGTAACTAGACCTTTTCATCACCAGCTTCTGATTAGATTTCGATTCAATTTAATTCATTTAACTTTAGTTTTTTTTTCCTACCTGGGGTAAACCTGAAAATTCTAATCCATGTCATTGTGATTATTTTTCAACCCAGGACACTTTGCATTTTATTATGCTTTGTGAGTTCTACTCTGACATTCGGAAAAAAATGTAATACCAATATTAAGAGAGGCGGGTTTTTTACAAGTCAGGCCTGCTCTCACTTATTTACAGATGTTGAGTAGCACTCGCGACATCTTTTGTGGTACCAGTTTTTTGGTGGCTGCTGTTCGGAGCAAAACTAAAATATTAGCCATCCTTAATAATCCTGTCTGATTTTATTGTTTATTCAATGAAATTATGGGTATTCATTGTATATTGATTGTTATTGTCGATTTCATATATATGAAATGTTTGTACCCTTGTCTTTTATGTCTTTTATGATTTTAAATAATCGAATAAAGTGTTTTGACTGACTGACTGACCCCAGGCTACCATCACAGATGTGACTTTGTCTAATGTAGGTAGATCCTCTGTTAGAGATGATATGACAGTCAGGTTGATTACTACATACAGTTGCCATGAAAAGAAGGTTAGAAATATTCTTAAGTCTAATTGGCATATATTGAAAACGGATATTACACTAGCACCACTACTTAGTGAGTCACATGCTATCACGTTTAGAAGGGCCCACTCTATGAGGGATGCTCTGGTTAAGACAAGTCCTGAAATCATCAATTCATCTAATTGGCTCTGAAATGGATCAGGTTTCAACATATGCAGTTCCTGCAGAGCCTGCAAATTTGGGGTCAATACTGTAAAATATCTGGATGCCTTCTGTCAGAATATATGTAAAATCAAGGAGATGTAAAATGATCATGCTGTCTATGTTTTACAATGTACATGTGGATGTATGACATCACAACGCATGCTTTTACATCGCATGCTTTTACATTGCAAGTTTTACGACGCATGCCTTTACAACGCATAGTGTTGAGGGGTGCTGGATAGTGAATAGTTTAATTTACTATTCCAACTCCAGTCCCTGTGGATAGTAGGGAAGGTGTTGGATAGTAAATTAAATCTATTCCCTATCCTAGAGCGCCCCCAGTGCAATGCGTTGTAATGGTTTGCGTTGTAAAAGTTGTGATGTAAAAGCACTGCGTGGTAAAAGTTGCGTTGTGAAGGATGTTTCCCGAACTCGGATTCCAGCTATCCTGTGACGCGTCATTTCAAATTGGTTCACCAGAACAATCTGAACGATCTGAGCTACTTTGTTATTGCAGCCGTCTCATGGTCCAAAAGAGGTGGTGACAGGGAAAGGAAATTAAGACAGCTTCAGAGTCAATATATTTTACTTTTAGTTCTGGGTTTGGCGGACCATCCACACCAAAAGCTTTCCAGGTCAGTCTGCAAGAGAGCCGCAGCTCCATGTCACTACCTCATCAAGGCTACATTTACTTGGACAGACTAAGCATTTGACTGTCCTATCTACATCATGGCAATGTGACGGATTTGATCTATTTGCTGCCCACAACACACGGTTCATTCCGCCATCTCGTACGAAGCACTTAAAGGCAATATTACCGTTGCCAGCTCTTCAGTCTTCACCCAAGTCTGTCAGACTTTTGACCCAAGATGCCTTCAACAAAACTGCCCATGAGGTACGGACACACAGAGGGACATACCAACGTCTGCTTTGATAACTCGGGGAGCTGCATTTCCACCTGTGGGAGCGACGGTGATGTTAGGATCTGGCAGAACTTTGACAATGATGATCCCAAGTCCATCAGCGTGGGTGAAAGGCCCTACACCTTGGCTTTAAAGAATGGAAAAATGGTGACCGCAGTTTCCAACAACACTGTCCAGATTTATACGTTCCCAGACGGAGTGCCCGATGGCATCTTGACCCCCTTCACTACCAACGCAAACCATGTTGTCTTTAATGAGGATGGCACTCAAGTGGAGGCAGGATCAGGTGACTTTTTGGTTAAAGTCGTGCAAGAGTGTTGCCAGAATGCCGTTCTGTACTTAAAAGCAATACATTTGACTGCCGCAAGGTCCTTGTTGTGTCCGCGGCTGCTGTGTTTGCAGAGACGTTAAACAGCAATTTTGATATGTATACTACTATTATAAAGGAAGAACTTTGAGGCTTTGAGGCGGGTAAACTCGGGAACCACAGCGCCAATCCACACACCCGATACATCGTTGTAATCCTCAGGGTGTGCAGATGGACATAGGCTATATAAAGTTAAAAAATACATTATATTTAAAAACATTACATTATAAAAAAATAGTCCCCTCGAAGTAGCGCCGGCCGGGACCTGCGTGCTGACGTCAGGAGCGCAGGGATTTGCGGCGTCCAGGAGCGCGAGGAAGAGCGGCAGACATGGCGCGGGGGAGGAGTGGTGACGAGCGGCGGACATGGCGCGGGGGATTAGGTGAGGACCAGCGGGCTGCTGGACAATGTCGGGGCAGGCGGGGGTCGGGGAAGCCTTTAGTCTAAAACAATGTCAGATATGATTGAATGTGGAACAAATTACAAAATGAGGGATCCTATTAAACAAACAGTCAACAAATCCCACTAGAGGGATATAAAGGGACTAAAGACAATGATAAATCAGTACTTTAGGCATAATTAAGCACAAAAAAGCAATATGTTGATTGATGTCTTTGTGATTTGTCTTGTAAAATGGTTTAATCTCACTTTAAAACCCTTTTTTAAGTATAATTTGTTAAAAACCACAAATACCAGAATGCCTAGCGAAAAACAGGATGTGATGTAACATCTAACACGGAGATTGCTTTATATGTGTTACCAAAACTTGAGTAAGTGATCGTGAGCAAGGTGCTAGGAGCACTGAAACGCGTAGATCGTGTGTTTTCATTGCTGAAGAGATCTGAATAAATCAATTTGTGGAACTCAGAGGGAGTGCGCCCATTACTTTTGTCCAAGCGGCGAAGGAGTGTTAAATAATTAACGGCGAGGTTCTGCCGTAGGGACCGCACCCACACCGAGCGCTCAATGGCCGGGAATATATATATAGACCCTGGAGTGCGAGTCTCTTTGTGTGGTTCCTGCTAGAACGTTGGTCGGGAGCCCTTTCTGACATATATATATATTGATTAAGGTGCAGGTGTGCACAGAAACGCGTCGGGGATTTTACCTTACCAGCCTGTTTATTCACCTCGTTTTGAAATAAAAGTTTGGTGAACAGTTCCCTGTGGAGTGCTGCTTTAAAGCTTGGAGGCTTTGTGGGTGATATATATATATATATATATATATATATATATATCTCGAAAACAAGAAGCAAGACTGCCGCCCCGGGTCCCCAGGAAAGCAGGCAACTCCACGAATCCAGTACTCAGGCAAGAGTTTTATTAAGCAACGCTTAACAGAGAAAGAAAACTGACGCGTTTCGGGCGGGATGCCCTTGATCACAGTCAATTAAAACCCCTCACACCTGAACTTTTTAAACTGCGTGTGCAAACCATGTGACACCTATAGACATGGACAACATACTATCACTACATATATTCTGGCAATTGTTCGGGAAAAGAGGGAAATGAAGACACATGAAATTAATGTGACTTAAAATTGCCTGACACACAGTAAAAATTTGATTTCTGAATAAATTCATTTTAAGTAAAATAATGACATAGATTCTAACCGCATAAATGCCTAATGTCACAAATTTCTCAAAGTTTTCAAGGACAAAAGTAGTACAGATTCTATCATTTATATGTATCAACAGTAAAAAAATAGATTGAATAAAGTAAATATCATAATTATGTCACGAACTAACCCAAATTTTAAATTAAATATGTTGACACTATTGATTACTCAAAATCTGTACAGGAATATACATATACACCTATAAAGATTATTGTCACTCATATATGTACAAATAATTGTCGTCAGTTTACTCTATATACAAACGACCATATTTCATATGTACATCTGTGTTGGGGAAACTATGTTCAGTGGACGATATTTTGATACTCAATAAATACTGTACAAATATATACAAAACTACCTGAAAATCAAATAATTCATACCCTGTTTATAAGTAGATGGGGACATCGTTAGAAAAAGATGGCAACCCCACCTAACTGTGCTGGCTAAGAGGACATCAAACTACTGATGGCAGCCTCTATTTTCCCAAACAGTTTTCCTACGTCTGATAGTATAATTATCCCAACAAAATTACTGGGATTGTGTCCCCAACATCTAGTGAGTAACAACATATAAAGATAAATAAACAAAATCATGAATTATTGTTTGACTTTGAATATGGTAGTTTTACATGCATCATATTTCACCATACAGTGATGGTAAATTTGATTCAAAGTTCAAACGTGAAATATATACAAGGGGCGAGGTGAAGGAAAGTAAGACAACTTACTAAAAAACAGAAAAAGGGGTGTATATACAATTATTAATTAACTTTAGTGAATTAATTATAGTGGTCTGCATGGGGAGGCGGACTTCATTAATAAATCTTTGGGCACAAAGATACACAACGCCTCCTGATACCAGATGTTATGTTGAGGCTTGTGTATATAAGGTATAGTGACTTTATAGGAAATGATATAGGTCCTCAGTGGTGTTCAACCCATTTGGGACCTTGGTGTCTAACTCTAATATCATTCTGGATTCCAGTTGGCGGAGTAGTTTGTCTCTGTCTCCTCCTCTACGAGGACGAGGCACAGAGGTAAGGACAAAGTAGCTGAGACTTTCCAAATTGTTATTGTGGACACTCTTGAAATGTCTCGCCACTGGGTAGGCATTATCATTATTTACAATTGCCCGGAGATGCTGTAAAATCCTGGCGTGCACCGCAAGCCGAGTACTTCCAACGTACCGCAGGCCGCAAGTACACGTCAGGACGTACACAGCAAACTCCGTTCTGCAATCATATTTGCCTTTGATTTTGACAGGCGTGGGACTGAAGGGAGTCATGTAAGTACTGGTGTTTACACCAAACTTGCATGCCCGGCAACTAGAGCATTTAAAAAAGCCCTGATGTTGCGGGAACCAATTTTTCGGTTTGAGGATTTCGGGAAACGCATTGGTAACATGATTTCGGAGGGTTGGTCCTCTCCTAAAAGTGATTTTAGGGTTGTCAGGGAGGTCAAATGCTATCACATTGTCAGTTTGTAGTATCGGCCAGCTCTTAGTGAGGATTGATCTAATTTTCCTATTCTGGCAACTGTACGGTGTGATGAATCTTAATTCAGATTCTGCAGAATTCGTTTCGGTGGTTGGTTTATCACTGTTCTGCTGAAGAAGGCATTCCCTAGATTTACTATTGACCTTTTGAACTGCCCTCTTTAAGGTGTCTGCATGATACCCTCTCTTCCTGAATCTGCTAAGTGCTTCATTAGTGCATCTCTCTAGTTCATCCTCACTGCTGCAAATTCTTTTTAGACGGAGCAGTTCTCCATAGGGGATGTTTTCTATAGTGTGCTGCGGATGAGAACTGCTTGTATATATATATACAAGAAAGCAACGCTTCTTCTGAAGTGCTGGGACCCATGAAAGTTGGCGCAGATACCGGCGAAGTAGTCCGGTTACTTATTTCATCCAAGGAAAACAAAGTTCGTCTTGCGCTCTCAGGCAATCAGGCAAAGGAATCCAAAGTGTAAGATAAGCAGTTTATTTACACAACGCGTTTCAGCTCAACAGCCTTGTTCACGTGTAAACCAACACGAGTGACTCCGGTATTTAAATAAAGTTCAGCGTTGTCAATCACAATCAACATAAACATAGGACTTGTAAGCAAGTAAATGGCAGACATATTGTAATGGTAAAGTAACGTCAACATCGTGATATTCTCGAATTTGACAGGTGTGGAATGGCATGTTGTTGTTGGCCCAACAAGATATATACAGCGAAAATCCGTGGAAAAATTAATGTATAATATATAAAGTATATATATATTTCCAAAAGGTTGCCCTTGCACAAGTACGCACTCAAAATCACTCAAAAAAAACTTTTATTCCAGCCCGCTTCATCTGGAATAAAAGTTGTTGTGCAACCTACCTGATTTTGAGTGCGGACTTGTGCAAGGGCAACCTTTTGGAAATATTTACACGGCAGGTCCAGCCGTGAAGTCGACGCACCACCTTAAAATGAAGGGGCCCGGGTTTGGAGAGATTCCAGATCGACGAAAGCAAATGCAGGTACCTTAATTTGATGAAAGTGGGACTTTCAGTTCTAACAGCCCACTGGAGGGCGGCTCTCGTTTTGAAATAACAGTGAAGTCTACACACAAACCCAATGGAGGGGAATAAAAGTTTGAAAAACAACAAATACCGCAATGCCTTGCACGAACACACCAGCACCTAATTAACTAATATAAGAAGGCGTGCATGAGTGCCCAGGAGGCTGAAAAACTACAGAGTAAAGGCGGAAATGTTGGCTGGAGAAAAAGAGTGAACTTCACATCGCCTTTGAGAAAGGAGAATGTTTCTCTGAAACGCGTCAGGCAGTGAAAATAAGGGAGTACTTTGAACTAAAATGCCCGCTTCATCTGGAATAAAAGTTGTTGTGCAACCTACCTGATTTTGAGTGCGGACTTGTGCAAGGGTAACCTTTTGGAAATATTTACACGGCAGGTCCAGCCGTGGAGTCGACGCACCACCTTAAAATGAAGGGGCCCGGGTTTGGAGAGATTCCAGATCGACGAAAGCAAATGCAGGTACCTTCATTTGATGAAAGTGGGACTTTCAGTTCTAACAGCCCACTGGAGGGCGGCTCTCGTTTTGAAATAATAGTGAAGTCTACACACAAACCCAATGGAGGGGAATAAAAGTTTTAAAAACAACAAATACCTCAATGCCTTGCACGAACACACCAGCACCTAATTAACTAATATAAGAAGGCGTGCATGAGTGCCCAGGAGGCTGAAAAACTACAGAGTAAAGGCGGAAGTGTTGGCTGGAGAAAAAGAGTGAACTTCACATCGCCTTTGAGAAAGGAGAATGTTTCTCTGAAACGCGTCAGGCAGTGAAAATAAGGGAGTACTTTGAACTAAAATGCCCGCTTCATCTGGAATAAAAGTTGTTGTGCAACCTACCTGATTTTGAGTGCGGACTTGTGCAAGGGCAACCTTTTGGAAATATTTACACGGCAGGTCCAGCCGTGGAGTCGACGCACCACCTTAAAATGAAGGGGGCCGGGTTTGGAGAGATTCCAGATCGACGAAAGCAAATGCAGGTACCTTAATTTGATGAAAGTGGGACTTTCAGTTCTAACAGCCCACTGGAGGGCGGCTCTCATTTTGAAATAACAGTGAAGTCTACACACAAACCCAATGGAGGGGAATAAAAGTTTGAAAAACAACAAATACCGCAATGCCTTGCACGAACACACCAGCACCTAATTAACTAATATAAGAAGGCGTGCATGAGCGCCCAGGAGGCTGAAAAACTACAGAGTAAAGGCGGAAGTGTTGGCTGGAGAAAAAGAGTGAACTTCACATCGCCTTTGAGAAAGGAGAATGTTTCTCTGAAACGCGTCAGGCAGTGAAAATAAGGGAGTACTTTGAACTAAAATGCCCGCTTCATCTGGAATAAAAGTTGTTGTGCAACCTACCTGATTTTGAGTGCGGACTTGTGCAAGGGCAACCTTTTGGAAATATTTACACGGCAGGTCCAGCCGTGGAGTCGACGCACCACCTTAAAATGAAGGGGGCCGGGTTTGGAGAGATTCCAGATCGACGAAAGCAAATGCAGGTACCTTAATTTGATGAAAGTGGGACTTTCAGTTCTAACAGCCCACTGGAGGGCGGCTCTCATTTTGAAATAACAGTGAAGTCTACACACAAACCCAATGGAGGGGAATAAAAGTTTGAAAAACAACAAATACCGCAATGCCTTGCACGAACACACCAGCACCTAATTAACTAATATAAGAAGGCGTGCATGAGCGCCCAGGAGGCTGAAAAACTACAGAGTAAAGGCGGAAATGTTGGCTGGAGAAAAAGAGTGATCTTCACATCGCCTTTGAGAAAGGAGAATGTTTCTCTGAAACGCGTCAGGCAGTGAAAATAAGGGAGTACTTTGAACTAAAATGCCCACTTCATCTGGAATAAAAGTTGTTGTGCAACCTACCTGATTTTGAGTGCGGACTTGTGCAAGGGCAACCTTTTGGAAATATTTACACGGCAGGTCCAGCCGTGGAGTCGACGCACCACCTTAAAATGCAGGGGCCCGGGTTTGGAGAGATTCCAGATCGACGAAAGGAAATGCAGGTACCTTAATTTGATGAAAGTGGGACTTTCAGTTCTAACAGCCCACTGGAGGGCGGCTCTCGTTTTGAAATAACAGTGAAGTCTACACACAAACCCAATGGAGGGGAATAAAAGTTTGAAAAACAACAAATACCGCAATGCCTTGCACGAAAACACCAGCACCTAAATAACTAATATAAGAAGGCGTGCATGAGCGCCCAGGAGGCTGAAAAACTACAGAGTAAAGGCGGAAATGTTGGCTGGAGAAAAAGAGTGAACTTCACATCGCCTTTGAGAAAGGAGAATGTTTCTCTGAAACGCGTCAGGCAGTGAAAATATGGGAGTACTTTGAACTAAAATGCCCGCTTCATCTGGAATAAAAGTTGTTGTGCAACCTACCTGATTTTGAGTGCGGACTTGTGCAAGGGCAACCTTTTGGAAATATTTACACGGCAGGTCCAGCTGTGGAGTCGACGCACCACCTTAAAATGAAGGGGCCCGGGTTTGGAGAGATTCCAGATCGACGAAAGCAAATGCAGGTACCTTAATTTGATGAAAGTGGGACTTTCAGTTCTAACAGCCCACTGGAGGGCGGCTCTCGTTTTGAAATAACAGTGAAGTCTACACACAAACCCAATGGAGGGGAATAAAAGTTTGAAAAACAACAAATACCGCAATGCCTTGCACGAACACACCAGCACCTAATTAACTAATATAAGAAGGCGTGCATGAGCGCCCAGGAGGCTGAAAAACTACAGAGTAAAGGCGGAAATGTTGGCTGGAGAAAAAGAGTGAACTTCACATCGCCTTTGAGAAAGGAGAATGTTTCTCTGAAACGCGTCAGGCAGTGAAAATAAGCGAGTACTTTGAACTAAAATGCCCGCTTCATCTGGAATAAAAGTTGTTGTGCAACCTACCTGATTTTGAGTGCGGACTTGTGCAAGGGCAACCTTTTGGAAATATTTACACGGCAGGTCCAGCCGTGGAGTCGACGCACCACCTTAAAATGAAGGGGCCCGGGTTTGGAGAGATTCCAGATCGACGAAAGCAAATGCAGGTACCTTAATTTGATGAAAGTGGGACTTTCAGTTCTAACAGCCCACTGGAGGGCGGCTCTCGTTTTGAAATAACAGTGAAGTCTACACACAAAACCAATGGAGGGGAATAAAAGTTTGAAAAACACCAAATGCCGCAATGCCTTGCACGAACACACCAGCACCTAATTAACTAATATAAGAAGGCGTGCATGAGCACCCAGGAGGCTGAAAACCTACAGAGTAAAGGCGGAAATGTTGGCTGGAGAAAAAGAGTGAACTTCACATCGCCTTTGAGAAAGGAGAATGTTTCTCTGAAACGCGTCAGGCAGTGAAAATAAGGGAGTGCTTTGAACTAAAATGCCCGCTTCATCTGGAATAAAAGTTGTTGTGCAACCTACCTGATTTTGAGTGCGGACTTGTGCAAGGGCAACCTTTCCGCATCTCAACCAGCTCTGACGCCAACCTTGCTAACCCCGAACACCTTCACTTCCAGATCCACATCGACCCCAAGACCACACTCAGAGGCACCCTCCTCTACAGACCACCAGGACCACGCGCAAAATTCAGTGAAGACATCACGGACTTCATCACCCCACACGCGCTCCCCTCCAAAGACTACATCCTTCTGGGAGACCTCAACTTCCACCTTGAAAAGATCAACGACCGCAACACCGCCACCCTCTTGGACAACCTCGCCAACCTCGGACTTAAACAACTGGTCACTTCCCCCACCCACATCGCAGGTCACACTCTCGACCCCATCTTCACCTCCAGCATCCATGTCTCCTTCAGCCACACTACGGATCTCCTCTGGACTGACCACAGCTGCGTTCACTTCACCTACAACAAGCCGAAACCCATCATCCACCTCCAACCAACTCTACAAAGAAACTGGAACAAAATCACAACGGAGCAGATCTCCACATCGCTCCTTCAAACCTCCCCAGCCCTCTCTTCCAACGCCAACGAAGCCGCCTCCAACCTCACCCTTTGGTTATCCAAAACCGCCGACACCTTAGCACCACTGAAAAAACGTCAACACAAACTTGGCATCAAGAAGGCCTCATGGTTCAACGATGACCTCAAGAAGTCCAAGAAACTGTGCCGCTCCCTTGAAAAAGACTGGAAAAAAGACCCATCCACCAGCAACAAGGACGCCTTCAAAAGCGCCATCCGTACTCACCACCAACTGATCCGAAAAGCCAAGAAAACAGCATTCAAGGATCGACTTGACAACAACGCCCACAACAGCAAGGAACTTTTCAACATTGTCAAGGAATTTTCCAACCCCTCGGCCAACTCCAACGACATCACCCCCTCTCAAACCCTCTGCGATTCCCTAGCCTCTTTTTTCCACAACAAGATTGCAGACATCCACAACAGCTTTGACAACCAACCCGGAAGCCAACCCACCCTACCATCAGCTGACCATCTCCCCCCCGTTAACACCCTTAACGCCTGGAACCTAATCTCCACTGAGGACACCATCCGCCTGATGAATTCCATCCACTCTGGATCCCCCACAGACCCATGCCCTCACCACATCTTCAACAAAGCAGACTCCGTCATAGCTCCGCACCTCCGAGACGTCATCAACTGCTCCTTCAACTCCGCTACGTTCCCAGAAGACTGGAAACACGCTGAACTCACCGCCCTTCTGAAAAAACCAACAGCAGACCCCACCGAACTCAAAAACTACCGCCCCATCTCGCTTCTTCCATTCCCGGCCAAAGTCATCGAGAAAGCTGTCAACAACCAGCTCGCCGCCTTCCTCGAAGCCAACAAATCACTCGACCCCTCACAATCTGGCTTCCGAGCCAAACACAGCACTGAGACCGCCCTCATCGCAGCAACAGACGACATTCGAACTCTACTGGACAATGGAGACACAGTCGCCCTCATCCTCCTCGACCTCTCTGCAGCCTTCGACACAGTCTGCCACAAAACCCTTTTACAACGCCTCAGAAACATCGGAATCCAAGAAAAGGCACTGGAATGGATCACCTCGTTCCTCACCGGAAGAACCCAGAGAGTCCGCCTCCCACCATTCAAGTCCGAGGCCTCTGAAATCATCTGCGGCGTACCACAAGGATCCTCACTCAGTCCCACCCTCTTCAACGTATACATGAGCCCCCTCGCGGCCATCGCCCGCCAACACAACCTCAACATCATCTCTTACGCGGATGACACCCAACTAATCCTATCTCTCACCAAGGACCCCAGCACCGCCAAAACTAACCTACACGAAGGAATGAAAGAAGTCGCCGAATGGATGAAACAAAGCCGTCTGAAACTGAACTCAGACAAAACAGAAGTCCTCATCTTAGGTAAATCCCCCTCTGCATGGGACGACTCCTGGTGGCCGGAAGCCCTCGGAAATGCACCCATCCCGACAGACCACGCACGGAACCTTGGCGTCATCCTGGATTCTTCACTCTCAATGAACAGACAAGTCAGCGCCGTATCCTCCTCCTGCTTTAACATTCTTCGCATGCTCAGAACAACATTTCGCTGGATCCCCTCCGAAACAAGGAAAACAGTCACCCACGCTCTAGTCACGAGCCGACTGGACTACGGAAACACCCTCTACGCAGGTACCACCGCTAAACTCCAGAAGAAACTACAACGAATCCAAAACGCCTCAGCCAGGCTCATATTAGACATCCCACGCAACGAACACATCTCTGGTCACCTTAAAGACCTCCACTGGCTACCCGTCAATAAGAGAATCACTTTCCGACTGCTTACCCACGCACACAAATCACTCTACGACATCGGACCAGATTGCCTCAACTCTCGACTGTCCTTCTACACCCCCTCCCGCCAACTTCGCTCTTCCAGCCAAGCCTACGCCACTGTACCTCGCATCAACAAAACCACCATGGGAGGCAGATCCTTCTCATACCTGGCTGCCAAAACATGGAACTCACTCCCCGCCTACCTTCGCCTCACCCAGAATCACCTAGCGTTCAGAAAGCAGCTTAAAACGTGGATATTTGACAAATAATCCTCCTCCCCTTCCTAAGCGCCTTGAAACCCTCTGGGTATGTAGTGCGCTATATAAATGTTATGACTTGACTTGACTTGACTTGACATGAAAGTGGGACTTTCAGTTCTAACAGCCCACTGGAGGGTGGCTCTCGTTTTCAAATAACAGTGAAGTCTACACACAAACCCAATGGAGGGGAATACAAGTTTGAAAAACAACAAATACCGCAATGCCTTGCACGAACACACCAGCACCTAATTAACTAATATAAGAAGGCGTGCATGAGCGCCCAGGAGGCTGAAAAACTACAGAGTAAAGGCGGAAATGTTGGCTGGAGAAAAAGAGTGAACTTCACATCGCCTTTGAGAAAGGAGAATGTTTCTCTGAAACGCGTCAGGCAGTGAAAATATGGGAGTACTTTGAACTAAAATGCCGGCTTCATCTGGAATAAAAGTTGTTGTGCAACCTACCTGATTTTGAGTGCAGACTTGTGCAAGGGCAACCTTTTGGAAATATTTACACGGCAGGTCCAGCCGTGGAGTCGACGCACCACCTTAAAATGAAGGGGGCCGGGTTTGGAGAGATTCCAGATCGACGAAAGCAAATGCAGGTACCTTAATTTGATGAAAGTGGGACTTTCAGTTCTAACAGCCCACTGGAGGGCGGCTCTCGTTTTGAAATAACAGTGAAGTCTACACACAAACCCAATGGAGGGGAATAAAAGTTTGAAAAACAACAAATACCGCAATGCCTTGCACGAACACACCAGCACCTAATTAACTAATATAAGAAGGCGTGCATGAGCGCCCAGGAGGCTGAAAAACTACAGAGTAAAGGCGGAAATGTTGGCTGGAGAAAAAGAGTGAACTTCACATCGCCTTTGAGAAAGGAGAATGTTTATCTGAAACGCGTCAGGCAGTGAAAATAAGGGAGTACTTTGAACTAAAATGCCCGCTTCATCCGGAATAAAAGTTGTTGTGCAACCTTGTTGTTGCAAGGGCAACCTTTTGGAAATATATATATATATATATATATATATATATATATATATATATATATATATATATATATATATATATATATATCTCCAAACTCACTGCTCATGCGATCCTCAGCCTAGCAACGCTGATGCCGTGGATGGTAGCAGTCACCATACTGTGTATCTTCCACTGTTTCCGTTCACATTTTTCGTGATTGGTTCCCAGGAAAAAACGGCACATCGGGTAAGTCCAGCACAAGAAAAACTTTATTGTGCACTTAACAACTAAAGACGACGCGTTTCGGTGTGTAGCCTTTATCAAGATATATATATATTACCTACTGGCGGTCGCCAGTAGGTAGTTATAGTTAAGACCTATTATGCAAAGGAAATCTGCAACATTCTATCGCCATTAGCTTTGGCACCGATTGATGAATCTTCTCGAAATTTTCCAAACTTTTGGACAGCTCAGTTCCGCTCCTTCCCTAAAAGGTTGGGGGTGATTCATAAAGCGGGGGCCGAGAAAAAAGGGTGGTCCCAAAACGTGTTTTCCCCATGCAATTTCCCATAGGACCTTTAGCCACGGCTACAGCCCGAACGGCTGAACGAAATTACACCAAATTTGGCAAAGAAGTAGTCCTCAGTTCAGACTTGTGCCTTTTGCTTAAATGGTGTTAATCTGTTCTGCAGTTCCTGAGAAAATTACAGTTAAAGTAATTTATATATCTAAGGGCGCTGGGGATCGGCGGATTGTGCGACGATTGTCATCGTATTATAAGTGCACCGTCCCGATCACTCACTTATTGCTAATTGCTTGTCAAGCGGTTGTAACCATTCGACATCCAGGAACTGTTGGCAGCCATTTTGTGCCTCGGTAGAAGCAGCGCTGAGGAAGTCAGTGGAATATGTGTTGAAATCTGAGAAAGGGGACAGGGAAGAAATCATTTTACCTTCTAGATCTGCTTAGGGCGTCCCAGAAGGACCCCAGGGCCCATATTTAAAAAGAAAAAAAAATACCAGCAGATGCGTGTAGGGTGCCTGGACTGTGCCGTAAACAAAATATATATATATTTTTTTTAAATAATTTGTCTCCGGGGTGTGAAATACCAGGGGCAAAATTATTACATTTTATGTGGGGCCCAGAGGGGCCCCTCAGCCTCGGAGATCATAAGCCCCCGGGGCTAAAAAGAAAACAATGTTGGGGGGAGGGATCGGAGGTCCTCAAAGCCGCGGGGACCATCACCCCCGGGGCTTTATGTATTGTGAGAGGGGGACTGTGTGGCCCCCCTCCTGGATCACTCAGGGGCCCGTTACCCCCGGGGCTACAAAAATAATCATAGCTGGGAAGGGGGGCTGTAAGGTCTCCAAACCCCCGGGGACCACCACTCTCGGGGGCTTTATGTATTGTGGGAGAACCAGCTTTTGCAGTGTCCCGGGGTGCCCATCCCACCCTCTCATAGCAAGGAAATCTGTTCTCTCTTTCAAAATCTAAATGAGATTGCTTTTCCTCACGGGGAGCTGCATGTTAGTAGCTCGTGATGTGGAAAAGTAATGCCGGCTCCCAAACTCGTAGAAGTTGTGCATCAAAGGCGCTGGAGTCGTGTACCCTACAAATTATGAGTTGTGCATGCAGGGCGTGCACACCAGGGGGCCGCACTGGGTGCTGCGGTGGGTGCGCAGCTTTTACTTTTTCCGTTAAAAAATAGCCCCTGTCAGTTTTTTCTAATATTCCCAGGGATCGTATCCCCCCGGGTCTTATAAAAAATGTTGGGGACTGTGAGGGGAGCCCCCACGGTCCCGCCGGCTTCCCGCGTTCTTCGTGAGCGGCATTGCTTTTCCGCAAGGGGAGATGCTAACTTGCACGTGGAAAAGCAATCTGCTTTGGATTTTGAAAGTGAGAACAGATTTCACTGCTCTGTCTTTCAAAATGCAAACTAAGTTTGCTACGGGAGGGTGGGAGCCGTGAGAGTCCCGCCCTGTCACTGCTGGAGCCGGCCCTCGGGTGTGGCGGTCCCCAGAGCCCTCAAGGGTACCAGGCAGAGGGCCATGAACCCTGCCTATCACAATATACAAATTCCCGGGGCGTGGTGGTTCCCGGGGCTTGGGGGGCGTTGTTGAGGCCCAAAAACTTCTAATTTTGTAGAGGGGGGGCCTTGGACGCAAAAGTGGTGCAAGGGGGTTGTAAATCTGGAACACAGTGTTTTGTTTTACTTTGCTTTCCTTTTTGTTTGTAGAGGATCCCGGGTTAACATGACAGTTTTTGTGCAGCCAGTACCATTCAACCCTACCCCCAAACGTCTTTCTGCCTGTTACCATAGTAGCAGTTCATGGAAACACTTACATGAGTACAGAGGTTAGAAGTTCACCACACTATGGGGTCGATTCCGATTTGGGGAAAAAAACGTCCATACGATTTGTATCCGGAGCCCTCTCCGTACGAATTGCACCCGTCCGTCCGAGTCGCGAAGTACGATCCGTATTCCGTGAATCCGTCCAAATCGTCGCGATCCGTACGTATTGCAAGGCTGAAACCGTGAACCGTACGACTCGTACACATACCGTACGACTCGTACACATGCCGTATGACCTGACGAGTACGATCCGGACCGGGGTATGAGGACGCAATTCGTACGGTCCACGTCAGGTAAGGGCAAGTCGTACGGAAAATCACACCGTACGGTCCATACACCCCATGATCGCAGGGGTACGCACCGTACCCCTGCGATCATGGGGTGTACGAGACGTACCCCCATTTTACGGTTGGTGTACGATCGGTGTAGGAGCTGTACCCCATGTACGATCAGTGTACGAGCCGTACCCCCATTGTAGGATTGGTGTACGAGCCGTACCCCATGTACGATCGGTTTACGAGCCGTAGCCCCATTGTACGATCGGTGTATGGGGTACAGCTTGTACACCGATCTTACAATGGGGGTACGGCTCATACACTGATCGTAGATGGGGTACGGCTCGTACACCGATCGTACATGGGGGAGGGCTCGTACACCGATCGTACATGGGGTACGGCTCGTACACCGGTCGTACACCGATCGCACAATGGGGGTACGGCTCTTACACCCCATGATTGCAGGGGTACGGTGCGTACCCCTGAGATCATGGGGGTTACCCACCGTACTCAAGGGGGGCCGTTCCATACCTGTTTTGGCACAAACTCTGCTTTTACGATTGTTTTCAGCTCCCGTAGAAAAAGGGTTGTACGGTGCGTACTCGACACGTATCGTACTTGCCGGGTCGTAAAAACCAGCCGCGAACCGTACAGATGTTGCGTACAGCGGCTTCCGAGGGAGAATTGTACGGAGATTAGAGTTGTACGGTGTCTTGCACGACTTGAACGGAGTACGGCTCCTGGTACGAATCGTACTTCGTCGTACGTACGGGGGCGTTGCAGGGTACGATTCGTACGGGAAAAACGCTCCGAACGGCTATTCGGAGCGGTTTTTCCCAAATCGGAATCGGCCCCTATGTGTGCTAATGGAAAAAGTTACTGTGCTGGAGTTTTAAAACTTTTCCATAGGAAGAGTTAGTCATAGCTATATACTCTGGTAAAGATCTGGTAAAGAGTTAGCCTCAGAGATAGCATAGTACATACAAATGAACACGTATATTTTTGGTTTATTTTTTTGTACACTCAGGATACTATATTACAAAAGGTTCCACTGTAAGGAGGTGTCTTGTGCTGTGTTTTTTTCCAAAGAACTATATCCCATGCATTCCCACTGCATAGCGGTGAGTTCTCAATATTTGGTATCTACTCTGTTGCACCCCATTGACTTGCAGAGTACGGAGGTGAGTGTTTTTCTTGATAAGTCAGAGGCAGATTTTGAAGCTCCTTGCGCTACTTTTCCCATGTTGAAAGTGACAAAAAATTGGCGCAAGGGGTTGTACATCTGCCCCTCAAACTGTTGTAACTTATCTATTCTCACTGGCCGGAGATAATTGTACATTCCTACGCAGTGAAGCTGCTGCACACTACCCACTTTCTCCTTTTACTGATGACTTGTCGTTGTTTCGGAAACAAGCTTTTTTGCTCACCTTGTGCCATTGGCCTGATTCAAAGAGGGTGCACTACGTGTCGAAGCAGCTTTCTCAGAAGTTGTTACGATGGACATCATTGCAGAATCCTCGTACGTTGAGTTTTAGAGGTGTTGGGGGAGACGCCAATTTGTTAAACACAACCTGTAAGATAAAAAGGAAGTTAACCTTGTGTGTAATTTTTGTATCAAAGGAGAGAGGAAGTGAGAGAGTGACTGCAAAGAATATTCACAGCTCACCTTTCTGTCACCGGTGTGTTTTTCACCACGTGCCAGGACATAATGCACCCTGAAGCTCTACATCTAAAAGATAGTAAAAGAAGGATGTTATGATTGGCAATTGTTGCTATCTTAATGTGGAATTGAATAACACCAGCCTTTCACACACGTTCCCTTTCACATTTAAAAGAACTATTTGTATAGTTTACATTCCGGATGTTTGACAAATTATAAAAACGTTCCTGCTATTGGAAAAAAATGTATACATGTAATTTGATACACTATATAGGACTGCGTTTGTCTAAATCGTTGCAACTTTTTTTAATCCAGTTTGCTGCACCCAATCGTCTCCCTCCGATGTGCACCCAGGCCTCACTGCTCACCTTTTCGTGGACAGGACACCTTCTACATCATGTAGTCTTGATGTGCCACTAAGAAGTCTCACGTGTGGCGCCGAGTCTTGATATCGATATGGCTAACAACATACTTGTGCTCCCATCATCATCATCGCAGGTTCTTCACCCACTTAGTCCTTCCTGTGCCACTAACTCAGTGACCAAAGAGGCCATGCACGTAGTGGTGGGCCCACTGTTCGGTGGTTCGGGCCTACATGAGGCGTCCGAACCACCAGGAAGGGCCATCACAGTGCTTGCGATGGGAGCAACTCTAAAATGGCGTAGAGCACGTGCGTCCCGTCTTTTTTATTGGCAGGGTCATGTGTGTAGTGAAGCATGTGCTGGAAGGGTGTGGTGTGGGTGTATACCAGGGATGAGGGAGTGTGTGTGTGCCTTTCTGACAACTAGACCTGGAACTAAGAAATCACTACAATGGAAATCTGGGCAATGTTGCGTTTTGTTTGTTCCTGGTAGCATAAGTGGAGTGGGCTGGCCTGATGTACGCCAGTGCTGCGCGAGGCTCTGAACCATGATTCTGGAGCTATGGGCGTGGTCCTGTCATGAGCTATATGAGAAATCAAGTGATTCGGTTATTCGTTTTATAGTGCTGACGTCACCCGGGTCTTAAAAGCAAATGTGTCATTATATCTGTAAAGTTCCACAACTTGGCCAACATGGAAGGTACGGCGTATCACTGACTTTATATTCGTTCATAGTTGCACACATAAAAGATGTTGGACATGACGTATTTCTGCGATTATGAATGTTTATAGTACATTCAGTGGAGTGTTCTAGCTGTAGTTATACAGGGCTGTGAAAGGTTTAAGTTGCAGTTTCTGGCACATGAAGGGCAGCTAATATATATATACATATGGGGTCATTCAGGTAGAGTGAAGAACTTGATGCTGGAAATCAGTGTTCGAGTATCGGAGTTGCATCCACATCCTGTTGTTGTAGAGAAATGACATAATCTATGCGTGCCTGAAAATGTACTGTAAATACGGTGCTTATGTAAATTGCTGATATACTTTTGGGTTGACTTTGCGCTATATAAATATGCTTTAAAAAAGAAAAAAGGAGGAATAGCCCACTCGGACTATCACAGGTAAGATGCTTGTGCACGCTATTTATAGTAAAATATAATGTGGTAGGACCCTGGGGCAGCATTTTAGAAACATAATAAATACACAGACACAGATAGATAGTTGAAGTGGGTATGTTTAAATTAATTATATTTATTATTATATTACTTTTAAATTAATTTTAAGACATTTAAAAAATTCGATATTTTGACAGGTCTTTGGGCGGAGAAGTTTATATAGGTGTGATATGTGGTGCCCTGTTTTGTTTAAGTTTTCCATTAGTTGGAGGACAGATGGGGTGAGGCGGCTTAGGTTTGCTTTTATGATCGCTGTTTTGATGGTCAGGAAGTTGTATAGTTCCGCCTCTGGAAGGACGAACCTGCCCTTTATGGTGTTAAAAGTGAGCGGTTTGCCTTCCTCTTCTAGGTGTGCTGGATGTGAGAGGCCTAGCGTGCTCCACGTCTTTATATCCAGGGGCTTCCCCCTGTACTTTATTTTCGGGTTAGCCCATAGTCCACCCATTTCGAGTTTTTTAGGCTTACCTCTAGTTTCTGATCTACCTTGAGGAGGGCACTTCTTGTTATCTTGAATATTGGGTTCCTTTTTAGTGACTGTTTGTTGGCTGGGAGGAGGGTTAGGGGGTCTGAGTTGTCTTGGATGGCTTTTTCCAGGGCCAGCCACGTTGGTGTGTATTTCTGGCTTTGGGTTACCCAGTGCAATCCTTGTCTGGCTATGCAGGCTGTCAGAAATGATTTTAGATCTGCCACGTTAAAGCTTCCTAGTTCTTTCCTTAGTCTAAATTTTTGGAGGGCGATTCTTGGTTTTTTGTCCATCCAGATGAATTTGTTCAGTGCTTGGTCTATTTTTTTATGGAAGTCTTCGGTTAGAGCTAGGGGGAGCATACTGGCTAGGTAGTTAACTATAGGTGTGGCCATCATTTTGACTGTTTCTATTCTTCCCCACCAGGTGATGAATTTTGGGTGACCATTTTTCCAGCAAGTCTCTTATCTTTGTCAGTGTACTCTTTTCGTTTTGGTCTAGGGTCGTTTTTAAGTCCTTGTCAAGTTTATTCCTAAGTATTTGATCAATTTTGTTTGCCACACGGCTCAGAGTCCCCTATTACTTCTTTGATCGTGTGTACATTCATGGGCATACACTCTGACTTGTCTCTATTTAGTTTGTACCCTGAGTGGGAAGCGTAGGTGTCGATGGTGCACATGAGTACGGGTGTGGACACTGTTGGGTCTTCTGTAACTATCAATAGGTCGTCTGCGTATGCCGCCAGTTTGGCCATAGTTTTGTTGATGGAGATGCCTGCTATGTTCTCGTTTGTGAGAATGTCTTTGATCAGGGGTTCTAGTACTAGTAAGAATAGTAGTGGGGATAGCGGACATCCCTGTCTAGTTCCTCTTTGGAGGTCGAATGGGGGTGAGGTTGTGCCGTAAATGGCGATCTGAGCTTTTGGGTTTTTGCACATGGCCATGACTCTTCTAGCATACGTATCTCCCAGGTTGTATGCTTGCAGGCACTCTTTTAGGAAGTGCCAAGACACCCTGTCAAAGGCCTTTTCTGCATCAAGTGCAATTGTTACTGCTGGTTTTTGTGCGTGTGAGCAGTGTTCTAAGACTTGGCACAGGAGTCTGGTGTTGTCGCTAGACATTCTGCCTTTCATGTATCCTACTTGTGTGTTGTTTATCAGTTGTGGGAGCACGCTGCACAGCCTAGTAGCTAATATTTTGGCGTATAGTTTGTAGTCAAGGTTAATGAGTGATATAGGTCTGTAGTTCTTTGGCCATTATGGGTCTTTACCTTCTTTCGGAATACCTATAATGTTGGCTTGTGCCATTGTTGTGGTCACTTCACCAGCCATACCGCAGTGTTTAAAGGCTTTCGTTAGAGTAGGAACTAGTTGCTCTTGGAATGATTTGTAGAAAGGTGCTGTGTAGCCATCTGGGCCTGGGGCCTTGTTATCTTTTAGCGCTTTGATAACTGTCCTAACCTCTAGTGGCTTGATGTCTTGACCTAAGGCTCTTGCTTCTTCATCTGTCATTTTTGGCAACTTCAGGCTCTCTAGGTAGGCCATTGTTCGCTTTGTTTCGAGTCCCTCATCTGTTCTATCTGTTGTTTGACTTGTAGATATATTTCTTTTTGTTCAATATTTAGTTGTTCCTCTAACTTTTCAAACTGAATAATATCCTGATGTACTTGCTGCTTTGCTGTTTCAACCTCATTCATGACTATTGCTGCTTCATTTTCAATATTTGGTTGTCCCAGTGGATCTTCAGTCAGTAGACCAGAACTTTGACAGCTTTATGAACAATTCTCAAGCTATTTCAGAGGCAATTGTGCCTTCTTTTTCAATCTCGTCATTTAACATTTGTAGGTAGTTGCACTAAAAGAATCTGCATAGCAGTCAAAATCTCCAACTAATTCTGATTTACTATGCCAATGCTTGAAGAGCTGCAGAAGTGCTAAATAGAAACATTCTCTCTTATCTGCAGTTTCACAACTCATTTTCTGTGGTTAATAAGATTCCCTTTCAAATGTTTCACTAATGTTTCACTAAACATCCATCACATCCAGTCACTGCATATTTTTCTTCTTTTATATTTTCTCTAACATTCTTTGTAAATGTATAATGTTGAAGTATTTCATACAGACATAGGTGTTCAAGATGTGGACTCCTTTTAGAATAGTATGTATCCAACATATTAGTTTTGAGAATATCAGTACTTTCTGGTTTATATTGTGCTAAGTATTCGATTTCTTGTAAAGACTTTAACCCCTTCCGTGCTCATGACGAGCTCAGCTCGTCATGAGGCACGGTTGAGCTGTGCTTATGACGAGCTGAGCTCGTCATGAATAAAGGAGCTTTCAAAAAAGTCAGCAACGGAGGGGAAAACCCTTAGCAGCCATGGTGTTAATACTCTATTTTGTGCGGTGGCACTACATAGACCTAATCCAATGATTCCTCTGGACTTACAATATAAACTGGCTGAGCTCAACCGATCCACACATTCAAAGGATCCAATCTCTCTATTGGAAAGCATTTTCTAGCCAAAGCTGTACAATTTTTTGCTAAGACTCTTTTCTGCTGAAATTTCTTCTGAAATTTCTTTCATCTCTGACTTTTCAGATTTGGTCATATATGCTATAACACAATGAGCAACAGCAATTGAAATATTAGCAACATACTGAAGCTTCTGTTCTTTTTAAGTTATATGTATTCTTGGGAGATTTCCGAGTTATGGTATGCCTTACTGCTGAGAAAAAACTATTAACTCGTCCTTTAGAAATTATAGGACGTGGGAATCCAAAAAGACATTTTGCGTAAGATTTCCCTTTACATTTCTATTTCTGTCTGCAGTATTTTCCACATCTATGACTTTGAAACAGTAAAATGAGTTGTCTCAAGCTCTTCTCTCTTCCATCTCTTGGAATGGCACATGTGACATACTGTTCAATGAAAGACAAAACAGTTTCATCACTATCTGTTCCAAATGTTGGTGCATTTTTTATCCGTAATAGCATGTATATATGAGGAGAACCTCCGGCTTGGTACTCATTTCGCGAAAAGAAATCAGTGAGGACTCCAAGAGGTGGAATTATTTTATTACAGATAAATTACATATTAGCTTGAAACCTGTGGTTAAAAAACCTGCAAAAATGTACAAGATCCAAGGAATAGAGTTCTCCAGCAGTGTTCACTTGATTGTTTTTAACATTTGAATTTGCTTATCATAGAAACTCAAGTAAATCATCCCACATATATTCATTACAGCTAAGTGTTACAAGCCATGTAGGTGTATTTAAGTTTTTTAACATACATGTAAGCTCACTATGACGGCAATACCAATATTCATAGGTACCACGTTGACACACCATCCAATTAATTTAGTGTGATTCTAAATCTTCATCTCTTTGTTCAACTTTGTCCATGAATTGATTTTCAGAAACATGTTGTTGAAGATGAACTACGGTTTTTAATATATGGTTCACTGCATATGAAAGTGCAGACAAATCACTTTCAAACAATAGATGACATTTATATGGAGTGCACTGCCATAATCTTGGATCTTCACAACAGATACTTGTTGATCAGTATTCTGAAGCTGGAATCTGTACATCTTGCTCACCAAATCGTCCATCTTCTCCAGTGGGGAATAGCTGAGGAAAACAACGAGCTTCTAAACTTTTTCCTATGCATTCATAGGAGTTCCCTTTGCTTCATTTATTTGAAATAGTTCAGTACTATTTCCTATAATTTCTTTCGAATGCAGAGGATGTATTGTACAATGTTCATACATTTCTTCAGACCTAGACTTATCCACTTTTTCAATTTGGCCACTTGACATTACAGTTTCACCTTCTGAGCATATTACTTCTTCATCAACAATGACATTTTATAATACATCTAGGGCCCGATGTAGGTGGCCGTTTAAGGCCATTTACCGACCAGTAACGGCCGATTTCGGCCGTTACCGACCGGTAAATGGCCAATCGGTATGTAGGAGCCTAAATCCAAGGCCACATGTAGGTAAATCTACATTTACAGAATCAGTAAAATTACTGATTCGGTAAAATACCGAAGCGGTAATTTTACCGATTCTGTAAATTCCATATGTAGGCGGGACTCTTCTGAGTCCCAAAGGCCTTAACGAATCGGTATTTTACCATGAAATCCAACTTGATGGTAAAATACTGATTCCGGTGTGCATGCACATGTGTGCATGCACACCTATGCCATGTGGCAGGCAGACCTGCCCCTAGGGCTTGTATGCCTGCCACATGGCACCCAATCCTGTTTAGGGGGTGCCAGGGGGTGTCAAAGTGACACCCCTTGCACCCTTGTGAAATTCGGTATTTACCGATTCGGTAAATACCGAATCGGTAAAGCCTATTGATTCCTATGGGCTTTGAAGCCCATAGGAATCAATAGGCTTTACCGATTCAGTATTTACCGAATCGGTAAATACCGACTTTTACCGATTCGGTAAAAGGGAACATCTGGATTCCCTACATACCCACCCCTCAAATTTACCGATTCTTAATTACCGAATCGGTAAAATTCGGTAATTTTCGGTAATTAAGAATCGGTAAATGTTACTTACCTACATCTGGCCCATTATTCTGTATTCTATATTAATCTGGCAAGAGTTTGTAGATGGTAATAAACTTTGAAAAAGCATTTTTATTAATATCTATAAACTCTTGCCAGATTTTCCTAGACTTTGTTGGTACACCATTTACTAGCTTAACTACTGGCTCATTTTCCTCTCTCTACACCAACATTTTCAATGCTTTTCTTAAAATCTAATGGCAAAGTACACAACTTGTTCTTTGAGACATTTTTGCAAATCTGTCGGTGGCAGCTTACCTGTTTTAGGCTCCATACAAACTATTGCCTGAAAAGGGTGTACAAATCTAATAAGAATAGACTCATATACATTTAAATCTGCCAATTCCTGGGGAATAGGTACCAACTCTAAGCTGTTATGTACTGCTCTAGCTGGCATTTCAGTTTCTTCTAATTTGTTTTAACAATACTAACAAATTACTTGATCACTACCCAAGTCAAAATTAATTTCTACAAAAAATGAAGATAAAATTGCTGCCACTTATCATTTTTTTTTCACTTTTTAAATATAAATTAACATTCCTAGTTTGACTTTTATAGTAAGTACGTCAACAACAAATACAAATATCATTTGTTTTTTTAGATGAAACTGTTAAACTTTGTAATTTCTTCTGAAAACTCATCAATACTAATCTCTTTATTTTGATGTTCAACACCTACACTTATCAAACTCTCAGTTTCCCTACAACTCTCTTCTGAACCAAAACAATGGAACTGGATATCATCACAAACGTTCTGTTTTCGCTGCCAGGACCTGTGAAACATAAATAATATAGATGTCTAACTTTTTAAATACCATGCACTGACCCCTCACAGCATTCAGGGACTACCCTAACTGTAACTTGTAAGTATTAAAAAGGAAGGCTTATGCCTGGGAAGACGCTTATTTTGCCAGGTTGATATGCAGCTTTAAGGCTGCATACCCAAGCTGTAGGTGCAGGCCTGAGGGCCTTGAAGTTGGGTGCTTTGAGTATAGTCCTGTACACCATACCTCTTTCAGGAAGTCAAAGGCCTTCTAACACTCCACGGTCCTTATGACCTTTTAGGATGCATCTTTGAATTGAGCTCTGTCAGGGGGGCTACAATGGTGCCATAGCCCTTGACAAGACTCCTTTAGTAACTTGTCAGATCCAAGAAGAATCTGGTGTGATTTTGTCACTCAGAGGAAATCTGATTGATCTCTTCATACTGTCTTATATTCGGGATGAGTTGGACTTCATCCTCCTGGACTGCTTGAGATAAGACCTCTTCTAGAAACCACATGGCCGTCGATGATGTGAAAGCAAAGCAAGTCTTGCCCTCAGGAAGGAGCCCCTGAGGAGAAACAAGTCACAAAGTAAAAAAAGAACTGTAGTTTGTGAAGGCGGGCTTCAGGATATGGAGACACAATACCAGAGAAAACATCAGTGCCTTCTAAGAGAATTCCAGGACCCACGATACTTCACAACTAATGATGGCAAGAGTGCTATGAATAGAATCTGTGCTGGAAAAAAACAGAGAAGAAGACTGTCATCATCACTGGAGAAAATCACCTAGGGAAAACACCAAGAGCGAGGAACACAACAAATCCATTGCTTGAAGCATTGCAATGCAAGGAACAAATGGATTATTATTATTGCTTTATTTAATACATTTTACATAAAAGAACAGAAACCCAATACAGTATATAACTGCATTGGCTGGCCAGAAGACAAATCAGAAGTAATCTTGTACAGTACATTTATATATGCCATACAGAGAAAATTAAGTTTTATGGGGTTATAAGTAGGGCTCCCGGTTTTCCGTTTTTACGGATTTATACATATAAATACAGACAGAAATGGATATTTCCTTTGTCTGTATTTATATGTATAAACGGCAAAATACTACTAAATGTTGCTGCGCGCTCTGGCCTTTATTTCGCGGGCTCACCTGCCTATTCTTCCTGCTTGCCTGCACTACAGATGACTGTTTCCCTGCACTACGGACCACCAGGTGTGAAGGCGCCTTACTGTTGCCACTGTCGGCTTTATCTCTGCGCCAGCCCGCCGCCATTCCTATTCACAAGATAAGTCTCTAACAATCGTAATTGCGGCTCTGCTTGAAGTTAGGGTGACCAACTGGCATTGGTGCAAATTCAGGACGGTGAGTGTAAAAATTCAGGACAAAGGGTCAAAATTCAGGACACAAATTCAGGACAGTAGGTCAAAATTCAGGACAAAACTTCAGGACAATTGGATAAGTTTTACAGACACATCAGAGGTCGCGCAATAGTATATAAGTAAGCCTAGCCATATCCAAACATATTCAACCATTTGCAAACCTATCCATCATGTATCCTTCCATCTATCATTTTACTCATCCATCCCTTCATTCATCCTTTCACTCATACATCATCCATCCATCCACCCTTTCACCCTATCCATCTGTACACTCATCCATCTTCTCTTCTACCCATCCATCCATGTATTCACTCATCCATCCAGCCATTTACCCTTTCACCCTTCCAGCAATCCTTTCACTTACTATCCATCCACCCAGTCACTCATCCTTCCAACCATCCACCCTTTAAGTCATCCATCCTCCCTTTCTCTCTCCATCGACCCTTTCACTTAGCAATCCTCCCTTCCATCCATCCACCCACCCACCCACCCATCTACTCATCCACTCATGAATCCATCCATTGACCCTATCACGCATCCATCCTTTCTCTCAACCATTTATCCTTTCCCTACACTCATCTATTCATCCTTTTATCCATCTACCCTCCCTTTCACTTACTCATCCGTCCTTACATCCACCCTTGCACTTATCAGTTCATCAATCATCCATCACTTCACTCATCCATCCACTCACTCACCATCCACGCTTTCACTCATCCAGCCATCATTTTACTGATCCATCCACCCTTTTACCCATCCAGCTACCCTTCCACCCATACATCCAGCTATTTACCTTTTCTCTCTTCCATCCTTCCACTCACTCACTCACCAATCCATCCATCCTCTCTCATTATCCATCTATTCAATCTTTCATTCATCCACTCACCCTTTCACTAATTCATCCAGCTATCCACCCATCCCTTCACTTACTCACTCGCCCACCTTTTCATATTAATTTTGAGCTAAGCCTTTCTGAGAAGAAGCCCATCAAGAACTTCACCCTCACTGCAGGAGCCTTTCCAGGAGTGGGACAGAAGCCACCCAGGGCAGAGACAGGATCCACCACAGGGGCGGACAGGATCCATCACAGGCGGGGGAGCCACCACATGGGGGGCACGAGCCATCACTTGAGGGGGAACGGAATCCTCCAGGATGGACACAGGGGTGGGCATGCAGTATTCTAGTATCATCCTGGTCTGTTTGAGGGTGGGGTAGGGCTCCTCACCCCCTCCTGGACAAGACAACGAGAAGACAGGCTCTTTTGCCAAAATGTTAGCTTTTCCATCCCCCACTGTGATGTACACTACTTAAAGGAGATGCTCCAAGAGAACTGATTTAACTGATTGTCCTCCATACTTTGTTAATCAGTGTGGGTGCAATTGTGCCATTTCTTTACTTTATTACATTACAGACTGCATGTTTGAAGAACCGCTCGCTCTGTGAAGAGAACCACCTGCTGCCTCGGTGTAATCAGAGGGCCGGTTCTAGGATGTTTGGGGCCCTGCAGAAAGGGAATATGTGAGGCGGTGGCCCCTCTTAATTGCAGAGACGCAGGGCTATTTGCATCTGAATAGATGCCCCTGCTCCTGAAGCCACAGCCCCTCCCTCTCAGTCAGCTTCGAGCACCTCTTAACAGCTCATCAAGGGCTGGAGGTGTGAGGATTGCCATCCCACTGTGCCTCTACAATGCTGCTGGGTATCTGAGCTTTGGAACAGCCTCGGAGTTAAGAAGGGAGGTGGGTGGAAGCTGTGCCCGGTTAAAATTACGGACAAATGGCGTCCGTTAAAGGATCCTTCACGACAACGGACAGACGGCCGAAATTACGGACTGTCCGTGAAATTTACGGACGGTTGGTCACCCTACTTGAAGTGCGTGGGCTGCACAGTTGGGGGCATCACCTCGGCTCTCAAAGCACGGGCAGCGGGTGGAGGAGCGACTGAATCACCCTGGGGGCCCCTGCACTGATTTCCCTGCCAGGGGCATGTGAGCATGTATGGTTTCTCTGCCTATGAACTGGCCTTGGAGTTGTGTTTATTTACGCATTTCTCCAACCGTGATTCTCTTCTCCATCATCCCGCCTCGCAGTCTACCTCGATTGACCTCATGTTGTGAAGTACCCCCACCAGGCCCTCACTGCCCCCACCCCACCCCTCCTCCCCCTCACAAGTCCCCTACCAGCCCCCTTCTGAACTTGCCCAACCCAGGAGTGCACAAGCACGGGTGCTTTTAAAACACGAACTTGAGAGGCACCTCTTTTATTAGATAGCTCCCAGAAGCTTTCCTATCCTTTATTGGGGGCTCGGTGTCTGTTTAAGAGATTCCAATGTTTATAATACCTTAGTGCCAGGGGCGGGGGGCGGTGCGGGGGCGTCCGAGGTGGTCTGGTCAATTAATTTATTTTTAAGTTTGTATGTCGCGCAGGACGTTGTTACCATCGTGTAAAAGAAACGGGGTCCGGATGGGCACATTCAGAACACTGGAAGTGTGTGAAATAGCAGGGCCACATCCACGTGGGATTTCATTGAAGAAAGATGACAAGAGAGAAAAAGCGCAGAATACATTTTGTAAACTTGTGTAACGTTCAGATGAGTTTGGAATAGAATTTCGCAGTGCCACTGGGTTGCGGGGTGAAATGCAGCCCCACACTCTTGATGTTCATTGAAAAAGCGTGCCATAGGGCAAGGCACGCACCCAGTGATAAGCACGCAGTTGCTAAACATAAATCTTTAAATGGACTAACTTGGTGAAAATTCGGTGTGCGTTCAAACCTCTTGATGGATGTAAAAGAAACTCAGACATTTATTGTGCATGTTCCCCTAGAGAAATGTTTTAACATACAGCTCACTTTAGAGACAGTTTTTGAATACACATCCACATGAGAGTAAATCGGAAGTGACGTGTGTATGTATGGAGGGTGGAAGCTTCACACCAATCGCGCTTTTGCCTTTAGCGTTCATTGATTTATTTAAGGTTTTTGTGGAGCGCAGCCCACATCACGCTACCTAAGAGAACTTTGCATTGTAGTGATGCAATGAGGAGAAACTAGTGAGCATACATACATAAAGACTGTATATTTTGAAATGCCATTTTACCCACACGTACTCTAATCCCAGAGAACAGGCTGGATTAGAGCAGCAAACAGACATTCTTGGATTACAGTGGCACCTGTTCATTGCTAGACATTAAGATCTAATCTAGAAACAATGAAAGACTACGGAAATTGTTATGTGGGATGTTCCAGAACCACAATTGAGAACCAGGCATGTCCAAGGTGTGAGATATGGTAACTGTAATTTTGTGTTCAACTAGGAGCGCTTTCATTCCTCTTGAATGTGCTGTTTGTAGGGACCTTTCTCAGGACGGAGGAATGCTATTCCACATCTTGGTTGCTGCCCAGAGAAGGATTGGTGAAGATGGTTGCGCTTTTTGAATTTAGGGGGCTAGTGTGCATTGTCAATTTAAATAAATGCGGAAAAATACTAGCTGTAGCGGCGTCTTTTTCTTGTGGCAAAAATAAATGTGGTAAATACAGAAATAATGCCCAAAAAATAAGTATGGATAAATACAGACGGAAATGGCAAAAAAATAAATACCATAAAACCGGGAGCCCTAGTTATAAGCAAAGAAGAAGCATTATTATGCACACCCCAAGCGCATATAGTTATATCAAGTTGACATAAGCAGCTCTCCATTCTGGCTAATACATGCCCGTATGCAGCAGGCTAGATCATACATCAGCTCTTAATAGACCTAACTTCCCTCAGGCTTGCCAGTTTCATTTCCCACAAGGTATTGCTGGCATAAGCCCCAATAGCCTGTGGGCCTGCTCTGTGGGGTGAGGAGCCCACTATAGGTGTCTGGTTGCATGTAGCCAAACAGCATATGCCTCTCCCATTCAGCTTTTGTCGGGATTGGACCTGTGATCCAGCGCACAGACACCCTTCACTTAGCAAGAAGCAGTTCTACATTCACCAGTCGTCTGGCCTGTTTACATATGGTTTACTGTAACCCAGTATGGCAAGCAGTGGATCTGAAGCCAGCGAAAGACCGTGATCTTGTTTATCGTACAGAACACCTTGTCCCAGAAATTCAGCAATCCGAGGCACAGCCATGCCACGTGTAGATACCCTGCCTCACCTCTCCACAGTGTGGGCAGGCCAAATCGCTTCAGTCTTTCTGGACTGTTGTAAACCCTATTAAGGTATTTAAAATGGATAAGTCGATGTTTACCATTAAGTGAGATGCGCTTAGTTAGCTCCAGGCAGTATCTCCAAATACCATTGTCGATTATCATGTCTAAGTCGCTTTGCCAGTCCCGTTGGGTCCTACTCTGTGTCGATTTCCCGGAGTCTTGTGTCTTATTATAAATAACAGTGATTATCTTAGTGGGGGGGGGGGTAATTTTATGGCAAGACCGGAGGCTCCTATTATGCTTTTCTTATCTTGCTTTATTACACACAGCAGCCAAGATAAGTAAAAAACTACAGTTCCCAGAGGGCCAGGGGACAAACTGGGCCATGGGACTGAAAAAACGTGAGAATACATTAGCCAATCACAATGAACCTATGAGATAAAGACCCTAACTGACTGCGCAGCTTCCTCTTTTCTTGCTGCTCGCAGTCAGATAAGTGCCTTTATCTTTGCTCTCAGTAATTTTATGCTCTGTTTGCATTTATTGACGTTTATGTTCTATTTTCATTGAGCCTGTTTTAGCGCGACCTCGCGCTAGTGCTTTCGCGCTGTTCGCGCGTTTCTTCACGGAGCTCCGGCGCTTCGCTCTTAATCCCCCCTTCCCCCCCCCCGTTTTCGGACGCTCTTGGTAGCGTCTCAGCGCGCGCGTCTTCGCGCGCCTTCTGACCTCTTTCTGGGTTCTTTACTCCTCCGGTCACCGTCCTGGGGGTGCCTGCTGTTCCGCTTCGTGCTCCAGCCTCTGTGCCTCTCAAGCTCCGTGTGAAGACGTCGCTTCACGCTCGACCCAGCCCACAGCTTGTACACGCCCCCGCTCTGTCCATTAACCCTCGCCTACCTCCTGAGTGATATTTTGGCTCTCTCTCTTCACAGCTGTATCATGGAACGTGATAGTTCCTCAGAGGAAATCCCTTCCCAGGAATCTCATTCTTTTAAAAGGGATTTAAATAAATTCATTAATAATTCAGTGGAATCAGCTGTAGAAGTATCCATGAAGAGAATGTCTAAGAACATGGAAAATTCAATGTTAAGCATCATGTCCAAAATGTTGGCCCAGTCTGCGGGGGAAAGCAGAAAGAAAAAAGTGGAATTCTCTGCTCAATCTCGTGCCCCTAAAAAAGCGTCTTTGATTAGCGAGTCTTCCTCGCATTTGACTGAGGACTCTGTTCCTCCCAGGCCTCCTTCTAAGGAGGGGTTTGTTGGCTCCGAGGGTAAACGTAAACAAAAAGAGAAACATGCAGAGTCTCCTAGGAGAAAACTGGTAATTTCCACTATATTGGACACAGATGACGATGATGATGATGCTAATTTTGATGACGCTGACCAATTGTTTGACCTGTTCGATACTTCTGACCCTTCCCCCCCTCCTGCTAAATCTCCCAAATTGGATTCTTTTTCATTTGAGCCTGTTTTTGACTCTGAGGGTTTACCCATGTTTGACCCCTCCACTATTCGTCACCCTAATTCCACCGAATGGTTCCCTTCTCACCATGTGGGAGAATATATCTCTGCCAGGCTGCGTCTCCCTTTGGAAGCACCGGTAAGAGCTAGACTTAAATCCGAATGTCCCAAGCCTTCTCTTCCAGACAAAATTACGATGGTCCCTTCCATCGACCAACCTCTCCTCACTTTCTTCTCCAAGTTCGGCAAGGACCCCCGCAGAGGGGTGGATAAAGCTTGGACCACTTGCCAAGACAAACTATTGGATATTGTGGGCCCTCTCGCCCGTATCTTTGATTTAGCGGAAGCTGCCCGCTTAGAAGGTTCTGAACTTTCTGCAGAAGATGTTTCCAAATGGGCCCAACGCGCCTTCTGCCTTTTAGGAAATGCCAACTCCGCTATCACTCATGAGCGCCGTAAAGGTCTCTTAATTAAATTGGATCCTAAACTTTCAAATCTGGCTCCCATGGATCCTGGCCCTAAGGCGAATGGTCTCCTCTTTGGAGATTCTCTGGTTCGTGACCTTAGTAGATTTGTTTCTACTTTTGCTTCTTTGGACAAAGCCCAACAAACAGTGAAGAAGGTCTTCGCCCCTCGGGTTTTTGGACGGGCCGGCAGAGGCAGGGGTCGCTCTTCCGGCCGTCCCTACAACCAAGGCTCCAGAGGTTCGTACAACAACAATCAGGACTACAAGCCTCAATTCTATCCCCAACGTGGCCGCGGATTCAAAGGCAAAGGTCAACGAAATTATCGTCAAAACTCCAACCAACAAGGTAAGCCTTTCTTCTTCCCCTCCTGTGGGGGGTCGCTTAAAACTGTTTCTTCAAAAATGGCACACAATCAGTTCAGATCCGTGGATCTTAAACACGGTTCAAGGCTACCTGATAGAGTTCCTTTCCCCTCCCGTCCAATCTTCTCTTCCTCCCCCTCTCGTCTTTTCAACTCTGATGGCATCTCAAATTTCAAACGAGATCGAAGCTCTTCTCCTCAAAAGAGCAATTCAAGTTTTTCCCTTCGACTCCTCAGGCTTTCTAAGCTCCATTTTTCTTGTTCAGAAGAAGAACAAGAAGCTCCGCACGGTCATCAATCTGAAATGGTTCAATCAGTTTGTAGTTTACCGCCATTTCAAAATGGAGACCATTTTACATTTGAGAGACACTCTTCGTCCCAACGACTGGATGGTCCGTCTGGACCTTCAGGACGCATACCTCACGGTCCCCATCCATCACTCTCACTGGAAATTTCTTCAATTCCAGTGGACAGGTATCAACTATTGTTTCACCTCTCTTCCCTTTGGCCTATCTTCCGCGCCCTGGTGCTTCACGAAGCTTTTGAAACCAGTGGTCGCCTATCTTCGATCTCTTGGCATAAGGCTAATTATTTACCTGGACGATATCCTTCTCATGAATTCAGACAAACAGTGTCTCCTTTCCGACCTTCTTTTGACTCAGTCCCTTCTCTTAGATCTGGGCTTTCTCATCAACAAAGACAAGTCGTCTCTGACTCCTTCTCAGAACATGGAGTTCTTGGGATTCCTGGTGGACTCTGCTGCAGCGTCCCTTCGCCTTCCCCTTTCCAAGGTTTCCAAGATCAAAGCGGAGATCCTATCTGTTCTTCAGTCCTCTCTTTTGTCCCTCCGATCTCTTGCACGGATCGTCGGCCTTCTCTCTTCTTCCATTCAGGCCATCTTTCCAGGTCCTCTCCATTATCGTGCTCTTCAGCGACTAAAAATCCGTCATCTTCGTCAAGGCCTTGCATATTCAGATCTCGTGGCACTAGACCCCGAGTCCCGCACCGAGCTTCAATGGTGGATAGACCATTTAGATGCGTGGAACGGGCGCACTATCTTCGCCACGGCCCCAGATCTAGTCTTAGAATCAGATGCAAGCCTGTCGGGCTGGGGCGCCCGGTGTGGACCAATCTCGACTGGAGGTTCATGGTCCGCAGAGGAGTCAAAATTGCACATCAACTGTTTAGAGATGCTTGCAGGTTCCTTTGCGATCAAAAGCCTTTCCAAAAACAGAATTCACTGTTCTATTCTCCTCCGCATGGACAATGTTTCTGCGGTCCGCTACATCAACCATCTTGGCGGAACACGGTCCAAACCCCTGGCGGACTTGGCAAAGAGTCTATGGGAATTTTGCCTCGCCCATCATCTTTCTCTGACTGCCGAGTATCTCCCTGGAGATCTCAACAGCGTGGCGGATTGGCACTCGAGATTTCTTCGAGATTCCAGCGATTGGAAGCTCTGTCCATCCGTTTTCCTCTCTCTTTCCCATCTTTGGGGCCCTTTCTCTATCGATCTTTTTGCTTCCCGTCTCAATTCCCAATTGCCCCGGTTTTACAGTTGGCGCCCGGATCCCCTGGCCTTGGCGACAGACGTTTTCCTGCAGGATTGGTCTCGTCATCTTCATTATGCCTTCCCTCCTTTTCTGATGATCAACAGGGTTCTTTCTCAGGCTCGCCGCCAGTCCTCGTCCCTGGTTCTAGTTGCCCCCTTCTGGCAGGCCCAGGTTTGGTTTCCGACTCTTCTCGAGATGGCAGTGGACTTCCCGGTCCTTCTTCCCTCTTTCGGAGACCTACTTCTCAATCCTCAGGGCGATCAACACAATCTCATTCTCGATTCCTCCCTGCAACTCTCGGCCTGGAAAGTTTCCGGCCTTCCCCTTCTGACGTCCTCATTTCACAAGAGGCTTCGTTCTTTATCAACCAAGCTTGGGCTCCGGGAACCTCCAAAGCATACAGATCCGCCTGGTCTCTTTGGACAAGCTGGTGTTTGGAAAGGGACCTCGATCCCATTTCAGCCTCTCTGTATTTCATAATTAACTTCCTTGGTTCACAAGCCAGTGCCGGTAAGGCTTATCGCACCATCAATCTCTATCGCTCTGCCATCTCACTATACCATTCCCAAATTGATGGTAAACCAGTTGGTGCTCACCCTATGATTTGTCGTCTACTCAAGGGTGTCCGTTGTGCGAAACCTCCGTTGGCTAAGTATACCTCTTTATGGGATGTTACAGTGATATTTAAATTGTTTAATGATTGGCCAGACAATGCTGTTCTTTCACTAAAGATGTTATCTGCTAAACTCACTATGTTACTGTGCCTAGTTTCCATTAAAAGAGTTTCTGATGTTAAGGCTCTAGATGTTTCTGCTCGCCAATATTCTCCTTCAGGTGTGCTGTTTCAGATACGCAGACGTACTAAGACTAATTTGGATTCAGTGTTTTATCCTTATTTTCCAGCTCATCCCAAACTGTGTGTGGGACAATGTTTAAAAGTGTACGAACACCGAACTGCTGATCTCAGAACGCCCTCTCATTCTCAACTCCTTATTTCTTTTATTAAACCCCATCTTCCTGTCTCTTCTCCCACCCTGGCCCGCTGGGTACGTTGGGTCATGTCTCTTGCCGGTATTGACGTCTCCGTTTTCGGGGCTCATTCGGCCAGGGGAGCCATGGCTTCTACAGCCTTTTGGTCTGGCTCTCGCCTGGAAGACATTCTGAGATCAGCAGACTGGTCAAATGACAGCATATTTCGCATGTTCTATTGCAAACCTGTTCATACTGTGGCTTCTGATATTGTTAATATGCTTTAAACAAGCATAATAGGAGCCTCCGGTCTTGCCATAAAATGTAGATTTTTCTAGTATTCTTGACGGAAAATCTTAATTTTATTAAAGACACGGAGGCGAGTATTATCCCGCCGCAACATTTCTTAACTTCTGTTCTCCCTCCCTACAGCGAATCCAGCCTTGCCACCGGCTTCATCTTAGAAGATCTACCCTGCAACTTCTTCGATCTTCTCCTGCAAGTGCTCCGATTCCAATGCTCCCGGATCCTCCTGGACGCCTGTTTGGTCTTCTCCCTTGGATTCCCCTGATGCAAGACTTATGTTCCTGGACTTTGGCTATATCCTTAATTTTATTCATTTTCCCCTTGTTTAATGACTATTCTTGATCTGCTCGCCAGCGAAAAGAGGAAGCTGCGCAGTCAGTTAGGGTCTTTATCTCATAGGTTCATTGTGATTGGCTAATGTATTCTCACGTTTTTTCAGTCCCATGGCCCAGTTTGTCCCCTGGCCCTCTGGGAACTGTAGTTTTTTACTTATCTTGGCTGCTGTGTGTAATAAAGCAAGATAAGAAAAGCATAATACTCGCCTCCGTGTCTTTAATAAAATTAAGATTTTCCGTCAAGAATACTAGAAAAATCTACATTGCAGGATACAAGTGATTGAAAGGCTCTCCATGGGTTCAGTCAAGTCTTCCCCTAGGAGGTCCTGCAGTGCATGCCTAGCTCTATGGAAGTGATATTGCTCCTTGGGGGAGAGTACATGGTCCTCTGTAACTATGTCTTTCCACTGACGTGCCATTCCGTCATGGAACAGGTCACCCATCCTCAGAATACCTAATTGTTTCATTGCGCCAGCTGCCACTTTATCATGACTGTTCAAGAACCAATGACACCATTAGATGGGTATCCGAGGAGACTACAAAAGGGCACCTGCATGTCTGTTTAACAGGTTGTTCCAAGCATGGATTGTTGTGTTTACGGAATCCAATATACCCGCTTTCTGTTAGATATGCGGTATAACATCTGGGGAAGTGAGAAGGGGCTAGCAGCGACTGCCTCAATATGTAAGTGTGGCAAGTTCTGCGACTCTTGAATCCAGTATTGGGCATCCGAGCTTTGCGCCACTCTGTAGCAGAGTTCCAAGTCAGGCACATTAAGACCACCCATCAATTGGGGAAAACTCAGTGTATCCCACTTTACCATGGCTGTTTCCCAACCCAGGCAAGTTAAATAAGTAATGAGTGGAGAACTACCAATGTCCGACTGGGGAGAATCATCGGGATATTCAAAAACAAGAACAAAAATCTCGGGAGTACAATCATTTTCATTAAAGAAATGTGCCCTATCAACAAGAGAGACAGGCGGATCCACCTCGAAACATCATCCTTCAGTTTAGCAATAGTCCTCCCATACTTCTCAGATAAAACTACATTAGGGTCAGTATGCACCTGTATACCCAGGTATCGCACCAACTTTGTGGTCCCTTATAAAGGGGAGTCAAGCTCCAAAGGAGTCATGGCTGACGTCAATGGAAAAATAATAGATTTTGACCAGTTGACCTTAAGGCCCGATATAGCCCCGAAAGTCACGACCTCCATAAGCACCGGTGTAAAATTTTCCCAGGATTCCGGACATATAAAAGTATGTCATCCACATAAGCAGAAATTATCAGCTGATTTCTAGGAATAGCAGCCCCATGTGTCTGTGGTACTTCCTCAAGGCACAGGCCAAGGGTTCAGCCACTAGGGCGTAGAGTAGAGGCAACAATGTGCACCCCTAGCTGGTATCTCTGGATATTGTAATGGTAGGAGTTACCACATTACCAACCCTGACCCTGGCCACTGGAGCGATATACAAGACCCCCACTAGGCACAGAAAAACATCTCCAATCAGAAAACGTCTGATCACCGTGCTCATAAATGCCCATTCCACAGGGTCAAATACTTTTTCTGCGTCCAAAAACACAACAACTGCTTTGACCCTTGAGTTGATGTTTTGGATAGCTCCAAAAACTGTTATTAGGTTATAAGTGAGGCACCGCACAGGAACAAAACCAGTCTGTTCAGGCCCTACCAGAATGGGGCACGAGGGTAACGGGGGGGGAGGGGGGGGGGGGGTAGGGGCAAACAATTTGCCAGTATTTTGGCAAACAGTTTAGTATGTACATTTAGTAGTGATAAAGGCCTGTAGGAGGAGCATTCCTTTGCCGGTTTCCCTTGCTTACGTATAGCAGTTATCAGGGCCTCCCTCATAGTGGGTGGCATCCTGTCGCATCTACCATCTCCTCATATAGGGTGACTAAGTGCGCTATTAGTAGGTCCGCGAATATTTTATAAAAGGTTACAGTCAGACCATCGGAGCCTGGGGCGCTGCCATCTCTCATAGACTGCAGAGCTGTGCAGATTTCCCCAGGCTCCAGGGGCACCATAAGGTGCTCTCTTTGCGAGTTAGTGAGCTATGGTAGTTGGATATGCACCAAATAATCCTTTATGATCTCCTCATTCGGGTAAAATGTAAAACTATACAATTCAGTATGGTATCTACTAAATCTCTCCGCAACAAGAACAGTTTCTGTATCGAACTCCCATCTTCTCCCAGTGTCTCGGTCATAGTGCTAGCTTTCCTATTGCGACGCTGCATAGTTGCTAGCACCGCATTAGGGTGCTCTCCTTCGCCGTACGCTCTGGCTATGGCGTACTTTCCCATATGTTTCACTTTGCTATCTGCTGTCTCCTGATATTATCCTAAAGTAACTTTAATTTCCTCATGTGTATGCAGCTCTTCCCTCTGTTGATAAGCCGGCTCTAGTCCCGCTAGGCTCTTCTCCAAAGCAGGGAGTCTAACTCTAATCAATCTAAGGACCCCAGAATGTTTAGATATGGCGATCCCTCTAATAAAAACCTTAAATGTTTCACAGATTGTGGTAAACTTGTCCACTGAACCTATGTTGTTGGCAAAGAACTCTTCAGTGGCGGAAGCTAGGTCAGCCAATAAAGATTTGGGGGAACATCCAAGTGAAGGGCGTGCCGCCTCTGGGGGGTAAAGTCAGGTCTAGCAGGATAGGGGAGTGGTCTGAGTAAGTGCGAGAGAGTGGTAAACAGTCACTTATGTTAGAACAGAGTAATTTGGAGACAAGCCAGAAGTCAATCCCCGTATGAATGTCATGGGGAGCAGAGTAATGAGAGAACCCTGAGGCATCCGGAGACTGCCAGCACCAAACATCCAACAGGCCTAATTGCTCAGTAACGTCATTTATAACTCTTGCTGCGCTGAAGACTTCCAAGGCAGGCCCTTAGAACGACCTTGGGCCTGATCCAGCATGCAATTAAAGTCACCGGCCTAAATTAGTGGTAGATCAGGCACTGTGAGGATGCGTAGGTAAGCTACTGTTCGGTAAAAGAGAGTTGTCATAATTTGGGCCATACACTTTAACTATTTTGATATTCAGCTTTTCTTTGTAGCCTCCAGAGATGCCAAATCTACCACTTGGATCCACATCCAGTTCTTGTATATTAATTCCGGATTTCGATTCAACCCATGTGAGTACACCCCTAGCATGTGAAGTGAACCCTCCCTCCTCCATTAAATTTGCCCTGCAGCCGTCTAAGTGTAAGCATATTGCTATTGGGGGCTAAATGTGTTTCCTGAATGAGTGCTATGTCAACCCGATGGTGCCTCAGGTCTGCCACTATTTTACATATTTTCCTAAACTTGTTCAACCCCATCACATTCCAAGACATAAATCAAACTCTGTTCAGCAAATTAGGTTTTACATCAGTTACAGAAGATGGATTTGTCATAATGGCATTCTCAACATCTTAATTCCCTTCTTTATAGACCAGCACCATGAAATCGGAACAGTTCCTTTTGTCTGGGTACTTGCTCTCTGAACACCCCTCCCCAACGCTATGCCTACCCCACCTTGGCATAGTTGAGAAATTCCCCACCCCTCCAAATAAATGAACCCTGGATCAACCTCCCCGCCCAAACCCAGAAACATTAGCAAAGAGTGGGTAACACACAGGGGCAGATGTCACCGGCACCAAACTTATTTCGGCATCCAGGTTCATGAACCTGAATATGTCTAAAATGCTATCCCGCTGGTACTCTACCCAGATTAGTTGAATCATGACTTATGATTGGACACAGCTATAGCATACATCTAGAAGTGCCATTTCAATTGATTCATCGAACATGTACTTATTATTAGAGCGGTTCAACATGTTATTTATGCATGGAGCTTGCTGACAACCCCAGCAGGGGTGATTGAGAGGTCTGATCGAACACAGAGATTGTTATCATGTTTCCATTGAAGACCAGCGGCCCATATGGTATTCAACCAAGCGGAAAATCCCACCTCACCACAGCTTTAAGAAACCACAATTTAGCACTGTCAGGTATTGTCCAGCTAAAATCACTGTTCCTCTGGCTCCGGGGCATTATCTCTCTGGTATGTAGGAGAGCTGGAGGTTCCAGGCGGAATCCATTTCCCTCTCGCCTTGTTATGAAATGCAGCGCCTGCTCCGGATCAGAAAAAATAAAGGCTTTGCCATCTGCTTGTATACGCAATTTAGCTGGGTACATCATGCTGTAGTCGAGGTTGAGAATGCGAAATTTCCGCTCAACGGGGAGAAAGAGTTGTCTTGATTTTCTGAATCTGCTGTGTAAAATCAGGGTATAGAGAGATATCCATGCCCTCATGTCGCAGCACGCACAGCTCCCTGGCTTTGTGCAAGGCAGCATCCCGATCCCTATAGTTGAACAGCTTTGCAATAATTGGTCTTGGAGGGGCTCCCGGAACGGGTCTAGGTGCCAGGGAGCGATGAGCGCGCTCCACAATGAACACGTTTGAAAATGTTTCTCTGCCCAGTGAGACCAGTAACTGTTCAACAAAGAGTTCCATATTGGGGATATTCGTTGATTCCGCAATTCTTACCAGTCTTATATTACTGCGATGAGATCTCGCCTCCAAATTTTCGGCTTTGGCCTGGACCACCTGCAGTAGTTTATCCATTTTACCATGCGCCAGAGAGCTGGCGGACAGCGTATCCTTGACTTCAGACAATCGTCTCTTCACATGGTCCAGGATTTCTGTTTGCTTATCTAAGCATTCTGACCATGCAGAATGATATTTTTCTGTCTATGTTGGTCAGGCTTTGCTGCATCAATGCTAGGATTTGTTTTAAATCAGGGTCTTCCGCCGTCTCCCCAGCCTCCAAGCCAAACTTTCACGGCCCAAACTGGGTTGCGACTTATCGGATTTCACCATGGCGCCTCCTCATCAGACAACAAGAAGAGAGAAGACCCCACAAGTTCCAGGGAACAGGGTGCTGCAGACTAAAAGTCTAAGAGGAATCCCTGGAAAAGGCAATTCACTTACTCATATTGGATTTTTCTAAGTACTACTTGTAATCACTGGTCACAAACTAATTTATACCGTTCACAGACTTTTTTTATTTATTAAAAAAACACTCATGTAGATAAAACATAATACATTACATAATAAGTTTCTGTTATTCATAAAAAAGACTGACTCTAGGTGCAATCAATAAAAAACGAAGTTAAAAATAATTCAACAGAGTATACAGATAAGACAGAGAAAAAAGTTATACATTTAAACAGATCCTTACCAATTTCATCACAATATAGTCTAAGGCAAAAGATGCTACACGTAAAAATCAAAAGCAAAAACCCCCAAGAATCAGACAACACCTATGTTCTGATACTGATTTCAAGATTCAAAAGGCCCTTTGAATGTTATTAGAACAAATCTCATTTACAATAAACCTAATTCCTGAGATTTACTGGGCTTGAATTCTTATGAAAAAAGAAGCGTCGACGCGTTTCGGTGTCGCTGCACTTGGATATTGGCACACCTTCCTCAGGACAATTTTGAAGTCATTGGGGTTAGAATCATGTATCCTTCCTGTGTATTAGAAAAGGATGGGTTCAATACATGGAAAGAACATTTCTTATTCCAAGTAAAAAGACGTTTCCTTCTCTATCTGGTGTTTTTTTCCTATACTTTGATTCTATAAACACTTTATCAATGCAACTTCTATTTTACATTGCGGACATATCCACTTTTTACGATACATTACATGTTTTGGTGTTCTCTGAATTTGCACTGCTAATCACGAATTCTAATACAATAATCATATCTTCAATCCTCCGTTATAACCTAGTTGATGACCAGTTAAATCCAAAATCCACTCAGACATACCATACACTCTTATTATTACTGACCTTGAAGTTAAAATACTGTTTCTTTTTAGATAGATGGAGATCCAAATCCACGTTGTGCTGGGTCCTAGATATTATCTTAGGAGTATACGTGGTCTGGAAAGACACAGTATAGTGTATTTATTAGAATTGGATGTTTATCTTTTTCTAGTCTATAAGACACGGCTATTTATGAATGTTTATCGCTCAGTGTATAAAGAATTGGAATGTATATTACCATCAAGGGAGATTCCCTTGCCCTTAAGTCTCTTCAGGTACGTGAGTACGCCCTGGCCGTATGGTAAGCCCCCCTTTCTGGATGCGGGAGTTTCTCTTTTTATATGGATGAGGCCCCTGTATAGGATAATCCCAAAAAACTTATCAAGACTGGGGTGTAAGATTAAATGGCTCCATTTGTTTAACATTTCTAATAGTTATATACGTACCTCTAAGTATCGGGGATGACCTCTTCCCCGTGGTATTCTTTCTTTCTTAGGTTTCACCAACACCTCTGGATAACGGTGAATGGCTTTGTTGAGGAGATCCCTGATCTACATGGGAACGTCAATTGCAAATAGTTGCACTTAATTTCAATGTTGTTAGCTGTACGTTTAGTTTAAAGAAAAAGTTTGTTGCATGCTTGGCTTGCATTTACTCATTGGGTTATATCCTAATTGTAAACATTTATGTAGATACCTTGCTGAACTAGACCCATCTGTCCTTATCCTTGTCATTTGTAACAGTTTCTCTTGACTTAACTCAAAAGAATATATTCCTTCCCTTCAGAACATGTATTTACAGAGGTTCCAATTGTATTATTATCCACCTCTCCGTAACGGGTATTCATACGATAGAAAGTCCTCCCACCCTTTCTAATCTTATGGGATATCCTAACGGCTGCCGCATTCCCTGATTCAAGAATGGCTTAGGCTATAGGCTTGCTTACAGTTATACTAGTTCCCCCCGGGATTAATACCCGTTCCGGGATCGGAACCACCATCCTTTACGATGGGCTACTTTAAAGATCAAGTCCCTTCCATTAAAAAAAATTCGGAACCCTCCCGTTTACCTTTTGGTTATCCGGTCTCGAACGGCCACGGGTACATCTGCTCCTGTGTATTCCTCTGCTGCTTTGGAGCTGTTTTAACCTCGTTTATATAGGTATCATAGCGTTGTATAATTAAAAATGTACAGCTGTGGAGACACTCTTGCCGGAAGCGCATGCGTGCACGCGCCGGTATTCAAGTCTCCGCGGGCGCCATTGTTTAATGGTAAAGTTACAGGGTTAAATATAAAGAATATCCGAATGTGATGAAAAATACCGCAAATCTTTCACCTATATTTACTTCTATATGCCAAATGTTGCATTTTAGATCCAGTCATGTATGAATACGGACATATTAGGTTTGTAGACTGAGAGTTGCAAAACATCCTAACGCTCGCACTTTTATGCTTCCTTATATTCGGTGTATCGGCAGGCAAGAGTGTTCCTCCCAAAATGGGGACTCAGATTTATTATTTTAGCGATGAGGATAGAATGTTATTTTGAGGGTAATACCATACTCTGATTACTGTCTCACATTTCATGTCCCCTTACCATTGTTATTGTAGTAAGAATGGGAGGGGCCCCATGAAGACTATGTGAATTCCCACAGTCATGATTACAAACATTATATTGTAAAGCCTGTGGATATCGCATAGGGTATGACCCAGGAAGGGAACTGACTTATATTAGACATTAGTCAGAGCAGAGATCTAAGATCATATTCTGTATATACTACTTAGATTATGCTGTCCCAGTCTTCCCTAGAGTTAAGACCCTTTCTTATGGTATCAAATTTCATAATGTACCACTGTTCTTGTTGTTTTCGTTTTTTTGTACTGTTACCTTGTCTTGTTTGTTCTTTGATTTTTTCAATTACCGCCCATTTGACTTCTGATTCATTATGGCCTTTTTCTTTCCAGTGGTTCACTAAGGCGGCATTTTCTTTGTTCAGCCTTATGGCTGATTTATGTTCTCCTGTGCGTACTCTCAGTTCTCTGCCAGTTTCACCTATATATCCCTAGCCACACGGGCACAAGATTAGGTAGATTAGATTTTTGCTCCTGCAATTATTTAAGGTATTTATCTTGTGAGTGACTCCATTCAGGCAGATTTCTTTAGTCACCAGGCAGGAGTCGCACACGCTACATTAGCCACATTTATGATTACCTATGGCTTTGGTTCCTGATAGGGTCTTTTGTCCACCTGATATGTCTTCTCTATACGTGTGAACCAGGGTGGACCGCAGATTTTTGTTTTTTCTGGAGGCATATAAGGGTCTTGGAAGTTTGATTTCAGTTCCTTCATTTAAAATTTTCCAATTGTGGTTAATTACATTTTTTATTTGATTTGCAATTACAGAGAATTGGCTGACCATAACTATTTTCTCCAGACTTGTCTCTTTTTCTTTTTTATGCAGAAGGGTGTCTCTATTATAGTATCTAGCTCTTTTTAGGGAGTGATTTACTAGTTTCTTTGGATACCCCCTATCCAGGAATTTTTGTTTAGTGGTTTCTGCGTGTTTATAAAAATCATCTAGGGAGGTACAATTCCTCCTTAATCGGAGAAATTCACCGAAGGGGATGTTGTCTTTCTGACTTTTCGGATGGTAGCTATTATAATGTAGGACCGTATTGCGGTCCGTTTTTTTCTTATAAAGTTCTACCGCTAGTTGGTTATTGTCTGCCTTAATGCTGATATCTAGGAAATCTACTTTTCTGTTGCTGTATGATGCTGTGAACTTTAAATTTACATCTCCTAAATTAATCCAGCTTAAAAAGTCTTTTAAAACTTGTTCCGGTCCTGCCCAAATAAAGAAAATATCCTCTATAAATCTTACCCAATTTTTTATGTTCTCATAGAAGGGGCTAATTTCGTTATATATGTGCCTTTCTTCAAAAATGCTGACATATATGCATGCCAGACTCGGTGCGCAAGTTGCGCCCATGCTGGTGCCTTTGCGTTGGATATAAAGATCTTTCTTGAAGAGAAAAATATTATTTAATAACACCATGGAGACACATTGGACTATAAAGTTCTTGTCTCCTCCTACAATTTAATTTCCCATGAGGCACATGGTCAAGACTAATTTCCATATGGCCATGTCTGAACTGGGGTGGCTTGGTGAGCAAAAGAATGATGGATTCAACTCAGATCTGTGACTGGGGTGAATGTTTTGCCATTGTGCAACATTACGTCCATCATCTTGTGTGTTTTGCTGTTCACCCTATGTGGGAAGGGTATGCCCAGACGGGGGTCCCTTACTCACTAAGCCACTGGAGTCAAGCTATCCTGGCTATAGACGGCTGATAGCCAGAAACCGGTCCTAGGATGTTTGATTCCGGTCCAGGAAAGTCATGGCTTGGCAATTCGGGCTGGACTGTTCCCATGAGGCACAGGGTCAAGACTGATTTGCATATGGCCATGTCTGAACTGGCCAAAACAACAGTTGATGGACAGAATGCAGAATAATGTCATACATTCCCCCAGTACAAAGATCTGGGCCTAAATCAATCGTTTATTGCACTCCACACCACCCCAGTTCAGACATGGCCATATGTAAATCAGCTTCGACCCTGTGCCTCATGGGAACAGTCCAGCCCGAACTGCCAAGCCATGTCTTTCCTGGACCGGAATCAAGCATCTGCGGTGGCTTGGTGAGGAAAATAACAATGGATTAAACCCAGATCTGTGACTGGGGGTGATTGTTTTGCCATTGTGCAACATTCCGTCCATCATCTTGTGTGATTTGCTATATCACCTCTCAGGCAGTCGCATGTCAGGAGTCTCTGGCCTTCGTGCCTTACCACTGCAGGTCGCACAGGCCGCTGTTCGGGATCTCAGCAAGCACGTAAAAGACTTCTCGTCCGCCACGTCCGCCGCTAGGTTGCGAAGGCCTCACCTCAGCCGCAAGCCTGAATCTGTCATCACAGCTTCTCGGGGCTCTTGATGACTGTGAAATGCAGGTGCCGCAATCAGGATGAGGATGACACCTTCCGGAAGGGTAAGCAGATACTTTTGTCACCTGATACTGCAGGATTATGAAGGATTACGGTACTGAGTTACGGGCGCGTACTCAAATGCAGCCATCTTGGAGCCTGGCAAGCACCGCCCCCAAGGAACAGATGGATTTCATCTCCTTTTTTAGGGAAATATTCAGGAAGTTACATCAAGGCTCAATGCCACCATTTTGGGAGGGGAAAAAGGCCATAGAGAAGCACTGCATGGTGGCCATCTTTGAACAGGTATGTTTAAAGTCCCAGTATACTTTGGGAAAGGATGAGGAGGCCTGCGATGGAGACACCGCCATTGTCTCGGCAAAGATTCCCTCCAAAATGTGGAGTAGCATAGCAGGGATCACACAGTCCGATACTGTAAGGTAATTGTAAACTGTGGGAGCCTGCAGGCTGCACCCACACCCGCAGAGGACGTACCTGGTCCACCTAATCAAGGCTTATGAAGAACACCCAGGTGAGACGCAAGTCATGCGCGGCGCACTACTGTATGCCCCGTCCCCCACCACCCCTCCTGAAGCCTTGGGCTTATTTGGAAACTGCCTGAAAAACACAATAGACCAATACTGGGGCATGGACAGCAGGAACATCCTCCCAAGACCTTTCACAATGTAGATATCCTTTCCAATGAATCTAAAACTGCAATCTGGCTCTAAAAAGATGAGAGTCACAAATCCCCTTTACTTCAAATTCAGGTTTATCATTCACCAAAGCAGATAAAAGTATAGGAAAGGAATTAAAAAAAGATCAAATTAATTCTCTCTTATACCGCCCTTGCTTCTCTGCTCCATTCAGTGATATGTGCCCATATCTTCTTCCCCCAGATTCTGGCCTGCCTGCCCCTACAGGCACAGCTAGCCATCTCTTGATTATAAACTCCGAGAAGCCTGGCAAGCCACATATGAAATGTTGGTGGTTTTGCATCTTTCCAACTAGCGGCTAGCATATCGCGGTCCCCAAAAAAAGACAATATTTCTGTTCAGTGTTAAGGCTCAGGGAGCTAACATACCCCAGAATCAGCAGAGATGGCATCAATTCTAGTCTGTGACCAAATAGTTCTTCCCAGAAACCTAGCAGCCCTTATTTTAATAGTGCCAGTTTGTCACAATCATACAGCATATAAATCAGTTAGCTGGTCCTAACCCACATCTAGGGCATTTATCAGCTGTCCTTTCCCCCCGCATATACAATTTAGAAGGTGTAAAATATAAATTAAATATTGTTTCGTACAGTTGAGCTTTTAAGTTTGTAGATAAAAGTATTTTGGCGGTTAAGGATAAGCTCATATAAATATCCACATAAGGGTTTTCCAGTTTCGCTGCCCAGGTTGTTTCAGTTCTTTCTAACTCATCTGGCAGTTTTTCAAGTAGCAGGCTATAAATGTTCCTGATTCTGCTAGATTTCCTAATAATAGCTTCCATCAATGGTATCTTTTCTAATTTAATCGTTGGTCTACCTAAGGTAAGAATGCTCCTAATCTGAATAAATGTAAAGTATTGATTATAAGGTATACCAAGAACCTGCTGAAGCCTAGAAAATTGAAAATCTTGCTCTCCCCCGCAGAAGTCTCAAATCAATCCTACCCCGTACCTTTCCTATTTCTTCCCCATAGCGTCATTAATCTGGGATGGAAATAGAGATGAGCACCACAGAAGGGTATAGCTACAAATATTTGGATTGCGATACATTTAGAGACCTGTTTCCATATTTTCCATGAGCTGCAGAATACTTTAAAGTGAACCTTCTAGTAATAGTTCAGCTCCAATTGTCTTATTAGCAGCCCAGAGTTTCATTCCCTTCATTCCCTATAGAGAGTTCGAAAACTGTAGGTATTCTCAGACCTTGCTCTAATTCATTATTACTATCCATTACAAACAGGGAGACAATCTGATGGAGAAGGGTCGCCCAGTAATATAGGGTAACATTGGGAATTGCAAGACCACCCCTATCTTGTGGTAGAGCCAGATATTTTAGAGCCCTCCTGACCTTCCTGTACTGCCATATAAAATTAGAAAAAATGGACTCCAATGCCCTCAATATACTATCTTCCACAGCAAGCGGTATCGCACGAAGCAAGTACAAAATCTTCGGTAGCATGGTCATTTAAAAATAATTCCCTCTCCCTATAATAGACAGATGTAACCCATTAACTCTCTTGAAGTCTGTTGCTATTGATTTGATCAGAGGTTCAAAGTTGAATTCAACAATTTCATCCACCTTAGCGCTTACGCGAACTTCAAGTTAGACTGCTGAATCTGCTCGCCTAGGGTCATTAAAATCAATATTGCCTGTACATATAACATTTGTTTTCCCTTTGTTCAGTACATATCCAGAGAGGAGCCCATATCTCTCGGCAATCTTAACTATTTCCTCAAGAGGATTAATATATAAAGCAAATTAAATTGGTGAGCAAGGGCATCCTTGCCTGGTCCCCCTCGATATAACAATATTACTAGATTCGTTCCCCATGAGTTGCAGTCGAGCTCTTGGTTGACAGTACATTGCCTTGATTGCCATTATAAACCAAAATCCCAAACCGTTCAGCTCCAATATCCCCCATAAAAACTCCAGGACACCCAGGCGAAAGCCTTTTTGGCATCAAGTAGAATAATAGCCATCTTGCCCCATCCCTGTGATAATGTCGAAAAGAGAAATAACCCTGCAAATATGTTCTGTTGTTCCTTTACCAGGGATAAAAACTGTGTTGCAAGGAGGAGACCAGATGTTCTATAACCCTCCCTAGCCGATTGGCCAGAATAGATTTTTGTGTCTGAGTTAATCAAGGAAATTGGGCAATAAGAAGATGGATTATCTACTGGTTCTCCTTTATTGGGAAAGATTATGATATCCGTCTCTTTCCAGGCTTCTATTATACTGTACACCCCTAAACAGGTCAAGTAAAAGAGGTGATATAACTATTTCTAGATTCTTGTAAACCTCCAACGGTATCTTGTCGGGACCAGCCGCTTTCCCTGGTGCCATTCCTAGTAACACTATATAAACTTCCTCTAGAGGGATTTCTTCTTCTAACTCTTCTTTGATTGACCTATCCAGGCTCCCTCCGAATTCGGTGTTAGTCGCCAACCGCAATATATCTTGTGCGACTTCTGCTCCACCTTTGTTAATATCATCTTGATACCGGATTTGATAATAGTTCTGAAACCCTTTGATGATATCTTCTGGATCGGTATATACTTGTCCGTTTATTTTAATAGAGGGTATTAAATTCAAAGATATCTTCTGCCTAGTATAAAGAGCTAACCTCCTACCAACTTGCTTTCCATTTTCATAAGTGGTATTCCGATGGGATTGGTATTCCTCTGCGGATCTCTTTGTCAAACAGCTATGTAGTTCCGCTTTTAAAGCAATTATTCGGCACTGAGTTTGAGCCCCCTCATGTCCCTGTTTTATTATCGAGATATGCTCCTCCTCTGCCCTGTCCAAGTCCCATATTAGTTGTTGATTCTTGCTCTCCCGCAGTATCTTAGCCCTGGCAAAAAAAACTAATAGTTTCACCTCTAAGAGCAGCCTTAAAAGAATTCCACACAACCCCCCTGCTAGCACTACATCTATATATATATTAAAAAATTCTTGCACCCATTTTTTTATAAATTCAATATATTCGTTAGTCACTAGCAATTTCCAATCGAAAGTCCATTTACTCTGTGGTCTCTTAAAGCTCGCTATTTCAATTTCTAAAATCGAAGGGTTATGATCGGATAATATCCTAGGAAGTTTCTGAATACCAGCTTGTTCTAATAGATCCCTTGTACCATAAAAATATTAAATCCTGACATATATTTTGTGCAGACAGGAGTAATACCTATATCCAGGGTTAGTTGGATTTTTTATAGCCCAGATATCCGCCAAACCATGGCTATTCTTAAGGGAATTTAAAGCCCTGTAAATCCTAGGCTTTCAACCAGATTATCCCCCTTGTCTCCTCTGCCCAGATATAAAAATCTCTATAAAAATAAAGGCCTCTGCCATGTAGCACGTTCTTCTTCCAAATCTTCGAATATCGGAGGATCGTCTTGGTTTTATCCATAGATCGAGCACACCATACCTCCCACTGCTAGTTCTACTATAGCCCACCTCCCCAAAGCGTCCATGGCCTTGCGGTCGGCCAAACCTAAAGCTGTCTTTGCCAATATGGCCACCCCTCGAATATTCCAAGTCTGAGTTGTACATGCCAAAATATTATACCCACCAACCCTCAGTAGTTCTCTTTTTCCCCAGGGAATGTGGGCCTCCTGTAGACATACGACATCCATGGGATTCAGACTCATGAGTTCAGCAAGTCTTGCCCTCTTTGCTCTATCATTCAATCCCGCTACATTCCATGAGCAAATTGTTATCCTCCCCATCTTGGCTTAATTTCAGATTCCCAGATTCCTCCTCTTGATTATCTTTGCTCCTTTTCTCCTCCATCTTTCGTCTCATGATCTGCTATCTATTCTTCTAGCTGTACATATGTTTCATTATCCAAACACAAGGCGCCCAGACTCAATCCTGAGATTGTACATGATGAGTGTGCTGCCCAGATCAAGAGCCCTGATACTCAGACTTTCCTATGCTTTTTGACTATATACTGCTTCCAAAATCCCAGGTTTCCCCCCAAAAAGTAGGATAAGTGAACCCGCTCCCATTTGCCCTGTTTTCCCACCCACACCTGTTCCTTAAACACACATTTTATTATACATTTACTTATGTACATTTCTCTCTTTTTTTTTTACTTCCCCTCTTTTTTCTTTTTTGCATGATTACGTTCTCTTTATTAAATTGAATACTGGTCCGCATCTAGCTATACAAACCATTCCAGGTATTCTTTAGCTTTCATTTCCGACAATTTTTTTTTTTATTTGCCCCCCCCCTCCGCCCCCAGATCACTTTTAGACGGGCTGGATTATTTAAGAATGCTTGAGCATTTTTTCCCCAAAATGGTTTAATGAGCTGCCTCAAACTCCACCGCCTTTCGACGGTGGAGTGACAAAAATCAGGTCAGACAAAATAAGAAATCAAATTCCTGGTTCTCTTTGCTTTTGACCTAGCTTTTTCTAAAACAGCTTGGTGCAGTAAACAATTGCCGAAATACACCAGGATGGCACATGGAAGAGCCCCTTGCCTTGCTGGCTGCTTCTGTACAAAGGGAGCACGATGGGCTTTTTGCACCTCATTAGCCCAATTCCAATTCCGTAAGGTCCGGGAGCGTATCTTGTAGCAGGTCCACCACATATGAATGAACATCAGCCCCCTCAACCCCTTCAGGGACCCCAAGCACCTGCAGGTTGTTTCTCCACTGGCGGTTTTCAAACTCCTCCAGCTTCCACTTGACGTCAACTAGCTGTGCCTCATGCAAATTTACTAAATTTTGATTTGTTGCAAGGTCTGATTCAGTAGAGACTATCCTAGACTTGAGGTCAGTCAGCTGTTCCCCAAATACACTGCAGGTCTTAGTCAGTTTTCGTACCACCCCTTGCACCTTTCGCATCGCTGCCTTGGGGGGTAGGCCCGGATGGATGGGAAGCAGTTGGCCGTTAAGCATAGGAATGGTGAGTTGATTTATAAGGGTATAATCCCAAGTAAGATCCTTGCCTCCCTGTCTCCTTTTTTTCTCCTCAAAACAGTTTTAGTTTTACCACCATCATCCTCTTCCAGATCACTATTGCTCAAATCTGTAGTATTTACTGACAAGTCCTCCGACCATTCACCACCATCCGATACAGAAATGAAAAAATCACAAGGCTCCTTATCTAGATCTCTGTCCATATTGCCATTATTGTCCTTATTAGAAACGCCTTGAGGCTGATTTATATATGCAGGGCTTGATGGTTGCTCTTGGGGAGGTATGGTTGAGGTATCCTGCAGGAAAGCCTGTTCACCTCCACCCACATCAGCCTCGCCTGGTTTGTCTGTATTAGGGACCTTTTCCAGCAATCAGCATATTATTCTCCTCGCCCCCAGTAACAGTCACAGGGAGAGGCGGGATGTCCCCAGGCCTACCTTCAGTATCGGCTGGGATCCAGTCTTGACGGTCAGTTTCCAATGCGAGGAGATTCTCTTCCTCACTTCGTTCCTCTCGCAGCACATCCTCAGCATTCACTGCCGTCTCAGTGCAGGTCTTGCCCTGAATCATCTCCTTGTGACCCGGAGCTAGCTTCCCGCCCGGCCCTCTCAGCATATCAACCACTGTAGGGCCGGCCTGGCGTCCCTTCATTGCAGCCCTGTCTCTTCCTCTTTTTTCCAGGTTTGGGTCGGCTGCGATCCCCCGACTCCCTGTCCCCCTGTCATGGCGTCTGCGCAGATGCAACCACAGTCTCCATGCTTGAGTCATGAGTCTCCGATAGTCCCCCTCAAAGCCAGCTGAGCTGTTCTCACCTTAGCAGCCCCTGCTGTTGTCTTGGGGCCCATCTCAGCAGTCCCAAAAGACCCAGCTTCAGCCTTAGCTCCTCTGGACGCTGCCACTGCCAGGTAAGATCCCTTGAGGTGATTTGTGGTAACCTCTGAAATGCCGCAACACCAACCGGCCCAGTCGCGGTTCCTAGTACATTTTGATAGCTCCTGCAGGTTCTTGGGGAGTGCTGTAACTCCACGTTACAGATTGCGGGGTTCATTCTCAGTGCTGCATTATGAGCTTTCAACTGTAGTTTAAGGACAACAGGATAAAAAATGTGCATAATCTTGAAAGGTCCATAGAATTAGAGTTTTAACTTTTTAAGGGAAAGGTGGGAAGTCAATAATATAGAAGCCATCCAAATCTTATCACCTACTTTATAATCAGAAGTCTTACTATGCTAAACATCAGCAAAGAATGTCATTCTCGTCTTTAAGAGTTGGAGATATAGAGAAATCATGTGTCTACTCGGTTGTAACTGTTGGAGAAAATAGAAGCAGCAGGGACCCTCCCCAAGCCCAGGCTATCAGTGGGAAACAACTGGGATGGAGCCCCAGAAGACAAAATAAAAGTGAGGGTGGGGTGGCGCCACGGACAAAGGTGTGATATGAAAACTCAGTCAGGGAAAAAAAAGGACCAGTCACGTAGAGAAGTATTACAAGAGCCCCAAAGGCATTGTTCAAGCACCTGGTTGAGCCATTCCATCTGACCATCTGTTTGAGGGTGAAAGGCAGAGGAGAGCACCAAATCAATTTTGAAAGCATTACAAGCAGATTTCCAGAAACGGGAAATGAACTGAGGATTTCAGTCCAAAACAATAACATGGGGCAAACCATGTCATCAGAGACGTCAGTCAAAAGTATTTGCCTGGAGGTTTTAGCAAAAGGTAATCCTTTAAGGGCAGAGAAGTGGGGCATCTTAAGGAAGGAATTAATTGTGAACACAATTTCCCAAATTTCAGCCTCATGGAGGTAAGGATACGATGAAATCAGTAGGGACATAATGTCAAGGTTCTGGAAGTACTGGTAAAGGACACCATAAAATAGCAGGTTGAGAGTCGAAAGTTTTATTCTGATTCCAGACTGAGCATGAGCCAGCATATAACTCAGTGTCATCTTGAACGGAAGGCCAACAAAATGAACAGAGAATGAGTTCAAGAGTAGATCGAACTCTGCTGTGACCAGCTACTGGAGAATCATGACACATCTTGAGGACCTCAATCCTTAACTCAATGAAAGGGGTCTTTCCCTTAAACATGAATTTCCTTTGATTAAAAAAAAGATTTCCCCAGAGTCTTCCCATTCTTTTTCCATGAACCCGGGAATTACTGGCTTTGATCCATTCAAGAAAAGATTGAGTTGCATCAACTTTTCTTTGTGGAGAGAGAATATTTCGACAAAAAGTTGAAGGGTGCTCCGGGAACATATGGGACAGGGCATCTGGTAGAATGTTTTTGGAACCTGGAATAAAGCTGAAGAAGAACTTGTATTAATTGAAAAATATGCCCAACTGTCTAGTTGGCTATTCCTTCATTGTTTATTTCAATGGTAGTGTAGTTTACAGTTGTCTGTGAGGATTTCAAAAGGCTCCTGATTCCCCATCAGAAAATGTCTCTGCTCAGAAAAGGCAATTTTCATGGCTAAAATGTCTCTCTTTAAGACTGAGAAATTCCTTTCAGAAGCAGATAAAGTGTGAGAAAGATTACAAATTGGATGTTCAAGGCTGTCATCCTCGTACCACTATAAAAGTACCGAACCAAGGGCACAATCCAATGCATTGGTTCCAAATATGCATTTCATAATTGGATATGAATGTCGTAGAATTGATGCCAGTTTCAATTCTTTAAATGCCCCCTAAGCAAGGGAGTCCCAGTGAAGTCCGTCGATCAGTCTTTCCTTCTGTAACACAGGTGATGTTACTGGTTAGTTTAAGCAAAGTTGCTAACAAATTGTAGGTAGAAGTTGGCAAACCCCAGAAATCATTGGGACTTTTTGACATTAGAAGGGGTTGGCCAATCGCAAATGCAGAAACCTTTCATGGATCCATAATTAGTCTTGTACTATTCAGTTAAAATCAATGATATTCTACTTTGGGTTGGTCAAACTCGCATTCCTCAGGTTTGTAAAAAAGTTAGATCTGACAGATTCTGGTTAACACTTGACTAACATGTTGATGATGTAAAAGAGGATGCTTGGAAAAGAAGAAAATATCATTGAGATAGACTACTACATATTGATTAAGTCGGTAAAGATATGGTACATGACATGCTGCACAAATTGCTGCAGCATTACCCATAATTGCTGGGGTACACACTTTTGGGTTGGTCTTGGGCACCAGCACCGCAGGCCTGGCCAAGGGTCTACAAGAGGGTTCAATCCCAGACAACACCATAATCATGCTGTTTAATGTCTTGTTGAATATCTCCACAAGACCATAGTTTTGGGGCTGATTAGTGGTGGTGAACTTGTAAGCCACCCTACATTCATCCCACATCCCTTTCAAGCTCACGAAAATGAAGTTTGTACACCAGTCAGATATTTTTGGGGAACCCGACTTTGTTGAAAAGACCAAGGAGGGCTCTAGTCTCTGAGGATGCGGTCAATGTCCACATAGTTATTCCTTCGTGATGCCTTGTGGCATGGCCCATCACCACTAAAATGCACCTATTTCTTGAAGCAGTTAGAGAGTCCTCTGAAACAACGTCAATCCCCTCCTTCCAAAAAGTCATCCCAACCAGCGGTAGTGGAATTAAAGGAACATTTGGTTGCCCTTCTGTCTTGTTACTGGCTTGGCAGGTAGTGCATGAGCAACAGTACGTCTTCACCTTCTCAGACATCTGTGGCCAGTAAAAGTGGATCACCCGCCTGCCCAGGCCTAGATCTGCACCAAATACCCAACCAATAGGATGCCATGGGCTATGTTTAAGAGGGCAGTGGAGGACCACCAATCTTCTGGATGCTCCAGGTTTTGGCCCCTAGCCTCACTATACAATACAACTTTCTCACAGTAGATCCTGTTGGTTCCTCTAAGGCTTCTAGCAGCGGGGCAGGTGTGTTTTCAGAACTCTTCCCTGGAGGGTCATTTTATCCTTGGTTCTCACCAAGCTCTGGCAGGTCTCTCTGCAGACTGCAAAAGTTCTTCTCTGCTAGGTCCCAGATCCTTTCCTTGGGATTGAAAATCTTCAGGGCCATAGGAATGTTTGAGACTGGTATCTCAGACCTCTTGCCCTTACTCTTGATTGTGGATACCTAGGACATTGTTTTAGACTCCAGGCTCCCCTTCATCCCCTGACGTGCTGCCTGGGCCCTGGTGGCTACACCCACCTACTCAGGGAGACCCAACATTTCTGCATGTGTCTTCCTTTCAACCTCAGACAAAGAGGCTTATAGGTCATTTCCCAACAGCCACTCCATCAGAAAGGAGGAATCAAAGCTACCTTCTTCAGGCCAGTAACCCCTTCCCACTCAAAGGTGGCCATTTTCATGGGATGAAACTTCACCTCATTGTCACTTTTGACTACCTTATGAGGATATATGGTATACTTTGCTCTGGGTAATTCAGCCTCTCCACAATTGTGGTCAATCTTGCTCCTGTATCCTTCAGGGACTATCTTGGTCCATTGATGTTGGGCTATTGCCTGTACTGCCCCACACTGATTGCAGAGGAGAAGCTGTTTTATTTTTTTTATATGATTGGATTAGTAATAACAAATCCTCTTTAGTGGTAAAGTTGGATCAGGTATTACTAATCCAGAAATGCCACTTTTAGAAAGTGAACTTTCTTTTATCTTAGCTCTCTTGTGTGCCTCACAGCCTATCTCCAATACACATCTGGGGTGGTGTGCATTCCCTCTAGACAGCCACATGGACAGGACACTGACCTGCATCTGCATTCATCTGCATAATAATTGTTCTTGCTGGGCAAGAGGGAGGGGAGGATCAGACACGTACACCCGAATAGGTAGTGGACTTGCATTACGCAAATCGCTGATTTAACCGCACAGGTAGGCTGGCCGACAGAGGCGGGCAGAAAGGAGACTTGCGAACCACAAAAGCTTTGCTTTGTAGTCCCCTCCACTTCAAGAACACATTTGGGTATAACTATTGGGTCTAGGACTCCCATTCACTGGTTCACGTTGGAGTCCTAAGGAGACTCTGTCAAGAAGAGAAGCTGTGCTACAGTAGGGACTGCCACTTTGCAAATGGATTTGCTGTGTTGGCCTGCTGATTTCTAAACTACAAGAGGGATTGCCACTTTGCTACCTGCTCTGCTGTGTTTATCTGCTGCATCTAACCTGGGTGCTGAGATGGACTGGGCCTGTCCTCTACAACTATTTGCAAGCTAAGTAACTCCAAGGGCTTGTTGGCTTGCCTCCTATTCAGTAAATCTCAGGGTCATCAAAGACTTCATTCAAACAAATGATTGCCGCTAGGCTCGGCTAATCCGGAGACTGGTTCTCACTGACTTGCCCTCAACTAGTCCTGGGCAGTCGCATTTGGGCATCCACACACATCAGCGCGGTGCACTGACCGCCGTATCTTCCTGCTGGAGCGCAAATCATTATGTTTCTCTGGAGCTGCAATCCCCGACCCGGAGCACTCTACACACATCAAGGAAAGACAGGTGTCTGCCCTCCGTGGTTCCAGTTACTATATTGTATCCAGCAAGGGGACACTCCAGCAAAGCGGGTCCTGATCCCGAGGCTGATGGCACCGCTGCAATCCCCGAGAAATTCTTGAAGTATGCGTACCTGGAGATGCCTTAATTAGATTCTTAATGTTTTCACTTTGTTTTGAAGAGTAAAAGAGATACTATTTTCATACCTTATTGTGGAGTCTTGTTTGTGGTGTTTTCACAGTCTTCCTGTGTCCAAGAATGAACAACTGCTTTACGCATTGCCTCTTATGTTAAGAATAACTGCTCTGTGTCAATCTGCCAGAGGGTGAGCACAGACTGATTCAAGTGTGTGAGTGACTTACCCAGACTAGAATTGCGGTCCCTACTTGGACAGGGTGCGCACCTCTGCGGTCTAGAGTCCCGCTTCCTAACATTGGTGGCAGGGGTGAGATAGGACTTATATTGTGCAATACCTAACAGTAATTTGGTGTACACTGCTATCCACATAGGGATCAAAACCAAAGTATTCTTTTTTTTCATTGGAGATTGTGAATTCTCTCAAAAATGCATGTCTTGGTCTGGAGAACCAGCAGTTATATCTGCAGTAATGGAGTTTGAGCTGGAAGCTTTAGAAACCTACACAGTGCACCAACTCAGAGGATTTTGGAATTCATTAAATGTTCTTTTAAAGGCCTGACTAAAAGGAAGCTTCAAAAGGTGCTGAGGGCCTGGATAGAAGCTGGAGATGCAGCAACTGTGACCCCATGGGAGGGCGATGAGATTTATCTGAGGAGGATATTCTGGGTGTACCTGTAGGACACTATTCCAGCCAGAAAGGAGAGTCCCTCAAGAACAGGCATTGGTGTGCCCTCCAAGCTTCTGTTTCCCAAGGAGCTGGAGGACAGAAGGGAAGAAAGAAAGCTCAATTTGGAACTTATCAAGTGGGGGAGCGGATGTAGCCTTAAGGCTAGAGTAGTCGACCACGAAACTGGGGAACCGGGTATGAGTCTCGGCAACGATGCTCAACATCCTGTGATTCTGGGCAAATCACTCAAGCTTCTAGTGCCTAAGAAAAATTAATGTTTTCTTCTGTAACGAAACTGGTGCTCATGTAAAGCGCTCTGATACCCGATGTCTCTGGTTTAGTGCGAGCTATATAAAACTCTAAAAACAAAAAACAGAATCAGCAGCAAGCTTTGGAGGAGGAAAAATCGGCCATTGAGGAAAGAAAGATTGGGTTAGCTCAGTAGTCAGTAGCTGAGCTTAAGAGAGCTAGACTTAAAAGTCATGAGGACTGAGTCCAGCGCAGGTGGGGGCAGCATTTTTTCAGTTTCCACTTAGAAAGTAGTACACATACATAAGGGTTTGGTGCCTGAATGTGGAGTGGGAGATGACATAGACCATTGGTTTGAGGCATATGAGATTACTTTACAAATGCACTAGATCCTAAAGAGGAGTTAGGGGCAGTTTTGTCGAAGTATCTACTAACCGAAGGGAGGAAAACCCTACTGGCTCTAGAGGGGGCAACAGGATGAGGTATTCCACGATGAAGGAGGTCCTTTTCAAGAAATATGGGTTGACCCCACAGAATTATAGGCAGAAGTTTAGGGACAGTGCTAAACTTTCCCCACAATCCTGGGTGGATTGTATAGATTATTTTTGCAAGGCACTGGATAGTTGGATGAAGGGCAGTGATGTAGAGAAATACCCAGGCCTGTTCAATTTATTTGCAAGAGAGCACTTTTTTTGTTTTACAGAGCTGTGCCAGCATTTGATTGACAGTAAACTCTCTGACTCCAGTGGGTCCACAAGAAGGTTCTGGTGTAGATCCTGCCAAGACTGGGCAGGGTCTACAGCAAAAGAAGGAGAAGAAGGAAGAAAGGGACAAAAAAAAGAGTAAGGAGCTAGATTGGTGCTGAGATGGCATAAGAGAACATCTGCCACAGCGGCAATGGATGTCCTCCATTGGCTACAGATACATAAGAGGGTGCTCTTTAAAGTTCTTTTAATTACGTTCAGGGCCTACCAGTTAAGAGGGCCCAGCTACATCCAGTCGATGTTTGGGCGTTATAAACCCTCACGGACTCTGAGATCCTCAAACGCCAATCTCCTTACCAGCCCCACTTTTAGGTTAAAAACTAGGGGAGGAAAGGTACTGGCGGTCTTGGGCTCTAAGGCTTGGAATAAACTACCCCCGCCTCTTCGCCAAACAACCTCAGAAGTAGTCTTCAGAAAATCGTTAAAAACCTGGATATATAGCCTACCTGACACACTATGCAAGAGTTTAATATGAAGAGACAAGATCCACCTGAGATATAACTGACTTAGTGCCATTTTACCCCTGCCGGGTTTCTCGAAGCGCCAAGATGCTCCTTGGATTGATAGTCGCGCTATATAAAAAAAAACTCCCATTACATTACATAAAGGGCCCCAAAGAATTTCCAGGGTAAAGGTCCTGAACCGCTCTACTGAAAGGAAGAAATGGTTCCCTACAGGTAAGACAGCAGGGAAGGCACCCCTGAAGTGTTTTATTGTACTCAGGAAGGGCACTTCAAGGGAGAAGCCAAGTGGCCCAAGCAGACACAACCACCCACTGAAGGGTATTCATTTGGGTTCACTAGGGTAGCGCTTGGGGAGGAGCAGGTCCCAGTTAGTGGCTGGGAGACAGTTGAGGCTATTCAAGTGTCCCTGGGTGACGGTGAAATGGTACTGAGAACCTGCATGCCTGACAATACTAGGAAATATAGGCAGTGGGTTACCATTAATGGGGAAGGGTGGAGGCTCTGAGAAACACGGGGGCCACCATGACTTCCATCCGGTGTCATCTTGTGTCTTCAGAGCAGGTAGTTCCTAATGTGGTCCACCAAGTTGTTGCTGATTACAATCATGAGAGTCACTATGTAGTGGCTCTGGTTCCCTTTGAATAGGGTGGGGGTCTCACGGTTCGTTGGGGGTTGCTTTGAGTCTGTCCATGCCTGTGGATTGCCTGCTGGGTAATGACCAGGAGCATACTGCCTATCTATTGCCAATCTATTGGGAGAATGTTCTCCTCTATAGCGAGCCTAAAGCTCCTGACTCTATGAAACAAGTGTATTGCTGGTACCCCAGGAATTCAGGACCTTCCTACTGGGGGGGTCACATGATGTGGCATTGGCTGGCCATTTGGGGAAAGGCAAGACCTTTCACCGTCTTGTCTCCCACTTCTATTGGCCTCAAATGAGGAAACTTCAGATGTGTTCTGCAGGTCCTCTCCTACCTACCAGGCAAGTGGGAAGGCCAGCGGGAAATTCAACCTTTTCCAGTCATTAACACCCCTATTGAGTGGGTTAACATCAACACTGTGGGGCCTCTGGATCCCAAGACAGCCATTGGCAACAGATTTGTTCTAGTGTTGGAGGACCATGTCATCCGATACCCGGGAGCTATCCCTCTGAGGACTGTGACTGCGCCCTCTGTGTCCAGGACACTAATCTTTACCTGCCTAGGTTTCCCCAAGGAGGTGGTATCTGACTGGAGTACCACCTTGATGTCCTTGTACATGAAAGCCATGAGGAAGGCCTGTGGGATAACCTAAAACGTCTCTATTCCTTACCACCCCAAAAAAAATGGGCTGGTAAAAGATTCAACCAGACCCTTAATGGCATGATTATGGGTCTACATGAACCGATGAGGCATAAGTGGGACATCCTCCTGCCAAGTATTTTATTTGCCTATAGGGAGGTACCGCAGAATGTGGTTAGCTTCAGCCCTTTTGAACTTCTGTATGGGCACCCTGTGAGAGGACCTCTCAACTTGATGAAGGATGGATGGGAGAAAGCTCCTAGGAAGCCACCCGACGATGTATCGAACTACATTCTAGTTTTCTGAAACAAGACAGCCCCCTTCCAGAAACCCACCCACGAGAATCTGGAAGCTAGCCAGAAGGACATGACACACTGGTATGACTAAAATGCTATTTTGGTTGAGTTTCAGCCTCAAAGAAAGTGTGGGTATTGGAGCCTGTGGAACCCTGGGCTCTGCAAGACCATTGGTCAGGGTCTTATGACGTGGTGGAGCGGAAGAATGATGTCACCTACCTGGTGGACTTCAAAACTCCAAGGAATTCTTTAAGGGTCCTACATGTGAACCACCTAAAACCACATTTTGAGAGGTTTTAGTTGACCATACTCCTGGTGACGGATGAAGGGGTGGAAGAGGAGAGTGAGCCTCTCCCTGACCTCTTAGCTTCCAAGAAGCAGGGGGTGAGCTTCTCCCCTTCATTGACACAAAAGCAGCAGGGAGACTGTTGTCAGTTGTTGGGACAGTTTGCTTCCCTGTTCTCACTTACATTCATGACATTGACACTGTGGCCAGCCTGCCAGTAAAACACAAAACTTACAAGTTGTCTGAAAAGTGAGAGCCAGCATCAAAGAGGAGGTCTCTAAGGTGTTGGGGTTTGAGATTATTGAGACTTCGAACAGCACTTGGTCCAGCCCTGTGGTTTGGGTCCCAGAAGATTGCCCCAGCAGGTGTCACACCCGAACTCTGGTTCTGTATGGACTACCGTGGGCTCAATGTAGTCACTAGGACTGACGCATAGCCCATCCCCAGAGCTGATGAGCTCATTGATGGGCTAGGAGTTGCCAAGTTCCTCAGCATGTTTGATCTAACGTGTTGGCACTGGCAGATTACCTTAACCGAGGGGGCACATGAAAGGTCAGCGTTCTCAATGCCAGAAGGGCACTACCAGGTCTGTGTCATGCCTTTGAGTTCAAGAACACCCCTGCCACCTTCCAGATAATGGTCATCCAGGTCCTGGGTGGGTTGGAGAAATTCAGTGTTGCCTATCTTGGCGACATTGCAGTCTTTAGCTCCTGTTGGGAGGACCATGTGCACCAATTCCAAGAAGTGCTATGGCCTAGCTATCAGGGCCAATAAGTGACAGGGCAGGGTTTGGTGGTTTACTTGGTGTTAAAGATTGCAGGTATCTGTTAGCATGAGCTGAAAGCCATTTTGTACTTGGCAGCCATATTAGTTAGCCATGTGCTTGCCATGTGCTTTCTCCCTCTTCCAGAGCCTTGCACATGCTCAGAAAGGCCTATCTGACAGAATGCACCTGCTCCTAGTATAGAACTGTCAGGCTATTCTTACTGATGTGCTCAGTTTAGTCTCTACTCCCACTTTGCTGAGCAAACAAATGTTATATACCCATATTAGTAATTTTGCATACTGGTATGTGCCAGGACCTTAAGCTGACTAATGTAAGCTATGCATATATAAGGCCCCTGTTCTCTGTACTCCTTAGACTAGCTCCTACAGTGGCCTGAGGGTACCGTATGATGCAGTCTCCCTCATGTGAGGTCATTAAATATGCTTTTTTTATATTACAGCTTCTGTGCCAATCTCTTCTTTGTTGGTTAAAAGAACCAGGTGTATCAGTGAACCCCAATAGGAGGTTTATATTTCTTCATTGGGACACCAAGTAGGGCAGACAAGGTGCAGCCCCTCCAAAGATTTACACCATTCTGGCTTGAGCACCCTCGAAGACCCAGACAGAAATAAGAGCCTTCTTAGGCCTCACTGGCTATTCCAGGAGATTTTTCAAGGAGTATGGCACCATTGTTGCTCACTTAATAGAGCTGACTTCCAAGAAGCAGCCGCGTCAGGTGATCTGGACAGAAGCGTGCTAGACAGCTTTTGACAACCTGAAGTAAGCCATTTGAACGGCACCCGTGCTCAAGGCCCTTGACTTCTCCCAACCTCCAAAAATTTGTGGTACAGATAGATGCCTCAGAGCATGGCATAGGAGCCGTACTCTCACAGCTAAATGAAGAGGGACTGGATCAACCTGGATCCTTTTTTAATAGAAGGTTACTTTCCAGCGAACAGAGGTGGACTGCAAGAGAAAGGGAAGCATTTGCTGTAGTCTGGGCACTGAAGAAGCTAAGACCCAACGTGTTTGGGACTCACTTCTAGGTTCAGACAGACCACAGGCCCCTCAGATGATCAATGCAGATGATGGGTGAAAATCCTAAACTTCTGAGGTGGTGTAGGAAGCTGGCTCTGTATATACTATACCAAAGTGAGGCATAATGTGCACAGAGTCCAGTGGAACTCCAAATGTAGGCAGAGCTAAAGTTAGCTAGCACCTTACTCTCTGTTTGTGGTAGTGTGGTCGAGCAGTATGGCTGTATCAGAGGACAGTGTTAAGCATTTATTGTAAACACTCAATCAGCAAATTATTTCACACACTCAAAGACTGAACTTCAGACCAATTCTTTTTGTATAAAAATATTCTTTTAGTTATTTTAATTTATAGAATCAAGCAAGCCTGGCACAGGTAAGTGATAAATACTTTTCAGTAAATATACAGTTGTAACACAGTACTGTTACTGAGAAATGTAATGCTTTGAAAATACAGTACACAGACTTTCTATAGGCTTTGGAGTAAAATTACAGGTAAGTTACTCTTTAGATTACTTTCCTTACACAGTGCAATACACCTGGATGCTGCACTGGGATATTTCCTGAAAACAGGTAAGTAAAAGCGTTTTTGTTATTCGGCACAATTTTAAAAGGATTTCTTAGGTTTTCCAACTCCACACTTAGAAACTTTTCATAGAAAAACAGTGAATGCTATCCTATGGGGGAAAATAAGTCAAGTCAAGTCAAGTCAGAGAATTTATATAGCGCACTACATACCCAAAGGGTCTCAAGGCGCTTAGGGAGGGGAAGAGGATTACTTGCCAAATATCCACGTTTTAAGTTGCTTTCTGAATGCTAGGTGGTTCTGGGTAAGGCGAAGGTAAGTGGGGAGTGAGTTCCATGTTTTAGCAGCCAGGTATGAGAAGGATCTGCCTCCCATGGTTGTCTTGTTGATGCGAGGTACAGTGGTGAGGTAAAATAGTGTTAACAGTTCAAATGTAAGTACTTTGTTGTGGGAGTTGGTATTCTGGGGTTAGACTCAGGGGTCCCCAGGGTCGAAGATGCACTCTTGTTACCCCCTCAGCGGCACTAGGGCGGCCGGGTGCAGAGTACTGAGGCCCAATGTTATCCAGTGGGGGATAGGGAGCCTCCGGTTGGTGGCTGCTGACAAGCAGGCCACTGGGTTATGGGAACAAAGCTCCTGGACTTAAGCTCAGGGCAAATGGGGGTTTAGGGCAGCACAGAAGATGCACCCTCAGCTGCACTGGGGCAGCGGGATGCAGAGTGCTGTTTTGGAGTCGGAGTCCTGTCGCTTCCAATGGGGAGTCTCTGGTTTGCAAAAGCACTGCAGGGTCGGGATGAAGGTCTTCTGGGTGCGACCACCACTCCGAGAGGTAAGCTGGGATGTTGGGGGTTGGCTAGGCACCATTGGTTGGGCCACCCAAGGCCGTGGGGCGTCGGGTGCAGGGGTGCCTTTTAGGGTTGGATCTTCTTACCAGCTCCTGGTCGAGGTTTGGGAGACCTTCTGGATTTAGGCTTCAGGCGTCAGCTGGAGGCAGGTCAGGGATTGCTGGATCTCAGGTAAGGATCGCTGGGGAGACCTCCTCGTGGTGTTTTCCGACTCGAGCTCAGGCCCTGGACGGCGGGTGCAGAGTGGGGCGAATTTGCAGTTTCCGGCCGGGCCAGAGGTTGGAGATTAACAAATCCGGTGTTCACAGGAGACAAAATCTTTGGGATGGATGGAAGGCAGGTCCTCCGGGTTTCTCAAGGTTCCTGGCTGCAAGACACACCGGGATTTCACAGGAGCAGGTTCCAAGTGGAGACAGGCCGCTAGGGCTGCGGCTAAGCATGTAGGGGCTACCTCTTGTTAGCTTTGCGTGTCTGTTCGGTCCTTCTTCTGGTTTCCTGTCTCAGGAAGCAAGGTTCAGGGGTGGTCCTAAATACTAGATTTAGGTCTCTTACAGGTAGGCAAAAGATTGGGACCAATGGGTCCCTTCCATGGGGTTGGTACACCCCCTATTATGCCACCCTCCAGTGGTAGGGAGACATAAGCCTTTCCCTGGTTGGCTTGGTCCCCCCCATCTGCAAGATGGCGGGGACTGAGAGTTGTGCTTTACCTCGCCTCCCACACCTAAGGGGTGGAGTTGGCAGAGGTAGGCACACATCTCTTCCTCACTTGTTTTACCCGTAGGTTCTCCCGCCCAAAGTGGGGGTCTGAACCAGTGGGGACCAGTTGTTGAAAGCAGAAAGTGGTCTGGGGAAGCTCACTAAGGCAGCAAGCCTTTGAAGCTTCTGCTTCATGGCCCCTGTCCATCCTGGGGGAGGAAGCTTAGCACCTCGTCCCAGAATGTGCATTGTTTCAGGCCCCCAAAAGCAGGAGGGGTGACTGACCTATGCCAGGGCACTGGGTTGTAGACATGGCATGTTGACTCTTCACTTTGTTCCGCACGAAGACATGCAGCCTTTAAAGACAGTGTTTGAGTGTAGAGGAATAGGACCTCTAAGGGTGGCATAATAAGTGCTGCAGCCCTTAGAGGCATTCCCTGGTCACAGTGCCCTGGTTACCTGTGGTACCATTTACCAAGGGCTGACCTGTGGCCAGGGATGCCAATTGGGTTTGTGTTTCAATGCAGTTTTAGGCAAAGAACATGGGCCCCGGGTACCTGATTAGCAGGACCCTAGGGCACCCTCACTCAAAGCACATCAGCAGTTCAGAAAAAAGTGGGGGCAAACATGCAGAAAGAGGGCACTTTCTCAGAGGTGGTCCATCTCCCTATAGGGAATGGACTTTACAGTGGAACACTGTCCTTAAGCAGAACACCCCAACGCTGGTGTTTTTCTTTAGGTTCTTACGCTGAAGTACCGAAAAATAAATTACAACCCACCTAGAGCCATACTTACAAATAGCCCAACGCCAATTACCAATAATCAGTCAGTTGGCAGTGTAGAAGGTCCAATCGTTTATTATAACAAACAAACACTGCCAGAGGAGCTCCTTGCGACCTAACCCCACGAGGTCCGCCAAGAAGACTACTGGCACATTTTCAGCACATCACATATATACTGTTACATTTCGAAACCGTTACCTAAGATGGAAAAATACAAGTTGGTACAGGTTGGTGCAGGGGAAAGACCATATATGGGAGACAAAGCGTTCTTGGTTTAGCTCATCTCATTATAGCAAGGCCGTGAGGGTAACTCCCTTCTGCTAACTCCGAGAGAGTCCGCGCAGCACCCCTCGGAATGTGCTTATCCAGCCTGCCCCCACCCACAACCTTGACAGGTCTAACGAGCAGAAGCAGCAGGTTGCTGCAATGGCACGGTTTCTCAGGAGAATGGCTTGAGCTGAATGCCATGTCAGGTTTTTACGAATCCCGTGAATGGGCCAGGCCACAAAATGGCGCCGGTCGGACAAAGCGGTGCAAATATAATTAGGTGCAGAACGTGCAATGCAGTGTATGCTAATCCCTATGTTATTACATATAGCGTAATGGATAGTGTATCGGAGTTTGCGTCTCTATATTAACCTGCTAGGTACATCACGCTAATCACTAGAAGTAACTACATATTTTACCTAGGCCTAAATCGAATTCCGGTTCCTCAACGCCTTAGTGAAGAGAACTACAAAGGGGTTGGGTAGCTCTTTCCACTTTTGGCTGAGGGGACACGTGTTAGACTTGCATGTTATTGCGTGATTTCCCCTGACTTTTTGCTTTCGGACCTCCTGTTTATGGCTTAATATTTGCTGGCTTTAGAACTCTGAGCACTATAACACTGCTGAACAATGCTAAAGTGCATGTGCTCTTATCTAAAATGTCATGACAATTGTTTTTTTCTTGATTGGTATAATTGGTTCACTTATAAGTCCCTTGTAAAGTGGTATACCACACACCCAGGGCCAGTAAACCAAATGCTACTAATGGGCCTACAGCACTGATTGTGCCACCCATGGAAGTAGCCTTTCAAATCTAACCAAAACCATATTGTCTGTCCCTCTTATTCATCGATCTAGGTGCGCTGGAAGGACTTTTTCTTATTTGACCACCACCATCTGGAACAAACTGCCATTTTCTGTCAGATCCTGTCAGGACTATAACACATTTAGGAAAGCACAAAAACGGCAATGTTTTAGATCTGATTTTACTTCTCTGTACTGACGATGTGCCGAGATACCCTGGTTGGGGTGATTTGTGCATGTTACCAAATTAAATCATTCAGTCAACTCTGGACTGCTACTGCAGGGCATGTGGGCACAGTTTACTGCCACTTCGACTTGGCATTTCCAACCACTTGCCAAGCATTAAACTACCCTTTTATTAAATATCAGTCACCCATAACATAGGCCCTAGGTAGCCCTAGGGCAGGGTAGTGTGTAAGTAAATAGGCAGGACATTTAACTTTTGCTTTACAATGTCCTGGTAGTGACAACCATTCAAGTTCATTTTCACTACTGTGAGGGCTGCTTCTCTCATAGGTTAACATTGGGAATTCCTCAAATACACTTTTTAAGTGTAATTCCTATTTTCAGAGGAGTATCTCCTTTATGTTTTATATCATTGGATTGGTAATGACAAAACTTTTTTAGTGATACAGCTGGTGCTTGAGTGTGCCTATACAGCCTGTCTCCAATACATGTCTGGGGTGGGTTGACAGCTACACTTTGTGCATTCCCGCTAGACACCTAAAAGTAGAGGACAGTCAGCTGCATCTGAATTCATCTGCATACTGATGGGTCTTCCTGGGAAAGAGGGAGGGGAATACCTGACAAGTACACCTGAATAGGTAGTGGTCTGGCCTCACACAAAACAGTGATCTATCCCTCACAGATAGGCTGGCAGACAAAGATGGGCTGAAAGGAGACTTGTGCACCACAAAGGTTTTGCTTTGTAGTCACCTTCACTTGAAGGACCCATTTGGGTATAAGTATTGGGTATATAAACCCCCGCTCATTAGTTCACTTTGGGGTCCTAAGGAGACTCTGCCAAGAAGAGGAGCTGTTCTACAGGAAGGATTGCCACTTTTCTAACTGCTTTGCTTGCCTGCTGCCTGCTGATTGCTGGGCTACAGAAGGGGTTGCCACTTTGCTACCTGCCCTGCAGTGTTTGCCTGCTGCCTCTAACCTGGGCGGTGCGAAGGAGTGGACCTATTTTCTACAACCTTTTGCAACTTAATTAACTCTGAGGGCTTGTTGATTTGCCCCTGTTCAGGAAATCTCAGGGCCATCTGAAGGACTGGGTTCTTTTGGACCCAGCGGTGCCAGGGCACAACACCTAAAACCTTCGTGGGTAACCTGCTCCGGCGTACAAGTCACAGAGACACGGGACACTTCCTCTGACGTCAAAGATTCAAGGTTTATTTGCTGCAGGGAACACAGAGATCACGACAAGTACACAGCGTGCAACTTGGGGAGACTGCTTCAAATTGGTTCTGTGGATCGCTCCTTTTATACAGTTTTTACCCATAGGGTAACATTGAACACAAAAGTTTACAACCCAGTTCCCACAATTAGCCCCCAGAGGGGTCGCTTTGGTCACTTTGAAACACATGAGGTCCGGAACATGAGTGCGGAAACATTTGGCGGTTCCCAACTATAAAAACCATCTTCCCACCATTAGCAAATTCCAATCGGCAGTAAAGTAGATCGAAATAGGAATGAAGGCAGGTGCAGAGGAAGACGGAGACAGTGGGGAGATTGGAAAGGGTGTAAAAAAGGAGGTAACGGGAAACACGAGATACAGACATCAAAGAGACGTGCCTAATGAGATGCACGGCTGAGACAATAAGCCCGTGCGGCAAGATGAGCCTCGAGCGGCGCCATCTGCCTTACAGTAGCATCCCCCTCGTCATAAAGACACTTACAAAGAACATGTGTCTTCCGCAAATATCTTGGGAGTCCCAGGGTCGCGAAGCGGACAGCGTCCGTTCGCTGGCTACTTGAGGGCAAGAGACAAAATGGATGCCGTATCTAAGATGGAACCCGTGGGTACAGATGAAAAACCCACGTAACAAACGAACAGATTTAGTTAGCACAGCGAAACTGCGCACACTTACTAAACTCGTCATTTGCGGTTCATAGATACCAGACTCGACCATATTCGTGCGAGTCGAAAGCACCACTTACAATTGTCACGGAACCTCAGACGCTCCTTTTGCCCTCATGTAGGCAAGCACTAGTCGGAATCATATTCGATATTCATCAGACCCTCGAGATGTTGCTGTAGCATAGCTCTGTCCAATCGAGTCCCCTTGGTAACAGATGGTTGTCTCATACACGTTGTAGCACAGAGGCCACATAAGGCAGGACCACACTGTACACAAAGGCAACACGTGAACAGGAACACTACCACAACTCCAATGATCATCAGAATTTTCCAACCCCAAGTCGACATCAGGCCCCAAAACCATCCAAGTAGCGTCCAATCCCCTACATCCACGTGTATGGATTCGGAGATCTTATGCAACCTCGAGATGGCTTGATAGACAGTAGGAGCATTATCTGGAATGAAAATGCAGCAGCTCGAATGGATCACCTTACATACCCCACCGCGATCTGCTAGGATGACATCTAAAACCATTCGGTTTTGTAACGTCATAAGCCTCTCCGCCTGAAGTTCTGTGGTGATATTACCAAGGGCACTGGCAGTAATATTAGCTGTCGATTCTACCACTCGAGTCAACCGTCTCAGGTTCCTACTATTAACCATAGGTCCCCAAAACGGGAGGAAACCCTTGAAAAAGTCTCCTGCCTCTTGACCGGCAGTGTCCTCTTCGCTAATTACGCCTCGCACAACTCTAGTCTTATGATAATCGGCATCTACAGTGAACGTCGGAGGCAAGAGATTTGCAATAAAACATGTGCCCATGAAGTCTGCGGGCAACCATGTGTATGCACGATCATAACAGATAAAGTAGGTACCCTTGGCAGCCAGAAACACAGGGGATGAGAACATCGGCAAAATGTAATTTTCGATGCAACCACTTGCTCCAAGTCGGGCTTGCGGTCTTCGGCCACGACCCATGATACAAAGATTACCAGTGTGGGGTACGACCCATATTGGAGGCGAGCTTTTAAGCTGCTGTTCACTAGTGAACACACTATATTCACCTCTACTTAGGACCTTATAGGCTTGTACCTCTTCCTCAGGGATAAGCGAATAGTCATGGATCTCACTCTCCATATCCTCTATTGCTATCGATAAAGGCTTCTGATACGAGGTAGGGCCAGAGTAGGGGAAATGTGGTTCTCGAATGGGGTGGAAACCCAGTGCGCTTCGAAACATTGTTTGGAATGCTCGAGCTGACCCTTGGGAACTATACGGTAACACCAGATATGGAATTCCCTTATCTGTAGTATGTGGCATCAACCCACACACCCAACAATTAGTAGTGTTAACCACTAACTGATGCTGATGAAGGAGCTGAATAAAGGAATTATTGCGGAATTCTACACGTCTAGCCTGCTCGTGTTCCGGTAACATATGAAAAGAATGGGGAGAAGCAGTAGTGGTAAGATTAGGGTAAGGAGTAGGAGTAGGTGTAGCTGGTAAGAAGTAGGACATAGTGTAATACACCCCACCCGCCAATAATGCAGAAGCAGTCAAAAACAACATAAACAATCGAAATATGAAGCATTTAGTACGACTGAGTTGCTGCAGCTTGAGTCTGTAGTCTTGAGCTCCTTCCAAATCATTCAGCTTCGAGAATGCCATTCCCTACGACCGTCCGCAACGTTTCTTGACGCACTCCGTTCTGTGCAGCAATAGTCAATCCCTAGGGGTTCCTAGGAACCGACGGCCTTTAACCTAGCGTCAAGACCTGCTGTCCAGAAGGAAGTGCGCGCGCGGCCCTACGGCCTTCAATACACAATACGTATATTCAAGCACAAAGTCTCTCTGCTGTAAAATGAAAAGGGTACAAGGAGGAAGCTCAATATATGTACAAAAATTACAGTGATATGAATGTTCAAAACTGATCACGGGAAACGGGGATAATGCAGTTTTCGATTTCAGCAAAGTAAGAAAATTTTATTTGTCCTTAGTGTGAGATCGCAAAGAATATCGATGTTTCCCGGGACGTGTCTGCTCGTCGAACAAAGGATCCGTTGAAGAGACAGCGTCCTGCTGATCAGTTGATTGATCTGGTCTCGAGTCTTTTGCTGACAAATGTTCAACAGTGGCTGTCTGCTGCGCTGAGGATTCTCCAACAGGCTGTGCGTCGCTGAAAGGCACAAACACCGGCAATGTTTCTGTCTCTGATGATGCAATGCCTTTCCTTACCCACGGGTCTGCCGGAAAAGGAATAGGGACTCGCTTACAATGGGTAGCATGTACCCAATTTTTCCGCCCCTCAAGACGAACGGCAGTCCTCGTGGCCAGGAGCACCTGGTAAGGTCCGGTAAACCGGGGGTCCAGATTGTTCTTTCGTGAAAAGTTGCGCGTAACCACCCAGTCTCCGGGCTGGAGCTGGTGGCCTGGACCCTCCGTCTGCGTCGGCAATGCGTCGTAAACCTGTTGGTGAATTAACCTCAGTTTAGCAGTCAAGTCATGTAAATAGTCAATCAGCATTGGATACTCAAGATCAGAAAATATCCCTGGCCTAGGAACCCCCCACACATTCGCAGGACGGCCGAACACTATTTCATAGGGACTAAGCCCTATTCGGGAGTGTACAGTCGCCCTAGTTGACAGTAATGCTAGAGGCAAAGCGTCAGGCCACGAAAGACCAGTCGTAGCCTGAATCTTCGCTAGCTTTAGTTTAAGGGTGCCGTTGTACCCTTCAACCAATCCAGCTGACTGGGGATGATTGGCGCTGTGGAATTTTTGATTAATTCCAAGGCCCTTACACACACTCTTCATCACACTTCCGACAAACTCACTTCCGTTATCTGACCACACGACTCTAGGCATTCCATACCGAGGAAAGTATTCCTTCAGTAGTATTTTCGCAGTAGACAAAGCAGTATTGTCTCTGAGAGGATAGGCCTCGATCCATCGGGAGAATGCGCAAACCACAACTAAAACATATTTCAGGTTATTGCATCGCTCCATATGGATGAAGTCCAATTGAATCACCTCAAAGGGATACGAAGGAGGAGCAAAACTGCCAGGGGGAGTTGGGGTTCCTTTGCCAGGATTGTACATTATGCACACCATACAGTTCTTCACCAACCGTTCAGCACATTTCGTAATTCCATCATTCTTCCACACAGGCAACAACAACTTACAAATACCTTTCGCGCTAATATGTGCCAACCCATGTGCCATTGTCACAACGGCCAGTACATACGCGTCAGGCAACATCCATCTTTTCTGATCCGACAAATCAATCCAACAACCATTTGCATCCAACTTTCCCGTACTTTCTTTCCACTTCGTCTTTTCAGTGTCGGTGGCCTCATTCTGAATTGCTTTCACGCTCTCAACAGTATCTTCACACATACTTGATTCTGTAGGCCACCTGACTGAACTCGTCACATACATTCGAGTGCCAAGGTTCCGGGCAGTCTCCTTAGCAATCTCATCTGCAAACGCATTACCACGACCAACATCATCCGTCACTTTACGATGTGCACTACATTTAACAATCGCAACTTGCGTAGGCAAAGTCAATGCATCCAAAAGATCGTTCACAAGCTGGCCATGCTGTATCTTCGTACCGTGCGACGTCAAGAAACCACGCTCTCGCCACAATCGTCCAAAGCTATGCGCTACACCGAACGCATATTGACTATCAGTGTACACATTCACACGTTTCCCTTTCGCTAACACGCATGCTCTAGTAAGAGCAATCAGCTCCGCAGCTTGGGCAGAATTCTGATTCAATCTTGCAGTTTCAACAACAGTGTTCAGTGTTACAACAGCATAAGCGGTGGTCACATCGCCATTCGGCAACTTAAAACATGACCCATCCACATACAGAGTGCCATCCGGATCGTCCAATGGGGTGTTTTTAAGGTCCACTCGACCTTTCGTTTCCTCTTCTGTCCGCAAGTAACAGTCATGTTCTGCTACTTCATCTGACCCTGAGCTAATTGGTAACAAAGTTGCCGGATTTAGGACATTACAACGTTTTATCTGAATATGGCTTGCCAAGAGCGTCAATTCGTACCCAGACAACCTCGCACTCGTCAAGTGCTGAGTTTTCGTACGATTCAACAAAGTATCGACTGCATGCGGAACCATCACCGTAAGCATATTATCCATGACCAATCCTGCTGATTGTCGGATGGAGACCGCAGCTGCCGCAGTTGCTCTCAAACAACTCGGCAATGCTCTAGCTACTGGGTCCAAGGTCGAGGAAAAATATGCACATGGACGTTGCTTACCACCGAAAGGTTGCGTTAAGACACTCAAAGCACAACCTTCCCTCTCGTGAACATATAGTGTAAACGGCTTACTGTAGTCAGGGGTACCTAACACAGGAGCCGAACACAATGAATCACGTAATTCAGAAAAACTTTTCTGGCATTCTTCCGTCCATGGTAAAGGAGTTGGAACATCCTTGCACGTAAGAGCCACCAATGGTTTCGCTAGCAATGAGAAATTAGGAATCCATTGCCTGCAGTACGACGTGATACCTAGAAAGGCACGCACATCTCTTTGGGTTTGTGGCACAGCCATTCGCGCAATCGCTGCAATTCTCTCTGGGGTCAATCTCCTTCCCTCCTTTGACAATAAGTGACCTAGATAGGTTACTTCTTGACAACAATATTGGAGTTTAGAAGGTGACACCTTGTGATTTAGCTCACAGAGATGTTGCAGCAACGACACCGTAGTAATTTTGCAAATGTCCTGAGTATCAGCAGCCACCAATAAGTCATCGACGTATTGGATTAAGGCCGCACCAACCGGCAACCGAAACGCATCCAGTTGACCCTTCAAGGCTTGGCTGTAAATAGATGGACTTTCACAGTAGCCCTGAGGAGCGCGTTTGAACCGGAAGCTACGCCCACCGAGAGAGAAACCGAAAAGGTCCCTGCTCTCTTCGGCAATCGGGATGCTGAAAAACGCATTTTTCAAATCAATCACCGAAAACCATGATGCCGTAGCTGGAATCAGAGTCAGTAGCGCCGTGATGTCGGGCACAACAGGAAATTGAGGAACCACAATTTTATTTACCTCCCGTAAATCGATAACAAAACGAGAAACAGGCGGTTTAGTAGGATCAGTACGTTTAAGAATGGGCAGTACAGGGCTATTGCACACGTTTCCCCGCGTCTCTTCAATAACATCTTTCTCGATCAAGTCATAAATGATCGCTAACAGTGCTCGTTCACCATCAAGGGAGATACGATATTGGGGAATACGTGGCAATCGCACATTCGATTTCAACTGAACAACATAGGGAGAGATATCAAGTAGGCCCACATCATTTGGACCCGTCGCCCACAAAGACGCAGGAAGAGAACTCAATTCCGGTGGAAGCCTATCGAGAGACAAATACATAGGAGAGACAACCCTCTCTCCTAACGTAAGCTTTACACCCGCAGGAGAACAATACAATGTTGCATACAAACGTTTAAGCAAATCCAAACCCAATAGATTTTCACCACAACCCGTGGTTAAAATCAACGGAGCTTGGAGCTCACGTGGCCCAATTTGAAGGGGCAAAGGGCGAGAAACTGGATTGCTAACGGGGGCGCCAGAGAATCCAACGGAAACATTTGTTAGGCCAGACAAAGGTGCGCCAGGGAGTTTCGAATGCATGATAGAACTTTTCGCTGCACCAGTGTCCAACAGAAAAGGCTCAACGACGCCCGATGTAGCAACTGCGACGTAAGGCCCTCTCTGATCAACCGGAACTGATACCACTCCCTCTCCTTGTCTTTGGCTGTCCTAGTAATTACTGTCGTCAGTTCCCTGATCGACGTAATAATCGTCTACAGTGTACTGCGCCGATCGCCCTTGCGACGATCCACGTTGATCGAAACAATTATTAAAATTAGATGAGTTGTCTGAGCGATCATTTTGAGCACCACGACCTCTACCACGTGATGCCTGCTGTGAACCACCACGGCCTCCTTTAGACGAATTACCACTATTACGTTCATTTAGAGCAGGACAATTGAATTTGATGTGTCCCTCTTGTCTACAATAGGCACATTGATTGTACCCTAACGAGGACCTTTGGAAGGAGGAATCATTACGCGACTGTGATCGATTCGATTGCGACTGCGACCTATTCTGTTGAGGCGCATTCTGATTGGAACGCGGCGGGTACGCTTGTTGCAGCAACACTTTAGTTTTCAGCTCTTTTGTCTTTTTGTCAGCACGGTCATTCTCTTCTTTCTCCCTATTTTCGTAATATTGTGCCGTAGCCAATATCTGAGCCGAGGTAGAAACGGCCCATGCACTCTCTGAATTCTTCAATTTATTGCTCAAATCGGGCAACAAATTCGACACAAATTTATCCACAAACAACCTCTGTCCACCCTCAGTACCCATATCCTGTCCACTATGGTCAATGAATGCTTCCTCAAACCTCGTAAAGAAGTCGGAAACACTCTCATCTTTCTTTTGTTTGCAAGCGGACAGTTTGTCCCAATTTACTCTCATAGCTGGCATAAGCGTTTTCATAAGCGTTATTATTCTTTGAGGGAGAGCAGTAATCAATTGATCGGGTTTAGTAGCAGCCACTTGTCCAGCATCTGCCGCTGTAATGGCAGCCCAATCACCACCCAATTCATTTGCGTGATCTTGGTGACGGATCTTAGCCCATACCGGCTGCGGTACGACGTTGCCAAACAACATGTCGATATCGGCGAGATTCATCACCGTAGCATCTACGAGCTGCGATAATTCTTTATAATACCCTGTAGGATTTTTACGAGGATCGGGCAAAGATTGTTTCACCTGAAGCACTTCCGATCGTTTCCATGGGAGGTGTATCCACACTCGCTCAAAGTGCGCCAATACCGGAGGATTAGCATTAGCATCAGCTGGTATCCAAACCGGCGGAACTTCACGCATAGGATATTGGCCAGACTCGTCTTGTTTTTCAATATCCTCAACAAACAGTGCATGAGGAATAGGAGCGGGACGAAGAGATAGCAACCGCTCAATAGCGCGTCGGACATTAGTATCCACTATCAGCCCAGTTGTGAACTGAAGCCGAAGGTCAGACAGGGCGGTCAGCACCTCGTCAGGCGCATCGGCCGCTATCTGATCATGTAGGAACTTGCACATCTCATCAAACACATACCTTTGGGTCGGTATGTTGAATTGATTAAACGTTTCGAGAACAACACGGGGTGGATTTCTAAGGGGGTTTACCATCCAACCCATCGCCATATTATATAGTGCAACACGTTCTCTGTTTCCAGGAAGCTGGCTACGTCTCTGAGGACCATTGGAGCTAGCAGACCCATGAACAGGTCCAAGCGACTGAAAGAAACTAGCTGCAATAGGAGAATTACGACTACGAGTAGAGGGAGAAAGATAAGACACAGGACTAACAAGAGAAGGAGTAGAAACAGTAGCAGCAACAGGGGTTAACAAAACAGGAGCAGTAGCGGGAGCAGGAGTATGTGGAAGCGGAGGAGCAGTAGGAATAGAAACAGACAAAGGAGCAGGAACAGTCGGAAGAACGGGTGCAGGTTGAGGAACAGGCGGAGGAACAATAGGTGGAAGAACAGGTACGACAGGGACCACAGGAGCTGCGGTACCCTGAACGTACGGAGGTGGCGACTTCATGAGATAGGACATTAAAGGATCCTCAACTGCCTCTTCCTTCTTATCCGACTCCGTAGGTAAAGCAGGATAACATTTATCTATGGTCATACGCTGTAATCTCTCAAACACTTCCTTATCCTTATCCTCCTTATCACGCTGGAACTGCTCAGCTTTCTTCACTATGGTAGCAACATTATCTCGCTGACTACGTTTAGTCTGTCTGATTTCTTTCTGTCGGGCTTCTTTACGCCACAACCGAAAGGCATCAAACATGGCCGGCCTTGATTTACGTTCGAACAACTTTATTTCTAGATTATCTAAGATCGACGCTTCGAAGCTACCGTGAGGTGGCCAACGAAGGTCGCCGTCTTTCTTTGTATATTTAATCCAATAATCATTAAAGGTAATCGGGCCTAGCCCATGTTTGCTATATAGATCATAAGTAGGAGTTCCAACCGGAGGTATCGGACACGAGTCCTCCAGCAGGGAATCCGCACCACAAGGTCTGAAACAACTAAACAAAGTACTACGACCAGGCATCTTGCACACTAGCCAAGTTTCACAAACTTCAAGGGTTACGGGATTTACCAGGTCCCAGCAAAGAACAAAACCCTCGGTTTTTGGCGGCTGCAGTCGTCAAATAATACAACAACAAAGTACGCTAGCAAAAGTGTCACCGACAAAAACACTCACACAGCGTGAACAACAAAGACACTTGCTAAAGTGTCAACAACCAAAGACTATGGGAGCGACCCACAAATACTTAACTCAAAAATCGATGGCGTCACCAGGAAGGCCCGTCTATCGTCTCGCTCTACCAAGGTCTACGCCAGGCGCCAAAACAGGTCTACAGTCAGGGCAGCAGTCCGTCGCAGCCGTCCGGAGGCGGGAATCTTCGCGGGAAAAGTCTTCGGGCCACTTATTTCGACAACAGGATCGATGAAGCGGGGTGCACCTTCCCTCGGAGATTTCACACGAAGTTCCTCACGATCGTCGGGCTTGGACCGGTACCACTGATGCAGCCCCACGTTGGGCGCCAACTGAAGGACTGGGTTCTTTTGGACCCAGCGGTGCCAGGGCACAACACCTAAAACCTTCGTGGGTAACCTGCTCCGGCGTACAAGTCACAGAGACACGGGACACTTCCTCTGACGTCAAAGATTCAAGGTTTATTTGCTGCAGGGAACACAGAGATCACGACAAGTACACAGCGTGCAACTTGGGGAGACTGCTTCAAATTGGTTCTGTGGATCGCTCCTTTTATACAGTTTTTACCCATAGGGTAACATTGAACACAAAAGTTTACAACCCAGTTCCCACAATTAGCCCCCAGAGGGGTCGCTTTGGTCACTTTGAAACACATGAGGTCCGGAACATGAGTGCGGAAACATTTGGCGGTTCCCAACTATAAAAACCATCTTCCCACCATTAGCAAATTCCAATCGGCAGTAAAGTAGATCGAAATAGGAATGAAGGCAGGTGCAGAGGAAGACGGAGACAGTGGGGAGATTGGAAAGGGTGTAAAAAAGGAGGTAACGGGAAACACGAGATACAGACATCAAAGAGACGTGCCTAATGAGATGCACGGCTGAGACAATAAGCCCGTGCGGCAAGATGAGCCTCGAGCGGCGCCATCTGCCTTACAGTAGCATCCCCCTCGTCATAAAGACACTTACAAAGAACATGTGTCTTCCGCAAATATCTTGGGAGTCCCAGGGTCGCGAAGCGGACAGCGTCCGTTCGCTGGCTACTTGAGGGCAAGAGACAAAATGGATGCCGTATCTAAGATGGAACCCGTGGGTACAGATGAAAAACCCACGTAACAAACGAACAGATTTAGTTAGCACAGCGAAACTGCGCACACTTACTAAACTCGTCATTTGCGGTTCATAGATACCAGACTCGACCATATTCGTGCGAGTCGAAAGCACCACTTACAATTGTCACGGAACCTCACATCAAACAACTAATTTTCACAAACAACCAGTGCTAGGCTCTTCTAATCTGGAGTCTGACTCTGCCTGAATTATCCTCAACGAGTCCTGAACCTTTGCAGAGTGTCGGCAGCCACTTTTGGGCATTCACACGCATCAGCGTGGTGTGCCGACCAAGAACCACTGTGTCTGCTTCCTCAAACACAGATCATCGTGTTTATCAAATTCGCTGATGCTGCAGTATGTGAAGGCAGTCCAGCATGACCGGGTGCACTCTGCACGCATCAAGGAAAGATGGGTGTCTGCTCTCCGTGACTCTAATCACGGCATCATAACATAACAAATACTACTCCCTTCCATTCTCCACTCACCCTACTGGTCCTGTCAGGGGTTCTCCCTTCCTCCAGGAGCCGATTGGGGCTCGGACTGGTTGTGGGGTCGATCCTCTAGGCGCAGTTTGGACGGGCGCCATATTGGGAGGAGACGCAAGTTGGCAGGCTAGTGCTCCGGGCTATTAGTCTGTAACACTCCTTAGCACACGTATATCAAAGTGCTTTTATATATATAGGTGTTTCCACATTTTGAAACAATCACAATACGTAGTTGTTATTAGAACATCAATTTATGTTTATTCTTGTTCACTGGAAGTTTTCCACACAGCCGACACGTGTTTCATCGTAATTGGGAATGTAACCCACAACTTTTTCCTGGCTGCAGAATTTCAAAACAAAGAAAACAAAGATATATTGCCTTCTGTATGTGTACTTTGAATCATAGTTTCTAATTATAAACATTCGTCATATGACCATTGTGTTTATAAATGTGGCCCTCACCGTGATAAGTTATAATAGTATGTATACTTAGTGGGTTTAGAAAAAACATATTGTACAACATTTCTTCTCATTTAGAAGAAGTAACCCACACCTTGATAAGCTGTCACGGTACACAGTTGATATTACGCATTTTTCCCAGTAGAAAATCACAATGTGATCAGATACAATTCTATTGTTGTATAACACAGAATGCACCTCTGTTTCTTACAGAGGTCTATGAACCTGTATGAAATGGAGAGATCCAGTACTCGGATAGTCTTATTAAGGCGTGATTTGATACCGTGTTTCATTGTGATCATTGTGCATATTTTATTCTCAACACACCCTAAACCAGCACCATGTGTCAAGATTTTTTTGAAAATATAGTGGTCTATAGTGCTCAATTTATTTTCAAGTGCAGGCGATTCATGCATCGCTAGTATAACAATATGTGATTGGTACATATTCGTAAATACCTATTTCCAGATCTGTTCTCTTTTAGCTGTGGGAGTAGTAAGTGAATTTTTTTATAGTTTAAGTATTATTTTGTATTATCATTTATCACACAAATGTGTTTTTGTACTTATTTAAAGTTGCTGACTTACTCAGTATGCGGTGATAAATCCAACCCGCATGGGGGTTCTACGGGGGTCTTCGGTTGTCTGATATTCAGCATATGTTGTCCAAAATGGCTCCAAATCTCAGTTTATATTGGAAGGCTGAAAGGAACATTACCGTTAGAACTCTTATTATTCGTAATTTATCTTTAGTAATACGTAGGTTAACTGGTACTTTATGCGTTTTTAGATTGTAGTGTCATTAAGGCTGATTTTGATACATCCCCAGGTATATTCTTATACTGTCTTTTTTGTTGGCAATCTTTACTCATGTTAGTTCTTGTTAGCATCATATATGATGTAGCAAGTCTGGTCTATTATATCAGAGTATATATATTGTTATTATTAAAAGTTTTCATTAAAACAAATAGCTCATCTTAGCTTTCTTCCCATCGTTTGCCATCTGACACTGTACGGTCCGACATGCCTGTACTTTTAAGTACATCTTTAAAGCTTGTAGACCATGCCGCTTGTTATGACTTGTGGATCCCCGGATTTATTCTGGTAATTTGGAAATATCATTAAAATTTAAGATCTAGTACTAAGTACATGTATCCCCAATTATCGGGTTCGTGTCCCTCTTACCTTTCGCCCGTGTATTCTTGTTCGCAAAGGCTCCCCGTTCACAATCAGCATTTCCGCTTGATTATAGTCTTTTAAACCCGCCCCGTATTTATTACAAACACTTCCGTGTTTTAGGAGCGTTTGTGATAGGTCATTGAGAACCTCGTGACCTACGCATCATTGGTGTAATGCCGATTGGGGTAGAAAGGGCATGTGAGCCTGCCTGGTTTAGGTGTTCTGGGTGTTTTTATTACAGAAACGCGGTCGCCATCTTATAACATTTATCCTAAAGTCGATATTGGTCTATTTTTGTATATTTTTAGTCCATTTACTCGGAATTGTTGATTTGTAATGGCACATAATTTGAGTACTCGGGTTGTCGTTTATTAACACCATATAAAATATTTGTATGTAGTGTTTTTATTATTAATCTAATTATATACACGATCTATTTGAAATTAATGATATCTGTGTAAAATCATTGTTTCTTGTATTTTTGTTAGTAATGAAGTACCGTTGCTATTATTTTCTATTAGTTCTAAACCACCCTTTTTAGTGTAGAATTACGATGATATTTAGTTTTTATGATTTAATGCAGTGGCCAATATCGACCAATTTCCTTAGAAAGAACAGTTCCAGGGTCGAACTTATTCTAACATTAGCTCAGTTAGTCGGTCTATCAGTAATTATGAGGATCCTTGTTTCTGGCCCCAGGTTTAATATACATTTTTCCTTTATTATGCTGATTTTACTACATATATTGAACATCAAATATATTTCTTATTTCATCATTAAACTTCTCGCATTTCTAATCATAACCATGTAGAAGTCGGTGTGTCTCTTAAGATATCTCTATCGTCTTGACCGCGATTGCCCCTAATGTGATGTGACTTATAGTGATGTTGTGTATTTTATTGTGATACGATCAGTGAGTGGGTATTGATTACTGATTTTCTAAATCGATTGCCATTAATACGCTAGCAATTGTTATGTATCTGTTACGTATGAACCGTGAGTGCCAAATAATGCAACGGGACTTAAAATAACTTTGTGTATCCCCTTATAGTGAATTCAGTGAGTGGTCATTCACTATTGGTGTTCTATACCAGTTGTCACTAATAGACTAGCAGGTTGCGTATATAGAAATGCACATGTGCATGAGAGATTAGATTTCTCAGCTAGTTGGTGATCTAATGGTCTCTCCATCATGTAGGGTCAGTACATAGTCATGGTACTAACATTTATAAACAAATATATTATCATAGAACATTTTCTGAGCTCCATCATTAAGGGGTACATTATTCATACATTCATATGCGAACCTCATTACAGAATTATATTACAGTTCGGTGTGTCCACATGTGAACGTATTGTGTATAGAGTATGTGTTTAGTCAACTAACTCCCTAGGAAGTAATGTAGGTCATGGTCAATATTTAAGCCCTGTTCTACGCTTCGCATCTTCATAATCCACAGGGCTTCTCTCTGTCTTAAGGTTAGCTCCCTATTACCTCCCCATGGATGTCTAGGTGTGTGTTCTACTCCAAAGAATTCAAACATTCGATGTGTTGTTTGTGCAGGGCAAATTGACATATGGGCAGCAACTGGGTATCGCATATCACCCTGTTTAACTGCCCTAATATGTTCATTGATTCTTTCCCTAAGTGTCCGTATTGTGCTGCCTATGTATTTTTTACCACATTTGCAGACCAGGGCATAATTTACAAATTTCGTCATACAGTTAATGTTGGTGTAGATGCGGTATTTTCTCCCATATAGACCTTCAAATTCCGTCACTTTTTTGTAGGCCCATTTACATGCACTGCAGTTGTTACAGCTATAGAAGCCCTTTGTGTGTTTATCTAACCAAGTTTCTTGGATCTTCTCACTCGGATAACTTGGGCTCAGTAAGTTTCTGATTGTCTTTCCCTTTCTGTATGTGAGTGTAGGTTTCTCAGATATATGTCTCTTCAATAAGGTATCTGTCTTTAGGAGATGCCAATGTTTAGTTAGGCTCTTCATTAGTATCCCAGACCAATTGTTGTAGCCAGTCACTAATATTATTTTGTCATCTTTTTCCTTATTTTTTAGTTGTTCTTTTTAAAGTGTCTGCCCGTTTGACCTTGTCTATTCTTAGTTCTGCTTTCTTTAGGATACTTTTGCTATATCCACGGTTTTCAAACCTGTTCAGAACTCCCTTTTTATTTTGTTCAAACTCTACATCTCTACTGCAGTTGCGTCGTGTCCGTATGAGTTCACCATATGGGATTGCTCTTATTTGGTGTGCTGGATGAGCGCTGGATGCGTGCAGAAGTGAGTTGCATGCTGTTGGTTTTCGATATAATCTGCTGTGGATTTTGTGATTATCAGCGAATAATTCTACATCTAAAAATTGTATTTTCGTTTTGCTAAATTCCATAGTGAACTTGATGTTAAACTCATTATTGTTCAAATATGTGTAGAAATTTAGTCGTTTTTCAGAAGTTCCTGTCCAAATCATGATACAGTCGTCTATGTACCTGCCCCAGAAAAGGATTGAGTCATTCCATTCTGTGCCTGATGGGCCCCAGATCCTCAACTCCTCGAACCAACCCATCACTAGGTTTGCGTACGAGGGTGAGAATCTGGAGCCCATGGCCTCGCCCTGTTTTTGTCTGTACCAATGGTCCTTATATACGAACACATTGTTGTCCAGTATAAGTTCTACCATTTCCACAATCATTTCGGTGTGTAACCATGAGCTGGCGTTCCTTTTGCTGAGCATTTTTTTGATTGCAGTTAAACCAATTTCCCTTTTGATGCATGTGTATAATGATACCACATCTAAGGAAACCAGTAACATGGTATCATCCGAGGCCAAGTCAGCCATAATGCCCAAAACATGTTTTGTATCCCTGATGTGGGATGGGAGATTTACAACCAATGGTTTTAAAAATATGTCCACATATTCAGATATCCTTTCCGTAGGCCCACCAATGCCTGATATAATCGGTCTACCTGAAACTAAAAAAACATTTTGATTCGAACAAGACTCTAAATAAAGAACTGCAACCAAATCTTGGCGTGTTGATATGTAATGAACAGTCGATAGAAGATATTCAGAACACCAGATTATTGATGTCCATTACAGATTGTGAAGAGGAGGCTGTCACAACAGACATGATAATGCGAGATCTAGATATACACACAGACTACAATATATCTAGCAACCTTAAAGACAAATAAATCGAAATGGACACCAACATTGACTGCGGGCAATAGTATTGACGTATTCCACAAACTTGTATCTGCTGACCTAGAGAAGCATGATCTCAGAGAAACAGCATCTCATTTACAGAAAGACAATCTGACACACAGGGAAAGAACAGCACTTAACCCCTTCCCTGCTCATGACGAGCTCAGCTCGTCATGAGGCACACTGGAACTGTGCTTATGACGAGCTGAGCTCGTCATGAATAAAGCCAAATAGCAATTTCCAGCCCAGGAAGGGAATTGCCTTAGCAGCCAAGGTGTTAAAGAACTGAGTGACAGTAAGGAACTAACAATCAGGGAAGCTGATAAGGGGGGCAATATGGTGATTATGAGGACTCGTTATTATGAAACAAAAATACTGTCACAATTAGCTAACCCCGAATGCTATGAACAATTACAATGCAACCCTATATGGAAGCTCACGGACTACATAAACATACACCTTAAGAAATGGCATGGTTCAGGTCTCCTGGACGACAATGAACTCACTTATCTTAGAGTAGATCGTCCAAGATATCCATGCATATATACTCTTCCAAAGGTACACAAGACTGACACATTTCCCCCAGGTAGACCGATTATATCAGGCATTGGTGGGCCTACGGAAAGAATATCTGAATATGTGGACTTTTTTTAAAACCATTGGTTGTAAATCTCCCATCCCACATCAGGGAAACAAAACATATTTTGGGAATTATGGCTGACTTGGCCTGGGATGATACCATGTTACTGGTTACCTTAGATGTGGTATCATTATACACATGCATCAAAAGGGAAATTGGTTTAACTGCAATCAAAAAAATGGCTAGCTGAGAAATCTAATCTCTCATGCACATGTGCATTTCTATATACACAACTTGCTAGTCTATTAGTGACAACTGGTATAGAACACCAATAGTGAATGACCACTCACTGAATTCACTATAAGGGGATACACAAAGTTATTTTAAATCCCGTTGCATTATTTGGCACTCACGGTTCATACGTAACAGATACATAAAAATTGCTAGCGTATTAATGGCAATCGATTTGGAAAATCAGTAATCAATACCCACTCACTGATCGTATCACAATAAAATACACAACATCACTATAAGTCACATCACATTAGGGGCAATCGCGGTCAAGACGATAGAGATATCTTAAGAGACACACCGACTTCTACATGGTTATGATTAGAAATGTGTGAAGTTTAATGATGAAATAAGAAATATATTTGATGTTCAATATATGTAGTAAAATCAGCATAATAAAGGAAAAATGTATATTAAACCTGGGGCCAGAAACAAGGATCCCCATAATTACTGATAGACCGACTAACTGAGCTAATGTTAGAATAAGTTCGACCCTGGAACTGTTCTTTCTAAGGAAATTGGTCGATATTGGCCACTGCATTAAATCATAAAAACTAAATATCATCGTAATTCTACACTAAAAAGGGTGGTTTAGAACTAATAGAAAATAATAGCAACGGTACTTCATTGCTAACAAAAATAAAAGAAACAATGATTTTAGACAGATATCATTAATTTCAAATAGATCGTGTATATAATTAGATTAATAATAAAAACACTACATACAAATATTTTATATGGTGTTAATAAACAACAACCCGAGTACTCAAATTATGTGCCATTACAAATCAACAATTCCGAGTAAATGGACTAAAAATATACAAAAATAGACTGATATCGACTTTAGGATAAATGTTATAAGATGGCGACCGCGTTTCTGTATTAAAAACACCCAGAACACCTAAACCAGGCAGGCTCACGTGCCCTTTCTACCCCAATCGGCATTACACCAATGATACGTAGGTCACGAGGTTCTCAATGACCTATCACGGACGCTCCTAGAACACGGAAGCGTTTGTAATAAATACGCGGCGGGTTTGAAAGACGATAATCGAGCGGACACGCTGATTGTGAACGGGGAGCCTTTGCGAACAAGAATACACGGGCGAAAGGTAAGAAGGACACGAACCCGATAATTTTGGGATACATGTACTTAGTACTAGATCTTACATTTTAATGATATTTCCAAATTACCAGAATAAATCCGGGGATCAACAAGTCATAACAAGCGGCATGGTCTACAAGCTTTAAAGATGTACTTAAAAGTACAGGCATGTCGGACCGTACAGTGTCAGATGGCAAACGATGGGAAGAAAGCTAAGATGAGCTATTTGTTTTAATGAAAACTTTTAATAATAACAATATATATACTCTGATATAATAGACCAGACTTGCTACATCATATATGATGCTAACAAGAAATAACATGAGTAAAGATGGCCAACAAAAAAGACAGTATAAGAATATATCTGGGGATGTATCAAAATCACCCTTAATGACACTACAATCTAAAAACGCATAAAGTACCAGTTAACCTACGTATTATGAAAGATAAATTACAAATTAATAAGAGTTCTAACGGTAATGTTCCTTTCAGCCTTCCAATATAAACTGAGATTTGGAGCCATTTTGGACAACATATGCTGAATATCAGACAACAGAAGACCCCCGTAGAACCCCCATGCAGGTTGGAATTATTACAATTCTGCCGCTCCCTCGAGAAGGCCTCGAAAAAAGACCCAAACACCAGCACCAAGGACGCCTTCAAAAATGCTACCCGCATTCACCACCAACTAATCCGGTCCGCCAAGAAAGCCGCACTCAAGACCGACTAGATAACAACGCCCACAACAGCAAGGAATTATTCAACATCGTCAAAGAATTTACCAACCCCTCAGCCAACTCCAACGACATCACCCGCTCTCAAGCCCTTTGCGACTCCCTGGCTTCAATCTCCCACGACAAAATCGCAGACATCCACAACAGCTTCGACAACCAACCCAGAGACCAACCCGCCCAACCTTCTGCCGTACCTTCACCCCCCTCGAACATCCTCAACGACTGGAACCCAATCTCCACCGAGGACACCATCCGCCTGATGAACTCCATCCACTCAGGATTCCCCACAGACCCTTCACCCCCCTCGAACATCCTCAACGACTGGAACCCAATCTCCACCGAGGACACCATCCGCCTGATGAACTCCATCCACTCAGGATTCCCCACAGACCCTTGCCCTCACCACATCTTCAACAAAGCAGACTGCATCATAGCACCACACCTCCGAGACGTCATCAACTGCTCCCTCAACTCCGCCACCTTCCCGGAAAGCTGGAAACACGCAGAACTCAGCGCCCTTCTGAAAAAACCCACAGCTGACCCCACTGAACTCAAAAACTACCGCCCCATCTCGCTCCTTCCATTCCCGGCCAAAGTCATCGAGAAAGCTGTCAACAACCAGCTCGCCGCCTTCCTCGAAACCAACAAATCCCTCGACTCCTCACAATCCGGCTTCCGAGCCAAACACAGCACTGAGACCGCACTCATCGCAGCAACAGACGACATCTGAACTCTACTGGACAATGGAGACACAGTCGCCCTCATCCTTCTTGACCTCTCTGCAGCCTTCGACACAGTCTGCCATAGCACCCTATTACAACGCCTCAGAAACATCGGAATCCAAGGAAAAGCACTGGAATGGATCACCTCGTTCCTTACCGGAAGGACTCAGAGAGTCCGCCTCCCACCATTCAAATCAGAGGCCACTGAAGTCATTTGCGGCGTGCCACAAGGATCTTCACTTAGCCCCACCCTCTTTAACGTATACATGAGCCCCCTCACGACCATCGCACGCCAACACAACCTCAACATCATCTCCTATGCTGATGACACCCAACTGATCCTCTCACTCACCAATGACCCGAACACCGCCAAAACCAACCTACATGAAGGAATGAAAAAAGTAGCCGAGTGGATGAAGCACAGCCGTCTGAAACTGAACTCAGATAAAACAGAAGTCCTTATTTTAGGTACCTCCCCCTCCGCCTGGGACGACTCTTGGTGGCCAGAGGCCCTTGGAAAAGCACCCATCCCGACGGACCACGCACGAAACCTGGGCGTCATCCTGAACTCCTCACTCTCAATGAACAGACAAGTCAACGCCGTTTCATCATCTTGCTTCAACATTCTTCGCACGCTCAAAAAAACATTTCGTTGGATCCCAACCGAAACTAGAAAAACGGTCACCCACGCACTGGTCATGAGCCGCCTGGACTACGGAAACACCCTATACGCCGGTACCACCGCAAAACTCCAGAAAAAACTCCAACGCATCCAGAACGCTTCAGCCAGATTCATAGTAGACATCCCGCGTAAAGACCACATTTCCGGTCACCTGAAAAACCTCCACTGGCTCCCCGTCAATAAGAGGATTACATTCCGCCTCCTAACCCACGCACACAAAGCACTTTACGAACTTGGACCCGAATGCCTCAACACACGACTTTCCTTCTACACCCCCTCCCGCCATCTACGATCCTCCAACCAAGCCTTTGCTAATGTACCTCGCATCAACAAAACCACCATGGGAGGAAGATCCTTCTCCTACCTAGCAGCTAAAACCTGGAACTCACTTCCCACTCACCTTCGACTCACTCAGAACCACCTAGCATTCAGAAAGCAACTTAAAACTTGGATATTCGACAAATAATTCCCCTCCCTTTTTCAAGCGCCTTGAGACCCTATGGGTATGTAGCGCGCTATATAAATTATTTGACTTGACTTGACTGAGTAAGTCTGCAACTTTAAATAAGTACAAAAACACATTTGTGTGATAAATGATAATACAAAATAATACTTAAACTATAAAAATATTTCACTTACTACTCTCACAGCTAAAAGAGAACAGATCTGGAAATAGGTATTTACGAATATGTACCAATCACATAGTGTTATACTAGCGATGCATGAATCGCCTGCACTTGAAAATAAATTGAGCACTATAGACCACTATATTTTCAAAAAAATCTTGACACATGGTGCTGGTTTAGGGTGTGTTGAGAATAAAATATACACAATGATCACAATGAAACATGGTATCAAATCACGCCTTAATAAGACTATCCGAGTACTGGATCTCTCCATTTCATACAGGTTCATAGACCTCTGTAAGAAACAGAGGTGCATTCTGTGTTATACAACAATAGAATTGTATCTGATCACATTGTGATTTTCTACTGGGAAAAATGCGTAATATCAACTGTGTACTGTGACAACTTATCAAGGTGTGGGTTACTTCTTCTAAATGAGAAGAAATGTTGTACAATATGTTTTTTCTAAACCCACTAAGTATACATACTATTATAACTTATCACGGTGAGGGCCACATTTATAAACACAATGGTCATATGACGAATGTTTATAATTAGAAACTATGATTCAAAGTACACATACAGATGGCAATATATCTTTGTTTTCTTTGTTTTGAAATTCTGCAGCCAGGAAAAAGTCGTGGGTTACATTCCCAATTACGACGAAACGCGTGTCGGCTGTGTAGAAAACTTCCAGTGAACAAGAATAAACATAAATTGATGTACTAATAACAACTACGTATTGTGATTGTTTCAAAATGTGGAAACACCTATATATATAACAGTACTTTGATATACGTGTGCTAAGGAGTGTTACAGTTTGTTTGAGGCTTATGCCTACGTTTGGAAGGATTAAAGTGGTTCCTTTTACCTTGTAGCACCGTCAGATATAACTTTTGGACTTGATCAAATGTGAGACTCTCTAAGTGGCGCCAGATAACCTATATTAAACCACTGCTTGTGCTTGACTCTGGGCGATTAGGTCCCGGGCTACATATAGAGCTACTCCTGCTACTGCTCTTGTTAGAACTAGAAGCTCCTGAGGCGGAAAGCCCGGAGCTAGGACACCTTGGTATCGCTTGTAATTTTTAAAACTGTGTAACGCTGTGTTTTACTTTCACGCTCCGTTTGAGCAAACTTCCTGTTTTTTAACAAATACTACTCCCTTCCATTCTCCACTCACCCTACTGGTCTTGTCAGGGGTTCTCCCTACCTCCAGGAGCCGTTTGGGGCTCGGACTGGTTGTGGGGTCGATTCTCTAGGTGCAGTTTGGATGCGCGCCATATTGGGAGGCGCGCCAGAGGCATGCCTGTCTGCGCCCGTCCACGCCCATCCGGGCACAGGGCTAGAACCTATGCCCGTGTCATTGGGTCATCGCATCTGCTACTCGCGTAAGGATCTCCTTTTAGTAAGGCCCATAAAAAATCCGACCTGCCACCATATGTATAGGCCTGAGGAGACATATACCCGTTGCAGTTTCTGCAGTCTGATCCCACAGGGTTCAAAAAAGATTACACCTACAACTTTCAATGTGCGCATGGCCCTATTAAATTGTAGGTCTCTGCCCAAACACTCTTTGGAGATCAATTTTATGATTCAGGACCACAAACTAGATATTCTGTTTCTTACGGAAACTTGGTTATCACTTAACTCGGATGCAGACATTGTAAGTGCACTCCCTCCGGGGTTTCTTATTCAATCCCAGATTAGGCCCATTGGTAGAGGGGGTTGGTTACCTAAACTGTACAGGGACCATTTTACCTGTAGAGTCGAGGACAGTGGCATTTCTGACTGCAAGGGTGTCCACTTTTCTCTACAATTATCCCCCACCACCTCCATGTTAGGCCTGCTGGTGTATCGCCCCCCGGGCTGCCCTGGGCATTTTGATAGCTCACTTATGGAAACAGTTACTGTTCAGGCCTCCTCTGCGTCCAATTTCATAGTTTTGGGAGACCTTAACCTGCATTTTAACGATCCCCAGGACAAAGTAGCAGCTGATCTTCAGCTTGATCTTAAATCATACGAACTCGCACTGGTCAATACTGGGGCCACGCACAATAAAGGGCATCTGTTGGACCCTATCTTCTCCAACATATCACAATTTAAACCCACTACCCCATTACCGCTCCCCTGGTCTGACCATTTCCTGGTCCTCTTCTCCTGGCAAGTTGGGACAGACGTGCCGCGGATCTCTGCTGCACGCACATTGGAAAGGGCCTGGTGCAAACTCTCGTTTGAAAATTGGACACACAAGCTCGAGCAATCTACCCCTTTACACGATTCCGACACCGTGGTTGCTGATAAAAACTTTTAAGAATTGGCTCGAAAACTCTCTCGACTCAGTTCTGCCGAAGAAAAGAATTGTAAAAAAGGGTAGAACTTGTAAATCTACCTGGTACACACCCAAGCTTAGGATCCTAAGGAAAAGATGCAAAAAACTCGAGCGCTTCTGGAGGAAAGATTGGGCCAGTTATAATAAAGAAGCCTATCGGGCAGCAATTAGGGCCTATAAGGTTTCTATTAAAAGTGCTAAAACCGTTTTTTTTTTAGGAAAGGATTAGAAGTTCTTCCAACTCCTCTAGAGAAACGTTTCAGATTGTTAAAGAACTTCTGAAAGTGCCTGACCCCCCTCTAGCTCTAGATATCTCAGGAGGTAAATGTAATGAGCTGGCTAAATATTTTGACTCTAAAATTCAAAACATTTTAGCTACCTTGCCACAGCTAGATTGCTCAACGGCCACCTGCAACCGGCCTCCTGTGCTCGGCCCCCAGCTTGACTCTTTTTCTCCAATCTCGTTGGAAGACTTTCAGAAAGTCTTGGCGGCCATGAAAAGTGGCTCTCTGAGCGATTCTGTTCCTATGCGGATTCTTAAACGGGTTACCTCTACCATCTCTCCCCTTGCCACTGATTTAATCAATGCTTCCTTCTGTCAGGGTATTGTCCCTCTTAGTTGGAAAGGAGCTATTGTAAAGGCCCTATTGAAAAAGCCACAGTTGGACCCTTTGGAGTTGGCCAATTTTAGGCCTATCTCTTTACTTCCAGGACTCAGTAAGATTGCTGAAAAAATGGTCAATCGACAACTGTCCCACTTTCTGGAATCTAATGAGCTGCTCCAAAGATCCCAAACTGGCTTTCGTCCAGGCAAAGGAACTGATACTGCCCTCATTGCAGTCATCGAGGTAGCGAGGTGCATCTTGGATTCAGGAGGATCAGTGGTAGTGATCCTCCTGGATCTAAGTGCAGCCTTCGATACGGTTAATTACTGTAACCTAATCCAGCGCCTATGTAATTTGGGAGTTTCAGGCACTGCCCTGACCTGGTTAACATCGTTCTTGAATAATCGGACGTTTCAAGTCTGGGAAGGCAACTCACGGTCCAACTTAATCTCCCTCCAGTGTGGCGTACCGCAGGGCTCATCGCTGAGCCCTACTCTTTTTAATGTGTATATGTCCCCCCTGGAGGACGTGGTTGCCCCTTTCGGGATTAAAATAGTCAGCTACGCAGATGACACCCAACTGGTTGTATCACTCTCCCAATCGGACCAGGACATCGAAAATCTTTGTTCTTGCCTGACGAAGATACACGCCTGGATGAGTGAGTCTTCTCTTAAACTAAATGGCTCCAAAACGGAACTTATGTTACTGGGACATAAGCGGACATCATTACCCGATGCCATCGGGCCTCCCTGTATGGGAGTTCTCCCCCACCCCAAAAAAGAAATCAAAAGCTTAGGGGTGTGGCTTGAACAGGATCTGTCTTTTAAAACTCAGGCCAAGAAGACGGCTGTAGTCTGCTTTGGTTAACTCCGCTCAGCCCGGAAGGTTCTCCCCAAATGTAAATGTGAATGTATGTGTCTTGTAAAGCGCACTGCTGCCCTGAAGCGTTGTGGTGCTGTAGACCGCTGGGGAACCCGTCCTGGTTATCCCTGTGAAATGGTCCCTAACTGGGTATCTCCAAGGTGAAACCAGGCATCCCTGGCGAATGTGGGGGGCCGTTGTAGAGATGAGGCAAGCTAATGTCCAGAGTTGCCGAGTGTGATCCCTGGTTAGAGTAGGCACCGAGGCGAGAATTATCGAGTCCTCTGACCCTGCTCCATGACACTGCCGCGTCGGGAATTGAACCCTGGTCCCGGGCCGTTCTCTGCTTCCGGGTCTGCCGCCTCTAACCAGTGAGCCACACCACTCCACTACTCCCCCCCTTATCAAGGAAGCTTTTAATTCAGGGGTGGATCCTTTCCAGGCTGGATTACAGCAATGCCCTCTTTCTGGGAGCTCCTGAAGCTACTATTAATAAACTGCAACAGATCCAGAACTCCGCAGCAAGGCTGCTCACGGATACCGCGGCCAGGGCCTCAGCGAGACCGGCTCTTAGATCGCTCCACTGGCTGCCAATTCGTGAAAGGATAAAGTTCAAATCCTTGTGTATCGCCAACAAATCTCTCCAAGGCAAGGGGCCCCCTATTCTGAAGAGTCTAGTTGTGCCGTAGAGGGCCAACAGGGCCCTCCGGTCAGATCATGAATGTTTGGCCAAAACTCCGAGGGTGAAGAAGGCGCACACAGGTGGCCATCGATTCTCGGTGAATGCAGCGATTCTTTGGAACTCTCTTCCCCTGAAGCTGCGTTCAGAACCTGCCATTTGCGATTCCGGAAGCTACTTAAAACTTTTCTTTTCCCCAGTGATCCTTCTTGCACATTCTTCCCTCTGGGAATCTGGTTCTTTTTGTTAGTGCTGGGATGCTTCCGGGTAACCATGCGCTCTACAAATCCCATTACATTACATTACATACATTACATATTTAGCAAGGGTAGACTCCAGCAACGTACCTCCCAATCCCCAGACCGACAGTACCACTGCAATCCCAGAGAAAGATACTGTGCACTCCAAAATGTAAGAGGTCCCTGCCACCCACAAGCGTTCTCGTGGGTGGCCCTAACTGGAGTGAGTAGATTAGTCTCCCACAAACTTGACATTGTATTTTAACTGTAATACCTTTGGAAGCAGTGCTTGGTGCTGACCCAGGGAGAAAGTCTGTTCTCGATCCTTGGCGTGGATCACTGTTTTTCCCCAGTGAAGCAATAAAGTACCTTTTGAAAGCACAGGGCTCTATCAGCATTGTAAATTCTTGAAGTATTAAGAAGAAAGCCTTACACCGTGTAAGGTCAGACCTTGAGCACGCCAAAGTCCAGGCACGTACGTCTAGTTAAACAATGATGAACTGAAACGATGAGTGAATCAGGTTGTTGTCTTTTTTATTTTACAACATTCTCATGTGGGATCATCATCATATTTCAGCATCCGATTAAATATCCTTAGGATGGATGAGTCATTTAAAGATCCAAACTGATGAAAAATTCACAAGAAGTGAGCATTATCCCCTATGCATTTCGTGCATAGCACTTCGTCAGGGGGAGTCTGTGGGAAGATTGCGATATTGTGGAATGCATAAAAAATTATTATTATTAGTTTTGTGACATCATCTGGTATAATATAAAATGACAACGAAAATGGGAATGCATGGAAGGAACGGAGTGAACGTGGCAAATCATTATGGTGATGTTACTGTGTGGATACAGCGTCCGAGGTGAATGAACCAGAATAAGAGTAGAATCGGTGCTGTGAAGGAGGTTAAAACGAAAAGTAAAGTGCCATAAGCCCAAAGGACCCAAGAAAACCGTGTCGACAAAGCACGCGGTAAAGAGACGGAACCACGGGTGAAATGGGCACAGAGAAACGCCAGTGTAACAAGTGAACCCATGTGGGTGTGTTCAAAATCCGTCCATCGTGACACTTTAGACAATTAGTGCTGAGAACAAAGTTTGTGAAGTCATCCGTGAAAAGACAGAGCTTACCCGTTCGGTGCATCTGTTAGTTTGTGCTCATCCATTGACGCACGTGTGAAGGTATAGAGAACCCGGAAGACGCTCGTTAAATTGACGCATGCGTGTAAGAATCAAAATAGCAAAAATGAAAACAAGACTCCATCCGATAGATGGGGTAGGACCTGAAAACAGACTGATGAGAAGTAAATCATATGCCGCGGCATATGGAAATGACATGGTGAAAAGAAATACACGAGGAAAACCAGAAATATAAATAAAATGACAAAAAATGAGTAACAGAGAATAATATTCAGGTCATCGATGGAAAAAAATTGGGTTAATGACCAAAATTTAACTAATGAATGGGGTGGGGAGTGATTCCAGGCAAACTAGCGAAGAAATAAAGTTAAATGATGGAAAAGGAAAAGGGATCGATGAGGTACAGAAAGGTGGAAGCAAAATGTAAAAAACAAGGACATGAGGGGAGAACAATGTAGGAAAGTATTAGAAATACAAAATATAAATGAAGTTATATTAAAAGGAATTGGCATATATGGGACCGAAATAAAAGAAGGTGGGAAATAAGGAATCCTAAAGGAGGCACCAGAATGAAATAGGTATGTGCATGGCGAATGAAGGGAGAATGATGTAAAAAGGAAAAATCATCAGTGATATCCAGATTAGTGCAAGTAGGTATAAGGGGAAATATAAATGGCAGGGAAGAAAAGAAAAAGGAATGAGGGGGTTTACAGAAGAGAGAAGTAAGGACAAAGGTTACAGTCAGTAAAGTCCAATCATAGATAGCAACTGTATTCCAATCTTTCATTAAGTCCTTTCGGCTGTAAAGCTCTCAGTTTATGTATCCAATACAGTTCTCGCTGGAGAAGAGGTTTGTTATTGTCTCTGTGTTCTGATTTCTCAATTACTTCCAAAATTAAGAAACGGATTTGGCTGGCATTGTGTGCATTATTGACATAATGCGCTGCTACACAAGATTTTACATTTTTGGTGCGGATGTTGCTGCGGTGTTCCGTTAATCTGATTTTAACTTTGCGTTCAGTCTTCCCCACATATGGGAGGCCACAGGGACATTTGAGAAGGTAGACGACATTAGTTGTGTCACATGTAGCATTCACCTCAAGTTTTATGGGAGTTCCTTGTGTCGGGTGTGGTATGCTGTTGCCTTTGATTATACTGTTACAATGTCCACTGTTGTGGTATGGCAAGGTACCTTTGTATGGAATGGTGGATGTTTGTTGGGGTGCTCTTAGTAGTTGCTGTATATTTTTTTAACGTTGGTATGCAAATATTGGAAAATGTTCAAAGACATTGTGAAAATCATTTTCTAATTAGAACAATGGACAATGTTTGTGTATTGGTTCATTGATTTTTGAACTTTGCATAGGGTACTTTGAAACGAATACCAAACGTGTGTCTTGAGCAATACGTGTTGTCTTGGGTTTCAACAGTTGTGTGCGTTCTTTTTTTGACACTCTGCTGCTTGAGTGATATATCTGGGGTAACCTCTTTGGTGGAATTTATTAATGATTTTAGCACTATTTTCGGCAAAGAGGTCATCTGTAGATACAATTCTTCTTGCTCTGAGTAATTGAGAATATGGAAGGTGTTTTTTTAGGCTCATTTGATGGAAGCTCTTAAAATGGAGATAGTTATTACGGTCAGTAGCTTTGGTGTAGATTGATGTGATTAGCTGATTGTCAATAAACTTAATGTGGACATCCAAGAACGATATTTCCAATCTGCTTAGGGTATGAGTGAATTGTATCCTTTCATCAACTTTATTCAGATTATCTATTGCTGTAAGAAGTTGTATTTCAGTCCCTTTCCACATTAGGAAAATATCGTCGATGTAACGATGGAATGCACACATGAGTTGTTGCCAATTGGGGTTAGAAAGAATGTGTTCCGTTTCATATTGATACATAAACAGGCTTGCATATGCCGGTGCGGCACAGTTGCCCATTGCTACTCCGGAGAGCTGGATGTAATAGTTATTATCTGATGTTCTGAAATAGCTATGATGGAGTGTGAACTGCATTAATTCCATGAGAAAAATCTGTAGATCTTGTGGTTTATCAGTTTTCATTACAGCAGATTCCATAACTTCAAGTCCCAAACTGTTGGGATGGAAGTGCATAAAGAATTTACATCAATGGTGCAGAGAATGACGGGGTGATCAATGGGTATCTCAATGTTGTGGAGTTTTGTCAGGAAATCTGTCCTATCTTGTATATAGGTTGACATGGTGGACTTCGAGGCAAGTCTGCTGGAGAGTTTTGCCGGTCAAGTAACTCCCGCTGCTCCTTTGAATCGGGAAACCGGCGGAAAATTTGGAGTGTAGTGGAGGCAGCACACCGGGCGGGCGGGCTGACTAATAAACACACGCCAGGTCTTGCTGGTGGTTTTGCTGCTTTTGCTCCCCCGGAGCTAAAAACGCCGAAATCGGCAAAGGGAAAAAAAAACAGTAAACCGGAAAGCGGAAAATCTGAAACGGAGGCAGTTTACTGGGCGGAATCACTAACAAACTGACGCCTGCTGGAGGTCTTGCTGGAGGTTTTTCTGCAGGAATTGGACACTTCGGACTGCTGCTTGGTGTGGGAGAGTGGATGCAGGCGATATTGAGGCTTGGCTCCTGGCGTCTGCCATATACCAGGGTAGCCGAGTGCCTGGCTGCCCGTCGACGTCCACAGAGCTCACAAGAGGTTTGGTGAGTCAGCGCCTACAGATGCTGCACTCTGTTCCAACTCGGCCGTGAGGGGAATAGCTTTCGCCTGGACGTGGAGGCGCTGCGGGAGGGGACAGGACATTCCAACGCCGCCGTGAGGGGAATGGCTACTTCAACTACAGCCCCCAGAATTCCCTGCTGATTTCCCAGCCGGGACGTACCCTGCAGCACTAATGCCGCCCCATGCAAGCAGGACGCGCGCGAACGGCGACCGGGCAAAGCCCGGGCCAAGAGCGGGCCCATCTGAGCCCATACGAGACTGTTGATGCTGGGCTGGGCCATTACTCTTGGTCTTTATTTCTTTGAATCATCACCCAGGCATCAGAGGAAGATCATCAAGTGGCGCCCCTTGGGTAAGGACCCATAGAACTCTTGTCACGGACTAGGTCATTTAAGTGCTTGAGCGGCACTTATAAACTTTATTAGTTCTGTGTTCATGGTTCATTGATCATTTTATTAGTACAATTGTGATTTTAAACTATGTCTAAGCGGAAGGGGAAGAAAACCTCTGTTGAGCATGCTAGTGCAACCATTGATACCTCCCTTGTTAGAGCAGTAAGCAGACCCTCCAGTTTATCGCGATTTCGCGATTCACGAAAAAATCGCGAAATCGGCAGATTACCGCGATGGCCGCGAAAATAACCATATTGGCCGCGATATTTACAAGTGAGACAGCAAAACAAACAATGCCTGGCTGTGCGCGCCGCCCTCCCACCCACTCGTGTGTGTCAGCAGCTTCCTGGGACACACACAGACAGTCAGACTAATCCTCATTAACAAGTGAAAGGTCTTTAAATGACCTGTGAAGTACTCGGGTGTGGCTGGCAGTTCGAAGCTGCCAGCCGCACCAGAGTACTTCACAGGTCATTTAAAGACCTTGCACTTGTTAATGAGGCTTAGTTTTTCACGCCCCCACCTGTTATCCTCGGCTCTGGCAGGTGTCAGGGGCTTGCGGTGGTGCAAGCTTTCATCAGACAGTACAAATACAGAACAAGCAGCAAATGTGTAAAGTTCATTACACATATGAGAGGGAGAATGGTCAAGAGTTCTGCACGCTTCTCACACGCAGACAAAAGGCGCAGCTAAGGCTTTGTCACTGCAAGCTTATTCTTTTCCTTAGACACAGCTGAGCTCTGGAGTTTCCCAGGTTCATTCAATCGAGTCTTTCTTTGGACTAGATGAGCAACTTAAGTGCAAGCTTCTCGTCATTTGCAGCCTCGCAAGAGCCTGCAGAACATTCAGATGTTTTTATCTGACAAGTGGGAGATGTTGGTTACTTAGCACCTGCTACCCCAGCGCATGTAAAAGTGTAGCTGTCATTACAAACTATTAAATCTCATTTTATTCAAGTTGCATTGTGTAATGCACTGAGTGGCAGAAAATATAGGGAAACTCAGGGGCACAATCTCCCAAAGTTTTTTGCATATAAACATAGTGCTGTCTCGCGCTAATGATGCTTGAATTATAGCTATCGAAAGTTAGAACTTCTTCACTTAGATATTACATTTCGTCAGGGCTAGCTTTAGGGCAGTGCAACTGGTGCTACCGCACTGAGCGCTTACCTCAGGGAAGGGGCGCTGTATTTAGAAATAACTTATGAGTTAAGAATATTTGTGGCAAAGTTCCTTGGGGGTCAAGTTTTCAGACAGCATTAAAAATGACCAGATAACGCTTGTGATTATTGTTCCTGCTAAACGGAGAGGGAGAGCAGATTTTCTAAATTAGAAAAAAAATCTGTTTTTCTTTTTTCTTGCTCTGAATGCGCGAGAAAGAGGGCGAGAGAGGAAGGGGAAGAAAGACAGTGTCTGGAAGAACGAAAGTATGAGAGTTATAGAGAGAAGAGAGGGCGAGGAAGGCAGAGAGGGAGACAAGAGAGAACTAGAGAGGCAGGGTGCTAGAGAGATCCGAAGATGGGAAGAGAGAGGGACAGGGGATAAGAGACTGGGCTGATGAGAGAGATATCGATAAGGAGAGAAAGATGTGTGTGTGTGAGAGAGGATGAGTGAATGAGGCACAGAAAGGAAGGGGCATGAGAAACAGAAAGCTGAATGGGACAGTGGAAAGAGTGTAACAGGAAGGAAGATAGAGGAGCTAAAAGCGGCAAAACACAACTAAGAGAGGGAGAATTGGGAGGCAGAAAGAGTGTAAGGAAGGACGGGTGACGGATGGGGTCACTGGAGGCCGCTTTATCAAGGTCCAGGGCCAAATAAAATGCCGCAAAATTGCTGCTAAATTTCCATTTTTGTGCCGCTAAATTTCCATTTTTGTGCCGCTGAATTTGCTAATCCATGCCGCTATATCCTGGGGGGTCTAGTAAGTGTGCTCAACGACAAAATTGTTAGAGCTTTCACTGGATATAGGTAGCCTACCAAAGACACCTTTAATACCCTTGCCAGAACCCCATGTAGACAGCAGGGAGCCCAGTAGTCTAGGTGCCATGTCACCTAATGGTTTCGTACAATCACCAATGACACAGGCTGATGCCACTAACACTTCGACCCAAAGGTCGCCTGCCCCCAGAGACAGAAGGGGATGCAGAAAGACCCAAACTAAACGGGCCCAAATAACATCAGTAAGGGTGTCAATACAATACATGCACACGTACCTAGTATAGACGAGCAATTAGGTAACAACAGTACTGTGGTTTTAAATGACGCGCAGGTTGAGCAAATACTTAATATTTTGGGTGCTAAAATTTAAAGTTATATCAAACCACTGACTGAAAAATTAGATAATCTGAATAGAGAGGTCTTAAGGTTAAGTGGAGTGATATCTCTTCAAAAGGAATTAATAAGGGCCCCAAAGGAAGTAATGGGGGAGCGTCTTAATATGACCAGAAATGGCAGTGTAGCAACACAGAAGCCAGAGGTTCAATGCAGCAGTGGAAGGGCCAAGGCCACTCTAGTGGAGCAAAACAGACAAACCATCAGCAGTAAGAAGAACACTGTAGCACCAGAACCTCTGGGAGAAAGGCCAATCTACGAAGCAAAGCGCAGTAATACTATACATTTACCGCCTGATTGTGCCCCGTGTGTGGCTGTTTTAACGAATGTTCCACCCCTGAACCAAAACATGAATCAAAACCATCCGGAAACACAGGAATCTCTTTAAAAAAAACGGTATCCTGGCTCAACCATCAATGTGGGTTTCCCGTTATTTACTCCGACCAGATCCTTACTACAGGAAGGGTCAATTGGATTGGAAATCCTAAAAAAAGCATCACGGGTGATTGTGTCATTATTATTTAAAAAAAAAAACACTATGCTACAACCTCCCTGATAAGAGCGACATCTTTACCATACACCAAACAAGGGATCATTTTACGCCCACTTGGTTATTTCTATAGCCATTTAACTCACCATACTAATGTCAGACCAAACAGGGATTTATATCTCACTAATAGATCCCCCCGACACATATCCAACGTTTGAGGTACCTGTATCTAACCGGTTCCAAGCTCTGAGTACCTTAGATGTAAACGATTGACATGACCTGGACCGCCCAATTTTTGAAGTGGCGATTTTTCCCAGACTTGATGATAAAGTGGGGGAAAAGCTGGATGACCAGAAAATGATTATACCGGTGGATAAATCAGGTGACGCTTCAGATTTAGAGGGAGATTGTATAACTAAATTTAGGGCGGGTGATGCCCCAATAGGAGATTCTATTCAAGAGCAGGCTTAGTAACAAAGGGATATCCATTGTGAGTTGGAATGTAGCTGGGTTGGCTTCTAAAGGGGGGACGTTGGGATGGATGGATTTTATTAAATCGCACGATATCATCTGTATCCAAGAAACCTGGTGTACAGACCTGGTCAGCTATGATGGTTTTGTCTCTTATAACCTACAAGCACAGGGCTTGGTGTCTGGAAGAGCAAGGGGGGGCCTTGATACTGGTCTCCCTAAGTAATTCTCTACTTGTGGAAAGGTATTTGTGGTCGGGGATAATTTCCAGATTCTTTGGTTGCACGAGAAACATGCTCGTAATGTTCTCTTAATTAATTATTACAACACCATGTTTTACAACACGCGGCATAGAGTTGTAAAGGATCTAGAAGCCGCTATAGAGAATTTGATTGCAGAGGAAAACATTATTTTTGATTTTATCTGGGTGGGTGATTTTAATATCCCAATTTTTTCTATGTCCATGCTTGAGGTATGTAGGGTGAAAAGTAATACAGGACACGATGGTCTGCACTTCCCTCATCGCATTTATGGCAAGTCACTAAATAAAATTATGGCGGATCATGACTTGGAAATTCTGCAATATGTAAAAGATGAGTGTGGTAATACGATCCCTACTTATTCTGGTAGGAATATAAATTCTATTATTGATCACATAGTTGTATCAGCTAATATTACATTGCTATGTATGGCCCCAAGGATTGAGAAAACCTTAGTAAGTGACCACAATTGTATTATATTAACAACTGCTATCTGGGAAGGTAGGCCTGTCCCCATTACGAGAATTGTGGAGAACATTGAGCCACACAGACCTAATGGGACTAGATTAAGGTGGAAAGGGGAAAAATCTGAGACAGTATTAAAAACAATCGTAAAAGGATGCATCGTGGATATTAATGACATCCTGAACATTGACAATGACTTAGAATTTATTTTAGGGACTTTTAATAGCATTAACAAATTTATAGACACCACTTTTACTAGGTTTGGCAAAGGGAAAACCACTCATAATAAGGGATAGTTTGACCATACCTGCACCGCATTGCTTTCACAACTAAAGCAGGCTGTAGCGATTAGGCCTAGGGACCAGAAACTGGTAACCCAGTTGAGAACCGATTAAAAATCCGCTCTAAAGTGAAGGAAAGGAGAGTTGCAACAAGAGGCCTGGGGAAATTTAGCACAGGCAGCAGAAACGTCTAATTGTGCCCTCTTTTGGGCAACAGTTAACTACCCTTTCCTAAAAGATGATTCGATCCCAGAGCTTACGTCCAACGTTAGTAGTGAGGCCTGGGTAACCCATTTTTCTGCTATATTTAAAGCTGATAGCCCTTATGGTGCTAATTTTACATCTTGGTCTTTTGTACCCCTAGATTTCACCACAGTAGAGGTAGAAGATGGTATTAGAGCTAGTAAGGGGGGGAAGGCCAAAGGCCCGGATGGGGTCCCTATAGACGTCTATAAAGCTGCTCCGTTGTTATGGGGCCCCCTACTAACTATTGTATTTAATGCAGCTGTGAGCGGCGGTGTCCCAACGACATGGGGAGAATCTATTATAATCCCGATACATAAGAAGGGAGATAGGTCGGATGCTAAAAACGACCGCCCTATCTCCCTAATAGACTCCTCTGTTAAAATCATGAGCAGGACACTGCTGGTTAGGCTGGAAGAATGAGCGGAGGCTAATGGGATTCTAGCCAGTACTCAATATGACTTTAGGAAAGGGCGTGGAACACTTGGATCAGTGTATAAATTTAGATCTGTTAATCGGGAAATACAACCAGGCCAAACAGGGCTCTCTTTGTCTTTGCTTTGCGGATTTAAGTAGCACTTTTGACCTGGTGGATCATCCCACCCTGTGGACAACGCTGCTAGAGCTTGGGGCCCCAGAAGGAATTATCTTCTTTTTATCCCGGCTGTATGAAAATCTGCAAACCTGCGTCCGATATGGGGTAAGAGGGGAGTGTACTCCCAAATTTAACGTTGAATGTGGCATTAGACAAGGCTGCGTCCTTGCCCCTTTGCTTTTTACTCTTTTTATTAATAAGGTGGATGCAGTTTTAAAAACAGTAAGCGCAGATGCACCACAGGTAAAAGGGATGGATGTGCCGGTATTGTTATACGCGGACGATGCTGTGTTATTGTCCAGGACCCCTATTGGCCTCCAGAGTTTAAAGGATCGGTTTTCCGTTTTTATAAAGGACAGGAAATTGATGATCAATAAGAATAAAACTCACACAATGATCTGCGGGGTAGGCCGCAAGAGGTCCCATGCCTTTTTTATAGATGGAGAGAAAAAGCAACAAGTGAACAAATTTTGTTATTTAGGTATCACCTTTGCCAAAGATAGAACATGGTCGCACGAAATTACCAATGTTTGTGCAAAGATGGCCAAAAGTGCCTATGGAATTTTTAGATTTGCGGCAAAGATAGGCGACAGACTCATCAGGGACATGATGCAGATCTATCAGTCCAGATGTGTGTCGATCGCCCTATATGGGGCTGGGGTGTGGGGATATTGCCCCAATAGCTGCCTACAAATTGAGGAAAATATTTTCATCAAAAAATTATTGTGCCTACCAACCTCAGCCCCAACTGAGTTAATCCATAGAGAAATCGTGATCAATTATTTGGCAGATCTGATATCTCTAAGGCCTCTTATGATCTGGTGATTTATTTGGCAAAAGGAGGAGACAGTTTTTAACAGACTTCTAATTAATGACTGCCTCGCACTAGATAATTATCTTAGGATTCCCGGGGTAAAATATATTGTATATAGCTTTCAGAAAATCTTTGAGATAAATATGTTTGCTGACCCGTATGCTGTTGTGGCAATACCAAAAATTGAGATAAAGAATAAATTCATGTCCTACAGAGCTAAGAGGCGGTCGAATATCAGTGGCCAACTGTCTACCAGTATATTTTATAACAAATATATAGATTGTGAAGGTTTTCAATTATACCTAAGCCAGGTGACCAGCCCATCACATAGATTTGTCCTTACTAGGCCTAGGCTCGGCTGGTACATCGCCTGGTAGCTTTTCCCCATCCTAAAAAGCACCCGGAAGGCCCTTGCCCGTGTGATGGTCAATCTGAACAATGCACTTTGCACTTTCTTCTCATCTGTAATCTCTACATGAATTTTCGTATTGCCTACCTTAAACCTCTGTTCATAAAAAATTGTATCTGTACTGTAAATGATGCAATGAAGCAGATTTTTAATATGCAAAACCCAGACATTTGCTTTTTTACTGCCACCTTTTTATATAAATCAATTAATGCCAGGAAAAGTATGATGTTTTAACAATATGTGTATACCTGATTATCTCTGTACTGTTGTTCGAATGTGTATGTGATTTGTGCTTTCATGGTCATTTTTGAACCGAATAAAGCTTTATGAAATGAAATGAGGTTGGCATGTTCTTTACACTTGACTGTAAGTGTTTGTCTATATATAGTCCGGTTGGTTCATGGATGGAATTGCAAGTACTTACTATCGGGCGAAATGGTCTATTTTATGAGCTTCCATCAAATGAGCCTAAAAAAACACCTACCATATTCTCAATTACTCAGAGCAAGAAGAATTGCATCTACAGATGACCTCTTTGCCGAACATAGTGCTAAAATCTTTGATAAATTCCACCAAAGAGGTTACCCCAGATATATCACTCAAGCAGCAGAGAACAGAGTGTCAAAAAAAAAACGCACACAACTGTTGAAACCCAAGACGACACCTATTGCTCAAGACACACGTTTGGTATTCGTTTCAAAGTACTCTATGCAAAGTTCGAAAATCAAAGAACCAATACGCACACATTGGCCATTGTTACAATTAGAAAATGATTTTCACAATGTCTTTGAACATTTTCCAATATTTGCATACCAACGTTCAAAAAATATACAGCAACTACTAAGAGCACCTCAACATGTTAAAACCTAGACTGCAGTGTCAACATTATCGGCGCCATCTTACCCCCTTTTCGAGCCCATTCGTGGGCGTAAGCGGCAGCCATTTTAAATGCCATGGCCTCTCTGCCCATCGCCGACAGCCAGCACGTCTCTCTCTCTCTCTCCTGACCTCGCAAACATCCCCCGCGCGCTGACAGCCCCCGCTCTCACATGCCTTGGGCCATAAACCCCTCTTCAGCACAGCTCTGCCTCGGAACCCCATCCTGTTCCCAGCTCAACACCTCCCTCCATTCCTTTCATGATCCTGGGTCCTTTGATTAAAAAAAACCCTTTCCTCTGTGCCCGTTTGTCTTACTCGTTCCCAGGCCGCCACCTGGCCCTGCGGACGCTGTTTATTGCCCCCCCCCCCCATACAGTAGGAAGCTTCTCCCATCAAAGGATCCACGAGTTGATCAAAGCCCCCACCCCATGAGATCCGAGGATGTCCTTTCATACTTCAAAGCATTTGCAAGAATGTGCCACATGCAATAAACTGTAATAAAGATCATAAACCTGTGTATAAGAGGCCAGGCCTCAGAGATGCGGTTAGAGCACCTCGAGAAGATACCCTGTTGTCTGATTTGATGTGTTCTGCTCCGTCGGAATAAAACTTCTGTTTCCTGCCTTCCAGTCTCCAGCGCCTGCCTCTTTGGTAATTTGAGTGGTAATAGAGGCGGTTAACGCCGGGCAACTCTGAAAAAGGTCATCGGCCCTACCTTTTTCCACAAACAAACATCCACCATTCCATACAAAGGAACCTTGCCATGCCACAACTGTGGACATTGTGGACATTGTAACAGTATAATCAAATGTAAAAGTAAATGTTTTTGGATTTGTATAGGGCCTATCACCCAGGGGTCTCTAAGCGCTGTACGAATACCTGGCCTGTTCCTGTGAGGTGTCCACTCCTGGGCACCCCCAAGGTGAAGCCAGGCATCCTAGCATTGTTAAGGCAACAGTATACCACACCCGACACAAGGAACCTCCATATAACTTGAGGTGAATGCTACATGCGACACGACTAATGTCGTCTACCTTCTCAAATGTCCCTGTGGCCTCCCATATGTGGGGAAGACTGAACGCAAAGTTAAAATCAGATTAACGGAACACCGAGGCAAAGTTATTTAATTTTTTTATTACAGCTGCTTTAAAGTACATTACTTTTTGTTGGAAAGATGCTTCTTCTCTTTCAATTCATGCTTGGTGGCCGTGGATTACCTTTACAAGAAGAGGTGCTCAGCTGTCTCTTAAAGGCGTTACTCACAATTCACAGTCATTTCAATCTTTTTGGTCTCCTATTGATTCGTATGTTATGCAATGATATGATAAAGTATTCTCTTATGTATTTTGGTGATTAATTTCTCCTTATTTACCATCTTTTTTGTATTCAATTTAATTGTGACTCTATATTTTATGATTCTATGATATGTTCACTCCCCCACCCCTCCCCCCCTTTTTTCTCCCTTTTCCCTTCCTCTTCATTTTTGGCTTACTGCATTTCATGCTCATCATTTAATCATTTACGCATGTAAGATTTATTCTTTTTGTACTTGTCTATTTCTTTTGTCTACAAAATACTTCAATAAAATCATTTTGAACTTTAAAAAAAACAGACTAACTTGGCAGGTCGGGAGCATAATGTCATTGTATAGTATTGAGCAATCGGAGGCAGCAAATTCTCGGTAAGCAAAAAGTCTATTTTCATCATAATCCCCTCTACCAAACCACTTGCAGGCGCGCGTTTCATCATAATCCCCTCGACTTCCAAAGACACTTTCAGAACTAATTCCTTCATTCTCAGACCCCGCCAGGAAGTCCGTTAGTCATAGTAAATTTGTTATATTTATTTATTTTTTGTACATTCCTTGCTTGCTGTCTTTGATATTGTGTTCCTTTTGCCTGCTGTGTTTGATTCTGTGTCCTGCTATTTTTGTAAGTTCTACTTTGTAACATTTCTCTCATGTTAAGTAACTGGTTCTATGTGGTACAGCGCTCTGACACCTCCGGGTAAAGTCCACACTTTATAAAAATGCATAAAATAAATAAATACCAAACCACTTGCAGGGGCGCAGTTTTGCGCCCATTGGGCTTAAGCCCCCTCCCCTATCGTGTGTGTCAGCCCAGGCTGAGACAAATTCCCGAACACACACACAGACAGTTTTTGAGCTGTTGTGGTCTGGCGTCCGTCTTACTGTGCACCCGAGTACTTCACAGCTCTTTAAAAGACCATTTACTTGTTAAGTAGGCTTTGTTGTTCTTTCACCCCTTCTTAGAACCCCCACATCTTTACTCTGCCGATTGCTGGAAGAATTAGAAGCCTCCCCTAAATGTTTATTAGCCTCACCCCAACCCCCCCACCCCTCCTTGAAATTTCACTCGAGTTGCGCCTCTGAGTTCACTAGCATTTTTCTACATCCACCGAGACACTACTGCGAACACACAGAAGAAAGACGGGGGGAACAAAGAAGCCACCCGTACTTGACTGACTGACTGTTTGTTTGTTTATTTATTTTTTGTAACCAATATCTGCTGCTAGACCCCGTCCCGTACAACAACCAAAACAGGTGAGTTCAGTAAAACACTGTATCGAGAAACTCCTGCTGCTGCGCGTCGCCTGCACTGGGCATGCTCAGACCACGGATGCTGGGCTGTGATGAGGTAACCGGAGGCTGAGTACAGTCGAACAGAGCGACGCGGTGCGGGAGGAGTGTCAATCAACACCGGGAGACCGAAGCAGGAGGCCGTGTCAACCCCCGGCCAGGGCTGCGGACAGAAGCAGCCGCCCGCCCTGCCCTTTCCCCCGACGAGCGACCGGCCGCTGGTGAGACAGGGGACCCGGTGTGGGAGCGCTGCAATGGTCGCCTCTCGATGGCGAGTGGCTGGCTAGTGGAGAAGGGGTGTAAAGATCAGAGGGTGGCATTAGGGGAGAGAGGAGTGAAAGGGCAGCCCGTGGCATTTTTTTCTGGGTCTCCCACCTGACTCTGGTCTGCCCGTACCGCCCCTGAGGTTTGTTGTCAGTCACAAGGGTGCCCATTTTGTAAAACGCAATTGAACTTCAGCATTCAGCTGTGAGCAGGGGGGGCACCCCTCCCGTCTGCGGAGCTCATTGTTTTCCGCCAGGGAGGCAGATAATTCGTTAAAGTCCCTGCCTTACCCCCGAGGGATCATGGCGTATGTAGAGTTGATGCAGAGCGCCTTCCACATTCACATGGTTGTGGTGGGGGTTGCCGAAGAGGTGGTTGGGTGTTTATCTCCAGGCAGATCCTGCCATGCCAGTTGTTGCCTGAATGCTGATTATGCATGCATGCCTGCCTCTGTTGGATACTCAGCATATCTAGCATACAACTGCTTTTTTCTTGCAGCCCTGCCCGATTCGGTTTTCGTGGAGCTGCCAGTATGTTTTGTTTTTTAGGAGAAGCGTTTGCTTGACTGTAAACACGCCTGGGGCACCTCTTACAGATCATGTGACCTTAAGTGCACAGCACTTGCCAGCTTCCCACATTCATGCCAGTCCGCGTCTTTATATTCTTCATTTGTCTTTCGTTGTCCAATGGGCGGGTACACAGCGCAACTGTCGGCAACAGATTGTAAACAATTATGTTAAATTAAGATAGATTGGCTTTGGCTTCAGCCAGTGAAGTGCTATTCTTACACCTCATGCAATTGGTTGTTTAGTTCATCATTCCGCCTTCCGGTGAGTACTTAACTGTATTGCATTTGTTTTTATCTCAAAAGTACTTAAAGTCTACACAGTTTGACATTCATTTTTTATGTATATACATTATATTCAGACACCAGTTTTTCTATTTTTTTACCAGAGCCTTAGGGTAGGTTTTAATGTGATGAACAGCGTGTGTGAATATTTTTGTTTACATGCGTTGGCATAGGAAAGTTAGATCTTTTGTTTTGCCGAGAAAACGTGCGAGATTAAGCAATCGCACATGTTCCTCTCCTTATGAAGAAATTGGGTTGAGACACATCGATAGTAAATATGAATAGGCAGTGTTTTGTTTTGCTGTGATGTTTCTTAAAGTGAAAAGGCGCTACGAGAAGCTTGGTTTAGTCAAATCTTGAATTGGTGCTTGGCTGCGCAGAGGTGTAGAAGTGTTCAAAAATACTACTTGCCTAGGTGTGTGGAAATCCTACCGCACGCCGCCCAGGACATATTGCTTGCACAGATCCTGGCCAGAAGAGAGTATATTTCCCTATTTCAGTGTAAACCCCCATATTTCTACAGTTGTTGTTCGCACATTGTGCAGTCACTCTCTAAGTAAATTATAGCCACAGTAGCTGCTAACTAATAGTCTCACCCTATAGGGATTGTTCCCTGTACTGTTATATAGTTGTAGTATACATTGACAACTCATGAACACAATTGTAGCAGCAGGGTATGCCAGGCACCTAAATACATGGAGGCAGCAAGTATATTAACCCACTGAGCTATGTTGCTAGCATAGGTGCGCAGTTCCCCTGTTCCTGTGTGTGAATTGCCTTACATGTTGAAAGATGTTGGGTTGCCATGAAGATTCCAGTAGGCACCAGAGCATGGCGCTCACAGAGGGAGGAGGCCAGGTGCTTCAACCAGCATGTGAGAGATTCCTCTGCAGGGCTCTGGCATAGGCAGTAGTAGAGGATACCTAGCTTGTAGCGGTTGCATTCACACAGTGTGCTACATAACTGACTTCACGCCTTGTGCAATGCCATCTCTCATAGGCTTGCCCACCCCACTACTAGAAACAGTCCTTTGTGCTCTCAGCTCGTATTTGCAGAGCACCCCCTCTTGATTACTACTTCTTTCTTCAATTCGAAGGAGCCCATGCACAGTGTTACACATTGATGGACAGGAAGTGTGTTAGAAGCCATAAGGCAGGTCTTTGGGAGTAGCCAACGACTGAGGCAATGGTGTAGAAGCTATGGAGCCAAAGGACCAGCTCCAGCCATACTGTAAGGCCCACCTGAGTTCCATCAACTGGTGCAGCAGGGTATGGAAGGAGTACAAAGCCCGTGCACATTTTTCGAAGTAGCCTAAAATAGCTCTTTTCTCTTCAGTGGGTCAAAGTGTGTTTTGTTTATTTTTAAAATTAAAAAGACATACCGGTTGTTTATTTTGCTTGCAATTCGGGTGCCCTGTTAGATGTAGATTTTCTGTCTTATGTATCGCCTAAGGCAGAGCTGGCACATTAGCTTGCAAGATCTTTTGTTTTCCACTAGTAGCGTTAGAGGCTGCCCATTGCTTACCATTGGTTGGCTTTATTATCACTCTCATTTGCTTGATTCTTATTAGTCAGCCGCCATGCCACAGGATTCATTCCACTTTATACGTTTGTTGCACCCCTAGAGAATGAATGCATTACTTGTGTCCTTCTACTGATTATTTTTAGGTGCTACCTTTTTCACTGTATTAAAGCACTCTACGAGAATGCCTGATTTTATCTATCTCCCTGGTGCACTCCCCCGCCCTGTATTCCTCACACCCTCTGCTGTCAGTTTGCTTTCCCCCACAATCTCCCTCCCTTGTTTGCTTGCCCCTTCCTCCCACCCTTCGTTGTCCACCTGCCTGCTCCCAGGACCTCCCAGACCCTTACTCTGAATCTGTTATTCCACTGCTTTCTCCCAGCCCTCCTGTACACCCTCCTTCTCTCTGTGTCGCCTCCTGATGCCCTTCCATATATCCATGCTTCCCCCCTCGTTGTTGCCCCTTGCCCTGCAATGCAAAAGAAGTGCTATGATGTAGCCAGCACTTTTTAGGTTTTGCCTGGCGAAAGCTGCGCTTTCTGCGCAGCTTTTTCGCGCAGGCGAAAACCTGATGAGAACTGTAGTGTGCTTTGGCTCGGCCCTCGTCATTCATTGGCTGGCTCCGTAAATGGAGCCTTGCCATTGGACGAGGGGCCTGTCCGTCAATGCCGGACCAGACACGGGGGCGTTCCCGACATTCTTTGGCTTTTGCCGACGTCACGCGACGCCGGGAACGCCCTCGAGTCTGGTCCGGCATTGCCGGCACTTCTGCGTCTCTCCTCCCCCGTTTCCCGCCCCGTGACTGGCCGGCCGGCCAATCCTAGCGCGGCCGGCCGGAAGTGCCCGCCCCCGGCAGCCCGGGGGAAGAAGGAAGACGGCAAAAAGTATGGCGGCGCCCGCGGGGCTCCCGTGGCCTGGAGGGAACCCCGGGAGATGCGGAGGACGTTGCCTCAGATCCCTCTGATGTGCCGTTCCAGTCTTTCTGTTCTACACTGGTGGGGGCTGCTCTTTACTCCTTGTCTTTTGTATGTATGCACACTAGTGAAAACGTGCGTGTTAAAGAAAAACATAAGGCAGACCGGTGCTAGGTGAACTTGGCTCTTTCTCGAGTTTCTTATAAGTAGTGGCGCCATTGAAAGTGACGCTTGCAAGTAAGTTTGTGTTAAAGCAGAAATAAACGAATAAAGGCCGGGCCTCGTGCGAACGTGGTCCTTTCTCGATTTCCTCGTATGTACGCAGGCATATGAAGTTACACTGTGAAATCTTGTGTGTGAAAAAGAACAGGGTGTAGGCGCCGCGTGAACGTGGCCTATTTCCCGAGCGCGTGTGTGTGTGTGTGCGTGCTAAGGATCTGTATGCACACTGCTGCCTGACGCACCTCCGTGTCCCATCCTGTCTGCGGAGCGCACAGGGTGGCTTCTAATCTCCTGATAGTATGTTTATGTCCATATGTAAATTCATACACACATGCCTTGGGTCCCTGTGCGCAGCATGCACCTGCTGCAGACCCACCCCAATAGTTGCTGCATACTTCTGAGTTCCTAAATAAGCATTGGGCAATCTCTGTCCAAAATGTACACGTCAGTCACGTGCTCATCCCTCTGTACAACGTGTCCGCGTGACCCTTATATACATGCACGTGAATTCGAGAATGGCGCGGCGTGCACAAGGTACATGTGGCCCTCTGTACAATTAGTATACGCGCATTACCGAACAAGTACCAGGTGACCCCCTGTGCAATGTATGCATGTGTATTCATGTGCGTTGTTTGGTGGCCCACGTACGATGCTTGCTTGTGCATTCATGAACACGGCCCAGGTAAACCCATGTGGAAGGCGTGCGACCAGGGCGGTCTCTCTGTATCACTTGCCCGAGCGGCCCATGTACATATATACATATTCGTATATGGAGCGCGCATTATGCGCACACGTAGATTTCTGCACACGCCTGGGCGAACAATGTGTGCACGTGAATTCCTACACAGGGCCCCTGCAAGCCTCTAAACACCTCCTGAGGGTGCAGCCCGGGTGGTTCCGGGGCCGCTGCCGGCTCCGCAGGCCTCGCGCTAATGACTCCTGAGTGTATATGGTGCAGGGCGTCCAAATTGACACCATATGTTCCCCTATTAGGGAGCAGCAACAGAGCACACTGCGCATAATCACCGCGCAGATAGAGCCGGCCCCTCTCCGGGGACCGCGGCCATGATTGAGGCTTAACCTCCTAAGTGAAACTTCCAGGCGGGGCCCGGCCTGTCGCTTTTATGTTGACAAATGTGCTTGTAAAGCGGGGCCTCGCCTCACTGCGCTCTATAGGTATGCGGGAGGTGATTGGTGGAAAGGGAGAGAGTAGGAAACGGAAAGAGAGACACGCGGGGTAGGGGGGGGCTGGAGGATTGGGGGGGGGGGGTGAAGATAGTACTATCATTGAGGCATGAAGGTAAATGGGCACCGAGAAGGGACAAACAGGGCGCGATGGAAGGAGGGAGGGGGCGAGAGGCAGGTAGGGGGGGGGGGGTAGAGAGGAATGTGGAAGCAGAAAGACCCAGGTAGATAATCAGAGCAGGCGCCAGAACATACAAGGAAGGGAAAGAGAACAGGTGAGGGGGGGGGGGCGTTTACACGGGCAAACATGAAATTAGTGAGTGTTGTGTAAATGTGTGGAGGCAGGAGGAGAAAGGGGCGAGAGGAGAAGACAGGCCTTGGGTGGAGGGCTGGAAGCGGAAGAATTCACAGAGAACTTAAAACCAAGTGAGTGTGGAGAACGCAGCAGACTGGGGCCGCACAGAAGGAAGAGAAGGTGGGAGAGGTAAAGAAAACGAGAGGGTGCGCAGGAGAGAACGACAGACAGGGGTGGAAACAGAAAGAACGATAATGGGTTACAGAGGAAGGGATGAAGAAAGAATGAGGAGAGAGCTACAGACAGAGAGAGACAAATGACTAGAGAGCGAAAGCGAAAGAAAGAAATGAGTGAGAGGTGGGGAGAGACAGGGAGAGAGAAGGCAAGGCGTGGAGAAGAAGGACAAATGTGGAATGAAGGTGAGCCACCTGGTGAGGATGAGGGGGAGAAAGAAACAGAGAAATGAGGGGAGGTCGGTATGGAGGGGGCTATTGAGATAGACGCGAGAGACAGCCCATTCTGAGAGGAGGAGAGTGGGGAAAAAAAAGCAGGCGAAAACCTGATGAGAACTGTAGTGTGCTTTGGGTCGGCCCTCCTCATTCATTGGCTGGCTCCGTAAATGGAGCCTTGCCATTGGACGAGGGGCCTGTCCGTCAATGCCGGACCAGACACGGGGGCGTTCCCGACATTCTTTGGCTTTTGCCGACGTCACGCGACGCCGGGAACGCCCCCGAGTCTGGTCCGGCATTGCCGGCACTTCTGCGTCTCTCCTCCCCCGTTTCCCGCCCCGTGACTGGCCGGCCGGCCAATCCTAGCGCGGCCGGCCGGAAGTGCCCGCCCCCGGCAGCCCGGGGGAAGAAGGAAGACGGCAAAAAGTATGGCGGCGCCCGCGGGGCTCCCGTGGCCTGGAGGGAACCCCGGGAGATGCGGAGGACGTTGCCTCAGATCCCTCTGATGTGCCGTTCCAGTCTTTCTGTTCTACACTGGTGGGGGCTGCTCTTTACTCCTTGTCTGTGTCTGGATCAGCCCATGCGACTAGGGCCTAAATGAACCCGAAGCTTATCCACCGCCCTAGGTAAGTACAGAATGGGGGGTGGGGCAGCAGTAGTCTGGCACCCTTCCCAACCCCCAGAGCGATCCGTGACCCCATGGAAGCACTCCCAACCCCCACCTCTCTAGAGCGGGCAGGGCTGAGCTAATAATCCCCAGGCTGTCTCCTGCCTGCAGCCAGCGCACTGTATTTTTCAGCCAGACCTCTCTTGGGCAAATGTCTCCCCTTGAAGCCAGACACATCTGCCCAGCCTCGCCTCCATTTTAATTAGAGACTGGAATGGGGGCGCTGACCCAGCAGGTCTCTTACTGTGCTCAGTCTGTGAATCCTCCCTTTCCATTCCGTGTGCAGAGAGCATCGCCCCTCCCCACCTGCCGTGGAGCCCCGGCTTGGTTACTGTGCAGCTGGAAAGGTGTGTGTGGCTGGCATTCCCTTTGTCTGTGGTCGCTGACATGGCAACTTCCTTAGCACTACCGCAAATGTCTGATAGCTAAATTTAAAATGTAAAATCTGCCAACTCCGCTAGCTGTCTTCTTAGGGTTTTACAGTTTTTGAAAGGTATATATACTGGAAGTTTGTTTTAGATGTAATGTATGACGTGACCTGTGTGCATATCCGACCGAGTTTGCAGTTTGTGCAGACGTGTCTGACTTTTGAAGGAAACGGTATCCCGTTATTCAGTTGTTTTGGGTTACAGAAGATATCACACGTGCAAATACCATTGGGTGTGATGATTATTTTTTTTACTTTCACGATAACGTTCCAATTATTTGTTAGTCTGTGTACGTACTTGTAGATATCTATATGTCTGTGACTCATTACATCCTTTGGATCTGGATTTTTGCTCTGGCGTTTTCTTACGATCCTTCATCATATATATAATTGTACTAAATGGAGTTTGCTCCTTTTGGAGAAGGGCTGTCACCTTACAGCATTTATTTATGTTATGGTCTACCCAGCCCCCTTGTGTTTGGTTTACTAACATTTGCGCTGACATGGCAACTTCCTTAGCACTACAGCAAATGTCTGATAGCTAAATTTAAAATGTAAAATCTGCCAACTCCGCTAGCTGTCTTCTTAGGGTTTTACAGTTTTTGAAAGGTATATATACTGGAAGTTTGTTTTAGATGTAATGTACGACGTGACCTGTGTGCATATCCGACCGAGTTTGCAGTTTGTGCAGACGTGTCTGACTTTTGAAGGAAACGGTATCCCGTTATTCAGTTGTTTTGGGTTACAGAAGATATCACACGTGCAAATACCATTGGGTGTGATGATTATTTTTTTTACTTTCACGATAACGTTCCAATTATTTGTTAGTCTGTGTACGTACTTGTAGATATCTATATGTCTGTGACTCATTACATCCTTTGGATCTGGATTTTTGCTCTGGCGTTTTCTTACGATCCTTCATCATATATATAATTGTACTAAATGGAGTTTGCTCCTTTTGGAGAAGGGCTGTCACCTTACAGCATTTATTTATGTTATGGTCTACCCAGCCCCCTTGTGTTTGGTTTACTAACATTTGTTGAAACCACAAAAACAATTTAAAAGTGATCCCCTTGAATCTGGATTTATGATTATTCTTTGCCCTCTTCTTGTTGCCTGCAATGGGTATTTTGTTAGGGTTACCAAAGTTCCTATTTGCAGAATTCTAATCTTTTATTATATAGGCGTAATCTTGCGTGTTTCCTTATTATATGCCCTTCACATACTAGACAGTTTTCAAATTTACTATGCATGCCACGCATTTGACTGGTTTCAATGTGAAACTGGAAATGCTACCTCATGAGTGCATGTTCTTTGAGAGTACAAGTTGGTGCTGACCATGGGCGTGCTCTTTTCTTGAGTTAATTTTAACTCTGCTTTCCTCTAAAGTTTGCAGTCCAGTTGGGGGATGTTGGCGAGTCCTCCCGCCTCCGAAATTTAAGTCCGACAAAGGTTCAGCTTTCAACATGAAAAATACAGGAAGTTTGCGAGGGAAACTTCGCAGAGTCCTACATTTCAATTGCATTTTTCATAGTTATGTGTAGGAAGCTCTGTTTCCTTCTAAACTTGGTGTGTTGATTTAGATCTTCAGTGGAGGAGATTAGCAGATAAATATGGTGTGCTGATTTAGGTATTCAGTGGTGGGGATTAGCAGAGTCCTTTTTAAAAATTATTTTCTCAAGGAATCGTTAAAGGAGTAAAGTGAACGTGTTTTTATTGAAGTTTAGAAAAGAAGTTACAGGTGCCTCAAGATATAGGACTCACAGATAAGGTTGATGTTAGAAATGCACTTGAACGTTAAGAGCTAATGTACCATGTTATTCAAGCGCAGCTTTTACATGTGTTAAGCACTGGTGAATTGTAGATACATGAAGATGACCTTGCTTTTGCCGACAATTTTAGTAAATAGAGAACAATGTTTAAAGAGTCGTTCTCAAAGCTTCTTGGCATTGTAAATGACAATGCCATTTATTTATGTTAAAAAAAACATAAATAAAAATAATGTCAAGAGCAATGCCAATAGCTCTAACTTTAACAAAGGCAAACCCATTGCATTGTAAATGCTTGTTTGTTTTGTTTTAACCATTTGTCCAGGCTGCTCCTGACTTGCTCTCCCTCCCAGTTACCTCTTGCCCAGGCCCAGCTTTTCCTCAGACAGCGCCTCAGGCAAAACTAAACTTGGTGCCCCCCGTTCCCCATCCACAACTTTCTATTGGTGATCCTAGTGGAGTGCCCTTTTGTGCTCACAAGTCATGTTCTGCTGAATATCTCAGTTCCTTTTCATACATAAAAATCTTTTTGAAAAATGATAAAATAGAAATTAAAAGGGTAAGAACAAGGTATACCCAACAAATCTTTGAGTAATACTGGTTTGTTCTTTTCCTTAAATTGAAGGATTGAAAAAAGTGTGTGGTTGGTATCTTTAAACTTTATATATATATATATATATATATATATATCTATATATATATATAGTCCAACCAACTACACATCCCAGGACTTAACTCCATTTACCTTGCGAATATCTCAGGGAAGGCACCGCATGTGAACACACATTTACTACCCCTTGTCCCCTCACCTGAATCACGTATTCAGTTGCAAACACTGAGGTGAGAGTCCAGAGGGGTGGGGGAGAGGGTACAAAGGGAATCGGAGGGGGATTAGGGAAATTAAAGAAAACACAATTTTATAGATAGCCAGGAGCAGGTAACAAGCTGTTCTGGTTGTCTGGAATGAAACCGTTTACAAGGCAGCTCGGGAAGTCAGCAACGTGTGCACCCCTCTAAACCCAGGCGTCCTGGGCCCAGCTCGCCCGTGCCAAAAGTCTGCCCTGCTCTTACCTCGCCCTCCATCCCTGCCAGCATGTGCTTTCGCCTACTTGAATATCACTTCTCTGGCTAGTTTGGAATTTTGTTAGTTCGAATTCTTGTTTTATGCAGTGCGATTTAATAGCTACACCTTATGTGAAAGTAAAATGCTAGTTCTGGTAATTTTCTCATGAGTTATTAATGTTGAATAGGATTGTGTGTCTGTTGGTCCTTTCAACCTCCAGATAAATGCCATCCTAAGCCACGAAATTGAACAAGTGGTTTACATAGTGATTAATTCAGAACCAAAGCATTTTCATTACGATTTCTTCAGCACGTGATACTCGCTGCTTCCTACAGCAGTGTTGACGCATGGGCACCATCTATAACACACAGCATGTGAGCACCCAGCGTGTCTGTGTTCTCCTGCTTCTCAAATGAAGCTCCTTTGTCTCCAGTGGGAGTTCTACAACGGTGGAGTCAAGTGAATTTTCTCACATTCACTTGTTTGTGGTCTATCTCGGGACAGTTTATTGTCCACAGACCTCTCGAAGAGACTGCAGACGATGTAGAACTCAGCGGTGAGACTCATCCATGACCTCCCCAGACAGACACACATCACCACTCACCTGATGAAACTCCACTGGCTCCTTGTCTGAAAGAGGTGTCGATTCAAGATTTTGACTCACACCTACAAAGCCCTGCACAACCAAAGACCAGCATGTATTAACAACTGCCTGAGCTTCCACCAACTCTCCAGGCTCCTGTGATCATCCGCCTCCATCTCCATTGCTCACACCCCCTACATCCGCTGAAGCAACAGTGGCGGAACCTCCTTCTTCTACCTTGCTGCGAAGTCCTGGAGCATCCTTCCCCTTTGGACTTTACCCTCACTTCAAGAGTTCAGAAGGGGACTCAAGGCCTGGCTATTCAACTGATTCCACCAAGCAGCTTGGTTCTCAGCACTTGGATCCCCTCACGGGTGATTAGCTGTGCTTTATAAATCCGGATGATTGATTGAGGACTATCTGTAGTTCAGTGGGAGCCATTGTCCCCCCCCCCCCCCCCCAAAAAAAAAAGCTATGACAAGGCCAGCACTGGCAAACTACCATACCCACATCACGTTTATCTTTGCTGCATAACAGTATGATGATATATTCAATCTTTGCATTTTGTTCAGTTTTTTATTGCAAATGGTATTTTCCCATGTTTATTTGCTGGAACAAAAACATGCGATTTCCCTCAAATCTTTTCTTCTTTGATTTGTACTTGTAATCTCGGTTGAAAGCATGTCAGTGGTTTGGAATTGCTTTTCTTTTTAAATCCTAAGTGATCTTGCCTGGCTGATTTGGGCAGCCACACTTTATTAATGGTTTGTTTAGTCCGCAAGGAAAGCCTTGTCCTGAACATGCTTCAAGTTACAGCTCATACTGTGGTCTCTTTGGAATAGTTGTGGTGACTCCACCTGTTTGAAGAGTCACACCTTGTGCCAACAACTTGGATTTTGATGGACAGATCAGGGTTTGCCCTCCATTGTTCTATACCCTGGACTGGCCCAGCAGTAAGCAACCATCGCCAGCTTTTCCTGGAAGAAACGTGCATTTGTATATGTTGCTTCATACCCCATTTCTGCCATGTCTGAGCAAAGTATTTGACAGATATTGTTAATATCTACTTTAATGGTACTCTGATTACAGACCTCAGAAGGATGGGAGATGTGGGTATTTGTTGTCAGTATTTGAATTGATGCCCTTTTCCACCATGAGCTTCAACTCACTGAGCCATTTGTCAGCTTTGACCGAGGAACTCAGCACAAGTAAAATAATGGACATTATTCCAAGAGGTTTCCCTTGCTAATAAATGAAAACAAAGTGATCCAAAGTGTCCACTAATGTGGATGATATTCAGCATGTCACTTTCTCCAGACTGAGCTCCAGGTCATTCATGCCTCGTGTGTTAAAAGTTGACAAATCGCTATACAAATTCTGGTAGCATAAGGTAACCACAGTATTGCACTGTCAAAATTAAGTGTGTCCTAAAAAGAGGTGGGGGCGAGAGGGCTGGGTCAACACAGGGAATTATTCCACTTCCACACAGTAGTCACTGGCAAGTTCCAGCTGATAAAGTTCAAAATTGCCAAACACAGTGAAAACAAACTTGCTGAGCTAATAAGCACATGTTGGCAAAATCATCAGATCTGGTTCGCAGCAGATAATTGCAAGCCAGACATTTCAAGGGATTTGCCAGTGATTGTATCTTTTGGAAGGTTGTTGCGGTCTTCATTTTCTGGAGATGGTAAATCTGCCTGTCCTTCGAAAGAGATGCCCCTTCTGCTTTCAGTAGAGGTTATACATTAAAGATCAATGTAATGTTGTAGGGCAGTTTTATAAAGTGCACCCCCACCATCAAAGGCTCTTGACTCTGTGAACAATCGCTTACTGTGGCACTTGTAGTTCTGATATAAATCTGTTACTGGACAACTTTTAATTGTCAGAGTTCCTGTTAGATTCTCATTCCCAAATGCACTGCGCACTTTAGTCAGGGGTTTAGTTGATTTTATGGACGATTTGGACCTTTGTATACATTTTAAGAAATCATTTTTAATGGGTTGTGGCCCCAAAAACACTCTGTTAATGTAATCACTTCAGGTTCTGAAAATCTGCTAATCACTCACACTTTTCCATACTTGGGTTTAGTATTTTCAGACCATGGTTGTTGGGCAGCTCATTTGGCACACAGTCGGAGTACATTTTTAAAGACTGTTAATTCGATATTGAGCCTCCCCCAACCTAGAAGGAGGTAGTGCTATCTCTAATATAAATATACAAAACTCATGCATACCCACTGCAACATATGGGGCAGAAGTTTGGGGCCATATAAATTGAAACAGTATCCAGGTAGAAGAAAACAGATTCTGCCGGAAAATATTGGGGGCACCGATTACTTCCTCATCCTTTGTTTGCTTCAAGGAGCTAAAATTGTTTTATGTAGAAGATATTAGGTCCCGCCCGGCTGTATTTTATCTAAAAGTATGGCAAAATCCAGCGGCCTCCTTAACTAGAGAAATCATAGCTGACTGCCTTAAATGTGGCAAGGGCGGAGACATACCATGGCTGGCAGCTGTCAGGGCCAGCCTGACTAGCATAAACTTCGACTATATCTTTTTAAACCTAAGTCATCTGGAGAGTATTAACAAAGAGAGTATTCAGGCGGCCTTATATGAACACAATGGCGGCATGAGACACAAACAAGAACTCTCAAAATCCTCAGTCGCTCGGTATATATCTATGGTGGACGCTGATGGGCACCCCACTCACTCCTGCCAGCTAGTTACCTTTATAAAAACCAATAACCGCTGGGACTGAAGCTTGCTCTTTGCCTTAGGGCTGGCACTTTAAAATATCTACTGTGCTTCCCTTTAGGCTTAAGTGTCAACCATGAGCAAACACCCTGTCCCTGCGGTAACCGTGGCAATCAATCTATGTTATATTTCTTATTGTTTTGTAACTTCTATCAAAAATATAGTAAACAGTTGTTGATCCCTTTTTTCAAGGCTTCGGACATTACTGACTTTAAGGTAGCCTATAGGGATATCCTTAAGCTTAATGGGGAAAATGTAACTTTATGCGTTAGCACTTTTGTGAAAATGGCTATTCATTCACGCGCCTCCATGAGCACTTTATAAGTAGATCTGATTGCACTTTATACATTCTTTTGCCTTTATTTTGATAAAGAACACGAATCTGGACCTTGGTTGATGCCCTGAATAGTGTTGTTACTCATTTCATGTTCTTAATTTTATAGTCTAATTTGACGCACTTCATATGCTGCTTATACTGGATTATGCCCTGATAATACTCTGCTGCTATTTGTTAAACCTTTTGCACTTTATCATATTATGATGCTATATTTTAACCCCTTCCATGCTGATGACGAACCCCAGCCGTCATGCACCACGGTGCTCGTGTGCTGATGACGGCTGGGGTTCGTCACGGCCTGCCCCTGTTCGTGCTGTTTACAGCACACCAGGGGAATCGCGGCGCAATGGAAAGGGTTAAGAAACATCTTGATATTCGTTTTGATATACCCATAAGTCTATGATGAATTAGCTTCGTTATTTTTTACGGTGTATAGGTCCCTGAGTATTTATTGTTTTTAAGCCATTTGTCCATTGTTTTTACGTATGCATAGTTTTAAATGTACATTTTTGCTGGTATCTTGCTCTGTGCCTTTATAGATATTTTATATCCGAATAAATACTCATTCCAATTAAATACAAATACAGATCCAATTAAAGAGCTAGTTAAGCGAGGGATGACTGTGCATTAAGTATGTGGTCTCTATAAGCCACACATTTCCCTCTTCAGTGGCTGAAAGTTGTGTTGGTAGGTTTGTAGTGTTTGTGAATTGATGGTGGATCTGGTATCTTGTTTTGTGACCACCTGAGGCCACCATCTGCTGCTAGCATCCTTCTTCCACGTCCACTAAACTCAGTTTCCAGCCCAGGGGATTGATGATATCCTTAAAAAATACATCTCCTCAATATATTGACTAGGTTGACCTTTCTAGTTGATACTTCAAACCACAGATTCCTCTCCTTGTGAATATTCCCATATGCTAGACTGTATCCAGAAGCTCAAATGCAGAGCTTTTGTGCACTGGTAGGTGGTTCCACGCTAATATCACTCATGTTCACTAACGTCACTTCCTTTCTTTCGCCTCTTCAGATGTGAATCCAGAGCTCTGCTCCGCTTTTTCTTCACTATTTGAAGTGCTATTTTTTTCTTTAGACATTTTTCCACTGTACAAGGGGACATGTCACCCCTTAGGACTACATGGTGTCAGCCTTGTGGCATCAGTTTCAAACAGATGTCTGTAACAGAGCCTCATGGTGTGTCTCTGGTATGTGAGTTCAGCACACAACTCCAAATCTGTGGCGATTATGCCCATATGAATTCCAAGGCAATTCGTGTACGGAAAGCTCTAGGAGGCACAACACCACAAGACTGCACACGTGCTCCAGGTTGAAGTTGAGATTGTGGGATTCTGGCTTTTAAATTTTAGAGTAGTTTGCAATTCACTCTTGACTAGCTATTGTGGGATACTGAAAGCCAAGACAGTTTAACGAGTCTGAGGACCAAAGTGTCTTTTTTTCAAAATGCTCACATTGGAAGAGTGTTTTTTCTTTTAATTTTTTTCAAAAATAAGATGCATATCAGCTGCTTTCGGCTATCCTGAATACCTAATTGTAGATGCAAAGTGAACAATAGAAAAGACCCCTTCACAGACCTTTGCCCAAGTAGGCATATATTTCTGCAAGTTCATGGTTTCGCTGTATAAAATACCCAGCGGCTTTTCACACATGGATGTCGATTTAACAAAATGCCTGGGGTAGACTAAGTGACATCACAGATCCTTTGACAATAATGACTTCATAGGAAGTGACTTCTAAAGACTTTGGACCCTGAATCCTCCTAGAAAATGATGCCACATGACCATATCATTGATGACATTTTAATAGCTGGGGAGGCAGCCTTCTATCTGGTCCACCTCATGGTGGCCTGAGGTTTTGGGTACTTTACCAATACCCAAGCATAACGTGAAAAATCTTGGCATCTTTTTTGATGAACAGCTATCTTTTACTAGCCAGATTAAAGCCACGGTGGGCACCTGTTTTGGGTTACTGAGGCTGCTGAGGTGACCATGGGGCCCATACCCGAGTCAGAAAAAAACACGGTAATAAAGGCCCTTTTGGTGTCCAGGCTTTACTATTAAAATGTGCTATACATCGGGGTCCTAAAGGTAGATTGGGAATGCTCCAAAGAATACAGAATGCTGCAGCTCGGATGCTATTACATATTTCAAAATGGCATTCCATCAGGCCAGGTCTTGCTGCATTGCATTGGCTCCCTATTCAGCACAGAGTCGCTAAGATACTGAATCAGATGGGCCCTAGTTAGCTCTTCCCTTTGTTTGAATCATACATTCCTCCCAGGCATCTGAGATGTAGTTAAACAGCTTTGGCAGCGATCCCTAGAGTGCGCAGAGCGCGTCTAGGGGTGCTCTTTCAGATTATAGGCTGCCAAGCTGTGGAATTCCATGCCACTGAACCTGAGACTTGAACCTTCAGTAGTAAGATTCCGAAAGGATCTTAAGACTTGGCTCTTTTGGCAGACTCAGCTGACTTAGCTGCTCTTGCCTGTTTCTGATTGTCCAATTTCTACACAGTGTTAGTGCTTAGCGCGCGGACATTCCTTGGAGTAACCTGGTGCTCTATAAATCTATAAATAAAATAGCCGACGTCCAAAATTCCATAATAACTGCATGATTATTATAACAACGCAACACTGACCAAATGTCTCATTTAGATACCACATTTTTTAGGGAGATGACATTAAATGACACAGGAGGATTTGTTTCTTTCTTCAGAAAAAGTAATCTTCACAAAGATAACTCACTCAGGGACTCCGCCTGATTGCCTGCCAAACTCAGACCCACACCACTCCTGCCAATCTGGGAGCTGACATAATATGCCGGGGGAGAATTTGTTTCCATTTCTACAAAGTAGTAATCTTCAGCAAAGCCACATCACTCTGAGCTTTACCTTGTGGTCTGCCAAACTCTGAGCCACACCCCTCCCAGCAACCCATGCTAAGTACCTGAGAATCTTACCATATCCGACCAAGTGAACGGTCTTCATCTCTGGCTTTTATACACTATTGATGTTCAAGAAGATCTTCAAATGGCTCGCTACTAACACTAGCAGAATTGTCACCGAAGCCCTCCTCACCAGCAAGATGAAGTATGGCAATGCACGCTATGCCAGAATCACCGCTCAGCTGACCAGAAAACTCCAGATCATACAAAACTCAGTGGCTAGGCTCACCCTCAACCTCCCACCCCGTACTCTCATTACCCCACACCTCAAAGGGCTCCACTGGCTTCGAATCCACATACAAGCACTCTTCAAACTCCTTGTACACACATAAAAACCTTACACAACATTGGCCCTGCATGCCTCAACAATCACATAGAGTTCAGCAAACCAACCAGATCTGGTGGCTGGACCTTCTCCTACATTGCTCCTAAAGCCTGGAGTAACCTGCCCTGCACATCAGAGCCTCCTCCTCAGTTCCTGAATCCTGCAAGAAACTGAAGCCCTGGCTCCGCCCATACCACTTCTGCTTAAGTGCCTCGATACCCAGACGGATGAGATCTGTGCTGTACACATAACCTACATCATGAAAAAACTTGTTGTCCTGAAGAGTATATAGTGTAGTGCCACAAAACACAGAATAGCACTGGGAACCTAAATCATTTATAGCACAGACTATCCTGATTTTAATAATTATCCTAGACGAGTATTGATTAATCATAGGGAGATGGATGAGAAAGATTTAAAAAAACAATAGTAGATATTTCCATATGTATTAATTGATTTAGACTTTGTGTTGAATCTGAGCTATGTCATTAGTTTAAATTATTCCTTCTTCTTAATACATCTTGATTTGTGATTAGTTGCAAAGCATTATCATTTGTGTGAAACACAAAGGGGAATGTTTATTCAAACACATCCTTTTTCAAGTATTCATAATAATGAAACGTCTAAACAAATGGTTTAAACATGTGCCTGTTTTAAAAATAAATAATTTGTTTAATCAGAAGTGTGCATTGCACTGCTGAACTTCTTTATTTTTATAAATCCTAAATCATAGTAACTTGTTCTCATTGGAAGCTGCAGAAAGTAAACTGGTGATGTTTAAAAATGGTAGGGCACAATGTTTGCCCTGAATTGTTGCGAGCAGCAAAATAATAATTTTATTAATCTCTTGTACGGAAGTTAGTTTTCTGCCCAAGGAAAACTTAAAAGCACAATAAAGCTGTAGGCTCTCAAAAAGCACCAATTAAATATTCAGGTCTTTTCATAGTGAGCCAAGTCAGTGAAATCTGTCGTGCCTCACGATTTGACCCTATGTAATTAAAAATGTAAAATCTGTTCCCGCATATGTTTAGTATAACCCACATTGTGCTAGGACCAGCATTTCGTTATTAGTGCCCCTTCTGCCAAATGTACATACAATATACCAGCGTGAGACTTTTGTTAATATTATTGCCATCCATACACCATGGGTGACCCTTATGTCAAAAGTTACCTCTAATATGTCGGGCCAGCATTTTGCCATGGTTTGTTTCAAATTCCAAGTATTCTGTCTAGTGTGTCAGCTGCAGTATTTTGTCACATGTGTTTGTCATGTTAAGAACTGTTAGTTTTGACAGTACCATGATTTTGCCATGCATAAGTCTATAAGTCAAAAAATACCTTCAGTATGCCAAAACCAATGGTAGACTATAGTATAAAGGTAGACTCTATAGGATAACATAACATTCTCACGCACACTTGCTTACATTCACTCCCACTCTTCACTCTCTCATCATATTTATTCTCACTCATGTACATTCACTCACTCATTCTAATTTTCTTTCACTTTTACTCTCACACCCATTTTCACTCAGTCTCAATTATTCTCACTCACTCTGACTCATTGTCACTCGGTCGTTCATGGTCACTCAAATTTGTATTCTTACTCATACATTCTCACTCTTGTACTCTTACACTCATTCTCTGCTCACTCATATTGACTCCTTCATTCGTAATCACATTTACATTCACATACTCACAATCTCTCACACTTGTTTTACTTATCTAGTCTCACCCAGTCACTCTCACTTGCAGTCACATTTTCACTCACTCACTTACTCTGACGTTGTAATACTCCCACTCCGTTTGCAGTGGATCTCGCGTTTGCGAGAGTTTAAATTGTTGGCATTATAAATGACAATGCCTTTAATTTTCCTGTTTTAAAAACAACACTTACAAGGCACTGTCATTTAAGGTGCCAATAGCTCATACTCTTGTTAATGCGAGACCTATTGCATTGCAAATGCTTTTTGTACTGCAGTTTGCAGTACTAATTTGATGGAGTCCATTCCATTACAATACACAAATCAGTAGTACAGCCTAAATCTAAAGTGTTTATGGTCCAAATGTATCAAAGGGTTTTACCCATTCTGTGTCTATGGGAAAATGTGTTCATACATACGGCCCTATGTCACATCGGTCAAGTGATACAGTGTGGTGCTGTGGGAGCTGAGCTGAGTGGTTTATTCCCCTAATCTCATTAGGTACCATTCGGTGACCTTGTTTGTTTGTATTCTTAGACACATTTTCTTTCTTTTCCAGCGTCCGCCATGGGGAAGTCTTTATCGCACCTCTCTCCACGCCTGGCCAAGGAAGACCTGTGCGATGGCTATACTCCGAATGGCACCTGTGACCACTCTGGTCTGGTGACGTCAGACTCCCACGAGGACGGAAGGCACGGAGATGTGTCTCAGTTTCCCTATGTGGAGTTTACTGGTAGAGACAGCGTCACCTGCCCCACGTGCCAAGGAACAGGGCGAATTCCACGAGGTAGGATGAGGAGAATTAAGATGCATTTCTTGCATATTTTTAATTATGCTTAATTGAGCAGTGTGCCAAACCCCGTGTCTAGATTTGCACTTCAAAGGACAATACAGAATCCCTAGGCAACATATAGGTCACAAAACAATTGTAACAGACCTCAATTTGAGCACTGAAGCAAAATCAACTCAATGTACCAAACAATTGTAACAATATATCATTTTATTTTTATTACAAAATACTTAGAGGTGACTAAAGCTTCATCGAACATTGACTAAAACATATATGACAGATGACAGACCAATATGTCAATTGCTAATCCTAGAGATTAGATGCATATTACTAATGGAGAAGTGTGGCTCACTCACTGGTTAGGGGAGGTATACCCTGAAGCAGAGGTCAGACCCGGGACCAGGGTTCAATTCCGGACAGTGTCCACGGACTCGATAATTCTCACTTCGGTGCCTACTCGAATCACGGGTTCACACTCTGCAACTCTGGGCAATAGCTTGCTTAATCTCCACTACGGCCCCCCGCGGCGGGATGCCTGGCTTTCACCTTGGGGATGCCCAGTACAGGTTATCTCACAGGGAAAAGCCAGGACGGGTTCCCAATGCAAGTGGCGAGATGCCCAAGGGTAAGTCGAGCGCTATATAAGAACACACATACACACATACATACATACATACATAATGTTCCAGCTCTCAATGATGTTTTAGAAGTCTTGTCAATACACAATGTACATGAAAATGTTAATTTCATTGCGATAAACATCTCAAAGTATTGAAGGAGTACATACAGTCATACAGATAATACGCCACACTAATACAGAAAAAAGAACAAACATGCAATAGAATACATTAATGAGGCACTCGTTCTTCGAAGTATCACATACTTTGTGATGTTTATCGCATTGAAATGAACATTTTCATATACATTCTGTATTGACAAGACTCATAAAATAATATTTAGAGCTGGAACATTAGTAATATCCATCTAATCTCTGTGATTAGCAATTGACATATTGGTCTGTCATCTGTCATATATGTTTTAGTCATTGTTTGATGAAGCTTTAGCCACCTATTTATGGCTTACATCTTTTTATTGTATTTTCAAACAAAAGCACCACCTACAACCTACGGGCCGGTGGGAAAACATCATAGAAGGGGTAAGAAGAAGAAGAATACAAACTAGAAAGGCAGAGGGAGAAGGAAAGTGGAAGGGGGTGAAGAGACCAGCCCTAGCTATTGTCGTGCATGTCTAGTGGGTAACTTCTTCTGCTGTGTGTTCCTACTGTCGGGGTATCTTCAGGTCCTGGGAGGGATCGCTAGTAAGTCCAAGCACACGTAATGACATGGGGCTTGTAAGTTCGTTAAATTCAGTGCATAAAAACTCCAATGTGGATTTCCAGGTTTTATCAAAACGGGGGAGTCTGTGTGATATGCTGGCTGTTATCTTCTCCATTCCTACCACCTCCTATAACTTATGTAGCCAATCCAACCTGGTTGGGACGCCTTCCCTACCCCACCTGGTCAATATCACCTGTTTGGCTGCCCCCTAGGCTAACGTAATGGCTCTCCCCCTGCATGATTTCAGGGGGTATTTTAAGGCGTTTGGAAGGCCTAATAATATGTAACCATGGCAAGTCGGTGCCGTAGGCGGTGTTTATGTCGGGTAATATGGAATCCCAAAAGGTCTGTATCTTGGGGCATTTCCACAGCAGATGGGTCAAGGTGCCTATGTGGCTGCAGTAGCGCCTGCAGTGGTTGTCTGCCCCCTGTTTCCAGCGTGCCACCCTGTCTGGGGTGTAGTACCAGTAATGCTGTATTTTGATCAACATCTCCTTGGCTGCCCTGCTACAGGAGGAAACACAAGGAGTTTGGGGGTGGCAGGGTGGTGCAGCCGGAGGGTTTGCGTTACGTACAATATACAGGCAATATAGTCCTTGACCACAGCCAGTAAGCCCAGCCAGGACAGTGTGAGATGTCTCCATCTCTGGAGAGCGGTCCAAGTGTTGTTCAGTAAGGTACCATAGTTCTCGCGTACTGTACGATCAAGCGTAGAGAATATTTGGAGGTCCAGATAGGAGACACCTGAGTCGGCCCATCCAAAGGGAACTCCGCTTTTAATCGCCCTAGATCAGCACTAGGAATGGTGAGCCTAAGAGCTTGTGTCATGTGAATGTTAATCTTAAAGCCTGAGACCCGGCCAAAGAGAGCAAATTTCTGTGTGAGTGGAGGTATGGAGGTGTCAGGTTGAGTGAGTAAGAGCACCACATCATCAGCGTAGAGGGATATCTTGTGTTCCCTATCTCCCAAATAAATCCAAGTGGTTGGGACGTGTTGGCGAATAAAATTCACGCTCTGTTATGAGCCAATCAGCACCCTTCATTAAGAACGCGCCCTGGTGCAACAAGATGGGAAAAGCTGACCAATCAACGTTGGTCTTGCTAACAAAGGAGACAATTGGATGATTGAAAGGAAAAAGGGACTAAGGCCCGCAGCATAGCATGACCAGGCTACCGTAATGCTAACAACGTAATACGATGTAAATTGGCACGGTGGCCATTACAGAAAGGGGAAAAATGCGTCGATTCTCTTTATAACTGGCAAGAATCGGAGGCGTTATGGGGACCCCTAAGCGTTGGAGTACTGAGCCGAAACTAAAACCACCAGGCTTCACCTTAAAATGTCTTTATGTATATACCTAAAATTGATTTTAAGCAAGTATGTTTAACAGTGTCCGCCATTTATGACGTTCTACTATGTCGCGCGGAAGTGGGAAGTAGGTAGTCGGAAGCCACTACATTCTTAAATATTTAAAATTTTGTGAAAGGTTCCTTTATTAATTCTGAATTGACTGATTAAATTCTGTTCAGGAAGTATTTTATTTCCAGTAGCTCATTTCCCCTTCCCATTATAATACTTATCACGACTCCTGTTGAAATCCAAAGTGCCAGCAACCTTCCCGGTATTTCTATCTGCACCCCTAGTATCCTCCTGGGGAAGTGTGTTGCAAAGGGCACTGATACTCCTGCCTTCTTCCCTGGCATGGATGAAAAAATGTGGTGGTCAAACCAGCGAGACTGGGGGCGCGTCCAGTCTATGCGTTTCAAGTGGGGTTCCTGCAGAAGTCAGATATTGCACTTAATTTCATTGACGTAGGACAGGAGTGGCCTTCGTTTCGCTGGAGAGTTAAGGCCCCGCACTTTGAGGCGCACTATTAAAGTGTTAAGGGGTGCTATTAAGGCGTTGTGATGTATGTGCATCAGGCTAGAATTCCCCTCTCTCTCAACCTTCTGTTGTCCCTTTTGCTTGGCATCTGCTTGATGGTGTGTGTAACTCAAGTCTTCCCAGTTGGAGAGTACATAGCTGTGTGCCAAGGATGTGCTCGTCCCTTCCCTCACGGTGCATGGGGAATGATAAGCTCCAATCACAGGTTGCGTTAGCCCAGCCATGGCAGAGTGACCCTCCTTCACCTTTCCCCACCCGAACTTATACCATGTAGAATTTATAGGGAAGCCCTGTGTGTGATGTAGTCTGAAATCCCCACTCAACTTCAGTTTCATTCTCCCCGAGCCCTCGCAGCATTCATCTCTAGGAAGCCCCCGCTAGTTCTCGGTTCCTGGCTGCGGGAGGGGGGGGATTGCGCCAAAGAGACGCGAAAGGAAAAGGAAGTGTGAGAAATACCTATGAGAGAAGAACATATAATGTGACATCAACAAAAGGACGGCCCATCCTTGAGCCATGGGTCTATCTGGCAGGTGGCGGCGCCGCACCATCTGGTCTTATAATGGGTGGAAAGCAGGCTCTGCTGCACTGGCCGACCTCATTTCTCGTCCCACTTCCGCTTTCAACCGACCTGCTTCTGTAATATGGTAGAAGTTTCTGGGGCCTCTTCATACTGCTGCTTGATCTCCATCTCTGGCTTGCAGCTGCTTAATAAGTGCCTCTTGCTTCTTCTGGCTTTCTTTTACTGAGGGTCGTGTGCTTGAGTCCTTCCCGATGCGGCGTCCTCTTCTCCTTTTCGCTGCCTGCTCTGCTTCTTCCTCGCCCGGGTGCTTGTCCCCCAAATCACCTGCCACAAAGCCCACTCCCCGGGCTTTCTGTGCTTCTTGAAGGGACCTCACTGCATGCGTTTCTTTATCCAATTTAAAGAGTAGCTTGAAGGGATGTCCTCACCTGTAGCATATCTCATGGTCCCGCAGGAAGGTAGTGACAGAGTGCAGGGACCGGCGGCGCTGGAGCGTTAACTGGGAGAGGTCTTGATTAAATGCCCACCTGCAGGCCCTCGAATTTGATGGTCGCCTTGTCCCGAGTGGCTGCCATTATAACTTCCTTCTGTCGATAGGAGTGCAGGCACGTGAGGATATCTTGGGGTTGGCCTGGGTTCTTTGCCGCTCGACCTGCCCTGTGCGAGCGATCCAAAAAATCTCCTAATCTGCCAACGCTGGGGCAACATGTTGGAAAAGCCGGATCACAAAGTCCTCCAGCTTGCTTGCATCTGCGCGAAGAGGGACTCTTTTGATACGTAGATTCGAGCGCCGAGACCTGTTTTCCAAATCTTTGAGGCGCAAGCATAGCTTTTCATTGCTGTCTCGCACGTCTATCAGCTCTCATGCATGCAAGTGAAGTTCTTCTTCCCTACCGTAGCCTGCCTTTTCCAGGTTGTCCACGCGGGCTCCCAGCTCTTCAATGTCCTTTCGGATCAGCTTCAAATCCGTGGAGACCTCCTTACGCAACGCCGCAAAATCATCCCGCAGCGAGGTAAACAGTTGCTTCGTGATCGGTTCTTCTGTTCCTTATTCAGCGTTGCCAAGGTCTCCTTCCCGGGACTGAGATGTGGCAACTCTGTGGTTTGTCCTTCCGGCCGCTTGCCCCCCGGAGGTCTTTGATATTGGTCTCTTTTTTTGGTGCGGCTGGACGTCATTCTAGTAGCTTTGGTGTGTGCTGAGTGACACCTAGGCTGTTCCCAATTTCTTTGAGTATGTTTGCCCTCGGGTGCAAGCGACTGGACGGCTTCACTGCCGCCATCTTGGCCACTCCCCCTAGCCACCTTTTTAAAGTATTTTGTAATAAACCTAAAATTACATATTTTTATAGTTGTTTGGTACATTGAAATGATTTTGCATCACTTCTCAAATTGAGGTCTGTAATAATTGTTTTCTGACCTATATGTTGCCTAGTATTTTATTTATTTATTTATTTAAACAGTTTTATATAACGCTGGCTGGACCCAAAGGTATCAGAGCTCGACAATGTTACAGCACAGAAAAACAATTGCATGATACATCAAATATATATGAAACCTTAAAAGGAGAGAAGGAGAGACAAGAGGGAGGAGGTGAGGGGGAGTGAAAGGGGACAAGACCGGGGAAAGAAGGAATGAGAGACTGGGGGTGGGGAGACATCCCAGAAACAGAGTGGGTAGACGACGGCACGAGGAGGTAATCAACTGCCAGTTTCCCCTAAAGCTCGCCAAGTAGCTCCAACGGTCATCAGGCAAAGGGATAGACCGAGAGGATATAAGGAAAATTACAGAAAAACAAAGAGGAAGTGGTGTGTGTGAGACAGGGAGATGGAAAGAAACTGTGCCGAAAGTCCGGCTGGGTAGGTGACGGTCAGGGGGTGAACCAAGGACAATTTCCTCTTTAGCTGAACAGAGCAGCTCCACAGGGCATCGGACATGGTGCTCTGACTCTGCAGTCGAGAGAGAGCTAAAGTGCACTCAGGGACTCGGGGGTAGTCGGTGCATGGTGGGGGGGGGGGGGGTGAGAGGCATGGCCCCAGAGTTTTATGGGTGTCGTCTTGAGGTCAGGCGTAGTCCTGGTAGGGGTTATGTCAGGAAGAAAATCAGGAGGGGTAAAAACAGTCACCACTGGCGGCCATGTTAGGGTCAGGCACCCTGGGACCCTTTTCAAACCATGAGCGTGCAGCATAACTTTGCGGGCGGGTGGGGAGTGCCAGTATCTCATTAGTTCTTTAAAATAAAAAGATACAAGACATTCCCAGGCGCTCGGGAGTAGAGGTGTCTCAGTAAGCGCATTGGGACGCATCTCCAAGACGGTAGGCAGCGCGGTAGGAGCCGCCATCTAACTATGTGCTGGGGAAGAGGGAGTGGGCGCTCACCTCAATTCTGGGCAAAAGTGTCTCAAAGGGCATGGGAAAGTCTCCGGTATGTCCGCTGCAGCAGCCAGGTGCCTTCCGCACGCAGCTATCGGACCACACAAGCGGAGGGAGGCTCACAACATGCCTGATGTACAGGACTGCGCCTACGGTGTAATAGAATACATTCCATTGCGGGCGCCCATCAGAGATGCGGGATGGCAGATTCTGTATTGCCATTTGCATTTTCCATGTCCTAGGAATGCTTATTAGTTACAGGGGGTCCATATTTTCGCATTAGAATTGTACTTCATGTATGCTTCTTGGAAGTTGTTTGCAAATTAAAGTTTTTTGAGTGCCATTGCTTTAAAGGGATTTATTCTGGTAATATAGTCTTTTGCTTAACCTAGCAAAACATTCCACGTGCTTTTAAAGATCTCGAAAGATTTGCTGATAGGGAAAAGGTCGAAACCACTGATGCCTTGTGGGCATTATATACACTGAGCAGGTGTTCTGGCTGTATTGAATACATCTTTATGATTGTCTACCGAGCGCATAACTTTCTGCACTTTGGTCAAATTGTTTCCTCCCAGAATACAAATAGGGGAAGAAAGGGGGATGGGGGCGGGGGGCGGGGCCCTTCAGAGTCAGATCTGGATATGCAAATACCATGCCCACACTTCCTGCTTAGTTGAAAAGAGGCTGTTTTCAAAGGATATTTATGAAAGATAATTTGCACTTCAAGGCCTCTCTCTTTTCCATGCAACGGTTGCAGAGTGCTGCTGCTGCATGTATGTCAGTAAGTCATTTTAGATGGTCAAGTGGATTAATACACCTGCTTTCACGGCGTTTCCATCCAATGCAAGCAGGGGTTCACTGCAACTGTGTTTTCCAGGGCCTTTAAATCCTCAAGAGAGAGTTCATGGCAGCAGTGTCCCCTAGTGTCTTTCATCCTAAATAAAGACTTATTGGAATGTTGGAGGTGCCTTTGCTCACTACATTTTTCTAGCTCAATCATAATGCCCCTCCCTTTATGCTTATTCTCCCAAGGGTGCGTTCCTGATATCCACGCCTACTGTTATTTGCTTGGCCTTGTCCCCGTTTCATCTATTGGAGTTTATGTAGGAATGACGGAACCGGCCTGGAGTAGTTACATATGTTGCCAAGACACACCTTTTCAACCTAGAACAATAATCTTTAAAAAATAACCTCTGTGGTTGCACCTACGTGTTGTAATCTTGTACGCACTTCAGTCCTCCAAATCATGGCATGGAAGCTGGCAAACGTTTGCCTCAACTCTGCAGATACCTGCATTAACTGCAACTTGAGTTTGGAACCACTCACATTTTTCTAAATAATGTCGAATGATTCTTTCAACTCCAAAAGAGGCTTCAGGTTTGTGTCAGAAAAACACTGAGTATGAAATGGATCTTTTCATCAGGAGGAGGATGGTGACTGTCGGCTCCCTCTTGACTGAAGTTCTCATTTAGTGAATGTTGCATTTGCTCAAGATGGATCCCATAATCCCGAGTGTCCGTGGAAGGACCGCGATCCACCGCAGCACCACTTCTGTTTCACTTGAGCACATTTCTATTCTTCTCGATAATTGCAATGACTCCTGACTGACTTTCTTAATGGACTGAAAAGTCTTAAAAAGTAGGCAATAAGGGATGAAGTATCTTAAATATATAATGTGGAAGAGATTTAAGTTCAAATTCCTCCAAGTCACTTTCTTTAACAGAATTAGAGGAGCGCTTGAAAGCAATGAAATTGATATTTGCTATCCGTGCACTCTGATGGATGTGGACCTGTTTAGACCCAATCCGGAGCCAATGGGACCCTTGAATGCATACTTCTGGCTACAGTCCCTTATTCCCATTTTTCAAACAGTGAACAGCGTGGATCCTGCTTAGCATTGCCTAATATCCCTGAGCGATGTAACATTCAACATGTTGGAAATTGTTTACTTCTTGAAGTAGAAGTGGTTTGAGCCAGAAATTGCTTTGGCCAACATGCCATGGGGATTCCAACATGGACTTGCAAACTGGGAGTACTCTCTGACGCGATCACTTCCATCGCGAGGACGGTTTTAACTTCAAGAATGGATGTGTGATGTATCTCTAAGGATAAGATTTCTAATAGCATAGCTAGCGTACAGTCAATAAGAAGACGACACTGGCTCAAAAAGGGATTTTGGGATCAGTAATTTGAAAGAATCTATGAAGGTTTATCATATTAATAAACCAAAATACAGAAGACAAAAATATGGATCAGTTTAATATCACTCACATAATAGAGGAATTCAGTTGTCACAAAGGCTCTCACACATTGAAATAAATGCAATAACGAGTAAAAATCAGAAAAATAGCATTAGTCCCAAATGTGCAGCAAAGTGACAGAGATTCGGACAGCTTCAATCAATCAATCAATCAGTGACACTTATAAAGCGCGCTACATACCCGTAGGGTCTCAAGGCGCTGGGGGGGGGGGGGGGTGCCGCTACTGCTCGAACAGCCAGGTCTTCAGCTTCTTCCTGAAGGAGAGGTGGTCTTGGGTCAGGCGCAGGTCGGACGGGAGGGAGTTCCAGGTCTTGGCGGCCAGGTAGGAGAAGGACCTTCCTCCTGTAGTCGCTCTTCGGATGCGGGGGACGGCGGCGAGGGCGTGGTTGGCTGATCGGAGGTGGCGTTGGGGAGCGTAGAAGTTGACTCGGCTGTTGAGGTAGCTCAGGCCTTGGTCGTGTAGGGCTTTGTGTGCGTGGGTGAGGAGGCGGAAGGTGATTCTCTTGTTGACGGGGAGCCAGTGGAGGTCTCTCAGATGTCCGGAGATGTGGCTGGATCGTGGGATGTCGAGGATGAGTCTGGCTGAGGCGTTTTGGATCCGCTAGAGTCTCTTCTGGAGCTTGACGGTGGTCCCGGCGTAGATGGCGTTGCCGTAGTCCAGTCGGCTGGTGACGAGGGCTGGGTGACGGTCTTCCTGGTCTCTGTGGGGATCCACCAGAAGATCTTCCGTAGCATGCGTAGGATGTTGAAGCACGCCGAGGAGACGCTGTTGACTTGCCTGGTCATGGAGAGGGAGGAGTCCAGGATGAAGCCCAGGTTTCGTGCGTGGTCTGTCGGTTTGGGTGCGGTGCCCAGGGCGGGAGGCCACCAGGAGTCGTCCCAGGCGGAGGGTGAGGAGCCCAGGATGAGGACCTCCGTCTTGTCCGAGTTCAGTTTCAGGCGGCTGGTCGTCATCCACTCGGCTAACTCTTTCATCCCTTCGTGCAGGTTGGCTCTGGCGGCGGCGGGGTCGTTGGTCAGGGAGAGGATCAGCTGGGTGTCGTCGGCGTAGGAGATTATGCTGAGGTGGTGTTTGCGTACGATGGCCGCGAGGGGGCTCATGTAGACGTTGAAGAGGGTGGGGCTCAGGGATGATCCTTGGGGGATGCCGCAGATGACTTCGGAGGCCTCTGACTTGTACGGTGGTAGGCGGACTCTCTGTGTTCTTCCGTCGAGGAAGGAGATGATCCATTCCAGCGCCTTGTCCTGGATTCCGATGTTGCTGAGGCGCCGTACTAGGGTGTGGTGGCAGACCGTGTCGAATGCCGCGGAGAGGTCTAGGAGGATGAGGGCCGCTGTTTCTCCATTGTCCATCAGGGCTCGGATGTCATCGGTGGCGGCGATGAGGGCGGTCTCGGTGCTGTGTTTGGCTCGGAAGCCGGACTGTGAGGGGTCGAGGGATCCGTTCGTCTCGAGGAAGGCGGCCATCTGCTTGTTGACGGTCTTCTCGATGACTTTGGCTGGAAACGGGAGAAGCGAGATGGGGCGGTAATTCTTGAGGTCGGTGGGGTCCGCTGTTGGTTTCTTGAGTAGAGCGCTGAGTTTGGCGTGTTTCCAGCTTTCAGGGAAGATGGCGGTGTCGAAGGAGGTGTTGATGATGTCTCGCAGGTGGGGTGCGATGACAGCGTCGGCCTTGTTGAAGACGTGGTGAGGGCAGGGGTCGGTCGGTGATCCGGAGTGGATGGAGTTCATCGTGCGGATGGTGTCTTCGGTGCTGATCGGGGTCCAGGCGTGGAGGGTGGTGGTGGGGGGGGGGTGGCTGGTCGGTCGTGGTGTGCGTTGGTTGGTTGTTGAAACTGCTGTGTATGTCCGTGATCTTGTTGTGGAAGTATGAGGCGAGGGAGTTGCAGAGGTCTTGCGATGGGGTGATGTCGTTGTTTCCTGCGCTGGGGTTGGAAAGCTCTTTCACGATGTTGAAGAGTTCCTTGCAGTTGTGTGCGTTGTTGTCCAACCGGTCCTTGAATGCTGTTTTCTTGGCGGCGCGGATCAGCTGGTGGTGTTTCCGGGTGGCAAGTTTGTAGGAGGTCCTGTTGTCCGGTGTCGGTTCCCTTTTCCAGACTTTCTCGAGGGCTCGGCAGTTCTTCTTGGAGCTCTTGAGTTCGTCGGTGAACCATGGGGCCTTCTTGCTGCCGGGTCTGCTAGGTGGGGTCCTCAGCGGGGCGAGTTCGTCCGTGCAGTTGCTGATCCACTTCGTGAGGTTGTCGGCGGCCTGGCTGGGGTTCGCTGAGCTGGCAGGAGGGTGTTGGCTCAGGGAGGTGGCGAGCTGGTCTGCTGTGATCTTGTTCCAGCTTCTGCGGGCGGTCTGTTGCTGGTGTTGGTGGGTCGTCTTTCTCTTGAAGGTGAAGTGGACGCAGCTGTGGTCCGTCCATTGAAGCTCTGTGGCGTGGCTGAAGTCGATGTCTGTGCTGGATGAGAAGACGGCGTCGAGTGTGTGTCCGGCGAGGTGGGTGGGGGTGGACACCAGTTGCTTGAGTCCCAGGTTGGCGAGGTTGTCGAGCAGGGTGCTGGTGTTGTGGTCGTTGTTGTTCTCCAGATGGAAGTTGAGGTCTCCCAGGAGGATGTAGTCAGCGGAGGGGAGGGCATGCGGGCTGACGAAGTCGGCGATGTCCTCGCTGAATTGCGTGCGTGGTCCAGGGGGTCGGTAGATCAGGGTGCCTCTGAGGGTGGTGTTCGGGTTGGTGTGGATCTGGAAATGCAGCTTCCTTATTGGAGACTAAAAAGATCTCGCTCACCCACAAATTCAGGGGTCTTTTATAATGAATTTCACTATGGAAATCAATGAAAGTTTGTATATTCAGCATTCAACGACACATGTTTAACAAATCACAGTACATAATTATAAAATGCCATATAAACCCACAATCCGTGTGTAAAAGTCTTCCTCTGAAATACTTATGACGGTCGAACTGTGACTTCCCTGGTCTCATGGCAAAAAAATCATACTTCCTCAACTACAATGAGTCATTGGTGTTGACCTGTGATTTCATAATGCCTGCTGCCAGCAGCCGGATTACAATGAAGGCCACAGAGCATTTTTAGTGCTGCGAATTAAATAAGGAGAACAGGTATCACGTGACTTAATAACAAAGTCTGTAATTGTCAGGTCGAGTCGAAGGTACCATTGTAAAAGTGCCTGTGGGGGTGTAGTGGGAAGGGGGTAGTTGGAAAGTTGAGGATTACTTTCTAATCGTTGCTGCAGATGTTTGCCATGCTAGGAAAATTGGGTGAACCACCCTGTTTTGAAGACTATTTTAGGATTGACTTTCAGCAGCTCACTACATCAATGCATATTCAATTATTTCCAGTGTCTCCTTGGATCACGCTTTTTGTTTTCACGTCTTGGCCTGCATCACATGGTTAGTCAACACTGTTTTTTTTTCTTGCTGTAATTTCAGTTGAGCAATGCATGCGTCTAAAAATAGGTACTTGCTCCAGCAGCTGTTGACATTTATTGAATTAATGAAGTAGCTTCCTCGATTTAATGAAAATAATAGTACATCACATTCTTTACATGTGCGTGTTTTTCTCACTTGTTTGCCACCGGAGCGTATGTAATTTCCTGAATTTATTATTTATTAATAGTGACACTGAATGTGTGGATCAAAACACATCCTTTTTTGTCCTGGGGACAAAGACCCGTTTTGTATGGCGGTGTCCCCTGGATATAGGTAGCATGTCACCCAAAATATATTTCTCATCCTTAAATTCCAGTGCAATAATATTTTACTTAACGAGTTTATCAATGCACGTTTTTGAACCACAGACCTATATTTTTTGGTTCATCAGACCTGCAACCTTAGTTGCTTAACAGGAAATAAGATGGTGATTGAATTATAGTTTTAAACGTCTATCAGCTTTTAAAACCCGGATTGAGTGCAAGGGCAGGACAGGCAGGTCTCCCAAGTAATGGAGGGGTTTTATCTGAACCTTTGCACAGTGAGTTTAAAAATTCTGGAAAGTGAGTCACCTAAAACAGAGTTGGATGGATGCACAAAATAACTAAGGGAAGCCATGTAAAATTGTGTGATGAACAGGTTGGTAAGAAATACATATTTATTGAGAAACGCAAGGTTCTTTTCCACACTTGTAAAAATATTTCTAGAGTGCATTACTCGCCCTACAGTGATGGTCCAAAAGGGGGTGGTGATGGACGGAGCATCTGAAACAATCAAACACTCACACCCAGTCAAAAGATCTGGGTTTAATCCATCACCGTTCTTTAGCCCACTCTGCCACCCCAGTTCAGACATGGATATATGCAAATCAGTCTGACCCTGTGCCTCATGGGAACAGTCCAGCCCGAACTGCCAAGCCATGTCTTCACTGGACCGGAAACAAGCTTTCGAGGACCGGTTTCTGGCATTCCAGCCGTCTTCAGCCCGGCTTGCTTGAATCCAGTGGCAAAGTGAGCACGGGACTGTTGAATGGTTAAAATCTACCGACTCCATTGCATCAAGACAGGCAGGAAGCTGCAACACCCACAATCACAAAGCCCAAAAAATAGTTTCAAAACATTTCTGATCACAGTGATGTTGCTAAAATCTCATAATCCCATGTTCACAGTCTTTTGGAGCACGAGAGAAAGGGCTGGGGAAGTATAGCTTCTTACTGGATACCCTTGGACTTGTAAGTAAATACCCGTCAGAAATTGGGTTATTAATTCGGGAGGGGTTGACCCCTACCGACTTACTAAATACACCTGGTTACGTCAAAATATACTTGCGAGACTATGATAGTTATGACACAAGCAGCAGTCAATTCCCAGAGAAGTACATGTTTAGATCAAGCAGTACTAGCAATTTTAAAGGAAATAACCTAATGCAATAAAATGGCCAAACCAGCTTAGAAGATTATTGACAATTCAATCAACTAAAAGACACCAAGATTATGAATAAGATAAGGGTAACCAGAAATATGAATTTAAACATTTTTACGACTATAAAATAAATCTAGGAAAACTAAAGTGTGGTTGAAATGTAACAGTTTGCACATGACCAGGATTTAGGGAATTTCGGGCTAACTTCAATGGAGCAGAGGTCAGATATACTAATCAGGTTATTCCAGTCATAGTTTGTACCATTGGACTAAGGGCCTTATTTGGTGAACTGGATACTCTGTCACTTGGCAGGTGTCCTGTCTGCCATATTACAGGTGCATCATAGCCTATGGGACTTGTAATGCAGCAGACAGGATCTCCGCCACATTTGACAAGGTATTCCTTTTGCCAAACTCTAAATAAGGCTCCTAGTCCCTGAACTGGACAACAGGCTACTTTAGGCTGGATCCATCCTACATGGGCCTTGCTTAAGCTCTGTTGAACAGTGAGCACAAGACCCACGTCTGGGCATAACAGGCCCTAGTGATTTCTATGGCTGAGATTATTTTAAGCATTTTTCCAGTCACGTTCTTGTTGCCTCAAAGACCAGAAAGGATGTACGGCGAAACAATGCATGCCTTTATACCACATCCTTTACACACAGTGCGTTTACAATGCAGTGCCTTCAGTACACATGCCTTTAGCACACATGCCTTTACGACGCAAGGTAAGTATATGGTAATGTAAGAGAAACATTATATATATATATATTTACACACACACAAACACGGTTAGTAATTGTAACCCACCTCTTTTTAAAATATAGTTTTCCCCTTTTTTGGTCGAGCCTGGGCAGTGCACGCGCTGCTCTGGGAGTCCTGTTGTAATCTAGACTTTGACTTGAAGCTTCTCCCATCTTTTCCATTCATCCCCGTCCCTATCCTTCATATTTGCCTGCTTTTGTTTTTTCTTCAGCACGCTTAATTTGTCCTGCTTTATGGTGTTTCGAGTACTCCCTGCAGACTGCCTCTGCTACATGTTATCTTATACTTTTTTTAACATGCATTCCTTCGTGCACCATTTTATTTTTTGGGGGTCTGACTCAGCTTTGTGTATCCGCACTGCACCTGCTTCAGGAACGCCGCACTTGAGTTTTCAAAGGAGTACATTTTATTAGAATCAGTGCAACTGCCACTGTACTTTATCGCGTTGGTAACCACGTTTCATGTAGAGCACGCAGTCATCCTCCCCCTCCTTCATTATGCACCCCCCACCGCCTTCTCTGTGCCCTCCCGCTTGACGCAGTGAAGATATTGTCTGCTTTTATTAGTTACAGGTTGTTTTTTAAAGACAGGAGATAAAGTGATACTGCCCAGAATCACAGGATGGTGAAGCCAAGCTGAGACTCAAACCCTTTGTTCCTTAGTTCCAATGTCTGCTGCTCTGACCATAGTGCCACATCCTTCCCCCCCCCCCCCCCCTCGCCCCGCCACCCCTCCCTACTCCTCCTCCTCCACTCAAGATGAGCATAAAAAGCACAGGGCGCTGCAAACCGATGTTTACACAGTTAGGGAACCACTAATAAATAGTACTTTGCAGTATGCTCATCTGAATTCTACACCGCTCCGTGTTGTCAGACCTGCAGTGATTGCCCTGTGCCTGAAATGGCAGTGTAACCTCACGTTCAAGGCGTCTAGTAATAGAGCAGGTGGGAGACGAGGATGTTGCAATGCAGTTGTTTTAGCGGAGTCCGTGAGGTGAGGGTCGTTGTCTGATCTGACAAGCAGAGACCGCACCGAACAGCCCGGGGGTTTGTTTGCACGCATTAACAAGCTTTTACGTATGGTGGGAGTCAGTTGTCTTCATTGAGTTGTGGGATGCAGGCTAATGCATTTCACACTCCCTTTACCAAGACTGGAAGAAACTGTGTGCATTTCAAGTGTTACACCGGGTCAGACTGCCCACAGCTTCGGTCCTGCACTTGTTTTCTGCTGAGTTCGCAGCTGGCAGCAAAGGTGGCTGACTATCTCTCCCTTTACAATGATTGCGGCCTCTAAGTGGTGCTCACTGGGAGTGTGTCTGCACCTTTGTAGTTCTGTCTCCGTCCTTTTGCTGTTCTACTCTAGAGGCAGGGCTCGAGTCGGGGTACCACGCAGGTGGACAGCGTCCCACCACTTATTTTACTGGGTGGACGCCGTCCCCCCTGCCCAAAAGCTGGACTTCACTCTTTGGCCTCTCTGGCGGCTCGACAGCCTGGCAATTAGAGCGCCGAGCTGAAATCTGTCGATGCGTAATTACAGGTGAGACTTTGTATTGGGAAACAAATCGGCAGCCTCTTCCAAACAGCGGCAATCAGTTTTTGTGTAATTGTTTGTGACGGTTTTTCAGCTGATCTGCCCTGCGTTTCACTTTGGCACCAGGCCTCTGGCGTGATGTGGGGTACGGCAGGTTGCAGACTCATCTAAAGGCATATGAATACCCATGAGATTGCTGTTGTGACGTCACTTCCGGTGACCGCGTCCCCCCACTTCTTTTTTTAGGACTTGTGCCCTGTCTAGAAGGTCCTTGCCCAGAGTTTCAGCACAGCTGAACCCAGACTCTCCCGAGGTCTGGCAAAATTTAAAAACTGCGGCTATATCCAGAAATAGATGGTAAGAGAAAGTATCTCTTTAAAAGAGGGACAAATGATATGCACTTATTCGGAAGAAGGTGTGGGAGGAGTAAGAGGGGAAATAAAATAGTGCGACTTGCAGGTTACAGTCTCCGATCTACGTTAGATAACTGGGAGCGTTGAGAGTCTGCTGCAGTGATCAGCATGTAACAGACCATAACACTCATAACAAGGGAAGTAATATGCATGGCTCCAATAATGTGCGTGTCGCTGTAGCAAATCTGTGTGTTTTTTAGACTAGTGCTGTCGGGAGCACCTTCCACCCCTCAGCTGCGCAGTACTTTGTAAAAATGCACACCTTTGTGTTGCACAAATAGGATACAATTTTACAGTGCTGTAAAAGACACGTCTCTGATGTTATCAGACACACTTGCATTAAAGCTGCTGTTTCATATAAACATTAAAGCATTGCGCCTCTGACACTGCATTCAACAGAAAACAATGCCGGAACAACACCCATTAGTAGGCTGCATTAAGGGTGTAGTACCTTATGTGGCTAATGGGTATACATTCAGAACTCCAGAGGGAAACCTAGTAACAGCCTGTGGTACTGCCCCTTTCCTTGCTTCGTGGATTTTCTCTTATTGCTTATGATACAGTTACATCTTTCCTCTTTCTTTTAAAGCACTATTCTTACCACCCCTACTTTCCACTCTTTTCTCTCCATTCTCTTTCCTTCCTATCTCTTTAGATAGATGCACTGCGTATGACATCACATATGTGATGGTGTGAGTGGGTGTATGACAGGCTTTATGGGGGTGTGAGTGTTTCTGTGGATTATGTCATCAGTGATATCATTTGAGATGTCAACAGTGATGTCACTGACCATATTATGAGTGATGCAATGTGTGAGGTCCTAAGCAGTGTATTGTGGTGGCATAAGTTGTAGTTAGCTCATGTAACTATAACTGTGGGATTTCTACGGTAGGGTTTTGTGTGTGTGAAATCTGAGCCTAACTATAACGTCCCTGTAACCTTTTGTTTTTTCAGTGAAAAACTCTCTATCCCATGAAATTATGGCATGATGATTACTATAGCTACTGTGCCTTTTATAGCTGTAGACACTTCACATTATATTGGACCCTTTGTTTACTTGATGCTCCTTAGGCATCAACAGAGTCCAGTGCACTGTGGGTCATCCACCCAATCATTATATCCTTAAGCTAGCAAAGATGTTTTCACTGCTGGTGGCATTGAAGATGGTGAGAAAATGGGTTGTTGGTTTGAGAGTGTGTGTGTGTGGGGGGGGGGGTTAAACCCTGCTCATGTAACAGTCACAATCCTTGTCTATGTGAACTACAAAACAAATTACAAAATTAACTTGTGCTAAACCCTCTGGTAGATTGGCACACAAGCACATTTATGTAGCACTCCAACAGTCCTAACGTGAAAAAACAACAAGAGAAATACCACACCAATTTAGAAAAACAGATTAAAATGTAATAAATTATTTGATACTAAACCGACAAAAATGCAATTCGTAGAAACTGAGATGTGCAATTTCAGATATTTGAGGTAAGTATAGAGCCTAAAAGCACAACTGGCCATTTGCGGCAATTTGGTTGTGAAAGATTGGGTGTAAGGAACACGTTCATGCCAACCGCTATTGAGTATGGTTGGGATACGGGGACCAGGTTAGTCCCACTGAAAAAGTTACTGCCTAAAATCCAGCGCAAAAAGTTCTGGTCGCCGTGGAGGAAGACGTGAGGAGGAGAGCGAGCGTAACAGATGGTTATTACTGTTGCACAAAGAGCATGCCGGTGTCACACATGACATCACTGTGGTGTGAAGATCCTGTTGGGTATTTCGGACAGCCTTTGCTAGAGCTTCATGTTGCCAGTCGCCGCTGGTGGTCGCTGTAACTCAAGGAGTCTGGTTCACTGGAACCACATGATTGCAGGTGGCAAGATTTTGCCGCAAACAGATCTATTCACATTCTCGAGGAGCACATCATTTGAGGCTTTCTCTTTTTCTTGAAGGAGCTCACCTGATGCCACAGCAAGGATCCAGAACTGGGAGGCACTCCTTGGAGATCAGGGACCTACTCCAGGGGTCAGGCAGGTCCAGTGCAGCAGGTCAGAGGGGAATGGCAGGGAGTCCTCTGGAGCAAGTTGTACACAGTTTCACAACAAATTCCATAAACTTTAGACAAAGTTTACTGCAAGAATTACTCAAATACAATAATATTGCTCATGGAAATCATTTATCTAAAGCCTCAATTTGAACAGTCAGAAACATGAATTCCCATTGTCATAATCACATTTAATATCAGTAAATAAGAACATTTGACCACACAATATCATACAGATGCAATAAGAACATTTGATGGTTGCCTAGGGAAGGAATGAGAAAAATCATGAGAAAAACCGAGATTCAGCATTTTGATCATACAAACCAAAATATGCAGAAATGAAGCACAGAGTGCCTCAGACAGGAGTCGGCCAACCCTTCAGCCAAAGGGTTATTTCCTGCACACTTTAACAGCCTATAAAATACAAGTTCCAGGTCAGTTAGGAAAGTTCAGTTCAATGGTTTGGCATTAAAGGGAAATCAAAGTTTAGTCAGACAGCATGCCAGGCAGGGAAATAGACAAGCATTGTAAATGCAATAGGTCTCGCATTTGATGGAGTTGGAGCTATTAGCATTGTAAATCACAATGTTTTTTACTTGTGTTATGGAGTGTATGTATGTGGTGTGCTGTAGAATTATGTTGGTAGGATTGGATTAGTTGTGTAATTGTGAGGAGTGGAAATGTGTGGATTGGGATTCTGTAGATACTAATTATCTGGACTTGAATGTATTGTAATTCTGTGGAGTGGAATTTTGTGTTGTGGAGTGGTATGTAGTGGAGTTTAATTACGTGATATGCTGTTGATGGCTGCCTTCCATTGTACAGGACGCCTATAAGTAATATTTATAAAAATACATGATGTAAATAGCTAAACATGATTGCGCTTTGTAAGGATATGCCCTCCCCACCTTAATAAAACAAAGAACTCTTCCCACTGTAATACAACAAAGAACTATGTTGTGTGTCTTTTTTTTGTAGAACTTTGCACAGGATGCCTATTACTTAGCGAGTCAAGTAGCGCTGTTGGAAAGGAAGTTCCCTGTATCGCCTCAGCCCTTTAAAAACAATGTTTTGTAGCGTAATGCCATACTCCGTACCAATGTACTGCACTTCGAGATCTTACATGCTTCACCAGTGCACTGCAGTTAGACATGTTATAGGTGCCATCGCGCACTGCACTCTGATATGTTACATGAACAATCAGTGCACTGCAGTCAGGTGTTATAGGCATCACTGTGCAGAGTTGTTCTGCTTTCATAAATGTCACACGCACCAACAACCTGCCATAATGTGATCCCTGCCCTAATTTTAGTTAATGTGACCCCATTCCCACTGTCCTACAATCTCAGGCATTCCAGTGTAACCGAACGCTATGTACAAGCGCGGCTGGGAAGATGCGCCCAACTGTTAGTGCAGTTACTGCCTCTAAGTGATGATTCACCAGAATGGCTGCCCCTCAGGCAGTCCCAGTACTGTCTGTATCAACACTTCCCACTTGCTGGCGCCGTTAACACTGGTTTGTGTTTGAAGGGCTGCATGCATTCCCTAAGAACAGATTCAGCAATTTCTGGGAGGGTGGGCCTGCCTGCTTGACCTCTGGGCCTACTCCTTGCTGTGGTAATAAGCGGTGTGCCCCTCCCGTACTTGGGGGACTTTAATCTGGCTTCAAAATGATTCAGGTGGAAATAGGTTATTGTTTTCTCCTTTTGTTGTCCTTCAGTTCAAAAACGATGTTGCATTAAACAAAGGGCAGGAACTGTAAAGGAAGACTATAGCTGGGCTCTGCGCGTATCGGCTTTTATTCTGGTAAAACATGTGAATAGATTAAAATAAAAGTGTGCTAGTGTCGCCTAAAAGAATGATGGATTTAACCCAGATCTCGGATTGGGGGTGAATGTTTTGATTTGTTCTGCATTCCGTCCATCAGTTGTGTGTCATTTGCATCCTTAAGATCTTAACAACAGATAAACCATCAAATCACTTCTGCGAACTTCTTCCAGCCAACATCTTCAGCGAGATCAAACTTCTCGAATACCCCTCTGGACGAAGATAGTGAATGCCTCACTACTGAACTGCCTAAAAGCAGGACAGTTAACCCCTCATTCTAAAAAGACCTACAGCGGACAACAAAATCCCACATAACTACTGTCCAATGTCCACTATTCCCGCCCCAGCAAAACTACTGGAGAAATACGTCCATTCCCAACTATGCAGCCGCACAGCTCAATTTGACCTCATTGGCCAGTTCCAATCAGGCTTCCGGCAGATCCTTAGTACAGAAACAGCCCTAACACACATTGTCGATGATGCACTCCGAATCCTAGATCAAAATGAATCTTGCCTCCTAATCCTCCTAGACCTATCCTTAGCCTTCGATACGGTCAAACTTGAATCTCCTGGACTTAAACATGGAATGGGTTTATCAGGGGCTGTCCCAAAGTGTTTTGCCTCTTTCTTAGACAACCAAACTCAAAGAATCAAGATTAACGAATCGCTGTATACAAAAAAGCCGGTCACCTTGGGAGTCCCCCAGGGTTCCTAATTACCACCTACCCTCTTCAATCTATTCATGGAGCCTTTAACCGAAATTCTGAAGCTCTCCAACTTTCATTACTACATGCATGTGGATGATGCCCAACTATACCTAAAACTATCATCCCCAGATGATATTCACTTACTCAACACAACTCTCCTAAAAAACGCAACTGGCTGAAGAAAAACCACCTGAAACGTAACACGCTCAAAACCGATTTACTCCTAATTTCCGCACTACAAGGACTTTGTGAGATTTAAAATTTGATGAAACACTTAACAGCCTTCAACTGCAGACCGCACATCATAGATTCAACAAGATCACTGGGAATAACACTGGACAAGAATCTCACCATGCAGGAACACATAAGCACAGCCACCAGAGGAGCAAGCTTTTATATGGACATTCTTAGAAAACTAAAACCGTTCCTCACCGCCGACCACCTCAAAACAGCTGTGCAAGCTCTAGTGATACCCAGAATTGACTATGGTAACACAACCTTATGTGGTTTGCCGAGATCCAGACTAGCTCCACTAAGAGCCTCCCTCAACACTGCTGCAAGACTAGTCACCGGCTCCAAAAAGAACAAACGTCTCGCACCGGATCTAAAGAAACTGCACTGGCTCCCTTATGAGGCAAAAAAACCACAAAAAATAGCTTGCAAGACACACAAAGCCCTGCACTTCAACACTCCAAAGCATGTAGCCAATAAATTGGAATTATAAGGTGGTGGCAGAACTCGAGAAGCACCAGCACCATGCTACTGAAACCTCAACATTTCGGAAAAAGAAAACCTAAAACTGTACCTTCTCCGGGCTAGCACCTGGGATTTGAAACACCTAGACCCCTCAATCACTTCCTTAAAAAAAAGAAGGTAAACTATGAACAAAATTCTACCCTGATCCCAATTCTTGAGCTAGTTGGGAACTAATCAGACGCAGCTCACAACCAGGATCTACGTTTGATTCTTAACTGCGAATTGCTAACGCACTCTTTAATACCTTCTACAATGAGTATTGATAACATTTATGTTTTCCTATTATCTACTCGTATATATGTTCTTAGTTTATCGCAATTTCTATTTGATGTAACATTTCTAAAGAGCTCTGATACGCTTCCAGGGTCTAGTTCGCACTATATAAAACCGTATAAATAAAATAAAAAGGTTATTCTTAAGGTCCAAACACACTGTTCTCTGTGGTCAGATGAAATTGAACCTCTTTTCCCTTCCTTGTGGGGTACCACAGGGGTCCTCACTAAGTCCCACGTTGTTCAATTTCTGTGTCCTCCCCCCCCCCCCCCCTCCACTCACCACCCCCCCCATCCAAGTTGATCTGATCCTTTGGTCTTCAGGTGCTTTCTTAAACTGATTAAACACAGATCATTGTGTCGATTACAGAGGATGGGCACTTAATAGCAATTAATTTTAAGAACTGTATGAAGGCAATCTCTGTCTGGATGAGAGCTAATTGCTTTAAGTTAAATGCTGATAGAGCTGAGGTTATTATCTTTGGAGGTCAATCTTCAGTCTGGAACAGCAGTGGTGGCCAGATGAGTTGGGAAGTCTTCCTCCTCTAGTGAAATCTACAAAAAATCTTGGACATGGTATTTTCTTTTGATCTACAGTTGAGCCGGACAGTTTCATCCTTTTTAGGTCTCGCCTGAGCCAGCGCATGCGCTGCTCTGCGAAACATTTAGTAAGCGGGGTTTTCAAAGTGCTACCCCATGCTTTTGATGGCCTAGCGCTTGCGATTACGTGCGAGCGCACACCTGCCAGCTTTCACCATCCGAGGCGCCATCGAGAGCGTGATCAGTTTCACTTTCGCATTCCACTTTTGCGCGCCTGCACCTCCCGTTCGCGGCCGCACGTGTGCATTCTCATCTCAGGTTACATGTTCACCCTGCGTCTGTCCATGTTGATTCCTTTTGTTGCAGTAAGTGTCCCCGTCTTTCCTCTGTACTTTTAGTTTCCATTACTTGCTATTTTTTTCCCATTGCCGAGTTCTCAGATCTACCAACCATATTCTTTTCAATTCCTTTAAAAATTGGCAGATCTTGTGTTATTTGCCACCTCACAACTCATTGAACTGTCAGAATCCACACACCCCTGTCACCGATTGCTATAGTTGTCACTGTACTATTATTTGCTAATTTGATTTGTGTAGCTTTTGTATTTTTAGCATTTTGTATTTTCTAATGATGGCAACCCTTCAAGCTCATGAATTCAACTATTCCGAAGTCTATCTAAATTATCGTCTGTCGTTTGCAGTGAGCTGGCATCAATCCTTCCATTTATAAAAGGTTTTGCTTCGCCTGCATGCCTCTTGCAATGTGTTTCGCTATTCTTGGGGAGGTCGTTGATCAACTGGTATTGCTGTTGATTGATTATGCAGAGTCCGATACTGTATTATTTATCCTTCTTCATCTGACATGGTTAAACAAAACGGTGCTGCGTGTTCCTCCTTCTGCTGATTTATGCCAGGACTGTGAGCTCAGGGCTTGTGCAGTGACCAATACACGAGCTTGACTTGTTTTATCTGACAGGTTCTTGTGCTAGTTATCTGCAGTACGCAACTATTCTATTACAAAGGTGAAATATAGCATTACTTTCAGGTTTTAATTGCTGATGGTTTTGTGGAAGGAAAATAAGATTTCGTTCTTTAGATGTCCGCAGATGTCTCTAGAACCACATGCATTGGTTGATTGCTTCAGGTGTGGTTTTAGCCTGGAGCATTGGTTAACCAGGTATGCTGCCTTTGTTCTGTGTGGCTCCTACCGAATGGCTTTTTGCCATTTGCACTGTACCATGTATAAAACAAGCATTGGCATAGCCAATAGGTCTTGCCTTTGGGACCTTATAAGCGTTTAGCCATGCAACAGTTGATGTTGTTGCACCAAGGATATTATGCTGCATAACTACATACTTATATGGTCCCAAAAGCGGGACCTATTGGCTATGCCAATGCTTGTTTAATATAGTCAGAATATTGCGGAAAGTATTTACTTGCATCCCACAATCAGCCCACAAAACAGCAGTTTGGGCACTGATCTCTTCGAGAATCGATTAGTGCAATGCACTCTATCTAAATATCAAGAGGTATTACCTAAAGAATCTTCAAACGCTCAGAATGCACCAGCAAGGCTTAGAACCTCTCAAGTATCAGTCAGTTTCTGTGGAACTTGCGAAGCTGCACTGACTTCCAGTTAGCAAGCGAATCAGGTTTAAGGCCCTAAGTATTACTTCATAAAGCCCCGTACTGCTCAGGATCTCGAAATTCTGGAAGGTAATGTGGGAGGAAGATCCTTCTTGGTGGCCAGGGATAAGCTGTGGAACACCCTTCCATGCCAAGCCTTGTGAATCATCTGGCCTTCAGAAAGTCCCTTAAAACCTGGCTTTCTTCCACAGTCTGATTCTGCTTCCGCTTGGTCATATATGGTTGCTTTCCGGGCCCTAGTTTAGGTGCATCCTTTACCTCTAGTGCCGTGACACCTTTTGGTCTTTGAGCGCTTTATAAATTTGTTTCAGTCATTCATTCAAATTTGTATTGATTTTGCAAGGTATTCAGTTTCTATACCATAAACAGAAGAATGTTATATTGACGAACTTGACCAAACGATACGATATATCTTGATTTTAGACATTGTATGGATTTGGTATTTTAGGTCCCCATTGCAATCTATAAGGAAGGGTTATTTATTATATGACTTTGTAATTCATTGGTTATGGTCTCAGTTTTGGTACTAAAATCAATAACAGAATTTTGACTTTGTACCTATTGAACAAGCTGAGATGACTAACTATTTTCATAGCGGACCAATGGCGCATTGTTTATGTAACTTGATAAAAAATTATGAAAACCAAGCAAAATTATAAGTTGATTCGATTCATAAATGTTCTACGTTTACTAAATAATTAGTGATTGTGGTGGCAAAAATAAGAAAGTAATGGCAAGTGTTGTTTAAACTGGACCCAGTGTTCCGAAATTCATGAGAAAAGATGACCAATGTTGGAGATTATATAAACTCTTGCATTGCTTTTCGTGTGATTGACAGGACAACAACCTATGAAGGTGTTTGCCTGGTTTTTACTAACTTCGTACTTTATTACAGAGCCCGCATTTGTCATATATGAAGTTGCCAGACCCATAAGGTGCTAAGGATCTTGACGGTCTGGCGCGCACAAATGTTCGAACATAATTTTTTTAATTACTGTTACTTTCCTTATGTCTTTGCAGGGCAGGAAAATCAGTTGGTTGCACTAATTCCATATAGTGATCAGAGGTTGCGGCCAAGGAGAACGTAAGTACTGTCAGAAATGTGAGCTACGTTTTAAACTTAAACGTGTGATGGTGATGAGATTGGTGTTGTGTACACCCCTGATTAATTGTGCTCTTGGTGCTTACCGAACACCCTGGTTAAAGTCCTTGTAACTTTGTTGGCCATTGGTAAACAAAAGGAGCATTTACCTAAGGCGAGACTTATATCGCCGGAGGATTCCTGCACGCCTCTCCCCACCGGTTCAGCCGATCTTGACGCTGACGCCGGCACGGAGAGGGACAGACGCCATCTTGGGACAGGCAGGGTAGCGGTCCAGTTCTGGCCGCCTCCCACCCTCCCTATGTATATAAACAATTGGACTTCTCGTCCGCGCAGCGGGCGGGCGCAGCGGGCGCGCCGTTGGCGCGCCGAAGGCGCGCCTAAGGCAAGCCCGTCTGCACCCGTCCGCGCCTGGCCCGCGCCTAGTGCCGGTCCCCCTGCCCGCCTCTCAGGGGCTCCTAGCGTTACCTGGTCTAACACAGCACTATTACAACTGCGCCCGAGGGTGTGTACTCTGACCCCTCCATGTTGCCCGAGTCAATTAGAGGAATCCTCGTTTGAATGTCCGCTATGTACTTTCAGATTGCTACCTGCTAGAAAACTTGTTTCTCAGCATGGTAATCTGAATAAGCGGCATATACGAGCTTCTCCGCTTAAAATTGCGTTACTCAACTGCCGCTCAATGCCACGCCATGCTGGGGAGATCTGGTCTTCCCTTACTTCTGATGCTTGGGATGTACTGTTTCTCACTGAGACCTGGCTGAAGGATTCTTCGAACCCTGATATTCTTCTGGCTACGCCTCCGGGCTACCTTTTTAAAGGTTGTCATCGTGTAGGTGGACAAATGGGTGGTGGCATTGCTATTATAGCCAAGGCCCATTTCAAGGTGACTACCACCAAACTTGAAAATATTGGAAAAATAGAAGCATTGCACTTCACCCTGGCAGATTCTGCGGCTGTCATTTTAGCCGGGATTTTGGTTTATAATCCACCTACTGCCTCGTCTAGCTCTCTCTCTTCGCTGGTACATTTGATTGCAGATCTGTCCCTTAAACACTCAAATTTCATTGTGCTCGGGGATTTTAATTTACATGTGGATGATCCTCTATGTGCCCCGGCCACCCAATTTCTGGACTCCTTGAAAGGCCTAAATTTATCTCAAATAGTTCAGGGCCCCACGCATAAAGCCGGCCATACCTTGGATCTTATTTTCTCAAGGCACTTGGACATTATGCTTCACCCTCCCCTCCCGCTTATCTGGTCGGACCATTATCTCTTGCCCTTTGATCTCACCCTCACCTTGGCACCTTCACCAATTGCACTCAATAAGGAGCATGGGAGAAAATGGCACAAAGTTACCTGTGCCACTCTAGGTCCTCTCCTGCTCTACGGCGATGAACCCTCGTCAAGTAACACTGTTGACGAAAGGGTGTCTAAGCTTAACGCTACTCTCCTGAGCGCCATAGATGCTATTGCACCCCTTCAATCTGTCATGTCTGCTAGATCCCGTCCTTCCTCTCCCTGGTTCTGTTCGACTCTTAGGGAGGAGAAGAGCCGTTGTAAAAAACTTGAGCGTCTATGGCGTAAAAATTACGATCCTGAGGCTAAATCCATTTACAAAGCCGCTTTGAGAAAATTTCTCTCCTTAAAACGGTCAACTATGAGAGACTTTTTCTCTCTTCAAATTGAGAAGTCTAAGAACTCCTCTAAAGCTCTTTTTAAAATTGTAAAGGATTTCTCGCATCCTGCTGCCTTATCCTCCCAGATTCCAGCTAGTCAGGCACTATGTAATGGTCTCTCGGAATATTTTCAGGAGAAGATCGTGACCATCAGGTCTTCCTTCCCTGTAGTAGGTATTTCATCACCTCCTAGGGAGACTGACGAGGTAAATACTCTCCTAGAATCTTTCAAGGAGATGACTATTGAATCGGCTCAGAGATTAATTACCCAATGCAAATCTGGTTCCCCCCTGGACCTGATCCCGGCCACAATGTTGGGCATTTTGGCCCCTATATTGATTGAGCCTCTCCTTGATATCTGGAACTGCTCTCTTGGTTCGGGCCAGTTCCCCTCTATATGGAAGGAGGCCATGTTGGTCCCGATCCTTAAAAAGGCGAATTCAGATCCTGGCCTTTTCCCTAACTATCGGCCCATCTCCCTCCTCCCTCAGTCGGCTAAGATCCTTGAGAAAGCAGTTCAACTGCAGCTGGCTGAATTTTTGGAGTCTAATTTACTCCTTCATGATTCCCAGTCGGGTTTTAGAGCGGGCTTCAGTACGGAGACGGCTCTGCTGGAAGTCTCCGAAACTGTCAGAGAGTGTGTGGATAGGGGCGAGGAGGCCATGTTGGTCCTCCTCGACCTATCCGCCGCCTTTGACACGGTTTCTCATACGATCCTTCTAGATCGCCTGAGCCAGGTGGGCTTAGGAGGTACTGTGTTGGCATGGATCAGTTCTTTTTTGAAGGACCGTACTCAGAGGGTCTTTTTAAGACCTTTTACATCTGCTGAGAAACCCCTTCTCTGTGGTGTTCCCCAGGGCTCGGCTCTGAGCCCTTTATTATTTAATGTGTATCTTGCCCCCCTGGCCAAAGTGGTAGAATCTTGGGGAGTCAGAGTGATCTCCTACGCTGATGATACTCAGCTAGTGTTTTCTTTTAGGGATCACTCTGACACCTCGTTTGCCAACTTCCGTCAGTGCCTTAATAACATTTGCAACTGGATGACCACTAACCACCTCAGGCTTAATACAGATAAAACAGAGGTAATGTTTTTTAATCAGAAAACGTCCATTCCCTCTAGCCTTTGGTGGCCAACGGTCCTTGATCCCCCCCCGATTCCAGCCACTACTGTTCGTAACTTGGGTTTCCAGTTCGACAACACCCTCTCCTGTGCTCCTCACATTAACAAAACCACATCTGCCTGTTTTGCAAAACTGGGTATGATAAAAAAAATTTTGCCTTTCCTCCCTTTGAATGCTCGCAGAACTGTGGTTCAATCTCTGATTACATCCCACTTAGACTATGCCAACAGTCTCTGCGTAGGTGCTCCCCTTTATCAGATTGAACGCCTACAAATCGTGCAGAATGCCGCGGCCAGATTGATAGGTAACATTCCTTACCGTCAATCCGTAGCACTCTATCGTAAACAACTGCACTGGCTCCCTATCACTAAACGTATCCAGTTCAAGATTCTGATACTTACTTTCCGAGCCTTGAACAACCTCGGCCCAGGCTATTTGAAAAAAAGGATTGCTCTATCACACTCTGTGAGATCCTTACGCTCTAATAGTCTGCGTCTTCTGATCGTTCCGCGCTTCCGCCTATCTAGAGTAGGCGGCAGAGGTTTTGGAGTGGCTGCAGCCAGATTATGGAATAAGCTTCCTTTGGAGCTAAGATTTACCCCCACTGAATCCATCTTTCGCCGCAAACTAAAGACTTGGTTGTTCTCCTCTTGATTCCCTGCTCCCCCTCTTGTCCTTGAGCTCATTGGTTGTCAGCGCCGGGACACCCCTTCTGGGGTAGCCGTGCGCTCTATAAATTCCAAAATAAATAAAATAATAAATAAAGGTAGAAATGGCTGTGATGGGGCTCGTATGAGCACCTTACAAGTTACAACAGTCAAATGTTGTGGGTAGTAGCTTAATGTTGCCGGTTTTCTAATGCCTGTTTTTTTCCGACAGTTGGCTTCAATTTTCACTGCACATCTTAGACTTTGAGTATTATAGAGTCAAGTACCTAACTTTGGCTGTCTGTGCAAATATATATATTTTTCTCTGCTTATTCCTTCGGGCCCTGATGGGTGTATCCTGTTGATTCTGCCTTGTGTGCTTCTTCACAAATAAATAACTCCTAGTGCTCTACATCACGATTAATGCAGGACTCCAAAAATCGCTACATTGCTGCAAGAAACACACTTTGAGTAACTTCAAAAAAGTACTTTACTGACCACCTCTGAACCCAACCTCTGTAGGATGTACAGTGCAAGAGCAACACTTACCCATCTGCTGAATAACCGCCTGTCAAGCCATCAATGTCTTAGTGGCGTAGGAGCTTTCTGCTGCACATTGCTGGATCTTTAGCTCATGGGCGCTAGGTCATGAACATCAGTGGAGAAGCCAGCACTGCAAACTCTTTTCAAGGTTATTCTGATTTACTTTGGTCATGATCACAATCCACAGACCAGAAAGTATGTTTAATAAATGCCATTGTGATGTGTGATTAATCTTTCCTTGGGTTCCTCTCTTTTTCCTATCCAAGTGATTAAGGGTGGCTTGCTTGTGATTTTATCTTTCTGACATAAAATGGTTAAATTAGCCCCTTACAAGGGGTTCTCCCCATGTATCATTTCTTGTTGCATCTGTCTTTCTTCTATTTAATCGAGCCCAATCTTAAATGCTTAATTTGCTACATATTTCTGCAACGTATATCCTCCCTCCCCTGCTACCAGTCTGTTGCCTAATAACTTCATGATGAATAATCTTATTTACAACCTACTTGGAGATAACAACATAAGATGTACAGACTGATGATAAGGCTCTCATTGTGGACATTACCCCTTCTTATTCTTTGAAGCATTTTCCTGCACAATGGCATCCACCAATCTGCATTGCCTGCCCACTCACGTCCATAGATACCCTGTGGTAAATGGTTTCTATATCTTTTCCCTCTCTACCACTTTATCAGAATGTCCTGTGACATCATGGAATGTTTGAGTGCCTTACTGTGGTGAGGTTGTCAGTTGGTCTTTCGAGGCTGAGGAGCTGGTAGCTCTCTCCTGGTGGGGTTTCTCCTTGTATCTTCACATCTTGTAACTTGCCTCCTAACTTCCTGCTAATAAAGAGGGATCTACTACTACACCTGGACTACGCATCATCATTTATGTACCACAGTTTGGCGAAGTTTCTTGGACTAATCAACGCTGCAAGGAAAGAGGATTGAAACTCATCATTTAAGAAACTAAGGACTGTTCTAAGATTCAGTTAATGTGTAAAACTGAAGAAAACTAATAATTTCTTGGAATCGGAGAAACGCCCAGTAAACCCCACCAGTGTCCTTTTCACCTTGGACAGCCTGTATCCTGGGCGTTTGTTTTGTGAAGGATCTAACTGCCATCTTGCTGTCATCTGGAGATTGTCTGCCTCCAGCCATAAAAGCGAGTGAGACCCAGCTGGCCTGATCAACCTGCTGTGTTTCTGTTGCTTTTGCACCTTGACAGTTCGCCCTCGCTACAATTACTGTGGGACTGGTGAGACAGCTGTGTTCTCCCACAGTGTGGGCACGTTTCTTCTGTGAGCGCTTCCTGCTTTTACTTTCATGGATGTGCCTGGCGCAACCAGTATTCCCTTCACAACAGCCACCACTATCCGTAGTATCGGACCTGACATGCATCTATGGAAAAACGTGTTTAACCTGGATTTCGATGTATTTTTCTTGTCTACTTTAGTGTTCAACATGGCTCACACATTAATGACAGTTTAACTGCCATCTTTCGAACATGCCAACACACGACGTATTTGAGGCTGTTATTTCTCTCTCAAACGATCATTGTCCTCATCTATGAAGACGTTAAGAAACTGACTACAATCTGGTGAGAGATTTAATCTTTATTATTTAAAAGTGACTGTGCAGAAGTTTTGAGTGTTTCAACTCATCAGCATCTATTTTCTTGAGCGAAGGGTCACGAAGTCTATTATGCTGTTTGTACGCTACATACTTGGTTTGTTAGTCTCAAGTTTAAAGTGCACCAAAGTTGACTGTGGTTTACCTGTTTGGTGTCAAAGTCGCGAGACCGCTCATTCAATACCAACAGCATTTTTCTTCGCATCCGCTCTGCACTCCCCGCTCTCCTCTGCCTTTCTGATGACGCTTTGGAATGTGTAAGGGAGTTGGTGGGAGGAATCGATGACGCCTATTCAAGCCTCCAATCAGGTGTTTTTTATTTGTCCCTTTCTTTCCGGCTGAGGTCACACGCTTGGTTACGGGACTTCTACCAATCTTTGTTCTTCGCTGTGCACACGTCACAAAGGAAGCCATTTTTCATTACCATAGTAACCTGTTCGTCTAATTGGTCTTCAGTGGAAATTCAACGCTGATCGGTCTCCTCTGTAGCGGACTCAAGTTTACACTGCGCATCTGTTCTTTGGAATTGCTGTAAACAGGAGAGAAACAACAACAGCACCCGATCTTTGCTTCAGCGAAATATTCACGCTGCTCGTGTGTATGTTAATCAGAACGTCATTAGTTTCCAGGACTTGCCTGCAGACCTCAGGTGAGAAACCGCTCACCGGAGCTCAAGCTTCGATTTTGTTTCTGCTCCTTATTACTAGTCCATGTTTTGCTGTTTGCATATCTTGGGGTTGCATGTCACTACCTGCAGCAGTCTACGAGGATCTCGGGTGAGAAATCGCTCACCGGAGCTTATATATTTTTTTGTTTATTTATTGGGTTATGCTTTAAATTATTAATTTCTCAGTACGTGTTGTGGGTGGGCGTGTGTTTGTATATAGTCTCTGGTTCTGGACGCTCTATCTTTGGGAGGTTCATCGAGTGTTTTTCCCATTGTGTATTTTGCGTTTTGTGTCTTCTGCTGTGGTGGTTGCATTGACCTTCACCTAGAGTTTTACAGAACTCTCTCTAGGTGGTCTAGTACTTTTTGTTGTACCCTTTCGTGGGGAGTTTGGTTTCCTAGGGCAACATCTTAATCCTACGGTGTACCCTCATTTGGGGAGGTTGTGGGGCCAGCCAAGGCCCAATTTTGATTTCAAGGGTGATGTTGTTCCTTATGGTGTACCCTGCATAGGGGATGTTGTTGTCTTGGTTTTTCAGGGTGTGTATCCTGTGTCGTACCCTAATTTGGTAGCTAGGGTGTCTTGCAAGGTGTACCCTTTTGTTAGGGGAGGTTTTTAGTTTGTGTCTACTTTGATGTGTCACACTATTCTTGCGTTGTTGTTGTGTCACACTATTCTTGCGTTGTTTTGCAAGGTGTACCCTTTTTTTTTCAGGGGAGGTTGTCAGTGTGTGACTATTGTGTTTTTTCTCTCTCTTGAGTAGGCGGTGTGCGTGGTCAGCGCCACCATTAGGTGATGTTACGTTGAACAATTTTTACATTGTTCAATGGTGTACCCTTTTGTTAGGGGAAGTTGTTTGTGATTCTCTAAGTTGCATCACTCTATTCGGGTAGGCGGGGTGCGTGGTCAGCGCTACCTCTTGGTGTTGTTGCGTCACAGTTGTTAGTGTGTGGCTACTGTGTTCTTTCTTCCAGGGTCGTTAGCATCCTCTGGTGTACCCTTTCCTGGGGAGTTGTTTTGTTCCACAGTTTAAAGGTTGCCTTTCTAGGTGTACTCTTGGAGGGGAGGTTGTTAGTGCACATCATGCACTAGTCTTTATTGCAAGGCTTCCCCTTTTTCTGTGTAGGTTGCTAGTTCATCTTATTGTGCTTACTTCCATCTGCACACATTTTGTCATTTAGTTGTTACACCCTACTTGGTTTACCAGGATCGCTACCTTGTTTTATTAAGGAGGGTGGATGGGCATGTTATGTAATTTGCATTCTTGTGTTTTGTCCAACCATGACCATTTGTGCATCTTAAGAATATCTTTCTACATGCCTCTTTTAATTTTCCTTTGTTTCTGCTTTCACGCTTGAGTTTCCTGCTTTTCAATTTGTCCCTTTGATTAGCTCTTGTGTCTTCAGTCGCCTCTGAATCCTTCTGCTCCGTCTTAACTTCTTACTTGCTGTTGTTCGCTAACGGAAGAGGATGTGTGGTAAATGGTTTCTATATCTTTTCCCTCTCTACCACTTTATCAGAATGTCCTGCGACATCATGGAATGTTTGAGTGCCTTACTGTGGTGAGGTTGTCAGTTGGTCATCCGAGGCTGAGGAGCTGGTAGCTCTCTCCTGTTGGGGTTTCTCCTTGTATCTTCACATCTTGTAACTTGCCACCTAACTTCCTGCTAATAAAGAGGGATCTACTACTACACCTGGACTACGCATCATCATTTATGTACCACATACCCCCTTTACCCATTTGATTTGATTTTACTACGGTTCAACAATAGATCCCTTGAAACACTCTATCATCCAAACAGTGATTGCTATGCTCATCTCACATAACAGGATCTTTTCTGATCTATTAATCTTTCCAGTCCCTTAAACCTCTTCATCTCTTGTCATTAATTTTAGAGCCAATCCCATTACCAAATCTGAGTTTCGAGGTCTTTCATATGTCTACACCTTTGCAAATTGTGTATAAGACTTTCTGTACCTGTTCTGTGTATACTGCTTTTATCTCCCCATCATTACCTCTATTGTCATTATCAACATTTCCTCCTAGATCCAGCATCATGCTACCTCTCGTAGCCACAGGTATCCCTCATTTAATATTCAGTTTTTTCATCCAAGATCCCATTGATCTTGACACTCAATCCTTTCTAGGATGGTATATCCCGTTGGCACTACCTATTGTCCCTAGTAGGTTTCTTAGTTTAATCCGTGAATCCAAACTCCATCTTCATGATGAGTAAACCATTTATAATCTATTTATAATCAATTGAGTCTACTGAGTTCCCAATTGTTATTATATGTTTTTTTTCTCATGGTTTCATTATAAACGTATCTAAAAGTGCTATCCAAATTCCTCATCCGATATAGTGCATTTCAAAATCCACAGTGCATTTCGGACCAATAGAGGTCCTTCGTCCAGGGCTCTGCAGTTAACAAGGTTGAATTCGAAGTGTCTCGCCCCTATCTTTACTGCTCTGTAACACCACTAGTGCCATCCCTGCCCATCTACCTATTTTCCAAATATCTGTACTCTTTTAGATACAGTTGGCTGTAATTCATTAAGGGATAGACCTTGGTTTCCCCATGTTGATTCTTGCAAGCTGATTACCAGATTAAATGCTGATCTTTTGAAAAGTAAATAGGCATTTCGTTTTTGCTACGTTTATTGGATGGTTATTTGTCGCCTTTTCTATGTCACTGTTTACAACTCAATTTAGTCTCTAGTTTCCAGTATATATTGGTTTTTTTTTTTAAGTGAAATGCTCATGGTTGGTGCCCATCAATGGTTATTTGGAAATACTTCTGCAACTTCTATAACTTTGGCAAACTGATACTCCTGAGTTTAACAGAGAACAAAGAAGTATGCGTAAATTGAAAAGGGTTAAAGGAAGTTGCATTGATCCCCTAATATGTACGTGAAGGAGAAGGATGGCAGTAGTTTCTCAAGTTGATGGTTTCTCCTCTAGACTTTTTAACTGTTATTAAAAAAAGGAGGTTCAGAATAGGGATGTATTTGATTTGTGTTTTTAAACTTCTTCACTTACCTCATGGAGTTTGTAAAATTCAGGCATTACAGATTTCCAATGCTGGAATAAACAATGCTCATGCACAAAAATCCTGCTTGTTTATACTGTAAACAATGTGGGTATCTATAAATATGAAGACACTTTGGTGTGGTGCTTTAGGCAGGGGAATGTCTGTATAAGCCTTTGCTTGGCATAGAGGTTTCTCTCTAGTTGAAGAAGTGGGAAACAGCACAGGTGGTAGTAACCGGTTGAGTGCCCCCATGGCACAATCAAAGTAGCTCGTTTGGATGTAAGAGTATAGTGAAACTAAAGGTGTCTGCTGTTCCATGTTCATATTTGTCTACATATGTTTAGAAAATAAGGTTGCTCTTGCACAAAAGTTGTTTCACCACTAAATCCCACAGAATCCTTAGAGAGTGGCAAGGTGGGTGTTTTAGAGAAGGCTATAAGATGTATGGGAATAAAAACCCAATATGCTATTCCCATAGACCGACTATGGAGTAGCTAGTACAGTGATTGGGAATATAGCCCTTGTGGAGTAAAACCTCATGGTCAACTTGCTGCAGAGCTTGAAAGGCAATTTGGATACAGAGTGAAAAGAAGAACAAGTAACCAATAGGACAGGGGCATTTACAAAGGTGTGTGCACCAGTAGTCCCTAATCCTAAAATCACAATACCTGCCAGATATGATTAGAGCAAGTCTTGTATGCAGATATAAAAGTTTGATTTACTGTGTTTGTCCCATAGTGTTCCTCATTCATCAACAAATTGAAAATATGAGCCTTTCAATTCAGTTCAAGAAATCTTTATTCGGCCAATCCGAGCCATGAAAGAGATATACAATACAAACAAGCAAAATAAAAAGTTTGAGTCTTTCAATATCAATAAACATTGCAAGTTGTTCCACTTTTAACAAACCATGCCTATGAGCTGTAACTCAGTCTATTAAACATGACAAAACAGCGTAAGATGTTGGCTAAATGATGAACATTCACTGCCTTTCTTTATTGACCTGCCATACCTCGTGCTTCTAGTTAACATTTGATTGAACCTCTCACCACTTGGAGGCACAGTGGGTCCAATGCATGCAGAGACAACAGTCCTCTGTGGGAGTGCTTGAAAAAACATAGCAAAACCTAAACCTCCCGCAGCATTGCTAATTCATTGGCCCGATATACTTGGGTTGCCACTCTTAAAAAAAGCGAGGGCCGTTGTAGGGAGACTTGCTCAACTACTGCCAGCCTCCCAGAAAAATCCAAATATCCCTTCCCTTACGGATTATTATGCACATCTTTATGGCTTTTCTAAGGCCTTATGTGGCTTGCATCAGCCTGCGGTGTTCTCTCTATACGGCTGAAGTGGCGAAATTGTTCTTTTTCAGACTTTTGATGTGCCGGACTGTGTTTTGATTCAATATTTGCCTTAGGCTTTTTGTGATGGCGACCATGTTCCCAACTTGCTCTTCACAGTGTATCTGGGTCATCCAGCACACTTTCCCGCTGCTTTGCACTTGCTCTTCAGATGTGAGGTGGGGAAGCTGGTGGATCCTGCATTCCTGTTTTCGCGTGCCTCGGTCCTCGGGAGCGGGAGATCTGACCAGGGCCCTAAGGCACCTCCAGTGGGAGTTCACAACAAGGACACCAGGGTCTCTCGGTGGGATGGAGGGACACTTGTTTCCACCCCAATCTCCAAAAGGATAATTAGGCTGAAAGCGTTGAAGGCCCCCATGACCCCCTGGAAGACCCAACTAGTCAAGATCCTGCCTGGGATATAATGAAGAAGCGGGTGCTTGCAAGCCCACTGGAAATTCGCAGAGATATTTTTTAGAATGACACATGAGTGGCTTTAACTTTTTAAAATATCTCTCCGGTGATTGACGCAGGTTTTGCACCTAGTGCCCTGCTCTAGCCACCAGAGGGGGTCTAATATGACTTCCAGTCCTCTAAAGTTACCATGATCGTTTTTTGGTGGTTCCTCACAGGCTTTGGGCACAGTTGTTTCCTCCTTGATTGCAATGGGCTGCAATAGCACTGGACCTACCTTGCTGTCCAGCCCCTTGGTAGTCTTCTCACGTGGGGTTTTCCTGTTGCAACACCACAGTGCTCAAGACAGACCACTTTCCCTGCCTGCACTCCAAAAGCACCCAAGGCTTCCTGTGTGTCAGCCCACAGCCCAATCCAGATAAGGAATACCCCTCCCTTCAGGGTCCCTTGCAAATCCACCTTCTCTGGAAGAGGCGGGGTACTGGTACAGCTAGTTCTGGCAACAGAGTCCAACAAAGTCCCTCAAGTACAGCCAGGTGGGTTTTCTCTGCTTAGACAGAGGTCCATCCACTGTGATGGTCTGTCCTTCTTCTTCAGCTGCTCCTCATCTTCTCAAAGGTTCTTCCCTATGTAGGGGAAGGGTTGAGCGATCTAGAAGCTGGAACTCCATATTCACTGCAAAGATGCCCCATCCCACCTCCACTCCTTTAGGACACTGAAAGAGAGATGCCCGTTGGTTGTCTAAGTTCCCTCCACAACATTCTTGGATGAATCAAGATGTCAGCTGAAGGGACAACCGCAATACAGCTCACTTCTCAAGCTGGCTTCCACTACTCAAGTCTGATTTTCTCCCTCCAAGACATCAAAGGGACTACTATGTAGTGACTGGAGCCAGAGACCTGTTAGCTCTCCCATTATCCTACATGAACAGATCCTGTCAGTGCTTGTTGAAAGATGGAATTGATTATGTTATGGAGTTTTCGCCATGCCCTCTTGCTCTGCCAGGAGACGAGTAAACGTCTGGAATGCATCTGCTGTTCCGAGGCGAGGGGATGGGGTGAGCTCTGAACTGCCTGCTGGCCAGGAGAGAGACTTTGCCCAACAGGGTATGCCCGAAGCTTGAATTCCATTAAATGGCTTCGAAAATGTGTTGCATAAATTATCTTGTATAAATTAAAATGAATTCATTAGATGTGTGGGTGATGAAGACATTGGTAGGGAAAGACACATCTATTACTTTCCTTTCTTATGTCAGTCCACATTTATAGGTAGTCATACTTTATTTAAAAGTCTAAAAAAAAGGTTTACAAACTACATATTTACATATCAGCCATTCTTATTTCTGTCCTAGTTGAATTAGGAAGCTATAAGCAATTTACTTTGGGTCATGTTTGCTACTGTACTAACCATGCACAGATGCCTTCCTGAGTCAGAGGGCAGCCTTCCTCGCTCAGTCTGCACATGCTTGTTTATAGGTGGTTCACACATAACATGCACAGAGCCTTTTGCCCCAGCTGCACAGGAGACCACCTTATGTTAAATGGTGGGCACTGGAGGTTGTAGTTGAAATCATTTTTCTGAAGTAACTCATACCCGATGACTACATTTGGGCGAATTGCTGACAGCAGAGGTCCCAATATGCGTATTTCGGAGGCAAAATAAAAAACTGGGATTCTCGATGCTGAGAAATTACTTCCTTACAGATGCCCAGAATCTCTCTTTATCATAAAAGCATCCTTGCCATATGGTTTTTGTCTTCTTCCGCACCCACCCGAAAGCTTTCTTTCACCTGTAGAGAATTTGCCCATCCGTCTTCCCATTTTGCTCTTTAATTTGCATCTTGATAGAAAAATAGCTGCCATCCACTCTTTTTGCCATTTATATTATACCGTCACCTCATTCTTTTTTTGACACAGATGTGCCAAGATATTTAGAAGATTTGCCACTACATTTTGAGGGTCTTTACTGTCATTCATTCACCATGTTCTGTGGCATGTTATGTGCCAGAGGAAAAACAGCTGAAACGGTGAGCATCTTACAGTAATTTTATGATCTTGAAGGTGTTTTCTAAAGCTCCGTCATCCTGATCCTACAGTACCTCTGATAATGAGCACTGTATGACTGTAATTGGTCAGTCATTCAGAAGACTTGGCCCGCAGTGTGAAGTGTTGCATATCTCTTCCTGCTTGATAAGGGCAGTCGTCTGCATTCCTGTTGACAGTAGCTGACATCCTGATTAGAGTGACACAGACCAGATAAAACTGTATCAATATCATGTTATCTGGAGGGCAGAGTAATCGGCCTCTCAGAGCAGCACGCACTGCACTTCTCATCCCCCTCCCAGTTGCCACAGAGATTTGCACCCAACAAGGAGGAAACGTCACCCTTTCGATGGTATTTCTTCCATTTTCTGCTGCCGAAAGCACGGGCTGTCTGTTATGTAGGTTACCAGGATTTCGGGACGAGAACAAAACCTCTCCTAGAAAACACACTTAATACATAGGTAGTATATCCATTAATTTGTATATAACATCATTGTCCCACAACAATTTATTTGAAAAACATATTTCTTATTTATTTTTAGACATTGAAAAATTATTTTCTTTAAATATATACAATACACATTAACATATTATAAATACACAACCGCCCCCAATCAACCTGAAGCAACCAACCATCCTCACATGCATCCAAACAACCATACACAATAACACAACAATACCAAAATATATTTAAAAAACAATACACTCAAAAAGAAAAATATAGAAAATACAGTTATTGTAAACATACAACAAGAAACAAAAAAATAGGCTTACCAGGATTACACCATCTCACTCCCTTTATCTTTCTTATTTTACAGAGAGCACCGATGGCTCAGTTATTAGTAGGCAGTCTTGGGCCTCATCAGCAGTGAAATTCCCCATTATTTGGGTTTCTGTCTTTACGGATCTTGTTGTTCTCCACCTGTTCCAACCCATGCCAGATCTGCAGTCAAAGTCTACTGACTCCCAGCCATTCACAGCAGAGGTTGCCTTCTCACGCTCCATTTTCCTTGAGGAAACAATTCAGGGGAGAATGATTGTGGTGGCTACATTTGGGAGGTGGCCATTCTGTTACTCAGCTGATTTCCAAGACCCGCCAGCTCTGGAAATGCAAGTCACAGTAATTCCCTGTAGCATTTCTACTCCCTCTTTGGTATTTGATGGTTTAGTTTTCCTGATTTCCCCACCCCACCCACTAAGTTTCTTGGCATTACAAATAGAAACTCCTGATTCAAATTGAGCACACCTTTGACCTATTGATGTGGGGCCCAGGACACAGTGACCGTCCAGCTATTACTACCCTTTAAGGCTGTGTGTTCTGCCGAATCAAGGACGCAATGGAAACATGTTAAAGGATAAATCTAGAGCCTAGTGTTAAAGCAAGTTTTGTGATTTTTATTAAGAAGATAATTAATTACCTGTAATGCTTGACTAAAAAGAAAATGGCCTTTCGATTTCTTGGTGTCTCTCAGGGTTTTGCCTTTTTACAATCCTGTGAACAGCCCGGGAGTGTTGAACAGGACTTTATGTACAACTTCAGCTGTGGATGTTGTTGCATATGCTTTGTATGCACCATAACATGAAACTTCAGATGTTCCTCAATCCTTAATTTTCTTTTCTTTTATTTCAGAAAGCTTTACGTGACATTTTCCGTCATCCTTTGTTTACTTCTTTCGGGACTTGCTGTATTCTTCCTGTTTCCTCGGTCTATTGATGTGGAGTATATTGGTGTGAAATCCGTCTATGTCACTTATGACGAAGCCCAGCACTCCGTATTTTTAAATATTACGGTAATACAATTTACTTACATGTGTTACGTGTGCAGTGTTTATAAATGTGCTCTTTGAGATAATTTGTGCATTTTTCAAATGTAATTTTCAATAAATGTAATGCAATGATAGGAATCCTTTGCTTAGTAGGTATGGAGTGACCGTGTTCTACCAGTAAGGTCAATGGAGACCTGGCTAACTCTTACCTTAGGAAAAAACATAGAACTAAACAGAACAACAAGAAAGTGGTGTTTGAATTCATCTCAATCACTGTTCATTACTCTGAACCAACAAACAGTGGAATAGAATGTTATCAGTGTGCCATTAGAGACCAGTATGAATACAGTAATACTTTGCGGACCATGTCAAATGCTGCTCTTAGGTTGACAAAAGTGATATAAAGGCTACCCTTGTTTATATCAACCTGTTTTCACCTGATAAATAGAAAACTCGACTGTACTAGTTTTGGGATGAAAATCTACCTGAAACCGGGAAAGCATCTTTTTGTCATCAATCCAGGTTAATATACTGTCTAAAATTAACTTGCAAAATATTTTTGGGCTTGAGTCGATAAGGCTTATAGGCCGATTAATCTCTGGGTCAGATTTAAGACCATTTCTTGAAAATGGGGATTATCTCTGCAGAATACAGGAATTGTGATGGCAACACTGTTAAAATAGGGGACCCAAAAGGCAGGTTCTGAGATAAATAGGTCCTCCAAAATTCTGTCTTACCCAGGGGCCTTCCCAGCCTTCGGAGAGCAGATGGCTAGTTTGGTTTCTGCCATAGTGAAAAATTCACCAGTGTCCTGTTGGTTGTAATTTGGGGAAATTGAACTAGGTGTTACAGATGACACAGTTCTTAACGTAGCATGATCCGAGTCGTGGGGGTTAGGGGAGAACGTGGGTTCACAATACAAGGATTAGAAGTGGTTAATCCAATCATGTGAAAGATGTAAGATTCTGGCCTCATTCAGGTTGTCTTAGCACCATGAGATATAGCTTTCCAGAAAACTGCCTGGTTCGAAGAGCACACAGCAATTAGAATGTCATTCCAGATAGCTGTATTCCAAGCTATTTTCATGTTTTATGGGTGGATTTATGAAGTACTCTAGCAGACTTGATTTCTTGAGGACAACCACATTTAAGGGCATTAACTAGATGGCTGTCGTCACCCTGTAATCCCTATTAAACCATATGTGATCTACAGCTGGAGGAAAGTTCCTGTTGGAAGGTTTGATTTAAAAAAAAAAACGAATTTTATTTCCTCAAGCTTAGTGTGAACATGGAGCTCGGTCTTTACTAGGGTAGTAAGCAAGATGGGAATCATGTCCATATATAGTTGGGCATAAAACCCCTCATTATTCACCAAACTCTCCCACTTAACTTTCCTTCGATTGTTACTGATCATTAGGTCTCCAAGGGGCAAACGTTGGTTCCTACCTAAACTATCTAGGTTGCACCGAAGGGTAAAGAGCTGGGGAAAATGGTCACTCTTAAACTGGGGCAAGACTTCCATATCAATGAGGTATTTACAAGACCGGAGGTCTACAAGCATATAATATGACTCGAAATAGTAGGTCCTTCTAAAAGTGGGTCACCTCTCTGCATCTGGCTTGGTTGTTCCATTACTGGCTCTCAAATGGTAGCACATGCAGAGGTTTAGCAACTGTGAGGTCACCTTGGTGAGAGTCGTTAAGCAGGGACCTATGGGTCCTGGTATTCCCCAGTACCGGTCTTCCTCTCCTGCTATTTCCCTTAACAGTGATAAAGGTGTGACTCTCGTATTACAATCCCCACCCACTATCAGGACTGCCTCCTCCCCAATCCTGGAAATTATGTTTTCAAAAGATGTGAAACAGGAAACTTCAAGTCCAAGTAGACCGGGGGAATCAATGGGTAGCTGTCTTACTTGGCAGCCCAAGGAGATCGTAAACCCAATAGCGAGTCCACTTGAGGATCTACCAGCTTCAGATTTAAAAGCTGGAGCATGGAAGGTTTAAAGCCTTGTCAGTGAGATAGCAAAATGACCCAAGTTTCTTGGAACATAGTTATATTGCCCCTCTCGATAAAGGCCCCCCAGTCCTCTGTCTGTTTGCTCCCGAGCATGGCAATATTCCAGGAAACCAAAATAAGATTGTTATTGGAGCTGGTTGAGGGGGAAGCCTGGGATCCCTAAAATGGAAGTAGGACACAAATGGCTTTCAGCAGTATATGACTGCACCACCAAGCTGATCGTATGGGGCTGGATAGAATAATTCAGTAAGGGAAAAGTTGTAATGGGGCTAGGGCCAGTTGGCTACCCTTGAGATGGACAGAGTTTAGGTACCTAGCCTAATGCTGATGAAGGAATCCTTACAGACTCCAGTCAGTCAACCCGAGATAGTGGTGAGGAAGAATGGAATTGCTTAACCCTCTGCTGTGAGAATACTCTAGATTGAAACCAAATCGAAGAAATGGAAGGAGGAAGGCTCCAAACTCGTAGAGAGAGTAGGCCATTTACGATTGAAGGGTGGATAAATTGCAGTTTGATGTAATCTGGTGTCTGGTGATTGTAGGTGGGTGGCCTGATGATGTCGGACTAGATAACACTGTAAAGCTACCTAACATCCCTGATCCAATTAATCACTTTATTGGTTAAAGAGGCCTCATCTTCCCTAACATGTGGGTGAAGTTCGGGGGCTTATTTCATGTAAATTGTCCTAATATGGGAAAAAGTGTCATGGTTGGTATTGGTCGATGGATATTTAGACAGATGAAAAAACGAGTTTCTGGGTTGGGACTATGGTAGGAATAGGTTGGTTATGGGAATGAACTATAAGAAGCAGTAGGACTCTTGAGACCCCCTCTTTAGCATGTATTGTGTGAATTTGTTGAGGACTCAACTCCTGAGCCCATAAGCCTTTTTCTCCTCTAAGGCTAGTTTCTTATTCTCCAACTCCAATTTCTGAGCTTCCATATGCTCATAGCTCTCCTTCCGGAGTTTCTCTAACGCCAGCTGATGCTCCCTTTCTTCACTCCTATCTACCCACTCCTCTGGGGACAGTAAAAGGGATGGGGCGCTGCTCCTGACCCTGGACCCAGCAAGGGACTCCCTAGCTATGGGTCTTCACTATCTACTGGCATCTATGCAGTGTCATCTTCTTCCTCCTCTTCAGATTCCTCAGGGCTTCCCTCAGACCCACCGCCCTCATGGCGTGTGGCCCGGGCCCTTTCCTCCTTACTGCGCTCAAGATCCCATTGATCCTTTTGCCATAGGATTAGGTTGTCCCTAAGTTTGGACTGGTTGTCTGATTCACCCACCGGTATGTCTCTCTCTTCACAGAACCTTTCCAACTCTAACATACTGTATCTAAACAGACCACATAAATCAAAAGCAGGCTCCATTTTGGCGGACGTTCTTGAGAAAAGTTTAACACAAGAACCTAGGTGTCTGAGCTAAAAACAGGAGTACACAATTCAAAAAATGACACCCATAGGAGAAGAAATAATGGAACTTCAAAAAACAATAATCTCCAAAATGTGATTATCTAAAATGCAGAGTTTTGTGGTGCAGCCAGCTGTCACTGCGGTACAGCGCAAACGCAAGTCCTTCTCCCACCGCTGACCAACAATGTTAGAAATGGGATTTCCGGTTGGCTAAGGCTTGCGCTAAAGTCAGGCAGACCCACCATTCTATGTCAGGGCAAGGAAGTCACTCACCAAGATAACCCCTGATCACCCCCTTGGTAGCTTGGCACGAGCAGTCAGGCTTATCCCGGAGGCGATGTGTAAAGCGTTTGCGCGCGCACCCAGCAACAACACCCAAGGCCCACCACAAAGGAAACTCCACACAAGGTTATATATAAAAATAGCCTTTGTACTATACCAAACACATTAGATAATAAATACACAATTTACAATGTGCCATAGGCACGGGCAGAATTTACAGGGGATTATATATACAGGACCGGGCCACAGGGACCACTGTCGGGAATAAGCACTTTTAGAACTATCACTTGGTAGAATTAGCACTTATGATAACTGTAGCAACCAAATAGCAAATGTAGCACACAACCAGTAACCACTGGTAAGAGATAAGTACCTCCTACGCAACCCCAACCACCTTAGGAAAATATCACGCAGGGAACCATGAGCTCACTAGTATAACTATACTAGGTAAAACAACCACCTAAGCATAAAAACACATTCAGAGGTATAGGCACAAAGACATTGTACATAATGCAGAAATCACATTAGGCAGGTAATCCCAATTGCGCAAAAGAATCACATAGGGCATAAACACGTAGAACTGTCCCCCAGGCCAACTGGCCTCTCAGGGGCTGAAACGCCCTTTGTCCAGAATGTTAGGGCAGGCTGCCAAGGCAGTCAAAGAAGATTCACCAGGGCCTAAACGTAGCAGCTGCCCGGTAAGTTCTGGGCGGCTGGGGAAACTGAGCCTGGCGCCTGCGTGCCTCCTGGTTCTCTTCTGGGGCCCTAAATAAACACTGCCAACTGTGGGGGGAGCGGCCCGCTGCCAGACGGGTCCGCTCTACCTCCCGAAATGCCCCCAAATCACGTGTGAGTCCCACTCGTGGAACTCTGAAAAGAACAAGGACCTCTTGGTGTTAGAGCCTCCTGGGCTCTAAGTACGAAATGGCCCCAGGAGCCTTCTAGGCTCTCAAATAACAATGCTGCCCGCTTTGAGCCTCGTGTGCTCTAAAAACTGAATGCCCCTGAGCCTCGCAGGCTCAATCAGGGATGCCCCTGGCGTTGTTGGAGTTCCTCTCTGGGGGACTCAAAATCACAAATGTCCCCTGAGACTCTCGTGGGCTCGAAAGAAAGAATGCCCCCATGAACTGGGTTGGAAGGGGGAGCGGCCCACTGCCTTCCGGGGCCGCTCACGGGATGTGCCTGGGTCCCCAAGGGGCCTTTAAAGAGCAAGGGTGCCCCCGGAGCCCTCGTGGGCTCTGCAGACGCAACTGGGGCCTCAGGAGAGCCTCGCAGGCTTTAAGTAAACAAATGCCCCCAGGACTGCCAAAACAGAGCCCCACTCACCAGGGCTCCTGCTGACGGTCTTCTTCCTCGCGGTCAGGCTGTGGGATCAAACGGAGCCCCACTCACCAGGACTCCTGCTTCCGGTCACCAGACTCCTCGCCCTGCGGTCTCCGCTCTTCGTTGTGGACTGTGCGGTCTGGTAGGCGGCTGGGCCAGGCACCGACCATGTGCCTCGGGCCCCCCTCCGCCTTACTTCCTTGGTTGCGGCAGCACTTGCGGATCTCTCCCCCCACCCTGCCGGGGAGCTCCGCAATCACTTCTGCCCGTAACACTGCCCACAACCGGGCAAATGAGGCTTCACTTCCGGGTCGCGGCTGCAGCACGCTACGCCCACGGGCCACGGCGGTGATTTCTTTGCACAAAATGAGGGGTGGGCACCCTCGAAACCCACCATAAAAGTAGAAACGGGGTGGGCACCCATTAAGGCACCAAAAGTCAGCAAATAAGCGAGGTGGGCTACCGCGACGCAACAACCACCCTCACAGAGGAATCCCTCGCCAGGGGATTCCCTCTCCAAGGATGCACACGGAGGGAAGGTACTGCGCTACCTGGGCACTGAAAGGGACAACCAGACCCTTGAAGGTTTAAAGGCACAGCACAAGGGTTCCAGGGCAAAGAAAAAGTCTTGAGAAAGTCAGGGGGCAAAGGCTGGGCCCAGGGGCCAGCTCACATGCCCTCCAGGCAGGGAGGCAGTCCCCAGTGGTGGTCCTCCTGGCGCCCAGCAGCAGGCCCCCCTCAGATTAGGATCAGGAGAAAAACATTTTGCAAGGGGTCACAGCTCCTTTTTTTTACACATAAATCCTTTGTCCTTCGTTGCAGGGTGGGGGGAAAACCAGTCACAGCTGGTTTTGGAGCACTCTGATGTGCTCAACCCATCTTCCCATTCACTGGCCAGGCTAGGGACATTAGACGCACCACAGGGGGCGGATCCAGCATTGTGTGGGGAAAGCCCAGTCCTATTCTGGTCCCAGGTGCACTCCTCCCCGGCCATCAACATGCAGATCTCCCATTCACCACCGGGGCAGACCCATCCTGACTCCTGGAGCCTGGCACACCAGCCAGCTCCAGCCAATCACAAGCCAGACAGCCAATTCACATAATTTACACACAGGCCAACTTCTAGAAGCGGCACTTCCACACTAGACATAATAATGCCGCAGACATCATCACGCAGCATTTAATCACACGAGTCCGCACATACCAAACTCGCACCTGCACTCCCCACGCATCAGGATCTACTAGGGTCACATACATTCCCCATGCATTCCTATGGGAGGGCAGGCCAACCTCACTACATGCACACACTTTACCCTGGGACACAGTGGTAAAGTGCACAGAAGCCAAAAATCACTAACACCAACTCACCATTAAAAGCAAAAAGTTCAGCGGTGAACCTGCAAGAAGGACAAAGTCCAACACAGATCCATGCTGAACCCTGGGGGAATTCTCATACCTGGTTATGGTAAAAAAGGAAGGATGTTGCAGTTTTTTTTAACTCTGGGGCAGTGTAAAGCAACCAGTAGGGCCTCGCAATATGGTTAGTTATGAGGCAGAATAGATGGGAAATCAGATTTGGATATTGTCCCCTGGTAGTAGGGGTGCTTGTGTCCTCCCAATTTGACCTACAGAGGAGGGACCAGATAGCTGTGGTTCCATCCATAGTTGTACTTTTCCTTTTAGATTGGGAAGTCTTTCATTCCCATAGGGCAGAAATAACCAAAGTTCTTTAATCTGCATGCCGGCCTCCTCTTTTGCACCTAGCTGAGGGATAAAAGCCGTTGGTGGCCTGAGCACTCAGGGCTGGGTGTATAACCGGTTAAAGCAAGCAGTTGTGGGTTCTAGGGGAAGAGGTGGATTAGATAAAATGCACGGTTGCCGATTTGCTTGGACATTGCCTGCCCGCTCTTTTTTTTTGGGGCAAGTTTACAATGGCATAAGTTGCGGTAATAGAGATAATACATTATATTTCTCCTCAGGCATAATGTTTATGGAAGCACCTATATTGATGGAAGGTATCAAACAACCATTTTTCTTTCAGGGTGATCCTCAGACAATGTTTGAATGGCTTTGGTTCTTTGGCTTGTTGACTTTTGTTTGGATGGCATTTTCGTTCCCAGGCAGTGAGTTCCACATGTGCACACTTTTCATGGGTAAATACCGACATGGTACAGCCATCTTCTTCACTTTCACTTGATTCTGAAACCGAAGAACTGTTTGGTAATGATGTAGATGGCAATCGACTCCGTTCAGTGTTGAATTGTCGTAACTGATTTTAACTTGTGGGTGTGCGTCAAACGTTTTGCCTTCGCTCCGTGACGCACTTGTTAGGTCTCGCACCTGGCGATACAGCGCGAAGCGCTGTCGCTAACGAGACCTATAGTTGTCGACTATGCTTTCAAGGGCTTTTAAGTGCCACAGGATATGGGCACGCGCAGTCTGCAGGTCGGACTGGATCGGTGAAAGCGCACGTTCACCATGTAAACTATGCCTATCTCCTGTCTCCCTTGCAAGCCTCCTGCAGTTACTTTCACTTTCCCTCCCCCCTCTGCCGTCGGCACCACGGCCCATCACCGCGCACCGAAGTGCTCCTTTCACACCAGCACAATCCCATTTTCCTCGTGCCACTAAGACCGGCTCCCCAGCCCGACCAAGCCCCCCCTGCCCCCAAGAGGAAACGTAAAAACTCACCCAGTGTGGCGGCTGGCTGCGGCGCGTTACTGGAGCACTCCAGCTCCTCAAAATTTCTTGCAGCACGATGCAGGGCTATCTCCTTAGGCATAGGAGCCCCGCACTACTATCTGCTTCCTCTTTGGTGCCAGTGCTCCCTCTTCATCACGGGAGCCCCGTAAGGGGACAGGCGCTGCATACACAATTTGCACGCGCGAGCCACAGCGCACGCAAAATTTAACTTTCACCGCGCATGCGCGGCCAGGCCTCGCCCTCCCAGGTCTCCTCCCCGCCAGGATGTGCAGTTCTGCGGCAACAGGGACCGTGGGCGAACCTTAGGTCCTAGGCTAACAAGCTTAGCTTGGCTCCCGCCTGCCTTTAACATCTGGTGTTGTACCTTGGCCTGAAAGTGCCTGGGACAGGCGACGAGGAACGGTGGGCCGGATATTGCAGCTAACTAATGGTTGTACAGACGGACTGCTCAGCTCAGCGATGCTAGGAGTGGTGATGCGACCCTCTACACAGACTTGCTCAGACACCGGGTAAGAGGTGAGTGATGCGGTTCTTACGAACGGCTCTCAGGGCGTCACTGTGCTGCGAGGCCTCCTCGGCCTTAATAGATTGGTGGCCGAGGAGCGGGCCACGGGGCTTCCATGATGGCTGAGCCTCTTTCCCTCACATCCCCTTTGATTGTACGTATATGCTTGCCCAGGAACTAGTACTGCCTCGATCCCGCTGGCCTGTTGTTGGTGATTGCTCGACTGGCATCTGCCAGGGGACCGATAACTGGTGCGACCGCCGTACTGGAGGCCCATACTGTCCCCTTGTCTGTCTGTCCGGGGCCCACTCCAGCTTACCAATTTGGGCTTTGCTCAAAAGGCGTATCCCCCTTCATATCCTTAGGCGACTAATACCTTAATGCGCATTTCTTATCCCAGACTACGGCCTCTGTCACACCCATACACCCCTGCATTTGAACCTGCCTGCCAGACCTTACTAATCTGATAATGCTCCCAACACAGCGACTGTCACCGACTGCGACTTAAGACCGCACGTGTCAACTGCCCTCCACTCTGGCCTTCCCCTACTCTCTCCTAGAATAAGTCCTTTGTACCATACACTTCTCTTTGAGCACATACACTCCTGCACATGCTTGTTTTATATATTGTGATTTTCTTTATTCAAGCTAGGATTCTCAGCCCAGCAACACTACGTTGCTGGGCAGGGTCTGGCGTGATCCAATATTTGTGATCTGGGCTGAAAGGTCTCAGCTGTTTTTCTTGTTAAATTTGTATTTATTTTTTAAGACAAAAGTAGGCACAACAAACCTTAAGCCTTCCGCCAGGCTGCTACGCTTGTATTTTTGTTTGAGAGTAGCAACTGAACTGATCAAACTAAAGCAAATAAGAAACCCTTTGAACAGGGATGAGGTTTGCAAAATATGTCTTGCACAATAGCCAACCACTGAGCACCTGAAAATACCGACCAGCAGATCAGTGTGCAGCGGCCTCTGGCAGTGACGTGGTGATCTCACAGCGGCACCTAAAAGTTGGTCACAGCCTACCCTGATGTGGTGAACGTATCCATTGTGACGAGGATATAAACGCAGGTTCATTTATTTCATCAGGGAAATTCACGAATCTATTAAAAGGAAGGTGTGTGTGTGGTTTAAGTTGAATCTGAATACACAGAGTGCTTAATTTGATCTCTCCACCAGTGCTGCCCATTTCCAGGGTTACTGAAAACCAAGATGGTTAGTCTTGATTCCACCTCTTGCCTCTTTCTTCCATCACCCTACACTTCCTGTTCTTTCTCTGATTCTTGTAGGTTCTTTGTTATCCCTCTTCATCCCTCTGTCAATGTTTTCCTCTGTCTCTTCCTCCTCTTTTATCTCCTTTTCTGCCTTTTGTCAGTTAAATAAGTATTGGCAAAAGGGCTCACGTCTTTAAAAAAAAAAAAGAAGCTAGTTAGGCAAAATAGGTGTGACTTCACCACACGTGACATCACCGCGCTTAACATCACAGGAAGTGACATCACTACGTGTGACATCACAAGAAGTGGCATCACATGATGTAACATCAGAGGAAGTGACACCAGATCTTAAGACCTCACATATGTTTAGCAGGTCAATCATGAGTAGATTTGAGCCCATTACAATATTTAAACAAACTATTTTCATTGAGGTTGTGTCAAAATACTGACACAACCCCTGTACAAAATCTGGGCCTGAACTTATGCATTTATTTATTTTTGCAAACCTTGCACAAAAAAAAAGCATTTTCTACACAATAGGTCTCGCATTATTAAAGTTTGAGCTATTGGTGTTGCATGATTATTAGCAATGCCAATAGCTCAAACTTTAATAATGTGAGACCTATTGCATTGCAAATGCTTGTTTTTTCCTTTGCTTTACGATCGTCACAAAATGGTTCTCCTTTCCACAGCCTTTATATATCTGTCCAATGGTGGGACATTTGCCTCTGTGTGGAAACAAAAATCCACATCTAAAACAAAACTTATTTTTACATGTAGACATCACTTTGTGTCCTTCAGTCTTTTGCTTTGGCTTACTTTACACACTCATGACAGATTCATTTTGGAAACCTCTAGCCTCCATGTCATCAACTCCCCTGTCAGTATGCTTTTCAACTCTGGCAGCCATTAACACTCGCTCCAGACTAAAGGTGTCTCTCAGCATTTGTCGTCTGAATTAATCTAACAAAAACTCAAAGATGTATAGCATCATTAAATTAATTGAACTTACAGTGTTTGAGTATACGAGTCTCTCCAGAAATTCATCAATGGTTTCTCCAACTTTGTCATTCTTGACTTAAAATGTATCTTTCATATTCCGCATTGGATTAAATTTGAGATTCAAAGTTTCTTCAATTTGACGATATGTGATTGCTTCATCAGTTTGTGCCATCTTCCTTATGACTTCTTTTAAAACATCATCAGCAAGATTTTTGGGGCATTTGATCATCTCTTCAAGAGCATCAATGAACTCTTCAATCCTCCCTATCCAATCAATCCATCTATCAAAATAAATTTGTTTTTTGGAGGTATTGAACATTGGTGGAGATTTCATGAGCTCAGCAGCGTTGTAGACCAGTTTGGAACTTAATGATACTTCTTGTGCATCGCTGTAACTTGGTGTATGCAACTCATCTGTGAGACTTTGCAATGTGCTGGCCTCTGGATTATCTTTAATGATAGCCGGAAACGTGACTTTCTTCACTGCCAGCTGAAAAAGTTAACTTTTCTGAGAGCTCTCTGCTCTTTATTCTTCGAAGACCTGTGAAGTTGTTCTGAGCCCCACGCAGCAGTTTTGGTGATTATCCACTTCAGGTATGGACTTCTCGGTAAGCACAACCTTGTGTACGTCTCCCAGAGCCACTTAACCAAGTGCAGCAGTACAATGTCTCTCCCTTTAAAGGGCTTGGTAAGTCAATTATTTATTTTCTAAATGTCAGTTTGCAACTTTGACACCTAGTGTATCTCTTTGCATCACTTTCGTTTGCAGCATTATTTTGCAGTTTTCCATTATCACTGACTGCGCTTTGAAAACCTGGTTGTATCCGCCTTCAGCATCAACACTCCATCTAACATATGACTTTATCTTGAATGGCAGCACAATACCTTAATCCATGGCCTGACCAGCAGTTTCTCATCCACCGATGTGTAGATTCTCTGCAATACGTTTGTTATCTTCAACTGCTTCACAGCGGCTGCGACTGTGCTTTGTCTCCACATATTAAGTGTTGATTCTGAACTTCAATGGCGGCACATGTGGCATGCACACCCAGTTTGCTTGGGCCATGACAAAAACTCTGGGAGAGCACTGTCACTTGTCAGTTTTCTTATCCGCTGTCTCATCACCAAATTTAGCATTCTCTCCAGCCTGGGTACCAGCTGATGCCTACGGCACACATGGAGCTTAGTATTACACGTCTTTATTCGCCTGCGTGCAACTGTGAGCTCAACACTCTAAATCAGCTTTCATTGCATTCCGCTATAAAACTTACATTACTGCTCTATGGAGTCCACCAGGAGCCAAAAGGGTTCCGTCATTGCTAACTTGCAAGACACCACAGGCAACATACTTAACAAACACATCCAACAATCTAAATGTCAACTTGGATACAGTAACTGCGATGTTTGTTTTACATCAAGCCGTCCAATTGATCCTTAAAAAAACTGGCACAGTCCCTGTCAAGAAATGCTGACTTGGTGAAGATTCACAAAGCGTCCTATGGCCATCTAATCACCCATTCCTATGACACAACAAATATGCAGCCCTATTTAAAACCGGCATTAAGCAGAAACTGTAGACACTTAAGGGCCCAATACGATGTCATTCATACGAGCGTCCAATCAACATCGTCCGACATCAATGCAGAAAGGAGACCTCCCAACAAGGAGTCGGTGGTCCAGCTTCCATTAGTATGGTGCAACCGCCTTCACGGCGGTCAGAAAGTGCATTTTTTCTATTGAGGTTTGTGCTGGAGGTTGCAGCACAAGCCTCAATAGAAAATATACACTTTTAAAACATCCATGCATTATGTGGCTGTCATAATGCATTGCCTACCAACATGCACGTATGTTTGGGGAGGCACCGAGTAACTTAGTTCGACTTATGATATTTGGAAACATTATGTGTTTTGCCTTAATGAAACCAAACACAAAGAGATGATGGACGGAGTGCTGAAACTTTTCAAACACTCACCCCCAGTCACAGATCTGGGTTGAATTCATCATCATTCTTTAGCTCACTTCGCCTCCTCAGTTCAGACCAAGTGATATGCAAATCAGTCTTGACCCTGTGCCTCATGGGAACAGTCCAGCCTGAACTGTTAAGCCAAGTCTTATCACTGGATTCAAGCTAGCCTGGCTGATGACGGCTCATTAGCCAGAAACTGGCCCCAGGATGCTTGTTTCCGGTCCAGGGAATACATGGCTTGGCAGTTCGGGCTGGACTGTTCCCTTGAGGCACAGGATCAGACTGATTTGCATATGGCCATGTCTGAACTGGGGTGGCGGAGTGAGCTAAATAATGATGATGGATTAAACCCAGATCAGTTGACTGGGGGTGAGTACTTGCATTGTCCAACTCTCCGTCCATCATCCCCTTTGGTTTTGCATCCCTAGACCGGAAACAAGCATCCTGGGACCGGTTTCGGTATATCAAACCAAGAACAATTTGCACAATAGCAAGTTGGTATAAATTTTTAAGTCCAGATCCTTATTCAGAACGCCTTTGATTTTATACATGTCCTCTTAATGTCTAGATTAAAAACAATCATATGTACTGCATGTATATAATTGTGTTTGTATCCTGTTGCATATTGCACCAATTTGTCTGTGGCCACTATGCCAAGTTAAACGTGTTGGCTGTCACCATACTTCTTCCTTTTAACATGCTTGTGATAATGGTTTATGAAATAAAAGAACCGCCTGAAACAAAACTTTAGAAAAATGACATTATTATTATATTTTTATTTTTTTAAACCTTTATTGTACAGTTCAATAAAATTACAAGCACGGGCCAACAACCGCAGGGGCCGGCCGCAACACCAGAAGAAGACCCACTATATTATCAAATGACACAGTTATTCAGCCAACAACCCTGCGGTCCGGCAGCGAATCAGGATAAACATTGTATTGAACTCACAACACATTACAGAATAAGACGAAGGTTTCATTTTATCTGTAACCCCCCCCCAATCTAAAAAGCAAGGAAAAAGAAAGACATATCTGGTGCCATACATTCGAACACTATGATAAAGTGAGCAGGTACAAAAATAGAATAATCACAGATCAATTTAAAGGGAACGACCGAGACGCCTGCGCTAGCAAGCACAAAACAGGATGTACGACAAAGCAATCTATAACCCAACGCAGTCGCCCGCACACAGACCCCGCCCACCCATTGGCGCCAGGATAGAAAAAGAAGTATGGTTATCAGATACTGGAATACATACGAAATCAGGATAATACCCCAACATTATGAAAGGAGAGCGAAAGGAAAGCGTGAGATAAAAAGACCATAAAAACTAAACTAACTATAGACCCACCCCCCCACCCTGCACCCCTGCATGTGGCTTTCGCCTAACCCCAACTAGCAGCGTGCCTGTCACCCCGACTAACTAAACTACAAAAAGTAAAAGACGAATGGAGGAAGAGAATGTCATACAAACTCCCGGTCACCTGTCCCCCCGCCTGATACGAACAACCCCTGTCCTAAAACCACAGAATACTCAAAAATATTATAGACAGAGCCAGATAGGGGAGACGTTGAACACCGCCCAACCTCCCACAAGCATTACGTTAGCGAATCCCTTGTCCTCGAATAGCCCCGAAATCAGACCCAGACCGACAGTCTCATCCTTTACCCCTCCGATCTTTCATGCAGACTCTATCTGGTAACACCATCAGCACCCCAGGAGAGTCAAAGTTCGTAGGAAGTTCAATTAAGATTAATATGAGACCAGTCGAACACATTGAGTCTCTGCAAGCATCCGCCACCGGTAAGATCTCCCTCACCGACATGTAGTCCAGATATCCTTTCCTCCGTAGATGTAAAAGAACCACAAGGGCGGGAAGCGACGGTAGTGACTTTCGGTTTTTGCTAGTCGTAGTTTCAAGGAGTGAAAAAACAGGTAGCTTCACAATAATCGGCTGCGATGGTGAATGCAGTGATACCCCCGTGAAACAATTCCGCAAGTATTCTGCAAACAGGTCCATGGCGTCAAAACTTTATCGCGCACGGGGTCTCCATCCTCCTTTACTACGGGCATCGTGGGAGAATCAGTTCGTTGAAAGTCATGCAATAGAACGGAGCCCAGACTCGGTCGCCCAGTTTCGATGTCACCAGCGATCATTTTATGGACAATGGTCTCCAGATGCAGTTGAAGTACCCCGATGGCAGCCATTACGGTCTTCAAGGACGGCTCACAATTCATCCGATCCGCCTCCACTCGCTCGGTTCCAAGCATGGGCGGGTTCCTCAGAGAGCCGGGTCTCTCCGGGAGAAGAGGCAAGAGCAGAGCGGACGGCAACGGAGGGTGCATTGTCGGTCAGCAGTAGGCCACCACGAGCGAGGGTCCTGGCCCAGCAGACCCGGGAGGTGGCAACCATGCATTGTCGGCTATATGCATGGTTTTTCACCCGCCGCAATTCTCATGTCACTCATGTTTTTAAAATTGTTCCTTACATGCTGATACTTATATACAATTTCTGTTTTTCCTTCCCCCTTGCCTCCCATTTCCTTCATGTAAAGTAATGTGATAATAAGCATTGTGTTAATAATTGTTGAACAAAATAATAATGCTGATAATTCTTGTCCTGATGATGATGTCATAATTTAAAAAGGCATCGAAACGTCGTCGACAAAAAACCCCATATGCAATATGATGAATGCTATATTGTTTGATGCAATGGTATGGTTATGTTTAAGAGATTGAGTCTGTAGCACTGAACAATAGTATACAGACAGATTTTCGCTTTGCCTTTTTGGCCATTTCTTTGTTGTTTTGTCTTACATGTTGTGGGTCACGGCTGTGCCCACTTGTTATCTTGGTCTTAAAACTCCCTCTATGAACTTGATCATTTAAAATAAAATTCTTGTCCGGCTGGACAAAGAAACATACTACTTATTAGGTGTATGATTATTATTTTTTGCTATCCTGTCCACATATAGGGACCATTGTCTTTTGCAACTGTGTGTGTGCTACACATGCATGGCTGGCCCTCTCTCGTCCAAAGTCAGCCACCTGTTTGTGCATGCACGAGGGACCATCTTTGAATGGGTTGGAGGCCCAACCACACAGAATGCATCCGCTCGCAGGTCATCCACAGGATGTGGCTCAGTGGTAGCCTCAAAGTTTTTTTTAAAAAAATGTAAAAAATTAAGTTACAACATGTTTAGTTAACATTAACAAAACATTAAAACCTTGGCACTTAATAGTACAGGTGTCTGTGAGGAGCACCATATTAAGGTTTGGCAGACACTGCAACAAACCAATAGATAAAAAGGTTTGGCTAAAACCACTATAAATATTATTTACATATTTTTAGTGAAATCAAAAGGTGCTGGTCATCTCCAAACGTGGTAGACCAGTTTTGGTAGGCAATAGTAGGTCGAAAACACATTGGCCTATCAGGCAAACACAATAGAAGTCAGGTGTTTTCTCCACTAAAGCGTATCACATTTTCTGACCATAAATAATAAACTTTACAAATATACATAATTTTGACAAATAACTTGAAGAAAACCCAGCACTTTACTATGGTCTGCTTTTGAGTTTTATGTTAATCTATGGGAAGAAAATTAATTGAGTAGCCAAGCAACTACAGACCAGAAAGAAGAAGGTTACCCAGAGGCTGGGCCTGGATTCACAGTCCTATATACATGTGCTTCACTTCCCATTCATTACTGTGGTCGACACGCTGAACGTTTGCTTTAATAAGTAAGACTCGCCACGCATAGGCAAAAATAAAGGTAAGAGGGTAGAGAAGTAGGATTGTTAGATGTTAGTACTGCGAGTATCTTAATTAGGTTTGATTTGTGTGGGCTCTTTTGCCAAATGGAACTGTGGGTCGGTCTCCTTCATCATTTGGCTTTACTTCAGAACTTTTAGACTCTGGCATAAGAAATTGTCAATAACATCTTTGATAAGCCCACAGGAGTATTTTAGTCTGACTATTTTTCTAAAGGCTGTTCGGGTTTATCCTTCCTCCTCCAATGAAACGAGGGAGGGACTATTCCATATCTAAATTAAGTTAGCAAGCAGCCCAGTAGCTTTGGGAGAAGAGCCCTGACAATTCACACAAAAATGGATGCTACAGAAAAAAGTTTTACAATATGTTCTGTAGAATCCTTTTTTCACATGCTTTTGTCTGTGCTTGCTCCCCGGTACTGCTACCTATACAAGCATTTGCAGAGCCACTAGGTCTGACTTTTGTACAGCATGTACATGCCCAAACTGTACGCCATATGAATGTCACACCGGTTGTCTTTGCCAATGCATGTTCATTTTGGCTTCTCTGTGTCCTGATGGCTCAGCAAGGAAATAGTTTATCCAGTGCCTTCCTGAACCAATCTTGCAGATATTGTGTGCCAACTTTTGTAGACACTCCTTTATTAAATCTAACACAGTTCATTATTATAAATCTAGCAAGTGTGTGTTTTCCTTTAGTGATTCCCTTGGTGTTTGGGAATACTTCCATCGATTAATGATAAATGTATGCTGTTGAATGCTCAAAATGTAACTTATTTATTTAATTTCTCATGCATGCATTTTGTGGTTTTGCTCAATATGTTTGTTGCCCTTGAATTGTGTGTCCATTATTTTATTCTTTTTTTTTTTTCTTTACAGAATACATTAAACATAACAAACAACAATTATTACTCAGTGGACGTGTCAAACATCATTGGGCAAGTTCAGTTTTCCAAAACTGTAATTGGAAAATCACGCTTAAACAATGTTACAAGTATAGGACCACTAGATAAGAAACAGGTAAGGTGCTTTACAAAGTTGAGACTTTACAAGATTAGATGTTGGGTTTTTTAGTTGCTTACTGTTAGCATTGTAAAACACAAGAATGAAAAGAGTGTACTAATTTGAATAAAATACGAACAAACACCTCATTGCAGTTTTGTTATTTTAAGAGTTGACAATGGCATGCTACGTAATAGCAAAATACTTTTGGTATTTCCATAAGAATTACCAAATATTAATTGTCCTAAAGTTCCTTTATATATAATATATATATTTTGTTACCATTGTATTTAGTGTATTGCACTTCAGTCTAAACTTTGAATTTGAATGGTTAGTTCCGTCTACAGAATATACAGAATCTAGAGAAATAATGCATAAGGAACTAAATGGTCTTTTTAGATACAGTTTCTAAAGTATTCTCATGCAAGGTTCTAGATAGGTTTTGTGCTTTGTGAGTCCATTGTATTGAAATGATAACCTCCCTTTATTTGCAGATTGACTACACGGTGCCAACATCACTTGCCGATGAATTGAGCTACATGTTGTAAGTGACTAATTCTAATTTGCATGCATCTGATCATACAATATGTTAATTAAGCCATTACGTTTTTTTCTTCAATCGTTTTCCTAAATGTTTGTGCTAAACTGTCTGTTCTAGTATTTATGATGTCATTATTTGTATAAACCTAACTCTTTGCTGTGTTTAAATGGAATCTTTACAAAATGATGTACTTAAGGATACGTATTTCCCTCTTGCTTTTTCCAATAACAAAAGAACGCTTTCTTTTAAAATGTTGCGAAATAGGAAGAGCTAGAGGTATGTTGAGTAAGAAGAGTCGTTGCCAAAGTGACCGATTTCCAACTAGGCTTCTGTGCCCTTTAATTGCACAAAATGAGAATTGTCAAAGAAGTATGTTCAGATTTTTGTTTCTTTTTGTGTAAAGACAATTCCCAGAGTATCTAGGAAGGTGGTGGGTGATGTTTGCATTAAAGAGGAGGAATGGCAGCATGAGCTGTACTGTAATGGTTATTTTCGAATAAGGGTGTGCTCTTGATGTGGTACTAGATCCAGAGACCACACATCTACCTTATTTACCTAAGAAGCAGTACTACACTAGATCTGCTCCTAGGAACAGGTAAAGAGCTGTTAGGAAGCGTATGCCACCAGCTTTTCCTTCTCCATGTACCCTCAGTTTCAAAATGGAGGCCCTTCCTGTTAGATGTTTTTTCAAAGCAAAGGGACATTACAGTAATGATGACAACTGTGCACTAGTATGTTACTATGTGGCTCATAAAAAAAATCTATCTGCCTTTCGATTGAGGAAAATCTTGAAAACCAAACATTTTAGACTAACATTCAAATAAATGACCAACTTCAGCAAATTAATGATTGAAGATTGGCACATTCAGGTCAATACTAGGCATCTTTCTGGACTCTAATTTCCTCTGACTCATTTGTTCTCATTCATACTGTTTTCCCTTTTACCTAACACTAAGGCTTGGATTATGAGGTGTGTGTTGTTATTACAAAACTCCTATCTAAATGGATACGTTATATAAGAGTAATTGATTTCAGACTAGACAAATTCAATGTTTATTAAAGAGAAGAAAGAGTCTAAAAATGACTCTCCAGTACCAGTTCAATCTGTAACTTACAGGAATGGGCTCCAACTTCACGCTGAATCTTCTTTTAAGCAGCAGATCTTTCCCACCATTTTTTAATAGAAGCTATATCAAATCAAGCCGGTCAATCAAGCAATCCCATAATTTGTATAGCGCGCTGCTCACCCGGAGGGGTCTCAAGGCGATGGGGGGGGGGAGGGGTCTGTCACTGCTCGAAAAGCCAGGTCTTGAGTTGCTTCCTGAAGGAGAGAATGTCCTGGGTCATCCGTAGGTGGATGGGGAGGTAGTTCCATGTCTTGGCCGACAGGTAGGAGAAGGATCTTCCTCCAGCGGTGGCTCTGCGGATGCGTGGTACGGCGGCGAGGGCGAGGTTGGTCGATCATAGATGGCGGGTGGGCGTGTAGAAAGTCAGGCGGTTGTTGAGGTACTTGGGGCCCAGGTCGTGGAGAGCCTTGTGTGCGTTGGTGAGGAGTCTGAAAGTGATCCTCTTGCTGACGGGGAGCCAGTGCAGGTCTCTCAGGTGGACAGAGATGTGGTTGTGTCGGGGGATGTCCAGGATGAGTCGTGCGGAGGCGTTCTGTATGCGCTGGAGTCTTTTCTGTAGTGTGGCTGTGGTTCCTGCGTAGAGGGTGTTCCCGTAGTCCAGTCGGCTGGTGACGAGTGCCTGGGTGACCGGATTCCTGGTTTCGGTGGGGATCCATCGGAAGATCTTGTGGAGAATGCGCAGGGTGTTGAAGCACGATGATGAAACGGCGTTGACTTGTCTGGTCATCGAGAGGGAGGAGTCCAGGATGAAGCCCAGGTTATGTGGGTGGTCCGTTGGCTTGGGAGTGGTGCCCAGGGCAGGGGACCACCAGGAGTTGTCCCAGGCGGAGGGCGATGATCCCAGGATGAGGACTTCTGTCTTGTCTGAGTTCAGTTTCAGGCGGCTGTTCTTCATCCACTCGGCGACGTCTTTCATCCCATCGTGAAGGCTGGCTCTGGCAGTGGCGGGGTCGTTGGTGAGGGAGAGGATCAGCTGGGTGTCGTCGGCGTAGGAGATGATGTTGAATTTGTGTTGGCGTGCGATGGCTGCGAGAGGGCTCATGTAGACGTTGAAGAGGGTTGGGCTGACGCATGATCCTTGTGGTACGCCGCAGATGACTTCGGTGGCCTCTGATCTGAACGGGGGAGGCGGACTCTCTGGGTTCTTCTGGTGAGGAACGAGATGATCCACTCCAGTGCCTTCTCTTGGATTCCGATGTTGCTGAGGCGCTGTACTAGGGTGCGGTGGCAGACAGTGTCGAATGCTGCAGCGAGGTCCAGGAGGATGAGGGCCGCTTTTTCCCCGTTGTCGAGCAGGGAACTGATGTCATCGGTGGCTGCGATCAGGGCGGTCTCGGTGCTGTGGTTGGCTCGAAAACCGGACTGCGAGGGGTCGAGGGATCTGTTCGTCTCGAGGAAGGCAGTGAGCTGTCTGTTGACGGTCTTCTCAATGACTTTGGCAGGAAAAGGGAAGAGCGAGATGGGGCGGAATTTTTTGAGGTCGGTGGGGTCCGCTGTTGGTTTCTTCAGAGCGGCGCTGAGCTCGGCATGCTTCCAGCTCTCCGGGAAGGTGGCAGTGTTGAAGGAGATGCTGATGATGTCCGGAGTTGGGGTGCGATGATGGAGTCGGCCTTGTTGAAGACGTGGTGGGGGCAGGGGTCGGTTGGGGATCCCGAGTGGTTGGTGTTCATCGTGCGGGTGGTGTCTTCGGTGCTGATCGGGGTCCAGGCGCAGAGGGTGGTGGTGGGGGGCGCTGGTTCGGTAGTTGGGTGCGTGGTAGGGGCGCCGAAGCTGTTGTGTATGTCGGTGATCTTGCGGTGGAAGAAGGAGGCGAGTGAGTCGCAGAGGTCTTGCGAGGGGGTGATGTCGTTGTTTCCGGCGCTGGGGTTGGAGAACTCTTTGACGATGCTGAAGAGTTCCTTGCTGTTGTGGGTGTTGTTGTCCAGTCGTTCTTTGAGTGTTGTTCTTTTGGTGGTGCGGATCAGCTGGTGGTGTTTGCGGGTGGCGTTCTTGAGGGCAGTCATGTTTTCTGTGGTCTGATCGTTGCGCCAGGCTTTCACGAGGGTGCAGCAGTTCTTCTTGGAGTTTTTGAGTTCGTCGGTGAACCAAGAGGCTTTCTTGCTGCCGGGTCTGCTGGGGGGGTTCTTCAGTGGTGCGAGGTCATCTGCGCAGTTGGTGAGCCACTGTGTGAAGATGCGGGCTGCTTCGTTGGGGTCCGTTGTGCTGGTGGGAGGGTTCTGGCTGAGGGACCTGGTGAGCTGGTCGGCGTTGAGATTTTGCTCCAGCTCCTTCGGGGAGCCTGTTGCGGGTGGTGGTGGGCCGTGGTTCTTCTGAAGCTGAAGTGGACGCAGCTGTGATCAGTCCAGTGTAGTCCAAGGAAGTGGCTGAAGGAGATGTGCTTGCTTGAGGAGAAGACGGGGTCAAGCGTGTGGCCGGCGTAGTGGGTGGGGGTGTTCACCAGTTGCTTGAGTCCGAGGTTGGTGAGGTTGTCCAGGAGGGTGGTGGTGTTGCTGTCGTTGTTGTTCTCCTGGTGTAAGTTGAGGTCCCCTAGGAGGATGTAGTCAGCAGAGGGGAGGGCGTGCGGGCTGATGAAGTCTGCGATGTCGTCGCTGAATTGTGTACGTGGTCCCGGGGGTCTGTAGATGAGGGTGCCTCTGAGGGTGGTCTTGGGGTCGGTGTGTATCTGGAAGTGCAGGTGTTCGGCGGCGGTGAAGGTGTCGTCAGAGTTGGTCGTGATGCGGATGGTGTTCCTGTGGACGATGGAGATGCCTCCTCCGGTCTGGTTGACGAGATCCCTCTGGGTGATCTTGTAGCCTTCCGGGATGGCTATGGCGATGTTGGAGGCTGAGGAGGCGTTCATCCATGTTTCTGTGAGGAAGGGGACGTCTGGTGATGTTGTGTCCAGCAGGTTCCAGAGTTCGACGGTGTGCCTGTGGACGGAGCGGGTGATGAGCAGGGTGCACTTGAGATGGTTTTGCTGGTGTCTGGCTTGGCGGGTGCGGTGCAGGTCCGGAGGAAGGTGAAGGGTCTGTGGGTGCGTTTCGGGTGGCTCAGTAGCAGGCGGGGTTCCTGTCGGGTTTGAGTGCGTTGAGGGTTGCGGCATCTTAAGTCCATCGTGTGGGCTGGCATCTTCGGGGGCCAGGGGTCCTGGCGCTGGGCGCGGTCCAGGCACGGACGGGCGCAGACGGGCTTGCCTTTGGCGCGCCTTCTGCGCACAATCGGCGCACCCGCTGCGCGTGAAAATCTTGAAAACCAAACATTTTAGACTAACATTCAAATAAATGACCAACTTCAGCATATTAATGATTGAAGATTGGCACATTCAGGTCAATACTAGGCATCTTTCTGGACTCCAATTACCTCTGACTCAGTTGTTCTCATTCATACTGTTTTCCCTTTTACCTAACACTAAGGCTTGGATTATGAGGTGTGTTTTGTTATTACAATACTCCTATCTAAATAAATACGTTATATACAAGTAATTGATTTCACACTAGACAAATTCAATGTTTATTAAAGAGAAGAAAGAGTCCAAGAATGACTCTCCAGTACCAGTTAAATCTGTAACTTACAGGAATGGGCTCCAACTTCAGCTGAATCTTCTTCTTTTAAGCAGCAGATCTTTCCCACCATTTTTTAATAGAAGCTATATCAAATCAGTGGAGAAGTGTGGCTCAATGGTTAGAGCAGGCAGACCTCGATGCAGAGCTCTGGCCAGGGACCAGGGTTCGATTCCTGCCCCGGCGGGTCTCGGGCTCATTAGTTCCCCTGACCGGATATTCTCACCTCAGTGCCTATTCTGAACATGGGTCCCACGCTGTAACTCTGGGCAATAGCTTGCTTAGTCTCCACAACGGCCCCCACAACGCGAGGGATGCCTGGTCTGCACCACGGGGGTGCCCAGGAGTGGACACTTCACAGGGAAAGCCAGGAAGGGTTCCCTTGCGGTATTCGTACAAGCGCCGGGAAACCCACTGCGGGAAGCTGTGCGCTATACAAGTACAAAAACATTTACATCAAGCCGGTCATCATCATAATTAAATTCAGTCAATGATGAGAGTTTTAAGTAGATTTTAAAACATTATTCTCTATAAGAGATTAGTTAATTATTTGTATTTCTTTTTATTCAATTAGTAAGTGAGAAAAATCTGTTTACAGAAATTATCAAGAAAAAATATGGTTAGGTTCATCAATTATACACATTAGCAAGCATGTTCCATGAAAGAAATGAGTCCCTATTCTATGTAAGTGAAATTAAAAAAGCGAATCGAATCCATAAGGAGGTCAGGAAAGGAGCAAAATCAAAGGAGCTTCAAAATCATGATCAAATCAAGCAGTTAAACTCCCTATGAAAAGTAGTTAATAAAACTCAGCCGAGTCTCAATTCTCCAAAATTATCAGCATAAAGCTGCTGTAGCAAACTATACAAAAATATGTCTCAATCTGGAAAATAGGGAAACCGATTCAGCAGTATCTACACCCATCTGGATAGGAAGGATAAAGAATTTTCACTTACAAAGTGCCAGGCAACAGCAATAGCCATAAGCAGTAGCTTACAGCAAATAGCTCTGGGTGCCAAGAAAAAATAGAGGAAGATGAGCCAGCTCTCTGGGAAAAAGAAAAGGATGAGGAATGATATGTGCTCTCTATCTAGAAACACACACTAATATAAAAGACTAGAGAACATGCTAATAACAGTATTGCTGATCTGGCCACTCTAGTCCAATCAGAAGACATGATACGATGTTGAGAAGCTTTGTTCTTCCTTTCACACAGCAAATACATGGACATACAGCCCACTATCAAATATATTAACAGACATTACTAACATTTTTGTAACTGGAAACGGCTAACCTTGGTTCCCAGGGAATTCTATTTCAGTGTCTAGTCTATCATTTATTCATTGTTTCACTGAGTAAAAATCAACTAAAAACAGAAACCTTTGCTTGCATATCTCCAGCTAAGTAATGACTTTTTAGGGCTCGTGCCCTGCGTGTTGCACTATGCAGCAGTGCTCGCGCAGCGCGAGGCATTTAGTGATTGAAAAATGGGATTTGGAAGCTGTCCTAGGAATCGCACAGGCTCGTGCTTTTCTTTTTGTGGGCAGCTATTGGCCTTTGCGTGCGTCTTTTTGTAAAAGACTGCATGCAATTGGCCAGAGGCGGGCGCATTGCTCCGCCCACGGCCTATTGGTGTCTATTACGCGCTTGGTGCGCGTAATAGACACCAATAGGCCTTCACGTGGTTCCAATTGTCCTGCCCACACACAGGAGCGATAAGTGAAACCATGTGTGTGGCTGTGGCGCGCGCACCACTTGTGTACTTCCATCCACATTTTCCAACAACGTATTGTGGTCCGTCCCTACCCATCTGACGAGCAGTGCCGGTGTCGCCATTCACCTTGTCACCTTCCTGTGATCACGCAATCAGCCCCGGTGGTTTCTGGCGTGCGCCTTTGATGCGTGGTGCGTCTGAGTGGCTCTGAAATGGCATCGGCTCGGAATCCTTTCCACCGCAGCGCGGATTCCACAGTGGCTTATTAAAAAGTTGCACAGTTTTCTCAAGTGCTTGAAATGGAATAATAGCAGTGCAGGTAGCCGGTAACTGCTTGTTTCTGAGAAGTGCAGGTACTCTCCAATCAAATGTATTATGTAATTCTTGAGAAGTGCAGTCCCTCCTTCTCAAAATAAAAAGTGCCGGCCTATTTAAAGCACTAGTTCTCTCCATTGCGCTCCCAGCCTGCAACCCCTCACCCCCTCCCCCTCTGCTCCCAGCAAACAAACATGCACATCCACAGCGTACACTGGTGTACTGTTTACGCTTTTTCTAGCCACTTTAGCGGGAGGGGCAAGGGAGCTTTATTCAGGATCACAAGGTTTAACCAAGCAAAACATTCTGACAGTCATGCAATTTTCGAGACTTCCACAAAGAAAATTACCGTTTTATCCTGTCTGTTTGTTTTAAGCAGTCTTCAGAGAAAGCGCTGAATTTTCTTGTGCGTTGCACGTCTGGATTTCATTCCTGCTCGAGCGTTTTTTTTCCAAATAAAAAATTTGTGGAACGAGAAAGATTGTGGAAACGGATAGGCTCCAAGTCTCCAACAGTATGTGCTGTGTATGCTCCTACAACTTTATTCATTGTTTCACGTAGCGCCATCACATCACTTCCGAGCGCTAAATTAAAGACTTTAGAAGGACAACTTACTCGCTGTTGTGCTAACATTATTGCGACTACCGATAATGCACGCGTACAGGCTACAAAATTAACTGGCTCATATAAGCGACCCACACCATCAGCGACGCATGCTTCATAACCAATATGCTTGATAATGTTTGCATTTTCTTTTAATGATGCCGGATTAGATTTGTATTTTTTAAATCGTGGTCAAAAGCTGAATGAGCTTCTGTTTTTCGTAGTCTTACAGTGTTTTTTTGCTTGTTTTGGTTGACTCAAGTTAGACATTCGGTATGATTTTAGGATGATGCTTTGCAAAGCTGACTGCATTTCAGCTGAATGAGCGAGGGAAAAAGATCTGCGTTATACTCCTAAAATGGTTCACTTTCTTATGAATGTCTTTGTAATTTCTTGTACAGCTCAGTGAAGGTTTTTTGCAAATATCAGGAAGTATCTAAGTCTTCGAGCCTAGTTTCACAAGTTTGCCTTTTTTTAGTTACAAGGCCCTCCGTAGTGCCCTTCACCCACATTGCTGGATTTCCTTATGTCACATGTCCAGTAGAGTGATTGAAAAGAATTGTTGCTTATGTCCATATGGGCTAAAATAGCATAGGTTTTCGTCTCTTGCATCATGGCATTTTCCATGTTCTCACCTGCCCTCCGTATTTGAGTGGTTCATTATGCCTAGGGATGTAATCCACAGCACCAGTGAATGTAGATAAGGAAGATCTATACCAACGGAGTGCGTTTTGGGATTCCTGAACTTCTAGTGTTTTGACATGGCATTTTTGACTCTTTGGAGACCATCTCTTTCCTACTGCCCTGCACTCTTATTGGCGGTCTAGTTGATAGTTTGCATTCACTCTCATTTAATGGTTTCTTACTTTACACAGGTATGTATTGCAAATTCCAGATCTACATCTTTAATACCAACTCCGACACTGAGTTTAAAAAAAATCGAAATCTGTGTGGTTTAATGATTGATTCGTCTGGCCAATACTTTTCAGCTCGTCCTAAGATCTTTTTTGAGAAGTATTAAACGCAGGTTTCACCAAATACCATTACCACAATTACAAACCAACAAAGAAGGCATTTAACATACACTCCAGGGTGAGGATCTAGTAACCCTTTCCGTGCTTCTCACTGAAGCATCTCTTCTTGTGTATGGTTCTTAACCCCTTCTGTGCTGCGCGAATTTTGCCCCGGTGCTGAACGTTCCATTGGGCCTATGGAACCATGACGGAACGGTTCCGTCATAAGCACAGGCCACCTTACGCTCATGACGGAACCGTTCCGTCATGAGCATGGAAGGGGTTAATGGTGATCTATAGCGTTTTAGAGCAGATTTATTTTCTTCATCACTGTGGCCAAAAACAATAAAATATTTCTGAAATCCACATTATCAATTACATTAAACATCTAGATTTAAACGTCACAATGAAGGAGATGGTCACGTATTTTTCACCTTGAGAACAGTGTGCTTTTCTGGCCACCACTGTGACATCGATGGAAAGACTGTCGCTGTCTCAAATTCATTAAAAGAATTAAAGGTGACTTGGTAAAGAAACAATAGGGAATATTGTTGAATTGTTACCTTTAAGATTTCCCTCTTGTCTCCGCTTTGTCTCTTGTCCCCCTAAGTGTCCACCTACTACACAGGGATGGTAACAACCTTGTTCTAAATTTTTTGCTCCAAACAATAGATTCCCGCCTAAACATATTTACAAACAATCCTGCATTACAGACTGCACAATACACTCTATGCAAAGGCCCACAGAGTTGAAATCTCTTGTCCTCCTTTGCAGCCACATAGACTCCTTACAAAAGGTTTGTTTATCCCAGCTCTGAAGCCACACGTTGTAATATGCTTCCCACCTTCCCATATAAAAGGTTGGCTGATTTGTTGGATCTACGACGACACACAACCCAGCTTCATGAGAGACCACAACATAAATCCCTCTAGCTCCTATTTAACATCAGTCAAGCTCTACCTTTCGTGCCGTGCTCCAGGTTGTTTTAATGCAGAATGTCTTAATCCTAATTTTAGACGACTTCTACCTGAACTAAAGCAATCCTTCCAGATATTATTTTCTACTCAATAGCTCGAACATTAATAATGCGAGACCTATTGCATTGCAAAGGCTTGTTGTATTTCTTATAAGTATACATTATTGTTAAAATTGTGATTCTCTATTTAATATTATATGCACACGAGATAGATAGGAAGTTCAAGCTTGGTTCATCAAGAATACTTAGCTTGAAAAAGAAATACATTTTATGAACTCTGCACATTTTGCAGTTATAACAAAATCTAAGTGAGTCACATTAAGGTCAAGCTATCAAATACTTGTATGCATGGTTCAACAATTTCTAAAGGCTTCTAAAAAGAAAAGAGTCTGATGCCTAGAAGTGAAAAATTAATGCCTGGTTAATTTTGCACGTTTAGTCTATATCCATTTTATATTCAGTTTTTGTTGTTGTTGCAAAGTCATCCTGTGCCCTGGGCACCCCCCAACATGTTGCTGAATGGTACTGCTAACTGACTCTAACTGACCCTGGGCTCTGCCTAACCAGGCCCAGGGCCAGAGTTATGCTGGAAGAGACTCATTAGAATACAGTTAAAACACAAATACCATTGTGTACTAGGGTACACAATGGTATTTGTGGTACCCCTGTGATTGGCATGACCTACCCTGTAAGCCCCTAGTATATAATAGGGCAAGGGTATTAAAACTACCTAGAAGTCCCTAGACCCCTATGGCAGGGCAGTTTAGAGGCCAGCAGCTCCTTTTGCACTTTCATGTGTGCACTGCTGAAATCTGAGGTTAGTTTAAAAGCAGCCCTGGGTGCCGGAACTGCTTTAAAAAAGCAAATTGTGCCCACACTCGACTTTGGGGTTTGGGGCACTTAAAAATGGATAACCTACAATGTTTTGGCATATTAGGAACCCCCAGGGTCTCCCCAAGGTGTCCCAGGGGTCGGGGTCAGATATTTATAAGGTACACCCTCATAAAAGGAGTTTTATATGCCCTCGGTTAAGTGAAATTTCACATTTCACTCCCCACATTGTGGTAAAGTGCTGCTCAAATTCGACTTTGATGCTAGGAGCACTGTGGAAGGAGGATCTGCAATATTTCTACAGATTCAGAAACCCTAAAGTCTCCCCTAATTGCACATGGGGTGTGGGTCCTGTTGAAATCAGTGAAGTACTTATAACATATTTTTTTTGTAAGCCCTAGTGCTGGAAAGTTTCCCCATTGCAAATCCCAGGCCACATAGGTTAACATGACAAGAGGTTAGTAACTAATAACTCTTGATCGGAACAGGCTAGAAATACCAATGCAAGACTTTCTTTCTTAGTTGAAAGTCCAAATTCAGCCTTCCGGTGGTCAGCCCTGATTGGTCAGAGTTAAGTGGATTTGCAAGGCTGCCTTTAAGAGGTGATAAAGAGTCCCTGGTGTAAACCAGCTCTGCTGGGAGGGCAGTGTGCTGCTATACAGGAATGCCGATCAGGGGGAGGAGTCTTAAACCATGGCCTTCACAGGCAGAGGGATTGCCACAGTGTCAGTTTCCACTCCACACTTTTGACCCTCTCCAACCCCAGCTCCTACACAAACGACATTCCACCATCACAGGACCTATGCGACTCCCTGGCCACCTTCTTTCATCGCAAAATCACCGACATCCACGACGGCTTCAACTCCGACACCCCCTAACCCACCACCGAGTCCACCAGCTCGCGACCTCCACCCGCACCAACCGCCTGGTCCACCGTCAGCAACGAAGACACCATCAAAACCATGAACTCCATCCACTCCGGATCCTCTTCCGACCCCTACCCTCACCACGTTTTCAACAAAGCCAGCACTACCATTGCGCCCCACCTCCGGAAAACAGTCAACATCTCCTTCGAAACAGCAACCTTCCCGGAAACCTGGAAGCACGCCGAGATCAACACCCTACTGAAGAAACCCAAGGCGGACCCCAAGGACCTCAAGAACTTCCGGCCCATCTCCCTGCTTCTGTACCCGGCAAAAGTGACAGAGAAGATTGTCAACAAACAGCTTACCCGCTACCGCGAAGACAACAACATCCTGGACCCTTCCCAATCCGGTTCTCGCAGCACCGAGACCGCCCTCATCGCCGCCACCGACAACATCAGGATCCTGATGGACAAGGGAGAAACAACTGCCCTCATCCTCGTGGACCTATCAGCAGCCTTAGACACGGTCTGCCACCGCACCTTATCAGCACGCCTCCATGACCCCGGAATCCAAGAGAATGCCCTGGCCAGGACCACATCCTTCCTCTCCGGCAGAACCCAGACCCTCCGCCTCCCACCCTTCCGGTCGAAAACCACCAAGATCATCTGCGGCGTCCCTCAGGGATCCTCCCTCAGCCCAATGCTGTTCAATATCTACATGGCACCGCTCGCCCACGTTGCACGAAAACATAGCCTCAACATCATCTCCTATGCCGACGACACCCAGCTGATCATCTCCCACACCGCCAAGCTAATCTCCACAGAGGAATGAAGGCCGTCGCCGACTGGATGAAGGACGGCAGGATGTAGCTGAATTCAGACAAAACGGAGATCCTCATCTTCGGACCCACCCCATCAGCCTGGGACGACTCCTTGTGGCCCACATAGCTAGGCACTGCCCTGGAACCCACTGACCACGCACACAACCTGGGGGTCATCCTCGACTCCGCCCTCTCCATGACCAAGCATGCGTCCTGCTTCAACACCCTCCGAATGCTCCGCAGGATCGGCAAATGGATCCCCCCCCGACACGAGAAAAAACGTCACCCAGGCCCTTGTCACCAGCAGACTCGACTATGGGACACCCTGTACTCAGGAACAACAACCAAGCTCCTGAGACGACTACAACGAATCCAGAACGCCTCGGCACGACTGATCCTCTTCATCCCCCGGCGCAGATACATCACACCCCATCTGAGAAGCCTTCACTGGCTCCCCGTCAACAAGAGGATCCCCTTCAAACTCCTCATCCACGCACACAAAGCGCTACACAATACCGGGCCTACATACCTCAACGACCGACTCAGCTTCCACACCCCCACCCGCAGCCTCCTCTCTGCCAGCCTCGCCCTCGCCTCACGTATCCGGAAAACCACTGCCGGCGGCAGATCCTTCTCCTACCTCGCCGCCAAAACCTGGAACACTCTCCCTACCAGCTTACTACAGACTTAGGACCTGCTGGCCTTCAGAAGACTTCTCAAGACCTGGCTCTTCGATCAGTGGCAGCCCAAAACCCCCTCCCCCTCCCCAACCCCCCCTTAGTGCCTTGAGACCCTCACAGGTATGTAGCGCGCTTTAGAAATGCAGTGATTGATTGATTGATTGATTGACCCCAACCAGACCTAGGATTAGGGAAGGTATGTGCAGAGTGTAGTGGGAGAGTCTGTGGAAATAGCCATTCTAGGGGGTGTGTTTAGCCAGCTCTTGACTCTCTGCTGGAAAATCAGCCATTATGAATTTGGAAGATCTGGTGCACACTGGGACGAAATAATGCCACACTCTGCAGGATGTGGTCATGTTTTTGGAGAGTTGGCCTGATCCCATTGGTCAGCAGTGACCTCCTGCTTGACCAGGAGAACTGGGAATAAGTATCTGAGAGGGGCAGAGCCTCTCAGATCTGCTGCTTGATACTTAATGAAGCAAGAAGTGCCCTGTTGAGAGGTTTTGCTATGCAAAGATTTCTAAGGCCTGACCTCTGAAGACTGCACCATCTGAAACTACAGCCCTGTGGATTATCTTGCTAAAAAAGAACTAAAGAGTGGACTCTTTGAAAGCTACAGGTTAAAAGAACTCACCTGGAATATCCCCACCAAGGATCTCAACCTGGAGAACACCAGTGGATTTGTAAGGGTTTTGTCCCAGAGGATTGTGGGAACTGAAGTCCTCAACTTTCAAGGACCATCTCGGAGCTTCCAGACCCTTGGAGTGAGTTTGAGACACTTTGGAATCTCTTGAGGAACTTCAGAAAGAAGTTCAAGCATTTTGGAGAACTTTTGAGCAACTTTGAAAAAAAGCTCCTTAGAGGGACTGACCCAACCTGGCCAGCCAGCCGCCTGCCTTCAACGCGGGCCGGCCAAGCTATCCCGGTTCATCCTGCTAAATGCTCTGTAGGTCTTACTTCCAGAGATTGGGTGGGAGTAGAAGAAATACAAGGCCGGTGAACCCTCACCGGATCCGGCTACATGAAGAGTATTGAAAGACCCCGTGAGAAAAAGTTCCAGAAAAGTTTCTAAGTCCACTCATAGAAAAGGTGACTGGGAGCAACCGCGAACACCAAGCCGCCTGCCTTCCACCACGGGCTGGCCAGGATTCCTGGGTTGCCCCGCTGAAGTGCCAAAAAAAAAAGGGGGTCTAAGTCCGCTCCAAGGAAGTTGACCGGGAGCTCGTCGAAAGGCAATCCAGCGAACCCTTCACCAAATCCAGACTGGCTTGGAGCATCAAGAGACCTCGGGGAGAAAAGCACCAGAAAAGTTTCTAAGTGTGAAGGTAGAAACTGAGACCGGGACCTGCCGCGAGCTTTAGCCACTCAGGGCTCAATCGCGGTCGGCCTGAAACTTTGACTTTGGTCTGGTCCATTGCGAGCAGGTATTGTAAGTGGTATATTGTGCTAAATCTTTCAAAAATCATATATCTGGTTCCCTACATTGGATTTTTGTCGTGTTGGTGTCATTTTAAAGATACAAATATTTCCTATTTTTATAAATTGGTATTGGATTTTTATTATATGTTGTGGCTTAATTATTTACTGAATTTGTGTTTTTAAATGCTTTACATACCTGTCTTTGAAGTTAAGCCTGCCTGCTCGCACGAAGCTACCAAGGGTTGAGCATAGGAATCATTTTCTAAGACCTTTGCTGAGTCCGACCATGTGTTAGTGGCCTTGATGCTAAAGTCAGACCTACATTTGCCCCTACCATTAACCCACTTTCCAACATATGTTAATATCTAAGGCAAGTTATCATTGTTGGTAATTAATTTTTATGCACATTTTCTATTGTAACAATACTTATGCATAAAATTGCAATTCTTGACTTCGTAGTGAAGGTAATAGGAAGTTGATAGCAAATGGTTAAATGTTTCCTAAATTTGATATATGCAAAAATACTAAACATAAGGTTTAGAGGAAAACACATTAGAGTACCCATTTGATCTGAAAGAGCAGACATTTGCAGATTGTTATGTTTGCCAGGAGTTATCAATGAATATCACATATGCACAATGGATTATTATGCTAGCAACCTTTGTGCTGGTAGTGTAAATCTTCAAGGTTCCCCATTACTGCCCAACGGTGAAAAGATTGCTACGGCCGTATGAGCGAGAAAATGTAGCTTATGCGGTCAATATAAAATATAAAACTTTCTTCAGCAAAGGAGTTTTGCAAATATTGAAATATGAGAGTTTGCCTCCATTGACCACATCCAATGTGAATTGCAAATGGAGCCAAGGCCGTGGGATTTACTCGTATCTAGACAAAAGGCTGTTGTTAAAGGGATGTCCTTTCCAGCCATACCTAATGAGCATACTGTAAGTGATAGATCTGTGTCGGCTGGGATATAGGCAAAAATAAATACTTGGCTATTACTTTACTACACTGCAATGGCAATCCGTCACCAAAGAGAGTGGAAGCATTTCAATACCAAGTTCTCCTTTCTGTATTTCAGAAACTTAAGTAAATTTCCAGAGTTATTAGTGATCACTCTCTTCAGAGGAGGCCTCATCCTAGGATATATTTTTGACTGTAGTTTTTATCAGTGCAACCTGCGAATGCTAAAGGGCAATTTTGAGCCAAATACATCATCAAAGTGTTTTAACCAGGCTTAAGTAGAAACATGTCCAATTGTTATCCAGTGTAGTGCCTAAGTAACTCATTATCTAGGAAAGGTTTAGCCATCCTTCTCTTATTCAGATCTTTAGTAGTTATTAAAGATCTTTGTTTACAGCAAGATTTCCTACTAGCCACTTTAGAGCCAGGTATATTGAAAATGTTTCTGCAGGGTTCTCTGTCTTAGCCCATCTTCCAGAGGAACTCTATATTTTTTACTAAACATTTTGTAAAATTACTGCCAGAGCTAGACTTGTGGTCTTTCTAGATTGATTTTTTTTTTTTATTAACGGAGTTTTATATAGTGCGAAATTGACCCGGTATCGAGTATTGGAGCGCTTTACATAGCACCAGTTGCGTTACATGAGGACACATTCATTTTTTTTAAGCACCGGGAGATTAAGTGATTTACCCAGAATCACAAGATGTTCTGCGTCATTGCTGAGACTCGAACCCTGTTCCCCAGATTTGAGGTTGACTGCCCTAGCCGTTAGGCCAACTTCTCTCCCAGTAAGGCGAGTTCCATATTCTTCCTTTCCTCATCCTTATTTAATAAAATAAGATGCTTAAAATTGAACACACATTATGAATTCTGGATTTCCGCAATGCTGGATATGGAAACTCTGGCCTTTTTCTGAACAGTGTGTCTGCACTCTCTCATATGAAAAATGGATGCGCTAGCATTGAGAGGTTGGAAACTCTTTCCCAACTACCGCATCCTACCTTGTTGTAGAGCAGAAGTGGTCCTGGATTAATGCATGCTATTTCTTATTCAGTAAATATAATATATATATAAAATGTATTTCTTATCAAATATTACCACACTTCTGTTCAACATGTTGGTGTAAATTGCCAGTTTGAACATTTTGGGACCTCGGCGAAACATGTTAAGTGACAATGTAGAAGAGTAAATTATACTCCCCCAAACAACTGCAAAGTAACCGATTTCATGTATAAATGTTTAAAGAATATAATTCACCATAGGTGGCGGTCAGTTGGCCCTTAAAACTTTTACAGAACAGGACACTAGGGAACAGAGGTATCATTGAACATGTAAAACCAGTCTATGCAATTTAGGCACACTGGTTGTAACTTGCTTAATATTTTGGAAGCATTATTAATTTGATGCCATAAAAGTTCATGAATAATAAAGAGCTATGATGCATTTTGTCACCCCCTGTGAATGCCTGGAAGAGACCAAAGTCTCTATCTCTGCATTTGCATTACTTAAGTGTCAAAAATGGTTTTCAGAGCAGCCTGGGTTTCTTAAGGGACACGTTGTAGTTTTTTAATTAAAAAAATTCCCATTGAATGAATACATGGGGGGTGGGGGGGGCGTGCAGTGGTGCTTTGTACCACTGTCTGTAACAGCTCAGGCCACTTGATGCTATCCCCAAAAAGGAAAAAGTGTTTCAGGGGCAGCTTCCCCTTCGTGAATCAGCTACCACCCCCAACTCGGGTGGCAGTAACTGATCATTTTGTGCAATCACAATTGCAGTTCGAAATCGTTGATGCATACAACATCATTGTGACTGTCCAATAGTATAGGGAGAGCGCCTCCATACCCCGTGTATTTGCAATTCAGTGAAACTGAGCCTTTTTACAAGTTAAAAAGACCACCCAGACTCACCAAAATAGTTTTGTACATTGTACAAATTTGTTCTACAGTTGAAAACCTTGGTATTTTGTGAATTTAAGGCTTTGTGATCAAAGAACAGCTTTATACATCAGGCCCTAAGAAATTAATAGGGTTTGCTGAGTAAAGTTTGTAAAGATCTTATAAACCCAATTCGATAGTGGCAAACAACATAATTGTTCACTTCATTTTCCTAGAGACAGGTTTCTCATCAATGTGCATAAAAATACAGAGTAGATCATTGGGATGTTGATTGCTCCATTGGAGAATAGTATGGTCCTCTGGGCAAATAATGACTGGTACAAAAATTCTGCTTCTGGATTCCATTGCTTGCTTAATGTTTCTCCAATTGTATTTTAGAATATTCTATCCTCGGTGGAGGGAATGGTCTAATAGCATTATAACCCTTATGTGTCAAGACTATATCCATTGTTAAAGGCACTCATCATCTTTATACTCCCTTGCCAGTGTTTCAGGGCCTTTAAAATCCTTGGCAGAGGTCTATAATGCTATTGTGCGCAAATTATGAACCACATCTTTCACGTAGATGAAAGAATGCTTATGTGGGGATCACTTGAATTGTGTTGCATTAAATGAAATTCTGCACATCAGTAACTCCTTTTTAGGTATTGACTAGGCAGCTCTTGAGCTGTCTCTTTGAGACATGCTGTATTCAGAAAAAGGGCATGAAACTCTGCCCGCTTTCTGCCCTTCTTTTTAATTGGCTCCTTTTCCAGTCCTTTGTAAATGGTGACTTTTGATTGGTCAATAGGCTTAGAAGTTCCTCCTAGTACCACCTTTTCTCTCCTTGTAACCTCCCATGAGGACACACCTGTAACGTGTTGATACTTGGTAGGCTTTAATTACACCTTCTGGAGATTGTTTTCTTAAATAGCATTGTCCCCTGCTGTTGCAGGCAGGGATACACTCTCCCTCATCGCTTATTTTTTTATTTTTTTCATGTATCTAGCTCGGCACGCCTCGGCAAGAATAACGGTGGGCGCGCTTTTCTTTTGTTATTTGTTGGCCGAATGTGGCCGCATGCCTTTCTTTTTCTGTTTATTTAATTATTGTTATTTTTAACAATGGCACCACCGCCGCTTTGATTTTAAGCATCTTAAGCTAAAGAGCGGGTGCCGCGATTGCTTTTAAAGTAAACAAATAGAAAACATTTTTTTTCCCATTTGTTTACTTTTGTAGCAATCGTGGCACCCACATTTTAGCTTAAGATGTTTAAAGCTAAAGCGTGGGTGCCTCCATTGTAACAAAAGTAAAACAAGCATTGGCACAGCCAATAGGTCTTAACTTTGGGACCTTATAAGTATTTAGTTATGCAGTACAATATCCTTGGTGCAACAACATTAACTGTTGCATGGCTAAACAGTTGTAAGGTCCCAAAGGCGAGACTTATTGGCTATGCCAGTGCTTGTTTGAGTGGCAGCGGAGGGGAGGGACTGATGCACCCATTCAGTCCTTTGAAGATAAGACTATTTACAATGTCCGGCTTCTGGGAGGGGCGTAGATAAACAGGAGAGGCAATAAGGAAGTCTAAGTAGAGGTATAGGCGTGACACTTATGAAGTTTAAATACATATACAAAGAAGTCCTGCTCATGGATGGAACGATGGGCAAAGGAGGGCCTTCAGAAGGTGAGGAGATTACAGCTGAACCCCTCTGAGCTGACGTCACCGCTGCTGTAAAACAGAACCCATTGACTCAACTAGTGGAAGCGCAAACAAATGAGGGCGATGAAAAAACAATGACCATCCTTAAGTGCTGACACAACAATCTCGTCCGCTTGTCACAGAGAGTCAGTAAATATGATTATCAGATGACCTTTGATTTGTTAACCATCATATCGCCACCTCATCTCCTGCTTGTTCGGAAATATTCTAGACAGGGATAGTCCAATGAGTTATTCAGCCACGGCCATTGTCTTTTTACGTGAGTGCCAGACTACTGATGAGATTTATTATTTGACACTGCACAGTATTTTAAATAAAACACAACTCTTAGTGGCGTTCTCAATCGCATAAACAAGAACAAAGCAGGTTCTACCATAAATGTACGTTATTGTAGCATTTATATAGTACTTAAACCACAGGTGGGTTGCTGACATGCAGGTAGCATGCTGCTATACACCGTGCAGGATATGAGGTTAGGAGTGTTGAGTTAGTATTGTGTATAACGCGGTGCTTAGCAGAATGTGGTGATTTAAATAAGTGCTAAGGATAGAAGCAGGACCTTGGTTTGAGATAAGCTGGCAGCGTTGGTTACGTCTATAGGCACCTTAGTGATTTTTGATCGGCTCAAACGCTAAATAACACAAACAAGGGATTATGTAATAAAGAGAACTGGCAGTGATTTGCAAGAACACTTGCAAATCACTGCCAAGCTTGAACCAGACTGAAATTGACCCATTAAACACAAATCAGACCCACGAACCACGGTCTATTAGAACGCATGTGAAACACACGAGACATCGGACTGCTCCATCTCGAGACTCCTCTGGCAGGCAGCTAGACGGTAATGAAATGCAGGCCTGTAATAATGCGGTTCAACAAGGCTGTCCGCTCTGATGAGCTAAAACTGCAGGGAGGCGAAGGCTGCGCTCTGCCGACCACACATCGCCCGACCTTCACGGATGCAACCGCGCTTTCAGCCATATTTGGGATGAGTGCAACCTGCTTTTGTGCCAAACCCGCATGCACAAGTTCAACACGGGGCTTTGTTATTGTAATGCCTTAATGTATTCTTCCCTTGCATGGTAACTAGTGTGCACACGCGCCGACGGACCTTGGCAGCAGTTTTAACAAATTGCACAATGTTTACCTAATGCTATTGGGGGGCTGAGTAGGGGGTATGCTGTGCCATAGTTTCATGGAGCCTACAGGGTCATGCTGGGCACTAATATACAGTAAACAAAAACAAAAAATGGAAGGTCCCGCTGCTGTGCTCTGAAAAGACTATTTGGCAGTTACACAGCCTCCTCTACACGCAAACACACATAGGCAGACACACATGCAGAGAGGCAGCCGCACACGCTAGCAAACAATACACTTATTCTCAATCTCACTGAGATAGGCAGACAGAATTAAAGACAAGTAGAGAGGCAGACACATGCAAAAACGTGCCTACCTTTTAAAGAAATGGCGAGATCCAGCCAGAATGCACGCTCTGGGCAAGACGCAAATTCCTCTTGCAAACTAACTTTAAAACTTGAACTGTTTGTGGCTCCCAGAATGTTGGATCCGGAGCTGGGAGTATAGCAGGTGGAGTGTGCATGGTGACACCGTGCCGAGCAGTTGCAGCTCTGGCGGGGCTGTGAGGCAGTGTTGCTGCCCTGGAGGGCAGCAGAGATGGGCGTCCTAGGGTGTGTTTTCAAAAACTCCTCAAGCTGTGGCAAGGGACCGCTCCCACCCCCTGCTTACGCCAAAAAAAAGCAAGGCGCGCGGCCTCTATTGTTAAAGCGTGCCACGCTGCAAAAAAATAAACAAATATTATTTGTAAATTAACAAGTTTCATCAGAGGTGCATGTCAGGCGAGCCGTGCATTTTGAAAAGTACATATGCGGCCGCCATTGTTAAAGATGCAAGAGAGGGCACGCGCGCAGGAGAGAGAGAAGCAATTAAATAATATGAAAAGCGTGAGCCATCTTCAAAGGAGCGGCTTCCAGGCTCAGTCCATCTACAGCGTTTGCCTTGTGGGAGCAAGCAGCAGCAGGTGCCATAATTGCAAACAGATGGCGCCGTTCTTCGCTCCCGCAAGGCAAACGCTCTGCATGCACGAGTACTCATTGGAAACAGTGCAAAACATGCACGAGTTTCCAAGAAAGTACAGAGCAATGCCAAGAGGTCCTCCTAAGCAGCACTTTGGCACTGCGTAGGCGAGACCTAAAAATAGGGTGGAAAAAGCGGGCACCAGCAGTTTTTTATTTTTCTATTTGTTTACTTTTGTTACAATTGCGGCAAACGCGCTTTAGCTTTCAACATCTCAAGCTAAAGCACGGGTGGCACAATTGCTTCAACAGTATTTTCTATTTCTTTACTTTTTAAGCTATGGCGGCACCTGCGCTTTAGCTTACAATGTTGAAAGCTAAAGCACGGGTGCAACAGTTTGAGCTATTGGCATTGTAAATGAAAATGCCTTTTATGTATGTGTTGCGTAAACACTGCTTTCATGTTTCGTAAACACATAAATAAAAGGCATTATCCTTTACAACGCAAACAAATGATGGACGGAATGCTGGATAAATCATACATACATTCATTCATTTACAATGCCAATAGCTCGAACACTCACAAATGTGAGACCTATTGCATTGCAAATGCTTACTAACATTTGTATTACGGTACGAAACACTTGTTTTACCCCCTTAGCTTTATGGACATTTTTGCTGCCTTTAGGACTTTGTTTGGTAACAGTACACTTATGTATGTCTGACTGAAAAAGTAAGGGTTTTAGTGGGTTGGTCTCATTATGTATTTGGTGATTTCTCCCAACTAGCAGTTGCTCTAGTCATCACTGGCAGATTGCCCATTATATAATTCTCTGTGGTGATTGGCAGAGTTTTCATGCCGGTTTACAGTCTCTGCTAGTAGAAATGTTGCCTGCCGCAGATGTTGGCAGACGATTAAACTTGTAACCAGCAGAGGCAAGTCAAACAACACCTAGGGTTGAGGTATGTTTTGCAGGATTAAACTTGGTCAGTGTTTTTTTTTTTTTTTTGGAGGGGGGAGGGAGCAATATTTGGGGTCGGAATGTGAACACTAATTAAACGTGGACTTTTCCCCTTAAAGAACATACCTGTCATTAGAACCTAAGGATTTCTGGGAAACTATGTTGTTTTGCTTTGTCTTTTGACATTTACTTAAATGTTATTTTTTGTTCGCAAAGAGAGGAAGTAAACTGATTCTTCCCCAACTGTCTAATTTCCATCCTGTGTACTTAGTTTACTGTACAATGTAAATCAGAGTTACTACTTATGGAATGAATTCCCTATCCAGGCAATCATTAGGACTCGGGTAGACAAAACATGCGCCGTCTCTTCGAGACATTTTATTTACATAAGATGGGCTTACTTCCCGCCCATAGCTTACCATTGGTTAGTGTTGCTTTCATTTACGTCATTCCCAATTGCCCTAGCATGCCTGCGTCATGTCCTCTTCTTGTGTTTGGCCTTCCATTATAGTATGGACCAAGTACTTGTGTCCTTTCACTGTTACCGTTTTTGGAGCTACTTTTATTGTGTTCCAGCACTCCACACGAGTACTTGTGTTTATAAACGGCTTGAAAAATATGGGGACACCCCTTAATGTCTCCTCTGCTGGAACTAGCTGTAGCTATTTTAATGGTTGTTCGGCTTAGTGTAGCGTGCTTTACCAAACTACACAAAACATGAAGAGTGTTTATTAAGATATTGTCTGCTGGATTGTCTGTAGCAAATAGTATTTTCATGCTTCTCACCTACTTGTGGTCAAATGCCACCGTGGGATGTTTGTCGGACGCCCTTGTTCCGTTTCCGGTGCATCCTGCCGCCTACTTTACCTGTTGGGTCACTTTTTAACACGACTCTGCCCTAGTCACGAAGAAGGCATGACAGAAAAGGACTTGTTGTTGCAAGTGGGCCGCCTCGACCTGGTAAACGCATGTTTCGGTGTTTGATGCACTTTTAAAAGCACATTGAACGTTTTGTAACGTAGGCAAGCCTGCTCGGTTTGTTTTCTTTTCACAAACAGTATTTTTGTTTTAAACTATTTGCAGACATGCCAAAATTTTAGAACAGGGAAGTGGGAGATTTAAAAATAGAAATCGTGTGAATGTAACTTCCCCATTGACTTCTATTGCAGAAAATGCAATTTCAGGCGGGAGACAGCTAAACGAAAGGCATTTGTACTGGAAAAATCGGGATTCTCCCGCCGGAATCGGGTCCATCTGCATGTATGACCATATGCATGATCTCTTAACCCCTCTGGCTGAAGTTCTGCTGCTTTAATGCCTGAAAGAGAGCTTCAAGATGTGTCAGGAGCGCTTGTTTATTTGCATGCAATGGTTTACAACATCAAGTACGTTGCATATAGGGTGACCGGATTTTTAAAACAAGCATTTACAATGCAATGGTTTCGCCTTTTGAAAAGTTTGAGCTATTGGCATTGTAAATGACAAAATTCGTATTTATGTGTTGGTTTTGAAAACAGATAAATAAATGGCATTGTCATTTACAATGCCAATAGTTTAGTCTCTGGCAAATGCCACACAAAAACACACAGACCCACACACACACACAGACCCACACACACAGACCCACACACACAGAGTGCCACACACAGAGAGAGCCACACCCAGAGCCACACACACACATAGCCACACACACACACACACAGCCACACACACACACACACAGCCACACACACACACCCAGAGCCACACACACCCACCCAAAGCCACACACACCCACCCAAAGCCACACACACACTCGGGAGAGCAAGCACAGCGAGGGGGCAGGGAAGCAAGCACAGCGAGGGGGCAGGCAGGGAAGCAAGCACAGCGAGGGGGCAGGGAAGCAAGCACAGTGAGGGGGCAGGGAAGCAAGCACAGCCAGGTGGCAGGGAAGAAAGCACAGCCAGGTGGCAGGGGAGCAAGCACAGCCAAGGGAAGTCAAGTCAAGTCAAGTCAAATTATTTATATAGCGCGCTACATACCCAGAGGGTTTCAAGGCGCTTGAGGAAGGGTGGGGAGTTACGTGTCGAATATCCAGATTTTAAGTTGCTTCCTGAATGCTAGGTGGTTCTGAGTGAGGTGAAGGTGAATAGGAAGTGAGTTCCAGGTTTTAGCTGCCAGGTAGGGGGAGGATCTTCCACCCATGGTGGTTTTGTTGATGCGAGGTACGGCAGCAAGGGCTTGGTTGGAGGAGCGTAACTGGCGGGAGGGGGTGTAGAAGGAAAGTCGTGTGTTGAGGCAGTCGGGTCCAAGATCGTACAGTGCTTTGTGTGCATGGGTTAGGAGGCGGAATGGAATCCTTTTATTGACGGCTAGCCAGTGGAGGTTTTTCAGGTGATCAGAAATGTGGTCTTTACGCTGGATGTCTAGTATGAGCCTGGCTGATGCGTTCTGGATACGTTGGAGTTTTTTCTGAACTTTTGCGGTGGTACCTGCGTATAGGGTGTTTCCGTAGTCCAGGCGGCTTGTAACCAATGCGTGGGTGACCGTTTTTCTAGTTTCGGTGGGGATCCAGCGAAATGTTTTTTTGAGCATGCGAAGAATGTTGAAGCAGGATGATGAGACGGCGTTGACTTGTCTGTTCATCGAGAGTGAGGAGTCCAGGATGACGCCCAGGTTCCGTGCGTGGTCCGTCGGGATGGGTGCTTTTCCAAGTGCCTCTGGCCACCAAGAGTCATCCCAGGCGGAGGGGGAGGTACCTAAGATTAGGACTTCTGTTTTGTCTGAATTCAGTTTCAGACGGCTGTGCTTCATCCACTGAGCTACTTCTTTCATTCCTTCATGTAGGTTGGTTTTGGCGGTGTTGGGGTCTTTGGTGAGTGAGAGGATCAGTTGAGTATCATCAGCGTAGGAGTAGGAGATGATGTTGAGGTTGTGTTGGCGTGCGATGGCCGCGAGGGGGCTCATTTATACGTTGAAGAGGGTGGGGCTGAGTGAAGATCCTTGTGGCACGCCGCAAATGACTTCGGTGGCCTCTGATTTGAATGGCGGGAGACGGACTCTCTGAGTTCTTCCGGCGAGGAACGAGGTGATCCATTCTAGAGCTTTTCCTTGGATTCCGATGTTTCTGAGGTGGTGTATCAGGGTGCTATGGCGTCTGTTGCTGCGATGAGTGCGGTCTCAGTGCTGTGTTTGGGTCGGAAGCCGGACTGTGAGGAGTCGAGGGATTTGTTGGTTTCGAGGAAGGCGGCGAGCTGGTTGTTGACAGCTTTCTCGATGACTTTGGCCGGGAATGGAAGGAGCGAGATGGGGCGGTAGTTTTTGAGTTCGGTGGGGTCAGCTGTGGGTTTCTTCAGAAGGGCGCTGAGTTCGGCGTGTTTCCAGCTTTCCGGGAAGGTGGCGGAGTTGAGGGAGCAGTTGATGACGTCTCGGAGGTGTGGTGCTATGATGGAGTCTGCTTTGTTGAAGATGGGTGAGGGCATGGGTCCGTGGGGGATCCTGAGTGGATGGAGTTCATCAGGCAGATGGTGTCTTCAGTAGAGATTGGGTTCCAGTCAGTAAGGATGTGCAAGGGGGATGAAGGTACGGCAGAAGGTTGGGTGGGTTGGTTGTCGAAGCTGTTGTGGATGTCAGCGATTTTGTTGTGGAAGAACGAAGCGAAGGAGTCACAAAGGGTTTGAGAGGGAGTGATGTCGTTTGAGTTGGCAGTAGGGTTGGTAAACTCTTGGACGATGTTGAATAATTCCTTGCTGTTGTGGGCGTTGTTGTCTAGCCGGTCTTTGAATGCGGCTTTCTTGGCAGTCCGGATCAGTTGGTGGTGAATGCGGGTGGCGTTTTTGAAGGCGTCTCTGGTGCTGGTGTTAGGGTCTTTTTTCCAGGCTTTCTCAAGGGAACGACAGAGTTTCTTTGATTTCTTGAGGTCATCGTTGAACCAGGAGGCTTTTTTGCTGGCTAGTTTGATTTGACGTTTTTTCAAAGGTGCTAGGTTGTCGGCGCTGTTGGTTAGCCATTGAGTGAGGTTAATGGCTGCTTGGTTGGGGTTCGAAGAGTGGGCCGGGGGGTTTTGAAGACGCGATGAGATCTGGTCGAAGGTGATTTTGTTCCAGTTTCTTCGCAGAGTAGGTTGAGGATGGTTGTGGGTTGTGGTCTTTTTGTAGACAAAGTGGACGCAGCTGTGGTCCGTCCAGTGGAGAACTGTGGTGTGGCTGAAGGAGATATGTTTGCTGGAGGTGAAGATTGGGTCAAGTGTGTGACCTTCGTAGTGAGTGGGGGTATTTACAATTTGTTTGAGTCCGAGGTTGGCGAGATTGTCCAGGAGGGTGGTGGTGGTGGTGTTGTTGTCGTTGCTTTTTTCCAGGTGAAAATTGAGGTCTCCCAGTAGAATGTAGTCCTCGGAGGGGAGGGCGTGTGGGGTGATAAAGTCAGTGATGTCTTCACTGAATTGTGTACGGGGTCCTGGTGGCCTGTAGAGGAGGGTGCCTCTGAGAGTGGTTTTGGGGTCGGTGTGGATCTGGAAGTGAAGGTGTTCGGGGCTAGCGAGGTTGACGTCTGAGCTGGTTGAGATGCGGATGGAATTCTTATGGACGATAGCGATGCCTCCTCCTGTTTGGTAGGTGCGGTCTTTTCGGATGATCTTGTAGCCTTCCTGAATGGCAATGGTGATGTCTGGGGCTGAGGAGGCGTTCCTCCATGTTTCCGTTAGGACGGCGACGTCCGGAGAGATGGTGTCTAGTAGATTCCAGAGGTCGATGGCGTGTCTGTGGACTGAGCGGGTGTTGAGCAGGATGCATTTTAGGTGGTTGGTATCAGATCTCTGCTTGGTGTTCGTGGAAGGGGAGTTGGTTTTGGTGCCGTCAAACTTGCAGGAGTTGCATGTGAAGGGTCCATGGGTGTGTCCAGGAGCGGCTTGGGCGCAGTTGGGGAGTCGGCCGGGGTTTAGGGCTAAGAGGGTGGAGGCGTCGTATGTAATGTGGGTGGGGTGGATGGTACGGGGGCAGGGGGTCTGGTGCTGGGCGCGGGCTTGGCGCGGACGGGCGTAGACGGGCTTACCTTTGGCGCACCTTCGGCGCAACTGGGGCGCGACCGCTGCGTGAGAACGCTGCGCGAGAACGCTGCGCGTAGAGACATCAGTCATATGCGGTTAGTGGAGGGGGCGGAGCGTGGGCGGGTCAGCTGGGAGGCGGGAGTGTGGTGGAGGGGCGGTCTGTGAGGCAACAAAACAACAACAAAAATGGCTGCAGACCGAAGTTGAAGCAGGTCGCAAGCACAGCCAGGCGGCAGGGAAGCAAGCACAGCCAGGGGGCAGGGAAGCAAGCACGGGCAGGGAAGCAAGCACAGCCAGGGGGCAGGGAAGCAAGCACAGCCAGGGGGCAGGGCAGCAAGCACAACCAGGGGGCAGGGAAGGAAGCGCAGACATGTTTCCAGTGCTAGGCTATTCTGAACAAACCATTGGTATCCAGCCTGCCACTCAAACGAAAACAACTCCCAAAATACCTTCTATGAGCATTGGTACCCAGGAACCTGCACTAGCCTAACTGACAGAGTGGGTGTGTCTCAAACGCTGTGGGGTTAGGGTTAGGTAAGACGTGTGGAGTAGGCCCTTTTTAAACACCCACCCCTCAGACAAAATCCACAAATGTGTGAGATAATCAGTGTTTACCTCTTCATTCACAAATGCACTTTCTGGAGCTAAATTCAGCATTTACTGTTCCTATGAGTCAGCACTCAGAATGTACCCTCGCAAATAGTGTTTGAGCCCACAAATGTTAAACTTCGGTGTGAGATATGGTTTGTGAATGAAGCCATAGAACTCCCACGCCCTACAAGTGACTAGTCTCCAACAAACAGAATCCTAGAAATAGCAGAGAGGCACACCTCATAGGCACAGCAATAAAACTCTTTAAAACATGTTTTGGGAAACGGAATGGCAGGAAATGTGGCACAAAACTGCAGACCTATCATTTCACTTTTAGTCCTGACCCATTATTAGCGGGTGAGGTGTGTCTGCAGGAAGGAAACAACTTGCCATCTCTGTTATACAGATAAACCCTAAACAGAAAGCAAAGAGAACAGCACCATTGGGGAGGGTGCAAAGCCAAAACACACACAACAAAGAGAACGTCAAGACACAGCAACAACCAGTGCAAGAAACACCAACATGTAAAGCAAAACAAACACAACTGTAAAAGCAGTAATATTAAAAACACGCTGGAAACAAGACAAACAGACACGAAAAAGGCAATATAAAGAGTACACGCCAAATGCATATAAAATAAGATACAATAAAAGGCAAAATAATTTCAACAAAAAGAACAAGACATGCTAAAAAGAGACCACACATAAAATATGACACGCAAACGAAGTAAAGCGCCAACCACCTGTAAAATGAGGCTGCTCTTACAATGAGTGCCCACCTGAAGTGATGGGAAGTCGATGGAAGAGCCATCTCCTCACACTACATACACTCTATTGAACAGCCTTACTGTGAGGACCTCGAGTGGGAATAAAATAAGTACAATAGGGTGCGTCCACGTACGTAATAGCACCGATCCCCCTCAAGTAACGCAATGACCAGCATGAAGCAGTGTGACATCACCACGGCAGATCAAAGAGCACCAAAACCTTCTCGGTACAAACACATCGCTGGGTCACACTGGTGTAGCGGCTCCTCCTGCGAAGGTGAGGGGTGACCCACCGGGTCAGACACAGAGGACGTGGCAAGCCGGCTAGCCGGACAAATGTCCTGCACTGTGCAGCGAACAGAAGAAAAACGAAAGAAGCGACCTTTGAGAACTTGTGAAAGAGGCAGGGTTTCTGAAGAAATCATTACTCACGTCTGTACCTGACCCCACCATCCGCTGGTGACTCAAGGGATGGCAAATATCTTCTGGGATCAACCTGAGAGGCTGCAAGAATGCGGACCTCTGGGACCTATGCTGGGCGCTCCTATGCCAGGCCTTTAGAGACAGCTGGCACAGCTTCAAAAACAACTGCACCCGCCGTGTACTGCAGGAAGGACGCTGAAGAGGGGGCATATGGGGGGCTGCCCACAGGAAGGGGGTCTGCCCACAGGAAGCGGGGCTGCTGTGCCTTTTGCAGGAAAGAGAGGTTTCGCTTTGACAACCACCAACTATTTCTGCCATTGCATTGCCTATAAATTCATACCCCATACCCCAAAAATCCATAATCTCAAAATCCTTACCAAGAAAACCATAACCTGCAATTTTTGGGGCTAGATGTTACCAATAGCGGTCAGAATGGAGGCGAGAGGGAGGGGCGGGAACGGGCTCACGGACAGCGGGAGTGGGGACGGGCATACGGACAGCGGGAGGGGGGACGGGCACAATAACAGCAGGAGGGGGGACAGGCACACAGACAGCGGGAGGGAGGACAAGCACACGGAGAGCGGGAGGGGGGGCGGAAACGGGCACACAAGACATAAAACAAACAGGGAGATGACACGAGACGGGGTAGACGTACAAAGTGAAAAGAAAATTTTCTCAAAATGCTGCTTACCGGATCGCATCCTGGCAACTTAAATCTCGCAGCCCACTCCTGCAAAAGCCACTATGAAATGAACAAAACATGGCGTCCCCCCCCCAAAAAAAAAACGACCGCCCACCGCCTCATGACGCACGAAAATGGGCGGGATGAGTAAAAATCGCCGGAACGCCCAGGAATCTGCTCCGGCAATGACGGACAGATCTCTCTTCCAATGGCTAGCCTCCATTTATGGAGCTAGCCAATGGAAAAGAAGGCGGGACAAAGTGCCCATACTGTTAAAACATAAGATTTTGTCTGCGAGAAACGCTGCTGCGCAGCTTTCGACAGGCGAAACTAAACAATAACTGGAATATTTCACAAACTTATGAATTTACTGAAATCTGCCAAGACAGATAAAAAAATAGGGCTTGCCATCAGTAAATCCGGGTTGCTTGGTCACACTGTTTAATTTGTTAACGGTTTTAATAATTTTAAGTCATAACAGATCACATTTTTCTGTGTTTTCTGTTTTGCTCCCCTTCCCCCAATCTGTTGTTTAGCTTGCCCCATCCCTCCTGCATTGTGTTGCTTGCCCTGCCAGTGTTGGCCACTGCATTGAGTTTTTCCCCCTAACTTTCAGTCATGCTGCTAATCAGCATGGCTAAAAGACATTGACAAAGCCAACTGCTGTTGCGTAGGCGAGACCTATTAGCTTTGCCAATGCTTGTTTTTAAAGATGCTTCGATACATATGGACGAAGGACAAGAGCTACGAGGACGCCGAGAGTTCAGAGAGCAGTATCTAAATTAAAATGTGTTCAGTGGATTTAGTATTAATACGTCCGCTCTAAAGAACTAGTGATCAGCCCTTCAATGTGTTATGCCATAGAAATTAAATGATCAGAGTATGACTGGAGACCTTCACTACAACATCATCTATGTGACTTAAACACATATATATATATATATATATATATATATATATATATATATATATATATATATATATATATATATATATATATATATATATATATATATATATATATATATATATATATATATCTCTCTATTGGTTCCGTGTGGTAATGTTTTCCTGTGTGGAGGACCAACACCATAGCTGTGTGTGAGATTGGTCTAGGCTCATTTACAGACACTGCTAGCCTGCAGTCGAAATATATATGGTGTTCAGTCAGAAGTGTTGTGAAAGAAAATGCAGGCCAAATTAGTAAAGGCTTTGTGTTTGGTCTTTAGGAGGATACTTAACGTCACAATTGACACAATGGTGATGTTATTTCTTGGGGTTTGCCTAAACAGACACCTTGTCAAGTTGACATTGGGGACATTCCAATCCATTGCTATGTTTTCCAGTCATTAAGGCATAAAAAGTCAATGTTTTCTATTTTAACTCTGTTTTTTCATTTGTTAATGGGGAACAGCTCTGTTAAGACATAAATTGAACTCTAACACCAGTGTGCAGATGCTGGCGCATTTATATTTAGTGATTTGTTAAGTAGCTTGCGCAAATTGCTGAGTTTTTTCTAACTCCATTTAGTTGCCATTGGTCAGGGTTCCATGTTGAACACAACTGTCATCCTTTTCAGAACCTGACACCCACTTTGCTCATCACAGATCCCTCTTGTTGACTGATGCAGCTGACGTCATTACACATGGCATCTGACGGAACTCATAAAAACTTGTCTCCTTCTGTATTCTGAAGACCCTCTCCGAAATCCGCAATATGTGCTACATTTACTGGAACTTACTGGGACAAGGATGTCGGAAAACCCGGCCTGTCCCAGAGTATCCGAGACATATGGTCACCCTAGCCAATAAGTGCCCATTAGTCCTTAATTGTATTTTTTGAGATCTTTGCATCAGTAGCTCTTCTGTTGTGTTTCTTTTCTAAAAATGAAAAATTCTCAGCAGTACCTGTCCATGGCCTATAGGCCAGAATTTACAGAAAACCCCTGTTAAATGCGAAAGATCTTGTCCCTTGAACAGTTAAAGTAAATGAAGCGCCCTTACAGTTTTTTTTTACTTGTTCACTCTAAATAGAGTATTATGCCATAGACTGGTAAAGGAGAGGGCAGTATTTATTTTTCAATTTGCCGTGGTCTCACCCTTAAGTTACCGTGAGAAGGAGGTATGATGGCTCCAAAGTTCAGGACCTATGATCAAGTTACGCAGATGCAATCTGGGATTGCTTGGTGGGAGCTTAACATGACCCAGTTTGTGATACCTTTCACATTCTCATAAAAGTAGTGGAAATAATGGCGGTCCTTATGGTGTCCAAAGAGCGTGCTGACATGAATGTCCACCCACCTGCAAACAGTCATAGTAGTCTGGAATATAGTAGGGAAGTCAGAAGGACATAACTATGTATATATGCTGCAGTTGATCATAGCACACAATGGTTTTCCCCTACATCCCGGGGTTTATGAAGGTGGAAGAGGTTGAAGGGAAGCCCCAGAGCTTAGAAGATTTGTGCGAGGAGGCCAGACTGTTGGGCTTTACTGCTTTCTGTGAGAAATTGGGCACACAAACGTTCTGATGCATGCAGGACTAGCAACCAGCTATTCATAAAGTTACTCAGGTGTTACCAGGTTTTACAGAGGGTGGAACATTGATATTGAGGCTGCATTCAATGTTGATTCTGTGAGAAGACTAAAAACTGGCCCACATCAATGACATCTGGTGCAGGGACATGTAGGAGGAACTGGTAGGAAAGCAGTGTTTTATTAAAACTGCTGGGCGTTTACACAAATGCCAGGTTGAAGATAGTCAATTAAAAATGTGTAGACAGATCATATGTTAAACCATGGCAATTGCATAGAATGAAGACTGGAAATACAGTTTTCCCTAAATGTAGAGTGGCATTAGGCACTTATATATACATGTGTTGGGAATTTGCAGAAACTGCAAACTTCTGGGAGACGTATTAGAAAGGGTGTGCTCATTAACTGCTATTGCTTTCCCTGTGAATATTCCTTTGTGTATATTAGGAATGGTTCGTGTATATTAGGAATGGGTAAAAGGAACAAAAAAATTGAAATGTATGCAAAAGTAGTTCATCCGGGCGTTGGAGTGGCCCAAAAAGATATTGCAGAACGATGGATCAAACACAGAACCCCGTCATTACAACAGTCGAAATGGGAGATGATTAAATAGCTAACGGGAGAGGGCGACATCCATAAGAGACCCCAGTATCGGGCAGGAGGTACAGAGGACACCGTGGAATGGCACTTAGTGGCAATTGGGCTGAAACATGGTAGTATGGTTGACCTACCTGATAAGGAACGTCAGAAGAATAATACCCTGCTTGAGTAGGAAATTAATTTGATTGTAAAATATTGATATATACGTTAATTTACTTGTACAGACCTAGATGTAGCATGATGAGATCCACTTGTGAAGATGGGGAACTAAAGGGATGGTGAGCTGCATATTATTGGGGTAGCAGGGAAAGTTTGTTTGATCTGTTTGCTTTGTGGAAAAACTATTAAAAAAAAAAAGAAAAAGCCCATTTTAGATATTTCTTATGATAAGATTTTTCATATTTATAAATTTATTTTTTAGCCTTTATATGTGAAGATACGCAACTTACATTTTGTATTTTCTCATTTTAGCCAATACTGCACCTTGCCATCCATAAAGGTCCATAACATGGTTGTCATGATGCAGTAAGTATGAATTATTCTTGTAACTTGTTATTGTCTGGATGATGAAGACGCTGCAGAGCTCCAGGCAGTTTCATATCCTATGTTCTGTACTCGGCTGTGTATGCTACTAAGATATAAACATACACACCATTTATGTTATGGTGGCGTAGTTTCCAATTGTGTAAACTTTAAAAGGTGCTCAAAGTACACAATATCTTCATTGTATTTGCGTTCAAGTCGCATCAATTAAACCTGAATGCGTAAATTGTAATTTAAGGTGTTTCTCTTGTTGCGTATACATTTATTTGAATATTACCACTTTCCAGCACCCAAAGATGACAGACCCTTAGTTTTAAGATAAGCTGTCAGTCATTTGTCTGTAATTAAATCCTAGATTTTATCTATAATTAGAACATGTCTGATTTGTTTTGTTCTATGCAAGAAAGAATCAACTTAGTTACTTATTTCTACTTTTGAGAGAAAATTAATTATGATACCAACCAATAAGGAAAATAACATTTAGCCTCATTAACGAAAATGAGCCAATGCAGTTTGATATCGCTTTTGTATATTTTTTTTATATACATTTCATCAAAGCATACATACATTACATTTGCAATCTGCGAGGCTTCAGCCTATTTTTCTCGACCTTTTTGTAGCCATCATCCTGCATTGGGCCTCATTCTGCCCAGCACCACCATCTTTTCAAAATTGCCGTACAGAGTAGGGAAGGAAGTTGCTTCATTGGGCCTTTCGGGAGCCACACCTGGCTTGTCACTGACTGCGCTCTCGACCTAGTGGTCTATTAGAACACTTGTAACATGTCAGTAACCCAGTCCCAGCCCCGCTGCCACTCAGGTCAACTGGGCTACTTGGGCAGCACTTTTATTACAGGCTTGGAACTTTGAAACATCTAGAGTCATTGGCTTTGATCATCAGTTGGATAGCTCAGTGAGTTCAACCACACACTGCTGAGATCCGTGTGTTATCCGCAGGTCGCAAGGCGCACTTTGCCTACATCTCTACTTGGGCTCAAAAGGCAAGTGGAATCTGCTAGTATTGATGGTCCGCATAAAAAAATAGTAACGTTTTTCTGTTATAGTTAACATGTATGTAGCATATCAATGACTAAACATTAGACACTAAGATAGGTAGAGCAGAGTGTTTTTGGTAATCTGATGTATGAAGTATGTAAACTTAGTAGAGCAATGTTTGCCACTCTGAGCTGATCACTGTCCTGATGCAAATTTATCAGGATTGCAGCTTGTGCAATACCACACTTACCACCCGTACACATTTCATCAGATAAAACCTGGCAGGATTTGTGAGAAAAAAATAGAGCACATTCAGAGTTTTGCACCTCTTAATTGTGGGGAAACATGCCCTTTCTCCCTATTGCAAGTGGCGAAATTCTACATCCGGAAGTACTTCCTCACACTCACTTATCTGTATTTGCTGAGTGTGGTAAAAAAAAAGTGGAACTCGTAATGAGGAAAGCGAAAAGTTTGCTCTTGACTGGTGCAATGTGTTGCCTATGTGACTGCAGACAAACAGGCAGTAATGTATCCATTTGTCCTTTTCTCTTTTCTAGAGTCACTGTGACAACGGTATATTTTGGTCACTCGGAGCAGATATCCCAGGAGGGATACCAGTATGTGGACTGTGGAGGAAACACCACTTACCATCTGGGCCAATCAGAGCTGCTTTCTGTTCTTCACCCACCACAATAAAAGAACAGGGGCCCATCTTGTGCTTTTCATTGCTGCCACTTTGACATTTAATAATGCGGATTGAATAAACGGGTTATTTCCTGGAGGACGAAGAGAGGGGCGGTTGTGGAACATAAAAGCCAGCTTTCTGTGTAGAAAGCTATGTGCAAAATGTGTCTAGCACAGAAATGTTCAGAGGCTGGAGTTTTACCAGTATTGCCATCTAATGAAGGTTGAAATGATTTTAATAAGCAGTAGTTAATTCTAATTGTAAAATAATGATTATATCCATTCATGCAGATCCCTGCAGCACACAGCTTTGTGATGTGCATCCTCCAGTGAAACTGAATGCTCATGAAGAAATCTACCTACATGAATTCCAGCAACATATTGATAACATTCTTTCTATTCTGTGTCACAAACAAGGGACATATTTAATTACATCATAATAACATTTGTACTATCTTTGTAACATTTGTAGGTTTTTGTTGTAAATTAGAACTCTGGCTTGCACACACGCTCTCTGTACTAACAGAGTAGTCATATCCGTGACGTGGTCCTTAATAGGTCCTTACTGAAGGCGGGAGATAATTTATTAATGCTTATTATAAAGGTACAGACCTAAATCTCTAAGTTGACTATTTTGTTATTTCTTATGTATATAATATAGTTTTTCTTTGTTTTTTATCTCATAGAGTCGGTTTAAAAGCATTCACCAGAACGATATCGTTTAAACTGGTTTTCGTAGCAGTTAATGTGCGTTCAGTTAGGTAATTTAACTTTTAACTGTCAGGTTTTATTAGGGAAAAACCTGAACAGGAAAGTGACTGATTTTCATTAACATAAGTTTGGTCCCTGTTGGATCTATCTTAAAGCCGCTTCAAGAGGAGATATTGACACAAATACTTAACAATCGTACTTAGTCGTTTTTATTATGCCATTTTCATGAAGGGAGTAAAGAGATGCATCTGCTTTTTTTAAAAAAAGATTCCTTAATAACATTGTGTTTGTTGTGTTTTGTGTTCAATAAACTACCTTCTGTAAAGGTTTAGACATGTAACTATTTCAATTCTTCATACAAATCTTCCTTAGGTGCCTAGGTATTTTCCTGGGAGTATGTCACTGATTTTATAAGGTAAAACACCTACAAGAGGAATGTGGAATTAAGATATTTCCCACCTACTCGTGGTTCTTCTTAGATTAAAAACAACACACACTGAGTTAAACAAGAGAGGTTTTGTGAAATAAGCTATACAGAATAATTAGTTGCTATTCTATTTTGCAGAGGGCTGGTAGACCTAAGAAAGAGTAGAGATCATGAAACGGCCCGGAAATGCAGACTGTAGGATCTACACCTGTTTTTTTTTCCAATTATGTTGTAGTTTGCCTGCCCACTGCAGGACTGCTAGTGAACCATCCTACTGTGACACTGACCTACTCCCCCCCCCCCCCCCCCCCCACAGCTGAGGGTGCGAAAGTGAGGAACGCCCCACTACAGATTGTGGCAGCTTGAAACTACATATGCGAACCAGCCAAATTGATGGGAAAGGACCTTCTAAACCTACAACTATACCTGACAAAAACACACACTTTGTGATGCAACATGCAACAATACCAAACACCAGACACACCCCAATATAACTGTATTATGTTACATTAGATTCTGTTAACCAATATTTTGGTATAGCAAAGATGTACATGATACTATAACTGTATATATTTTTTAATGCAGCAATAAAAAGAAGATCAAACAAAAAAAAAGTAACCAGTCAAGGCTAGTGTTTAACGACTAGGGTGGATAAAATTATAAACCCTCCCCCAATGCCCCTCCGTACATCAGAGGTCCTATTGTCCTAAATTCCTAGGGGGTCCACACCACATGTATGTACACTAACTCTCAGGGCACAGGCAATTCTCTTCCGCCTGATTTAGACAGCAAAAAACATGATGCTACAGGTAAGAGGGTGGCAGTCAGAGCCACTATCCATTTAAGAATAGCTAATTGAGATGTCCTACACTCCGATTACAACAGAGCACACTGGGACGAGATGAGTGATCTCCTAAAACACCTGCCTGATAAGTTTAGATAGAGGTTGAGGAGTTAGTGAGAGAAAGTTCAGCAGCATTTTCTCAAAGTGCCTATTGATGGGTAACATCTATTTAGGCCCCTAGTTGACCAAATTCTTGAAAAAAACAAGAAAGACACTGACACCGCCTAGGTCATGGGTTTTCTCTAGACTTCCTCCTCATAGGCTCATTTTAAAGGCACCAATACAGGGCTGGTTTCAAAACAACCTCTTCCAGGCCTGCTTTTTCCTGTCGGAGACAGAGCAGGTCTACCAGCTGTAGCCACCATGAGCCTATAGCAACAGGGCTTAGAGGAGCAGTAAAACCAGAGGTGGGGCAGTGGGCACTCTGGCAAGGGGGCCTCCGTTACCAAGCCTTGACTCAATCCACCCCCTCCCCACGATCACAGAGCACCTGTCAGAAGGAGACTCCAGTATTTCCTCCCACACCGGCAGGAAATCATATTCGACAAGCGAGTCTTAGCAGAAGTTCACCACTACTGCAGCCAAGAACCTCTCAAACACCCTCCGAACATCCCACCCTTCAACTATAGGCTCAGGAGAGTATCACAGCCTCCTGGAGGAGGATGCCCAAGCACTCATTCAACAAGCATTTACAATGCAATGGGTTTGCCTTTGTTAAAGTTTGAGCTATTGGCATTGCTCTTGACAATATTTTTATTTATGTTTTTTTAACATAAATAAATGGCATTGTCATTTACAATGCCACTAGCTTTATCTCTCGCAAATGACACACACAAACACCCACAGAGAGCCCCCCCAACACACTCAGAGGCCTCCCCACACACACACCCACACAGAGCCCCCCACACACACAGCCACACAAAGCCCCCCCCACACACCCACAGAGCCTCCCTACACACTGCGAGCCTCCCTACACACTGCGAGCCCCCCACACACTGCGAGCCCCCCCCACACACTGCGAGCCCCCCCACACACTGCAAGCCCCCCCACACACACTGCAAGCCCCCTAACACACTTTACAATGCAACGGTTTCGCCTTTGCAAAAGTTAATGCTATTGGCATTGTAAATGATCACATTTTTATCTATGTGTTAGATTTGAAAACTGATAAATAAATGGCATTGTCATTTACAATGACAATAGCTTAATCTCTCGCAAATGCCACACACACCCACAGAGAGCCCCCCACACAGAGCCCCCCCCACACACCCACACAGAGCCCCCCACACACCCACACAGAGCCCCACCAACACGCCCACACAGAGCCCCACCAACACACCCACACAGAGCCCCCCCACACACTGCGAGCCCCCCTCACACTGCGAGTCCCCCCCACACAGAGCCCCCCACACATACTGCGAGCCCCCCCAACACACTGCGAGTCCCACAAGCACCTACAGGAATTAAAAAAGAGCATCCCCTTGGGCTCGTCCACTACCTACTCACTGCGACAAGCAAGTTCCCCAGTTCATCGGCAGCTCTGGTCGTTACAACACATCCTCTTGTTCTTCACCAGGTCCTCATTTGTCCTTCAACATATCTCTCTTTAGTACCCATAAGAATTTATTCAGAAGCAAATGAGTGGCCTCAGCCTGGTGAAGGACATATACTATCAAGTGCACTGGTAGCATGCCCCTAAGCGACTCTTGCATCTCTAACTGCAGCCCAATACACCGCACATTTGCGTCCTTGCCCCTTACGAAACGCAAACAAGCCAACACGTTAGCACGATCATATATGCCAGCGACGCAGCTTTGGGAAAGCAGAAAGAAGGAGATTTAAAAAAAAATAATAATTGGGGCGGCAGGTTTATTTTCCCATTTGACTTGCATTAAAGTAAGGACTATGTCAGGAAAGAGAAATCTAAATTAAAGCATTTTGGCTTTAAAAATTAAAATATCCTGCTTGAATCGGGCCAGTTGGCATGTATCCATCACGCCCTCACGTGTGACCTAACCCCTCGCCTGAACCAAAAACACAGTTTTTATTAAGCTGATTTAGAAAGCCCGTTGATTTTTTTAAAACATATTTTGGTCTTAAAAAGACAAGATACCTGGCGTGAGCGAACTACCTTATAAGTAAGTTTATTACCTTTTTGATACTTACTCTATTAAGTAAGTCTAATATCAGTCGTCCGTCGTCGATCAAATGTCAGGTATCCATTCTGTTAACACTTCCGGGCCGCTTCTCGTCCAATCCCACGGCTGAACATAACTTGTGAGTTGTCTTTGAGTGGGAAGTGCTGTTCAGGTGTAAAATGATTTAGGATTGGAGTATCAGAAATACTTCTGCCAATCCAAAGGCATCTCACAGCATTCCGAAATGTTGATTGGTTGTGACATTTTCAAACGCCGTCTGCCCCGTCCTGGCTCCTACATGCTATGTGGGGCGCTTTTGTTTTGGGCGGACAGGTTTTAGCTGAACTTTTATCTGAGGTGAGTCTGTTCGGTTCCGGCTGGCGACAACCTGGGTTAGGTTGCGCCGTCCTTTGTAGGTTGCCGGTCGTTCTGGATGGGAGGGGAGCAGAAGAGTAGCCACAAAAGTAACACCCCCACTTTCAAACACATTCAGTGAGTGAGGCAGTCGTGCGAACCTGACTCTTTATTGGACGGTCACGTAGAATTGTTTTTCCAAGCAAATTCTATTTCAGAGGGTCCCAAGGAGGTGGGGGTAGCCTTCAGTACTAGCAGCAAGTGCATTTCAAACATAGCTTAGCGGGAGGGGGGGCGAGAACACGGACAGCGGGACGGGGGCGGGAACACGGGGGAGCGCGCACTTCGTATTAATTAGTAGAGGTGGCATCTCTGTTCCACTCGGCCACCGGTCTGTTCACGTGGGGTCGGCTCTAAACACCAACAGGATCCCAGAAATGACGGCGGCTGCAATGAGGGCGGGTGCCGTCAATGCCGGACCAGATTCGGGGGCGTTCCCGAGAATCGGCTTTCGGCTGACGTAGCGTGACGTAGCCAAAAGCCAAAAATTCTCGGGAAAGCCCCCGAATCTGGTCCGGCATTGACTGACAGGCCCGTCTTCCAATGGCTAGCCTCCATTTATGGAGCTAGCCAATGGAAGACGGGGGCCGTTCCTGTCTCCCCTACTATAGTCATTAGGTTTTCGCCTGCGCGAAAAAGCTGCGCAGAGCGCAGCTTTCGCCAGGCAAAACCTAAAAAGGGACTATAGAACCAGCCCCCCCCATTATCAGAGCAAAGGGGTTTAATCTCTATTTCCCCATTCCCAAAAGGACAATTCCCTTAGGCCCTTCAACTGGTACATCCTGCCTGCCCGAACACTTCCACACTTAAAGGTTGTCATCTCTCTGCTGCAGCAAGATTACTTCATGATGGCATTAGACCTCAAGGACGCCTTCTTCTACATTCCCAACCTTGTCGCCCACTAACACAACTTGCGTTTCATGGAAAGTGTCCATCACTATTCGTTCAAAAGTTACTGTGCAGCATGACTGCCACCCCACAGGTCTTCACCAAATGCCTGGCAGTGGTCGCCTCACATTTAGGAAGGGAAGGCAATCCACACCTTGCCCTTCCTGAACTATTTGCTGTTCAAGACTGCAAGCAAGCCCCAGTGTTCTATGCACAACCAGGCTACCATCTCACTCCGCCACAGCCATAGGTTCACCATCAATGCCACCACGTCCCATTTGTTAAACCTATCTTTACAAGCTTTCCTGGGGTCAACACTAAACTCAGTCACAGGCAACGCCTATCCCAGCCAGCACATGGTCCCTGGTTTTCAGCAAGAGTGCCTCTTTTTCAACCAGATTCTTTACAGTCTGAACTGTTCTGCCCCTCCTCAGCATGATGGCCTTTTGCACTGCATAGTGCCCCACGCCTGGCTACACATGCGTCTGTTGAAACAGTGCCTCTCTGCACTGTGGTCACAAGTAGAGGGTCTACTGGATGATCAAGTGTTAATAAAGGCCAGTGTTCATCGCTCTGCAGTTGTCGAACAGCAACATCTTATTGCAGAGCTGGCCTTTTCTAGACCCTGTACCGCAAATTCACCATTCCAACGTATGCCTCTCAAGCCAGCTAGGGAGCACATCACTGTCTCATTGCAGTACATGGTGTATGGGCCCCACATCAACAGGGGCACCACACCAACTGTCTCAAGCTGCTAATAATCCACCTCTCCCCAAAGCCTTCCTTAAACTCATTTGAGGCAAAGTGGTACTAATCAGGATGGACAACCTAGTAACTAGTTACAGAAGCAAGTCGACATTCATTTTCTATCCCTCTCCTTTCCAGTTCTGACCATTTGTTAATGGTCACTTTGCCACCACACTCGCCTCATGGCAGAGTATCTTTCGGGTGTTGACAATGACCATACCTCCACAGCTACTTCCTAGCTGAGGTACTCCTCAAATAGATCTCTTTGCCTGCCTCCAAAGATGTAAAATGCCAAGCTTCGCCTCCATGTACCTACACCCACATTTCCTGGGCAATGCACTAAGGATGAACTGGTCAGGGATATTTGCTTTTGTTTTTCTGCCTCGCCCACTCCTTTAATTCATGCTACAGAAGATGCAGAACATTTCTTAGACTTTTATCCTCAGAGCCCAGACATGGGTCAAACTGCCCTGGTATTCACCACTCCTCAAAATCTTCATAAGTTACTATGAGAAGCTACCCAGCAATTTGGACCTTCTCAATAGGAACCAAAGTCAGATCTGGCACCCAGACCTCCAGCAACTCAGTCTGAGGTCCTGGAGTTCAGTTACCTACGTTTCCCTCAAGAACAAATAGACATCTCGTGCAAGTCCCGTAGGCCAATGACCTGAGTATCTATGCAACATAAGGGAAGGGATTTGTCCACTACTGCATTCCTGAACACCTGGACCCCCTAAAACTAGCTGTCCAGGATACTATATGCGATTTACTCCATCTCCAAAAGTCAGGCTTGGCTTATACTTCAATACACATTCACTTATTTGCCATAGTGATTTACATGCAAAATTAAGGCTCATTCCTCCCTCTTCTACATACCAGTGGTAAAGGCCTTTTTTGGGGGTCTCAAAAGGGTCATTCCTCCACCCGCAAAGTTTCCTCCCACCCCCGGCACCAGTGTGGAATCTTTATGTATGTACTCACCGTACTCTTGAGGCCCCCTTTCTAACTCCTCCAGTACCTCTCCTTGAAAGTGGATTTTCTAGTTGCAGTTACCTCTCTGACATATTAGCGAATTGCAAACACTCCCATTACAGGAACCCGTCATGCAAGGGCATAAGAACAGGATAGTAATAAGGATCAGCCATAAGTTCCTGCGGGAGGTGGTATGCCTTTCCATCTTAACCAGACAATTAAACTTAGTCTTCTTTCCCCAAACAGACTCGGTAGCAGTATGAGCACTGCACACTCTAGATATTAAACGCACTCTTACATTGATAGGACTAAGCCTTTCCATATGTCGGACCAATTCTTTGTGGCTTTCTTAAAACGTCAGACCACATCTAAAGGAGGTATGACTAGCTAGATAGTTATATGCATTCAGTTGTGTTTATCTCAAAGCCAAAACGGCCCTCTCTGTTACACCCATGACACACTCTACAAAGAAGGTTGCAACTATGGCCTTCCTAGGGAATATTCCTTTAACTGACCTATGTAAGCATGCACCTGGTCAACCCCCTAAATATTCCACAGGCACTACTGTAAGAATATCATTGCTTGACAGTCCGTGGCTGGTCAGATGATTATAAGAACCTAATTTCATACATCTGCATCATCTACACCCTAGTCACCATTTGTGGAAGGGTACTGCTTTATAGTCTACTAGCTGCCCGTCCCGACGTTGTCCGGGTTTAAAAAAGATTTACCTGATGGACAGCAAACCTTACCGAACGCTACCCCACCGCTTTCCAATGCAGCAGGGGTCTTAGAATACACACGCCCACACACAACAATGCTGAAGGGCACGCACACCTCACGACGTGCACGAACGCTAATCTCATCACAGTGAGATTAGCATTCGTGCACATCGTGAGGTGTGCGTGCTGTTCAGCGTTGTGTGTGGGCGTGTGCATTCTGAGAGGCGTGGGCGTGTGCATTCTGAGACGCCTGCGTTTATCCCCTGTTGAGATTAGTAATGCTTATGCCCACAAAGGTTACTTCACGACATATGTTATTAACGCCGCCTGAATATCAATGTGCGTGAATGCGGCGCACCTTGTGTCTTCTATACGGACGTGTGAGAAGTGATTAGAACTCGTGAATGGAAAGGTGAGCTACTGAATGACGCGGCCATTTTTTTGTTATAAAACTTGTGGCATGCCCCTCTGAGAACGCTGTTGTGGTAGGCCCCTCTCACAAAGTATAATGTGTGTACTTTGACACAGCTACGACCACCCCCCTACACGCCCACGGCCCTCTGAGTGTGTAGTTTGACACGCCCACGCCCCTCTGACAACGGTTACGGCCACAAAGTAAAATGTGTGTAGATTGACACGCCCACGCCCACAAGGGACTACTTTACCCCTAAGGTTCTTTGACGTTTCTAATGACTATGGTGGCCACCTGTATAGCCTATGTCCATCTGCTGCAACTCCCCTTTCCAATGCTGTATTGGGTGTTGTGATTGGTGCTGTACTTCTTGAGTTTACCCTCCTCAAAGGTTTCAGCTCTCTCTTTATAATAGTAGTAAAGATGTAGAGCATGTGCATCTACAGCAAAACATGCTACAAACGCAAAATGTTACTTGAAAGCATTTGTAGTGTTGAAAGTTGACATGCTCGCACCCTCCTCCAAGAAGCGTGTCTCTGCTTTATTACTTAGGCTTCTTCTGTAAAACACATGTGCCTCCCACTTTCTCTACTCACCACTCTAGGGTGGAGAACCGCAGCCTTAAGGCCTGGAGGCGCAGGGTACGCCTGAAATCCCCGGGATTCACCTGCCTTGTCAGAAACAGAGACACGGACTCTTCGTCTGGCGTAGAAGATGGTATTTATTAGCTGCAGCTAGTACAGTGGTCTTAGAAGTCGTTAGTATAACGAGGTTCAAAAGAGACTGCCACTTAACTCCGTGGCGCACAGGTTTATATACGGTACAATACAATGCAAAATGCAATCACACAAGAGCATGAGCTATAGGCAAACGTTATAGACAATGTTTTAAGTCCAAAGCAACTCAAGTTCCCGGTTTTGTTTGTCACTCGACCCCTTAAGTAAATTACAAATGAATCCACACAATTCGATTTACAAGTAGAGAAAACACAGCTGCATGTTTGTAGAAGGACAGTTGTGAAACAGGAGAATACATGGGACGTGTAGCGAAGGACAGCAGATAAGATAACTCGGAGGAAAGAATGGTGTGAACCAACAAATAGTCCGGACGGGAATTAATCAGCTCAGACAGGAATTAGTGTACTCGGCCAGACCCTGACACTCGTTGGTAAACATAGGTGAGGAAGCCACCTGACACGCAAATGCAGAAGCGACAAAAACATCGTATTCGCCGCGCTGCCTGAGTGAGGGCAACATAAAATGGCGGCGACTACAAAATGGAGGCTGAGCACGAACAAATTTGTAATTTACAGAACCTCCTTTTGCCATTACTCAGGCAAAGACAAATCAACTCATGCTAATCTGAGTCGGAATCAGCATTGATGTTCATAAAATCCGCAAGCTGTTGCTGCATCGTCATCCTAATATTCTCTGTCCTCTGAGTCACAGGTTGTGAAACATATAAAGTAGCCAGCAGGCCACAAACTGCAGGACCACATTGAACACACAGACAACAAGAGAATATGATGGCCAAAATTGCTCCAAGGAACGTTAAGATCTTCCATCCCCAAGTTGACAGTATGCCCCAAAACCATCCCATAAAAGACCAATCTCCTTCGTCCTGATGAATCGACTCGGAGATGGTATGCAATTTGGAAATGGCTTGGTATAGTGCCGGAGCATCATCTGGAATATAAATGCAGCAGCTAGATCCGATCAGTCTACAGACACCTCCTCGGTCTGCTAAGATCACATCTAGCGCAATACGATTTTGCAACGTCATAAGACAGTCAGCTTGAAGCTCTGGAGTAATGTTACCTATCGCACCTGCAGTAACATTAATAGTGGTCTCAACCACACGAACCAATTGCCTGATGTTTCTGCTGTTGACCATCGGGCCCCAAAAAAGAAGGAATCCTTTAAGGAAGTCTCCTCCCTCTTGTTCTGCCGTGTCTTTGGCATCGAATATACCTCGGCTATGTCTAACTTTGTGGTGGTCTGACGGAGCCTTATATGTAGGGGGAAGAAGGAAAGCTATATAACCGGTTCCAGAAAAGTTGGAAGGGAGCCATGTATAAGCTCGGTCGTTACATACAAAATATGTTCCTTGAGACGGAACCAACGGAGGAAAATCGGGACGAGAAAATATAGGTGTACGAACAACTCTGCTTCATGTCAGCTTTGTTACTGTTGACTTGAAGACAACAATTACCTTGATGGGGTACAGTCCATGCTGGAGAAGACTCGCCCTTTCTAGTTTTATCACCAAGGCTAGAAACATAGTGGGTAACATTCCATCCGTCATAAGCTCTTTTCTCGTTCAACGGAATCTTGTTCTTCTCTACAATCTTAGCCATTACCACTATACCTTTAATCAAGGAGCTGTGACTAAAATACAATCCATTCCCAGAAGTCCTTACAGGGCTTCTAACCTAAGCCTGTTGTGGTATGCGACCGTAAACATAGTCAAATAGGCCCAAGTTGAACCTTCATATGAAAAAGGAAGAACCAAAAACGGCATTCCCTTTCGTGTATTGTGTGGCAAAAGTCTGCACACCCAACAGTCAGTCATATTAATAGCCAACTGATGTTGGTGTAACAACTGAATGAACGTATTATTCATATATTCGTCTCTCCTTATCTGTTCACGAGGGGGTAGAACATGCATTTTATGTGAAAAGACAGAAAGACGAGAAGGCAAAGAAGTTGTAGAATTAACAACATTTCTCTGTTGCAGAACATGTATGATCCAACCTGTGCAGGCTAATAAAATACACAAAAACATAAAAACACACAAAGTTACGCCAAATCGACTACGCAATAATTTACAATACTTCGATCTCATTTCCTGCTTCCTATTTTCTCTACCTATGGTTGTTGTACCATCCATTTTTACCTAAAAAAAATGTTGCTCACGGCAATCTTCCTCATTCACTCAGCTACTTAATTCTATATATCCTGAGGCACTAGCCAATTACTAAAAGAACAAAAACCAGGTTACAGTCTGAGTCTCCTACCGTGACCCTGCGACGGAGACAGATGGCACATCTAATGCTAAATATCACACAAAAAACAAAAAGGCAAAAAGACCAATAAAAAATTTCTTTGAGTACTAAGGAAAAAAGTGTTCAAAGTGTTCAGTTCCTTTGGTCAGCTCTCGGCCTCAGGTTGAAGCGTGTTTTGCTCGGCACGGTCTGGTCCTCGAATAAAGTTTCTGAATTGGTAGTGTCTATTCGAAGATGCTCAGGCACAGCAGCTTGAAGAATGTCATCTACTTTCTAGGACCGAGTTCCATAAATTTGAGCATCACTGAAAGGCACAAAACAAGTAATCGCTGCAGATTCAGATTCCCTTACGCCACTGCGGATCCACTGGTCGAAGGGTAATGGCAATGGCACCTTTTTACAGTGCACGCCATGTACCCAGTTACGCTTGCCGGCCACTTTCACAGCTGTGCGGGTGACGAGCAAAACTTGCGTAGGCGCAGACCAACGAGGCTCCAAGTTCTTATTCCATTGAAAATGTTTGATGCAGACCCATTCACCGGGCAAAATAGTGTGACCTTGGTCTGTGGAGGCCTCCGGCAAAGCACTTTGTACCTCTTGAATAATAATACTCAATTTAGTAGTCAAGTCATGCAAGTACTCAGTCAGCAGAGGATATGGTATATCTGAGTATTTCTTGGGACGAGGGACACCCCATACATTAGCTGGGCGTCCAAATACCACTTCATATGGGCTAAGTCCCAAACGAGAGTGCACAGTAGTTCTGGTTGACAAAAGAGCTAGGGGCAAGGCATCAGGCCAAGCAAGGCACGTACTGGCTTGAATCTTGGCTAGTTTAAGCTTGAGTGTACCATTATAACACTCAACCAAACCCGCAGACTGTGGATGGTTTGCCGCATGGAACTTCTGTCTCATGCCAAGACCAGAACAAACTTTCTGATAATTTGACCCACAAATTCACTTCCATTGTCACTCCAGACAATGCGCGGCAAACCAAACCTGGGAAAGAACTCTTTAAGCAACACTTTAGCAGTTGACAGAGCAGTGTTATCTTTCCAGAGGTAGGCCTCTATCCAGTGGGAAAAGGCACATACCACCACCAGAACATACTTAATATTGTTGCAGCGATCCCTATGAATGTAATCGATCTGCAATACCTCAAAAGGATATGACGGGGGAGCAAAATGACCTGCCAGAGTTGGGGTACCCTTTCCTGGGTTATGCATTAGACAAACAATACAATGCTGAACCACATTCTCTGCACATTTCGGGATTCCTACAATCTGCCACACAGGAGCCAAGAACTTACATCTGCCTTTCGCACTGATGTGGACTGGACCATGAGCCATAGTCACAATCGGCAACACATAAGCGGCCGGTAATAACCATCGCTGATGTTCCGACAATTCCGTCCAACAACCCATCGAGTCTAACATTTCCGTACTTTCTTTCCACGTGCTCAATTCCTTCTCAGTAGCCTCTCCCTGAATCGTTTTCACACTCTCAATCGTATCTTCACACATTCCAATTTCCCTAACCCAGTTTGCAGGACCTGCCACATACATTCGGCTAGCGGTGTCTCTAGCTGTAGTTTTCGCTACCTCGTTTGCAAACGCATTTCCACGACCCACATCATCTGTGACTTTCTTATGTGTGCTGCACTTTATGATCGCTATCTGTGCAGGTAAAGTAAGTGACTCAAGAAGATCAGTCACTAATTGACCATGCTGGATCCTTGTCCCGTGAGAGGTAAAAAGTCCTCTCCCTCCATAACTTACCGAAGCTATGCGCAATGCCAAAAGCATACTGACTATCTGTGTACACATTCACTCTCTTTCCCTTCAACAACACACACTCTCTAGTCAAGACTATCAATTCAGCTCATTGGGCTGAATTATGTCCAATATGTGCCGTCTTAACAATTGTGCATAAGGTGGTGACAGCATAGGCAGAAGTAGTCTCCCCATTTGGAAGCTTAAAACAAGAACCGTCCACCCATAAGATCCCATCCGGGTCCTTCAGCCGAGTGTCCTTTAAATCAGCCCTACCCTTTGTTTCTTCTTCCATTCGAAGAAAACAATCATGTTTTTCCTGATTGTCTTTCTCATCTGGGAGTGGCAACAGTGTAGCTGGGTTTAACGTGTTACATCTTTTGATATGTACATGACTCGCTAGAAGTGTCAGTTCATATCTAGACAAACGAGCACTCGTAAGGTGCTGTGTTCTTGTTCTTTTCAGCAAAGTATCCACTGCATGTGGAACCATACCAATGAGTGTGTTATCCAACACTAATCCGGTGGGCTGTCTAATAGAAATCGCCATAGCTCTGAGAACACTGGGCATAGCTTTAGCTACTGGGTCTAGTGTGGTGGAGAAATAAGCGCATGGCCTCTGCTTATCTCTGAATTGCTGTGTCAAAACTGACAATGCGCAACCCTCTCTCTCGTGAACATACAATGTGAAGGACTTACTATAATCCGGGGTACCCAACACTGGAGCAGAGCACAGAGCAGTACGTAGGTCAACCAAGCTTTTCTGACATTCATCCGTCAAAGGGAGCGGATGGGGCGTATCTTTCAAAGTTAGTGCTAACAATGGTTTAGCCAAAAGTAAAAAATTGGGAATCCATTGTCTACAGTAGGAAGTGATACCCAAAAAGGCACGCACTTCTCTCTGTGTGGTAGGTACAGACATCTGTGAAATAGCGTGAATGCGTTCTGGGGTCAATGGCCTTCCCTCCTTCGACAAGAGATGACCTAAATAGGTAACCTCTTGGCGGCCATATTGCAACTTAGAGGGTGACACTTTATGATGTAATGCAGACAAATGATGCAACAACGCAACAGTCACACTCTTACACACAACGTAACAGCAGCCACCAGCAAATCCTCCACATACTGAATAAGCGTAGCACCTGGAGGCAAAGAGAAAGCATCAAGTTGTGACTTAAGAGCCTTGCTATAGATGGAGGGACTTTCACAATAGCCTTGAGCAACTCTTTTAAATCGGAAACTTCGGCCACCTAGAGGGAAACCAAAGATATCCCTACTTTCTTTCGCAATAGGAATACTAAAGAAAGCGTTCTTGAGATCAATGACTGAAAACCAAGCTGCCGAAGCAGGAATCATCGTCAACAAGGATGTAATGTCCGGAACAACAGGAAACTGTGGCACAACAATCTTATTGACTTCTCTAAGATCAATAACAAATTCATAAACAGGAGGCTGTGAAGGATCAGTTCTCTTAAGGATTGGAAGAACGGGACTGTTACAAACATTGCCTCTCGTTTCTTCGACCACACCCTTCTGAATAAAATCATCAACAATAGCCAAGAGTGCTCTCTCTCCATCACTAGAGATACGGTATTGGGGAATGCGTGGCATTCTAACATTCTCTTTAACTGTGACAACATACGGCGGGATGGCAAGACGACCCACGTCATTTGGGCCTGTAGCCCAAAGACTTTCAGGAAGAGAAAGCAACTCAGATGGGAACTGGTCTCGAGACAAATATATGGAAGACGTCAATTTCTTCCCCAACGTAAGATGCACTCCAGAAGGGGAACAATACAATGTTGCATGGAGTCTTTTCAACAAATCCAGACCCAGCAGGTTCTCGCAACAACCAGTTGTCAAAATAAGTGAAGCATCCAAATCATAAGGACCAATCACAACAGACAAGGGACAAGAAACCGGATTATGAACTGGGGCGCCAGAAAATCCTACAGAAGTATTCATTAAGCCAGACAAAGGTGCCCATGGGAGTTTAGAATGCATAATAGAACTTCTCATCGCACCAGTATCCAAAAGAAACAGTTCTGAAACACCCATAGTATTGACAGTAACCCTGGGCGGAGTTGGCGGAGTGGGGCTTCGCGGAGCTACGCGAAGTGGGCGAGAAACTACGCCCACCTCCGCACTCCGCGTAGCCCCACTCCGCAAACACCACTGGCCGCCAGCCCCGCCACCCGCCTCCTTCCCGCCCTCCCTAAATACTTTAAATTAAAGGAATCAAATAATTTAAAACGCACTTACCTTGCCCGCCGCGTCCCCGGGGCTCGCTATCTTCCGTCTTCCGTCTTCTTTACTAATACGCATGCGCTGGCGGCCGCGCATGCGCATTTCTCACGAGAAAATGCGCATGCGCGGCCGCCCGCGCATGTGCATTAGTAAAGAAGACGGAAGACGGAAGATAGCGAGCCCCGGGGACGCGGCGGGCAAGGTAAGTGCGTTTTAAATTATTTGATTCCTTTAATGTAAAGTATTTAGGGAGGGCGGGAGGGAGGCGGGTGGCGGCCAGCTACGCTCCGTCTGCGGAGCGTGCGTAGTGCCGCCTGGCTATGCCCGCTCCGCAAAATGCGGAGTAGGCGGCACTACGCACACTCCGTGCACGGAGCGTAGCTGGCCGCCCACCCCTAATTGACAGTGACATACGGCCCATTTTGATCTACTGGAATCGACACAACTCCCTTACTTCGTCCATGGCTGTCCTATTCGACATGAAAATCGTCAGCCCCATCTTCAACACAATAATCATCATTATAATACTGCGTAGACTGAACTCTCCGCTGATCAAAGTAATTCGTACTAGATGGAGGAAAAGAACGCTGCTCCTGAGAGGACACACCTCGTCCTCTACCTCTAGATCCTGTCTGAAAATTACCACGACCTCGTGGAGCAGACATCCCATTGTTAAACTGTAATAAAAACGGACAACTATTCTTGTAATGTCCCTCTTCCCTACAATACGCACATTGATTAGGACCTATCAAAGGTCGCGGTGCAAAAACGTCAGGCTTCTGGTACACTTTCTGAAACTGTGGGGGTTGAGAATACTGAGGCTGTGTAGTACGTGGAGGTTAAGCCTGCTGTAAAAGAACCTTCGTTTTCAAATCTTTGTTTTTCTTCTCTTGTTTCTCCTTCTCTTCCTTATCTCTATTCTCATAATACTGTGCAGTATCCAATATTTTAGTAGGGGAAGAGACAGCCCATGCACTTTCAGAACTCTTTAATTTATTCGACAATTCAGGAAGCAAGTTATATACAAACTTATCCACAAACAACCGCTGGCCAACCTCTACACTCAGATTCTGACCACTATGATCAATAAACGTCTCTTCAAAACAAGTGAAGAAATCCGAGACGCTTTTGTCTTTCTTTTGCTTACATGCAGCCAGCTTATCCCAATTTACTCGCACCGCAGGCATTATAGTCTTCATCAATTCAACTATTCTGCCTGGTAGGGCCGTAATCAGATCCTCGGGTTTCGCACCACCCACTTGATTCGCATCTGCGGCCCTAATAGCAGCTCAATCGCCACCTAATTCCCCAACATGATTTTCCCTACGGATACGTGCCCATATTGCTTGCGAAACAACATTTCCAAACAACATATCAATATCGGCCAAATTCATAATACATGCTTCAACTGTTTGAGACAATTCCTTATAATATCCAGCAGGATTTTTACTGGGGTCCGGAAGAGTTTGTTTAAGCGCCAATACTTCCGACCTTTTCCAGGGTTCGTGGACCCATATACGTTGAAAATGAGCAGGTATTGGGGGTGGACCAAGCACCGCTTCTCTCCATACGGGAGGAGCTTCACGCATCGGATAATTCTTAATACCTGGTTTATTAGCAGGATCAGTTTCGGAAAAAGACAGGGACAAAAACATGGTTTGGAACACAACAAGTCGATTCACTGCCTTTTCAACTCTGGGTCCTACAATAAAACCTTCATCAAAATCAGCTTGTAATGTCAATAGCTCCGAAGGAACTGTGTCTAACTCCATATCTTCCCAACCTTTAATAAGAGTTTGACACATGACATTAAAAACATATCTCTGCGTGGGCTCTACCCATTGATGGAAAGAACTCATAATGTCTTCCGTACCATTCTCAATCCATTTACGAGTGAGAGAACCCAAAACTACTTTCTCATTCGTAAGAGGAAGTTGGCAACAAGATTGCCGTCTAGAGAAAGCTGGAGATAGATTCAAAGACCCAAGAAGAGGAGAAAAGAAATTCGAAACGACATCTGCTATTCTCCTATGAGAGGTAGGAGAATCCCTTAAGAGAATGGGAGGCATTACAGATGTAGAAGGCAACGGAGACTGAAACGTAGCCGACTGAGGGGCAAGAGCGGTGGATTGTAAAGAAGGTGAGGTGGGGGCTGAATTACAGGATGTAAAGACGGAGCAGAGGCAGGGAAAGAAGCATTAGTTGGCTGAGCCGGTTGCTGAACAATCGGCAATTGAGCAACCACCTGTTGAGCAATAGGAGGGGGTAAAAAAGGTGCATTAGGATTTTGGGCATAGGGCAGAGGTGAATTCAATAGACAAGTCATTAAGGAATCTTCTTCCAATTCCTTACTTTTATCGGGAGAGTAAGTAGGCAGCATCGGATAGCTTCTATCTACCGCCATGCGATGTTGTCTCTCTAGTATCTCGTTCGCACCATCTACTTCGTTATTTTTAAACTGCTGAGCAGCCTGTATAATTGACATGTCTTGTGCTTTCCTGTTTAGCTTGTTTAATTTCTTTCTGTTTGGCTTCCTTACGCCAAAGGCGAAAAGAGTCAAACTTTGCCGGCCGGGCTTTTCTTCTGAACAGAATCGTTTCCAAATTATCTAATATGGCGGGGTCAAAACTACCATTCTGGGGCCATCTTAAAACTCCACTATTCTTCGTGTATCGAACCAATGTCTCGTTAAAGGTAATGGGACCAATACCATGTTTTGAATAGAGCTCATAAGTGGGAGTTCCAACTGGAGGGATCGGACATGATTCCCCCAACTGGGAATCCCTCGTACAACCTAAGCAACAAATTCTTTTAAACTTACTCAGTCCAGGCATCGTCACTTCTCTAGATTGCTCACAAACAACAAGGGGTGTAAATCAACGAAACAGTACAGACGTACTTACCACTTGGCTTCAGCTATTGCAATACCTGAATAAAAACCCAAAAACAAAACAAAACAAAGTTTTGTGGGAGCGGCCCACCAAATACTTAACTAAGGATCGTCCTACACCAGCGAAGGTCCGTCTATCGTCTCGCTTTACCAAACATCATCAGAAGGGTCGAAGGCAGGGCAGCAGTAGTCAGCAGCCGTCGGAGAGGAGTAGCCGCGCTGAGAAAAAACCTTCGGTCCACTTCCAACATACAGGGGTCGATCACGTGGTGCGCCTCCTCCGGAATTTTCTTGCGGGGCTCCTCACGACCCTCTGGCTCAACCGCTACCGCTGAAGTCGCCCTACGTTGGGTGCCAGTTGGAGAACCGCAGCCTTAAGGCCCGGAGGCGCAGGATTCACCTGCCTTGTCAGAAACAGAGACACGGACTCTTCGTCTGGCGTAGAAGATGGTATTTATTAGCTGCAGCTAGTACAGTGGTCTTAGAAGTCGTTAGTATAACGTGGTTCAAAAGAGACTGCCACTAAACTCCGTGGCGCACAGGTTTATATACGGTACAATACAATGCAAAATACAATCACACAAGAGCATGAGCTATAGGCAAACGTTATAGACAATGTTTTAAGTCCAAAGCAACTCAAGTTCCCGGTTTTGTTTGTCACTCGACCCCTTAAGTAAATTACAAATAAGGCTCCCGGTTTTCCGTTTAATCGGATTTTCACATATAAATGCAGTCGGAAAACTTTTTTTCCTTTGTCTGTATTTATAAATATAAACGGAAAAATACTAACAAACACGATTTCGACAAAGTGCTTCAGCCCAAGATTTTCTAATTTAGTGCACAGAGGAAGGCAGCTGCACTCAGCGTGTGCCACGTCTCGTAGTCTGAGAGTACTTCATTCAGTTGAGCTCGGGCAGTGTTTCACCCCAGGGTTGCCTAATCTAATGCAAAGGGAAATGCGGCCGCCATCTATCTGCATATGAAAGGCGTCCTACTAAGAGGGAAGACGCCTTTGACACTCTCCTTTCGCAGGTCATTCATCAGGACCCCTAGGGGGAGCCTGGGGTAGTCATCCCCATCTAGCATGCTCTCCCGTGTCACTTTTGGATGTGTGCTAGTTCTCGTAATCTGAGAGTGCTTCACGGTATTCAGGTGAGCTGGGCAGTGTTAGAGCCTGTTGCTCCAGCCTCTGAGTGCCTTCTCCTATTGAATGTGCAGTACTTTACCTTGGTCGGCGCTTTCAGCAGCCCCTTGTCTTTAGGTTTGCTTCAGAGGGGAAGGGGGAGGGCGAGCAGTACATAGCTTTATTGTGTACGCAATTTTGTGGCCCTTTTGTTGCAGGGTGAAACACTTTTGGCCAGTTAATCAATTTAAATACTTTCATTGAGTGATCTAGGGTGGTGCATCCGAAAACCTTCATGTGATTCTGGGAATATCACTTAATTTCCACATTCCTGTAAACAATGCATGTGAACACGTACATTTAACTGGTGCTCGGGTAAAGCACTGCAAGACCTCCAGAGCCGGGTCCCAGTGTTTGCTCCAGGGGAAGAATATTTCCAATTTTGAAAAACAGCTTTTCACTCACACTTGCCCTCAAAAATATGAACAGTCACCTAGCGTTTTAGCAAGGGATAAATAGTGTACACTGGAAAATTATTATCTCCTCCCTTTAAAACAAAATAGTAGAAAAATGTGCCAAAGAATTCATATGTAGGTCTAATTAATCCCAGACAAGTTATTCTGCAATGAGAAAAAAGAATGGGTTGCTTCCTCATAGACACAGCTTGTCATTTGACCTCTGTCTTTGAATGCACAGCAAATGTGACAAGTTGACAGGATTTAAAGCTGTTTACAAAAAGCTAGTTCTATCCTCCCTCTGGTCCCTAGTGTACAGACCCACAGTAAAGGTTTCTTAATGGAAGTTACTCAAGGTCTGTTTAGGCCCATGTTCTCTTAACATTATTTTGCAAAGTTTTCAGAAGAATATATTGTGTTTATTTAATTTTAGGTATACATAAATATATCTAAACCTATAACAACTGAGTGCAAGTGTGCAGTGTCTATTTAAATAAATGTGAAAAAATACTAGCTGCAGGATTTTCTTTTGTTTGCAGCAAAAATAAATGTGGATAAATACAGATAAAATGATGAAAAAATAAATATGGATAAATACAGACGGAAATGTTCAAAAAATAAGTACCATAAAACCGGGAGCCCTAATTACAAATGAATCCACACAATTCGATTTACAAGTAGAGAAAACACAGCTGCATGTTTGTAGAAGGACAGTCGTGAAACAGGAGAATACATGGGACGTGTAGCGAAGGACAGCAGATAAGATAACTTAGAGGAAAGAATGGTGTGAACCAACAAATAGTCCGGACGGGGATTAATCAGCTCAGACAGGAATAAGTGTACTCGGCCAGACCCTGATACTCGTTAGTAAACATAGGCGAGGAAGCCACCGACACGCAAATGCAGAAACGACAAACACATCGTGTTCTCCGCGCTGCCTAAGTGAGGGCAACATAAAATGATGGCGACTACAAAATGGAGGCTGAGCACGAACGAATTTGTAATTTACAGAACCTCAAGGGTGCTCCCACTCACTGTGCAAAACAAAAATTAAAATTAGTGCCCTCTGGCATTACCAGCTATGGTAGGAGTCACCATAAACCTTGGGACTCGAAAGACTTCTTAGAAGAAAAACAACTTGTAAACATCCAAGTTCTACACTAGATGGCTGGAGTATACAGAGGATGTGAATCTGCAGCCCTACATGCTTTTCACGTGCAAAATACTGTTTCCGGTTTATTAAAAGAAAATATATCATGAATGGTGGTATTTTGCCTTTGCAAATGGCATTTTTTACTACTTAGCTTTCATGTATATGGTGATATGGTGAAACTTTCACCAGAGCAAAACTGGTTGTAGGGATGGGCTTGTGAATCTTCCTGTATTGGCCCATCCAACAAAGGTTTAAAAGCTGTCAAATTCACAGGTTTATTGGTATTTACTTTTTTTCTGGCAGTTTGCACCCTGCAATTTCTGGCATACTAATTCTATTATGGGTATGTGTAATTGCATTTTGTTAAGGTGAGCACCTAGAGGAAAGTCCCCTTAAAAGGTGTGTTAGAAAATGAATTTTTACAAGGACAACATTATTTTTCCCCTCAAAGAAACTGGAAATGATTTACAAGGGCACATGTAATGGTTTATTTCTGCATATGGAAGTATGTGCATGTGACTACTTCGGGGAATCTGCAACTGCCATATTTCTTTAAAGAGTAATCCAAGAAAATGTTATGAATTCCCAAAAAGTTGTAACTTTGCTGCAAACATGGGAGTAACTACAGGAGGAAATATATGATTTTAGACGGGGTCACATTATGTGACTCAAGTTGCAGCTAAGTAAATGATCTAGCCATTTAGCTTGATTGGAGGCAAAATACGTTGATGTCTACATTCTTCAAATTTGGCATTCCTCCCCTATCCAAGATTTGTCGTACACCCTTGATCTACATCACACTTTTATTTTGGACATTTACTTAACTAAATCTGTTTATCAATTGTGGTTCAACTTATTTTTAGTGGTTATGTTCCAGTATGATACTCATAGCAAACATGGCTGTTCCCTGAACTTTAATTGACACACTGCCTTAATTTCTTATTTTGTAGCAACTCTTCGGTAAAAATCATTCAGTGAAACATATTTTCTGTATAAAAGTTTGAGAGTGTCAGAATGTGGTTGTTGTATGAGGGGGGTGTGAGCTCTTCTCAAGCAGTAGCCAAAATCCTTATCAGGGTGAACCACTAAAGTCACCAATTTAACCTCTGCCTTACCACAAAAGCAGTCAGGCTTAACTTAGAGGCAATGTATAAAGTATAGATGCAGCACCAAATTAATATAAAGCGAAAACACAACACAAGAAAAATCCCACACCAATTTAGAAAAATAGTTATTATTTCACACCAAAATGGCAAAAGTTCAATCAGTAGAAATGGAGATGCAATTTTAAAGATTTAAGGTAGGTATAGCACAAAGCGCCATCCATGGTTATCTCGGTATGCGGACCTGGGATAAAGTCACAAGTTCAGGCCCACAATGAGCAATGGGTAGGTACGGGGACCAGGTTACTTGTAAAGTCTAGCGCAGAGAGTCTAGTTTGCTGTGAAGGAGCTTTCTGAGGAGCAAGGAGAGCGTCACTGATGGTAATCTCTGTAGTGCTAACAGCAGGCCTGGTGTCACAGGCTATCATTTCGGTAGCGCAAAGATCCTGTCTGGCATCACAGACAGTTGTTGCTGAAACTTCACATTGGCAGTCACTGTGGGCTGTCGATGCTGAGGCGCAAAGTGCAGATCTTGCATTGCCAGTGTTGCTACAGTGTGAAGTTGGTTTAACTGGAGCTTGGTGTTTGTGGTCAGCAAGATCATGGCATGAACGGGCCATTCTTGTTCATGAAGAGCATAAACCTTAAGGGTTTCTCCTTTTCTTCTAGGAGGAGCTGAACTGATGCCCCATCAAGGGCCCAGGATCTGAAAGGCACATCTTGGGGATAAGGAACTCACTCCAGCCGAGGCCAGCAGGGCTCATTCAGGTCCAGTGCAGCGTCAGCTGGACAGTTGCAGAGAGCCCTCTAGAGGGTTTGTCCCTGTAGCTCAGAACAGGAGGTCAGTCAGCTGACCCTTGGAGTCACTTCAGACTCGGTGGTCCAGTCTTCTTTCAAGTATAGCAGGGCAGTCCTTCTGTAGTATACATAGATCCAGAAGTATACCGAAGAGTGGTTCTGATGGTTCCAGTTTAATACCTGGTGCTAGCTTTGAAATGGGAGAAGCTTCTGGGGTTTTCCCCACTTAGAGGTGTTTAGAATTTCCTGCCTCTCTTTCTTGGTCCCAGTCTGTCTGCAGCTGCACTAGGCTGATGTTGAAGTTCTTTGTGTGTGAGCTGAGGCAGTGTCTTTTAAGGGCAACAAAGGTGGAGCTTCCCCCCCATCCTTCCTTAGATGGCCCATCCCTGCCAACACCCTGGCCTATTGTGACAGTGTCTGGGAGAAATACACAAAGGCAAACTGTTAACTACAACCTAGGCATGTGACCCAGGAAACAGGATGCAGACACAAAATGGTTAGGACAAGAAAATGCCAACTTTCTAAAAGTGCAAAAAGAACAGATGACGGACTGAATGCTGCACAGATCAAATATTCTCCCCAGTCACAGATCTGGGTTAACCCCATCGTTTTTTTGCTCACCATGCCATTCCTGCTTGGACCCAGCCATAAACAAATTAGTCTAGACGCTGCTACCATGGAAACAGTCCAGCCTAAACTGCCATTCCAGGTCCTGCCTGGAACAGAAGCCAGCATCCTAGGTCCGGTTTCGGGGTACCTCTCTAATCAGCCGCTTCCTCCAAACAGTGACGTTCTATCACCTTAGATTTATTTATTTATTTATTTTATTTTATTTATTTAAACTTATACCGCGCACAGCTACCCACAGTGGGTTTCCCGGCGCTAGGGATAGACTGTAGAAGAAGGAGGCAGCTTCACCTGGCTAATACCATAGCAGACTATTGGGCGCGTTGAGTAAAAAGCAATGTCTTTAAGGCCTTGCGGAAGCGAAAGAATGTTGTCCCAAGTTTTAGGTCCAGTGGGAGGGAGTTCCAATATTTGGGACCTGTGGTTCCGTGACAATTGTAAGTGGTGCTTTCGACTCGTACGAATATGGTCGAGTCTGGTATCTATGAACCGCAAATGACGAGTTTAGTAAGTGTGCGCAGTTTCACTGTGCTAACTTAAACCGTTCGTTTGTTATGTGGGTTTTTCATCTGTACCCACGGGTTCCATCTTAGATACGGCATCCATTTTGTCTCTTGCCCTCAAGTAGCCAGCGAACGGACGCTGTCCGCTTCGCGACCCTGGGGCTCCCAAGATATTTGCGGAAGACACATGTTCTTTGTAAGTGTCCTTTGTACGAGGGGGATGTTACTGTAAGGCAGATGGCGCCATTCAAGGCTCATCTTGCCGCACGGACTTATTGTCTCAGCCGTGCATCTCATTAAGCACGTCCCTTTGATGCCTGTATCTCGTGTTTCCCGATACTTCCCCTTTTACACCCTTTTCGATCTCCCCACTGTCTCCATCTTCCTCTGCACCTGTCTTTGTTCCTATTCCGATCTGTTTATTACCGATTGGAATGCACTAATGTTGGGAAGATGGTTTTTTTACAGTTGGGAACCGCCAAATGTTTCCGCACTTATGTTCCGGACCTCATGTGTTTCAAAGCGACCAAAGCGACCCCTCTGGGGGATGATGGTGGGAACCGGGTTGTAAACTTTTGTGTGCCATGTTGTCTTATGGGTAAAAACTGTATAAAAGGAGCGATCCACAGAACCAATTTGAAGCAGTCTCCCCGAATTACACTCGATGTACTTCCTGTGATATCTGTGTTCCCTGCAGCAAATAAACCTTGAATCTTTGACGTCGAAGGAAGTGTCCCGTGTCTCTGTTATTCGTACGCCGGAGCAGGTTACCCACGAAGGTTTCAGGTGTTGTGCCCTGGCACCGCTGGGTCCTACAGAACCCAGTCCTTCAGTTGGCGCCCAGTGTGGGGCTGCATCAGTGGTACCGGTCCAAGCCCGACGATCGTGAGGAACTTCGTGTGAAATCTCCGAGGGAAGGTGCACCCCGCTTCATCGATCCTGTTGTCGAAATAAGTGGCCCGAAGACTTTTCCCGCGAAGATTCCCGCCTCCTGACGGCTGCGACGGACTGCTGCCCTGACTGTAGACCTGTTTTGGCGCCTGGCGTAGACCTTGGTATAGCGAGACGATAGACGGGCCTTCCTGGTGACGCCATTGATCTTTGAGTTAAGTATTTGTGGGTCGCTCCCAGAGTTCTTGGTTGTTGACACTTTAGCGAGTGTTTTTGTTATTAACGCTGTGTGAGTGTTTTTGTCGGTGACACTTTGCTAGCGTACTTTGTTGTGTTGTTTGACGACTGCAGCCGCCAAAAACCGAGGGTTTTTGCTCTTTGCTGGGACTTGGTAAATCCCGTAACCCTTGAAGTTTGTGAAACTCGGCTAGTGTGCAAGATGCCTGGTCGCAGTACTTTGTTTAGTTGTTTCAGACCTTGTGGTACGGATTCCCGACTGGAGGACTCGTGTCCGATACCTCCGGTTGGAACTCCCACTTATGAACTATATAGTAAGCATGGGCTAGGCCCGATTACCTTTAATGATTATTGGATCAAATACACGAAGAAGGACGGTGACCTTCGTTGGCCACCTCATGGTAGCTTCGAGGCCCCGATCTTAGATAATCTAGAAATTAAACTGTTCGAAAGAAAATCAAGGCCGGCCATGTTTGATGCCTTTCGGTTGTGGCGCAAAGAAGCCCGACAGAAAGAGATCAGACAGAATAAACGTAGTCAGCGAGATAATGTTGCTACTATAGTGAAGAAAGCAGAGCAGTTTCAGCGTGATAAGGAGGATAAGGATAAGGAAGTGTTTGATAGACTACAGCGTATGACCGTTGATAAATGTTATCCCGCTTTGCCTACGGAGTCGGAAAAGAAGGAAGAACCAGTTGAGGATCCTTTAATGTCTTATCTCATGAAGTCGCCACCTCCGTACGTACAGGGTACCGCAGCTGCAGCTCCTGTGGTTCCTGCCGTACCTATTCTTCCGCCTATTTTTCCCCCGCCTGTTCCTCAGCCTGTTCCTCAGCCTGCACCCGCTCTTCCGACTATTCCTGCTCCTTTGCCTGTTTCTATACCTACTGCTCCTCCGCTTCCACATACTCCTGCTCCCGCTGCTGCTCCTGTTTTGTTAACTCCTGTCGTTGCCACTGTGTCTACTCCTTCACTTGTTAGTCCTGTGTCCTATACTTCTTCCTCGACTCGTTCTCGTACTACTCCTCTAGCGGCTAGTTTCTTTCATTCGCTTGGACCTGTTCATGGGTCCGCTAGCTCCGATGGTCCTCAGAGACGTAGCCAGCTTCCTGGAAACAGAGAACGTGTTGCGCTATATAATATGGCGATGGGTTGGATGGTAAACCCTCTTAGAAATCCACCCCGTGTTGTACTCGAAACATTTTGTCAATTCAATATACCAACCCAAAGATACGTGTTTGATGAAATGTGTAAGTTCCTTCGCGATCAGATATCGGCTGATGCGCCTGACGAGGTGCTGACCGCTTTGTCTGATCTTCAGCTTCAGTTCTCAAATGGACTGATAGTGGATAGTAATGTTCGACGTGCTATTGAGCGGTTGCTATCTTTTCGCCCCGCTCCGATACCTCATGCATTGTTTGTCGAGGATGTTGAACCACCGCCAGACGAGTCTGGCCAATATCCCATGCGCGAAGTTCCACCGGTTTGGATACCAGCCAATCCTAATGCTCAACCTCCGACATTGGCGCATTTCCAGAGAGTGTGGATACATCTCCCATGGAAACGCTCGGAAGTGCTACAGGTGAAGCAATCTTTGCCTGACCCTCGCAAAAATCCTACAGGATATTATAAGGAATTATCGCAGCTCGTGGATGCTACGGTAATGAATCTCGCCGATATCGACATGTTGTTCGGCAATGTTGTACCGCAACCGGTATGGGCTAAGATTCGTCATGAAAACCATCCGAATGAATTAGGTGGTGCTTGGGCTGCCATTGTAGCGGCAGATGCCGGAAAAACGGCTGCTGCTAAACCCGACCAGTTGATTGTTGATCCTCCTCAACGAATAATAACATTAATGAAAACTCTTATGCCAGCTATGAGGGTAAATTGGGATAAATTGTCAGCTTGTAAGCAAAAGAAGGACGAGAGTGTTTCCGACTTCTTTACGAGGTTCGAGGAAGCATTCATTGACCATAGTGGACAGGATATGGGTACCGAGGGTGGTCAGCGATTGTTTGTGGATAAATTTGTTTCAAACTTATTGCCCGATTTGAGCAGTAAATTAAAGAACTCGGAAAGTGCATGGGCTGTTTCTACTTCAGCTCAGATATTGGCTACAGCACAATATTATGAGAATAGAGAGAAAGAGGAGAATGACCGTGCTGATAAAAAGACGAAAGAGCTAAAAACTAAAGTGTTGTTGCAACAAGCGTACCCTCCGCGTTCAAATCAGAATGCATCCCAACAGAATAGGTCGCAGTTGCAATCGAATCGATCACAAACACGTAATGATTCCTCCTCCCAAAGATCGTCGTTAGGGTACAATCAATGTGCTTATTGCAGACAGGAGGGACACATTAAATTCAATTGCCCTGTTTTAAATGAACGTCATAGTGGTAACTCATCTAGAGGAGGTCGTGGTGGTTCACAGCAGGCATCACGTGGTAGGGGTCGTGGTGCTCAGAATGATCGTTCCGGTAACTCCTCTAATAATGATAATTGTTTCGATCAATGTGGATCATCGCAAGGGCGATCTGCGCAGTACAATGTAGACGACTATTACGTCGATCAGGGAACTGACGACAGTAATTACTAGGACAGCCAAAGACAAGGAGAGGGAGTGGTATCAGTTCCGGTTGATCAGAGAGGGCCTTACGTCGCAGTTGCTACATCGGGCGTCGTTGAGCCTTTTCTGTTGGACACTGGTGCAGCGAAAAGTTCTATTCAGCATTCGAAACTCCCTGGCGCACCTTTGTCTGGCTTAACAAATGTTTCCGTTGGATTCTCTGGCGCCCCCGTTAGCAATCCAGTTTCGCGCCCTTTGCCCCTTACAATTGGGCCACGTGAGCTTCAGGCTCCGTTAATTTTGACTACTGGTTGTGGTGAAAATCTTTTGGGCCTGGATTTGCTTAAACGTTTGTACGCAACTTTGTATTGTTCTCCTGCGGGTGTAAAGCTTACGTTAGGAGAAAGGGTTGTCTCTCCCATGTACTTGTCTCTCGACAAGCTTCCACCGGAATTGAGTTCTCTTCCTGCGTCTTTGTGGGCGACGGGTCCGAATGACGTGGGCCTACTTGATATCTCGCCCTATGTTGTTCAGTTGAAATCCAATGTGCGTTTGCCACGTATTCCCCAGTATCGTATCTCTCTTGATGGTGAACGAGCATTGTTAGCGATCATTTATGATCTGATCGAGAAAGATGTTATTGAAGAGACTCGGGGAAACGTGTGCAACAGCCCGGTGCTGCCCATTCTTAAACGTACGGATCCTTCCAAACCGCCTGTTTATCGTTTTGTTATCGATTTACGGGAAGTGAATAAAATTGTGGTTCCTCAATTCCCTGTTGTGCCTGACATCACGGCGCTACTGACTCTGATTCCAGCTTCTGCATCGTGGTTTTCGGTGATTGACTTGAAAAATGCGTTTTTCAGCATCCCGATTGCCGAAGGGAGTAGGGACCTTTTCGGTTTCTCTCTCGGTGGACGCAGCTTCCGGTTCAAACGCGCTCCTCAGGGCTACTGTGAGAGTCCATCGATTTACAGTCAAGCCTTGAAGAGTCAGCTGGATGCGTTTAGGTTGCCGGTTGGTGCGGCTTTAATCCAATACGTCGACGACTTGTTGGTGGCCGCCGATACTCAGGACATTTGCAAAGTTGCTACGGTGTCATTGCTGCAACATCTCTGTGAGTTGAATCATAAGGTGTCCCCTTCTAAACTCCAATATTGTTGTCAAGAAGTAACCTATCTAGGTCACTTATTGTCAAAGGAGGGAAGGAGGCTGACCCCAGAGAGGATTGCAGCGATTGCGCGAATGGCTGTGCCACAAACCCAAAGAGATGTGCGTGCCTTTCTAGGTATCACGTCGTACTGCAGGCAATGGATTCCTAATTTTTCATTGCTAGCGAAACCATTGGTGGCTCTTACGTGCAAGGATGTTTCAACTCCTTTACCATGGACGGAAGAATGTCAGAAAAGTTTTTCTGAACTGCGTGATTCATTGTGTTCGGCTCCTGTGTTGGGTACTCCCGACTACAGTAAGCCGTTTACATTATATGTTCACGAGAGAGAAGGCTGTGCTTTGAGTGTTTTAACGCAACCTTTTGGTGGTAAGCAGCGTCCATGTGCATATTTTTCCTCGACCTTGGACCCAGTAGCTAGAGCATTGCCGAGTTGCTTGAGAGCAACAGCGGCAGCTGCGGTCTCCATCCGACAATCAGCAGGATTGGTCATGGATAATATGCTTACGGTGATGGTTCCGCATGCAGTCGATACTCTTTTGAATCGTACAAAAACTCAGCATTTGACGAGTGCGAGGTTGTCTGGGTACGAGTTGACGTTGTTGGCAAGCCACATTCAGATAAAACGCTGTAATGTTCTGAACCCGGCAACTTTGTTACCAATTAGCGCAGAGTCAGATGAAGTAGTAGAACATGATTGCTACTTGAGGACCGAAGAAGAAACAAAGGGTCGAGTGGACCTTAAAAACACCCCATTGGAAGATCCGGATGGTATACTGTATGTGGATGGGTCATGTTTTAAGTTGCCGAATGGCGATGTGACTACTGCTTATGCTGTTGTTACGTTGAATACTGTTGTTGAGACTGCAAGGTTGAATCAGAATTCTGCCCAAGCTGCAGAATTGATCGCTCTCACTAGAGCATGTGTGTTAGCAAAAGGGAAACGTGTGAATGTGTTTACCGACAGCCAATACGCATTTGGCGTCGCACATAGTTTTGGACGATTGTGGAGAGAGAGAGGTTTCTTGACGTCGCATGGTACGAAGATTTAGCATGGACAGCTCGTGAATGATCTTTTGGATGCACTGACGTTGCCTAAGCAAGTAGCGATTGTTAAATGTAGTGCGCATCGTAAGGTGACGGATGATGTTGGTCGTGGTAATGCGTTTGCAGACGAGATTGCTAAGGAGACTGCCCGGAACCTTAGCACTCGGATGTATGTGACGAGTTCGGTTAGGTGGCCTACAGAATCGAGTATGTGTGAAGACACTGTTGGGAGCGTGAAAGAAATTCAGAATGAGGCCACCGAGACTGAGAAGGCGAAGTGGAAAGAAAGCACGGGAAAGTTGGATGCGAGTGGTTGTTGGATTGATTTGTCGGATCAGAAGAGATGGTTGTTGCCTGATGCGTATGTGCTGGCCGTTGTGACAATGGCGCATGGGTTAGCACATATTAGCGCGAAAGGTATTTGTAAGTTGCTGTCTTCTGTGTGGAAGAATGATGGTATCACGAAATGTGCTGAACGCTTGGTGAAGAATTGTATGGTGTGCATGATGTATAATCCTGGCAAAGGAACCCCAACTCCTCCTGGCAGTTTTGCTCCCCCTTCATGCCCCTTTGAGGTGATACAATTGGACTTCATCCATATGGAGCGATGCAATAACTTGAAATACGTTTTAGTTGTGGTTTGCGCATTCTCTCGATGGATCGAGGCCTATCCTCTCAAAGACAATACTGCTTTGTCTACTGCGAAAATCCTACTGAAGGAATATTTTCCTCGGTACGGAATGCCTAGAGTTGTGTGGTCAGATAACGGAAGTGAGTTTGTGGGTAGTGTGATGAAGAGTGTATGTAAGGGCCTTGGAATTAATCAGAAATTCCATAGCGCCAATCATCCCCAGTCAGCTGGTTTGGTTGAAGGGTACAACGGCACCCTTAAACTAAAGCTAGCGAAGATTCAGGCTACGACTGGTCTTTCGTGGCCTGACGCTTTACCTTTAGCATTACTGTCAACTAGGGCGACTGTACACTCCCGAGTAGGGCTTAGCCCCTATGAAATAGTGTTCGGCCGTCCTGCGAATGTGTGGGGGGTTCCTAGGCCAGGAATGTTCTCTGATCTTGAGTACCCAATGTTGATCGATTACCTACATGACTTGACTGCTAAACTGAGGTTAATTCACCAACAGGTTTACGAAGCATTGCCGACGCAGACGGAGGGTCCAGGCCACCAGCTCCAGCCCGGAGATTGGGTGGTGACGAGAAATTTTTCACGCAAGAATAACCTGGACCCGAGGTTTACTGGACCCTACCAGGTGCTCCTGGCCACGAGGACTGCCGTTCGCCTTGAGGGACGTAAGAATTGGGTGCATGCCACCCATACCAAGCGAGTCCCTATCCCTTTGCCGGCAGACCCGTGGGAAAGGAAAGGCATTGCATCAACTGAAACCGAAGCATTGCCAGCGTTTGTACCTTTCAGCGACGCGCAGCCTGTTGGAGAATCCTCAGCGAAGCAGAAAGACTCTGTTGAACAATTGTCATCAAAGGACTCAAGACCAGAACACCCAACTGATCAGCAGGACGCTGTCTCTTCAACGGATCCTTTGTTTGACGAGCAGACACGTCCTGGGAAAACCCGATACTTTCTGCGATCTCGTACTAAGAACTAATAAAAGATTCTGCTTTGTTGTATTGACAATTGCATTATCCCGTTTTCCATGATCAGTTTTTGAACATTCATATTACTGTAATTATTCCTGTATATATATATATTGAGCTTCATTTCATATACTTTTTGCTTTCACAGCTGAGAGACTTTGTTTTTGCATATATACGTATTGTGCATTGAAGGCCGTAGGGCCGCGCACGTACTTCCTTCTGGATAGTAGGTCTTGACACTAGGTTAAAGGCCGTCGGTTCCTGGGAACTCCTAGGGATTGACTATTGCTACACAGAACGAAGTGCGTCAAGAAACGTTGCGGACGGCCGCAGGGAATGGCATTCTCGAAGCTGAATGATTTGGAAGGAGCACAAGCTCATAGATCCAAGCTGCAGCAACTCAGTCGTACCAAATGTTTTATATTCCAACTGTTTGTATTGTTTTTGACCGCTTCTGCACTTTTGGCTGGTGGGGTGTATTACACGATGTCTTACTTCTTACCTTCTGCTACACCTACTCCTACTTCTGACCCTAATCTTACCTCTACCGTTTCTCCTCATTCCTTTCACATGTTGCCGGAACACGAACAGGCTAGACGTGTAGAATTCCGCAACAATTCCTTTATTCAGCTCCTTCATCAGCATCAGTTAGTGGTTAACACTACTAATTGTTGGGTGTGTGGGTTGATGCCACATACTACGGATAAGGGAATTCCGTATCTGGTGTTACCGTATAGCTCCCAAGGGTCCGCTCGAGCATTTCAAACAATGTTTCGAAGCGCACTGGGTTTCCACCCCATTCGAGAACCACGTTCCCCCTACTCTGGTCCTACCTCGTATCAAAAACCTTTGTCAATAGCAATAGAGGATTTAGATAGCGATATCTATGATCTTTCGCTTATTCCCGAAGAAGAGGTACAAGCCTATAGGGTCCTAAGTAGAGGTGAATATAGTGCGTTCACTAGCGAAAAGCAGCTTAAAAGCTCGCCTCCAATATGGGTCGTACCCCACACTGGTAATTTTTGTCTTATGGGTCGTGGTCGAAGATCACAAGCCCGACTTGGAGCAAGTGCTTGCACTGAAAATTACATCCTGCCAATGTTCTCGTCCCCTGTGTTTCTGGCTGCCAAGGGTACATACTTTATCTGTTATGATCGTGCATATGCATGGTTGCCCGCTGACTTCATGGGCTCATGCTTCATTGCAAATCTGTTGCCTCCAACGTTCACTGTGGATGCCGATTATCACAAGACTAGAGTTGTGAGAGGCGTAATTAGCGAAGAGGATACTGCCGGTCAAGAGGCAGGAGACTTTTTCAAGGGTTTCCTCCCGTTTTGGGGACCTATGGTTAATAGTAGGAACCTGAGACAATTGACTCGAGTGGTAGAATCGACAGCTAATATTACTGCCAGTGCCCTTGGTAATATCACCACTGAACTTCAGGCGGAGAGACTTATGACGTTACAAAACCGTATGGTTTTAGATGTCATCTTAGCAGATCGAGGTGGGGTATGTAAGGTGATCCATTCGAGCTGCTGCATTTTCATTCCGGATAACGCTCCGACTGTCTATCAAGCCATCTCGAGGTTACATAAGATCTCCGAATCCATACACGTGGATGTAGGGGATTGGACGTTACTTGGATGGTTTTGGGGTCTGATGTCGACTTGGGGTTGGAAGATTCTGCTGATCATCGGGGTCGTTGTGGTGTTCCTGTTCACGTGTTGCCTTTGTGTGCAGTGTGGTCCTGCCTTATGTGGCCTCTGTGCTACAACGTGTATGAGACAGCCGCCTGTTACCAATGGGACTCGATTGGACAGAGCTATGCTACAGCAACATCTCGATGGTCTAATGAATATCGAATATGATTCCGACTAGTGCTTGCCTACATGAGGGCAAAAGGAGCGTCTGAGGTTCCGTGACAATTGTAAGTGGTGCTTTCGACTCGTACGAATATGGTCGAGTCTGGTATCTATGAACCGCAAATGACGAGTTTAGTAAGTGTGCGCAGTTTCACTGTGCTAACTTAAACCGTTCGTTTGTTATGTGGGTTTTTCATCTGTACCCACGGGTTCCATCTTAGATACGGCATCCATTTTGTCTCTTGCCCTCAAGTAGCCAGCGAACGGACGCTGTCCGCTTCGCGACCCTGGGGCTCCCAAGATATTTGCGGAAGACACATGTTCTTTGTAAGTGTCCTTTGTACGAGGGGGATGTTACTGTAAGGCAGATGGCGCCATTCAAGGCTCATCTTGCCGCACAGACTTATTGTCTCAGCCGTGCATCTCATTAAGCACGTCCCTTTGATGCCTGTATCTCGTGTTTCCCGATACTTCCCCTTTTACACCCTTTTCGATCTCCCCACTGTCTCCATCTTCCTCTGCACCTGTCTTTGTTCCTATTCCGATCTGTTTATTACCGATTGGAATGCACTAATGTTGGGAAGATGGTTTTTTTACAGTTGGGAACCGCCAAATGTTTCCGCACTTATGTTCCGGACCTCATGTGTTTCAAAGCGACCAAAGCGACCCCTCTGGGGGATGATGGTGGGAACCGGGTTGTAAACTTTTGTGTGCCATGTTGTCTTATGGGTAAAAACTGTATAAAAGGAGCGATCCACAGAACCAATTTGAAGCAGTCTCCCCGAATTACACTCGATGTACTTCCTGTGATATCTGTGTTCCCTGCAGCAAATAAACCTTGAATCTTTGACGTCGAAGGAAGTGTCCCGTGTCTCTGTTATTCGTACGCCGGAGCAGGTTACCCACGAAGGTTTCAGGTGTTGTGCCCTGGCACCGCTGGGTCCTACAGAACCCAGTCCTTCAGTCCCAGAGTAGAGAAGGAACGACCTCCCATTTTTGTTAGCTTCCACCTTGGCATAGTGAAATTACCCATGTCCGATGACCTAAGTGGACGTAGGGGTCTGTAGGGTGTTATCAGCCTTTGGAGGTAGGCTGGGGCACTACCCTGTTTGACCTTGAACATATAGCATAATGCCTTAAATTTGATACGTTCAGGGATACTCAACCAATGAAGGTCACGTAAGGCGGCCCTAGCTGAAGTGCGTCTGGGGATGTTTTTTAGCAGGCGCGCCGCCGCATTTTGCACTACCTGCAAAACATGTAAGGTGGCTTTATCTGCGCCCAGGTAAAGGATGTTACCATAGTCCAGGCGAGATGTTACAAGTGCCTGGACCACGGTTCTGCGGGAGGATAGTGGAAGCATCCACAGGATCTTATGGAGCCACCGCAGCGTTGCAAAACAGATGGCCGCGACCTTAGTGGCCTGTTGTCTCATAGTTAACCTGTCGTCAATAATGACACCCAGGTTACGAACTGCGATGGAAGGAGTGGGCGTAGTGCCCAGTTCGATGGGCCAATGGTGGGGACCCCAAAGATGTTTATTCCGACCCAAGATGACCACCTCGGTCTTCTCCCCGTTCAGTTTGAGACAGTTTCTCCGCATCCAGTCAGCCACAAGAGTGAGGCCTGACTTGAGTGCGGAGATGTTGTTCTCGTCTCTGCCTGATAGGGAGAAGACAATCTGGGTGTCATCTGCGTAGGAAAACAGGGTAAGCCCGGCCTGTTCAACAATGGATGCCAAGGGTTTAACGTAAATATTAAATAAAAGGGGACTAAGGACTGAGCCTTGGGGAACGCCTCGGGTAGATGGACAAATGGTGGAAGCTGCTTTAGGAGAGAACACTTGGAAACTTCGGTCATTAAGGAAAGACACCAGCCAGGCCAAGGCCAGGCCACCTACACCTAGAGACTTCAGAGAGTTAATGAGGAAGGAGTGTGACACGGTGTCGAACGCTGCGCTCAAATCTAACAGGATGAGCGCCATGGTGTTACCTTGGTCGACACCGTGCCTCAAACTCTCCGTTACCCCCAGGAGCGCTGTCTCGGTTGAATGCCTAGGCCGAAAGCCCGACTGAGAAGGATGGAGAAAAACTGTGTTTTCGACCAGTTTAGAAAGCTGGGAATTTATGTGTCTCTCCAGTATCTTTGAGAAGATTGGCAGCAAAGATATTGGGCGGAAGTTGGCAGGGTTGGAAGAATCGGCACCCAATGTCTTTAGTAGAGGTACCACCATGGCATGTTTCCAGGATTGGGGGACCTGGGCCTCGCTCAAGGAAGTATTTAGTAATTTAATGAAAGTGGGGTGAGTAAGGGGATCCAATTGTTTTAATATTTTGGCCGGGAGCACATCCAGTGGGGAGCCAGATCGCACACTGTTTAGACAGGATACAAAGAAGGTGGCGTCTAGAGGCTGCCAGGTGGTAATTGCTACATCAGTGGTGGTGTTCACCAATTCCTGGATCGTATTAGGGGCAGAAAAGGTGGTATCAGAAGGTGGGGAGAAATGATCGTAAATGAGATCCACTTTGTTTATAAAGTAATCCGCTAAGGACTGACACTGGGTGGCATCAAGAGCTGGAGGAGGGGGAGAAGAATTTGCACCGGTCAGTTTTTTTACAACAGAAAATAACACCTTTGGACAGTTTTGCGCCTCAGTCACTGTTTTCGTAGTGTAGATTGCTTTAGCAGTTTTGCAGCTATTATGGTATTTTTTTAAGGCTTCTTTATTTATTTTTTTATTTTTTTATTTTTGGAGTTTTCTATAGCGCTGGCCAGACCCGAGGGTATCGGAGCGCTTTACATTTAGTCCGGGAAAAACAGGTGCGAAGATAGTACAGTATAACATAAACAGGGTTCGTATAAGTTCATAGATTAGCATAGAGGTCTTCCGCCTGGGGGGCGGTTTTGAGGTAGTGTTTTCGAGGTAGTGCGAGTTCCATGTTGCGCTCTAGAGGTAGAGTTCGGGAACGCGCTGTTGAGGTAGAGGGTTTTTAGACGATTCTTGAATTCTGGAAAGGAGGGGGTAGTTCTGATGTCCACTGGGATGCAGTTCCAAATTTTTGGGGCGTTGCCGGCAAATGAGCGGCTGGCGGTTTTTTGTTTCCGCGTTTTCAGGGGGATGAGTAGTAGGGAGTTCGAGCTTCTGAGATTTCTTGATTGACCCGCTTTCTTGAGCTTGGAGGCTAAATATTCCGGTTTCCCTGTGTGTAGGGCTTTGTGTGTTAGGCAGGCTGTTCTGAAGTTTATATATGATTTTACAAGAAGGAGAATAGCCTTTTCTCCATTTATGCTCCAAGGTCTTGCATTGTGAGCGGAGACTCTTTAGTTGTTCCGAGTACCATGGGGCTGGAGGGTGGTGTGAAACTGTAAACTTAGATGTCAAGGGCAGCACCCGATTTACGGCGTTGGTTAGCCAGAATTCAGTGGCACTATTAAGAGCAGTGACTGGTTCGTCAGTAGACGGGAGTGTTTTAATTAGTAATTTATCTCTGGAAACACTGCACTGTTTAAAGAAGCAGTTCACAACAGCCCGGCCGTCATGTTGCTTAAATGGTATTCTATCATTGTACTTTCTGAAGCCACCACCCTATGTATGAATGAATAACACATTGTTTTGTACCAATGTCAAATCTCTATTTTGATACCAACATACTGCTTATTGGAAATTAAATTAAGAGTCCTCCTTTCACACAGCAGGTGTGGCATTAAATGGTGCAGAGATAAGGTCTGTTTCAATATTTTTACATTCTATTCAGAGCTGTTTCCAAAACTTCTCCAAGGTACTCATGTAAAACGCCAAATCAGATTTTTTTTCTGCCTGGCCTTGTTACTGATGGTTCGGCCATCCATCAACAACTGAAATCCTATAAAGCCTTTGATGAATATCCAGGGTGGATTGATATTGATTTGGTACTACATTTTGTGGGGCATCTAGGGATGGGAATCCAGTTCCAAAATCTGCACACATGGTGAAATTGAGCCCTTAGGGCCAGATGTATGACCGTTTTTTGTGGTCGCAAATGGGAAAGCAGCCCGCTTGCGAATACAAAATAGGTCTGTGCAATGAACCAATCTTATTTTGCGAGTCAGTAATAGAAAGGGGCATGCCAATGTTGTCCCTGCCTAATAGCGAGTAGCACTTCTATGTACAATTGTTTTGTAATGGCAATTGCGGTTGCAAAACACTTGCTGTTTACCACCTACTTCAAGGAGGTAGTAAGCCACTTGCAAACGGGAAGGGGGCCCTGTGGGACCCTTTCCCCTTTGTGACCAGCAGCTAAAAGGTTTTTTAAGAGCAGGCAGTGGTCCCACTGACCACGTCCTACTCTTAAAAAATGAAACCAAAACGTTTCATTTTTCTTTTTTAAATGCATCACGGCTGCATTTTTTAAACAAAAACTGCTTTATTTATAAAGCAGTCACGGACATGGTGGTCTGCTGACCCCAGCAGGTCACATCCCCATGTGTGCTGGCCATTCCTAATGGGGTCGCAAATTGCAACCAGCCTCATGATATTAATGAGGCAGGTCGTTTGCAGCCCCATTGGGGATCGTAAACAGTGTCTGAGACACTATTGTACATTCCATTTTGCTGGTCGCAAATTACGAGTTGCAAAACGACGTAATTTGCGGCTCGCTAAATTCAAGGGTCGTACATTTGTCCCAGAATTATTTATTTTAAAGAAAGTTTTTCTAGAACTGTGTGTACTCAGTCATGTGTCTTTTCTGTGGGGTAGCCCATAAGTTTGAATGCATGCTCCTTCAGCTTTAAGGCATTCATATTAAACACTCGTCTGTCACCTTCAGCACCTCCATAGTGCCTTGAAATAGTGGTACTGGTTAAGTCTCAGTGAAATCTTGGTCTTTGTAGTTTATCTTTTCTTCTGCCTAGTGCCTAGACAGTTATGTTATGTTATTTAAAGTTTATATAGCGCATAAATCACCCGAAGGTCTCCGAGTGCTAGCAGATCCATTGACATAGGCATTAGGCAGAGATTACTACAGCCAGGTTTTCAGTTTTTTCCAGAATCTTCTGTGGTTGTGTTCGGTCCTAAGACAGAGCGGGAGGGCATTCCAGGCCTCTGGAGCAGTTTTACAAAAGGCTCTATCGCCATTTCGGACGGTGCAGACTTTAGGGACCATTAGGAGTTGTTGCTTAGATGATCTGAGCGCTCGGGCCCTGTTCTGGAATTTAAGTTTGTTACCCAGATAAGATGGTCCTAGTCCGTTGATGTTTTTGTGAACTAGGCAGCATAGCTTGAATTTTATTCGCTGTTTAATGGGAAGCCAATGCAAGGTGTTTAAGCATGGCAAAGAAGGTGTGCGGGGGGAAGATTGAGCACCAGTCTGGCCGCCGTATTTTGCACCACCTGAAGCTTTGCCAGAAGGTTTTCATTAATGGAGGCTTGTAGGGCGTTCCCGTAGTCGATCCGACTAACGATAGGACCTTGCACTAGGGGCATACGGGATGATCGGGGGATCCATTTAAATATTTTCTTTAGGCTGCGCATTATTCCAAAGCAGGTGCTGGTTACTTTGTTAACGTGTTTGTAGGAAGGTGGATACATGACTATGGTTGCCCCCAACTTTTTGCCTGGTGTTTTGCTGGTTTTCCGACTTAGTTGGCCTGGGACCCTGCCAATCAGGACCCCAGGCCTACAGCTCTCTCTCTAAAATGGATTCCATGTACCTTAGGTACATTTCCAATTGGTACTGGGCCACCTTATCAGACCCTGTAACTCAGGGCATAGGTGTACCCAGGGCCTACCAGGGGCTGAAGCATGTATTATGCCACCCCTGGATGGCCATCTAAATCTGACACAACTGGCTGCACGACAGCTGGGGCAAGGTGGTGTAATCACCCTTTGCTTTAGATATAGTATACGTATATCTAACCCTAAAATGGACACACAGATTCCTATCAGTCACTCCTATGGCAGGCCTTGACAATCCTGAAGGCAGAGTGCTTGGAATCGTGTGAGATGGTGCTCTGGCATGAGCTGAGCTCATTTGCAGCTTGCGGAACGAAGTCCTAATAGCTGTTCCATGATAACGCATACCATATACTCTTAAGTGCATTATAATCCTCGCGGTTAAATGCTATCTCTGGTATCGCTTTATCAAAACATGTCGAGTAAGGTGTCATACGAATTGGAATACTAACCCCTCGCCAATTCTGGCGACGCGGTTAGCATTCCATCCTTCTAGAGGGACACAACATGTATGTAACTGTGAACCCCGGTTAAAGTTAACTGAAGCCTCAGCTCCACAAAATGGATGCTGCCACCACAGACACGAGTCTGACCTCCTGCTGCTGGGAGTCCTTCCAGCGAGGAGAGCTTGGACAAAGGGTTTCCTGTCAGGGGCGGTGCTAGCACCATCCCAGACAGGGTTTTGTGTATCCTGGGTAGGCAGGGCTTTTCAGGAAGGTGACTGCAAGTGGCACCCCGGTGCTCACTACGCATCTGCTGGCTAGAACCAGTTCCAGGGGCACACCAGCCCCTGGCCTGGGTAAAGTCCGGCATGGGAGAGGGGTGTAACCACCCCCCTTCCTGGTCCCACCCCTAGGGCAGGACCTAGTCGCGTACCCACCCCTTTCTTTAGGATAAAGGTAGGAGCGGGGACCCTTCCAAATTAGATCATCTTTGAATCAAGAAACTACTTTCTATGAAAGGAACTCTCGACTTCTTTTCAAGATTTCTCCCTTGTGGCTAAGGAGTAGTCACCCTGCATCCGCAGGCACCATCTAAGAACTCTGAGGTTTGCTGCACGTCCTTCCTCAGGAATCCGACCGACCAGCACGACGAGACCCGGCTTCCCTGGCACCTCTGACCTCTACCTACCTCTACAGCTAAGCTGAGAACCGTAGGTGCGACGAGACCTCGAGGGATCGGCCATCATCAGAACTGCACGACTTCTATCCAGCACGACCGCCGAGGGATCCTCTGGTGAGTGCTTTGGGGTCCGAGAAGCCCCGACCCTGAGCAGCTCCAGCACCAAAGTCCAGCCCCCCAGCATCTCCACGATCTGCGTGGGGCCCTTCTGCTTTTTGCTGCTCACCGCGTTGTCTGGCTACTAGCCCGCTGGCTTGTGGCCTTCCCGACGAGGATCAACGATGACAACACTGCTGGTCTGGTTGCTCCAGACTGGCCCTTGCTCCCTTCCAAAAGAAGAGCACCCCGGACCCTCCTGGTCCACTCAAGACGCCATTTTAGGTCCACCGCGTGGGCTTGAATTTGCCAAGGCTTGTTGCCCCAATCCTGGGTCCAGCAACGTCGACAGCATCAACCATCGTGGGACAGCTCGCACCTCTATCCTGGTTGCCGACAACGCCTCCTGGTCCGTGAGACTGCAGAGCCCAGCGTCGCCCACTCACCTAGTCGAGGTGATTACCATCCGGTGCCCTCCTGGTGCCATCTGATCACTGGCTAGTGGTCACGAACTTGGTCCCCTCTGCTTTCAGGTGTCATCCATCTTCGATCCAGGCTTGGATCACTTCAAACTATCTTCACTGGTCGCCTGCCAGCAACTTCTTTCTTCAGGCTCCTGGTTCGTCAACGAGGATTCCCGACGTCTAAACAGACCTATGCAGCCGCTGCCCCTGGGCTAGGTAACTTCGGCATTTCGGTGCCCCAGCATAGCCTCACTATCTAAGGGTCCAGATCCACTGTCGTTTTCGACCTACCTTATCGGGTTCGCCCAAAAACGCTAACTTTGTCTTTGCTAGCCTCCATAGACTTTGTCCCGCATCCCGCGTGAGAGTGCACACTCTGCACCCAAGTCCCCTAGGCCTCCTACTAGTAATCTGAAGGTTCATTAACGTAGTCCTAGCGGTTCCAAAGCCTATTAGTACAGTACTTACCTGCTAGTAATTTCGCATTCCACTTCCATAGTATATGGTTTTCCGTGCCCCTCGGGCATTTGTGTAAATTGTGCAACTTAAAGTATTTTCGTAAGAGTTTTGTTGTGTGCTTAGTACCCTGTCCTCATAAAGAGTACAGGGCTGTTGTGATCTAAATAAATACACTGTTTATTTTCATAACACTTTTGTGGTCTCCTTTCACTTGGTGTTCAAGGGGTATATGTGATGGTATAACAGCTGGCTTAACACGCCCTCTAGAGTTTAGCCCGAAGACTGCTCGTATCCACGCTACTAGGATAGCTGGTCTATAAGGTTGACTTACAACCAATCACCATAAGGGTTGTTTGGGCTGATACATAGTGATCACTAGAATAGTGAACACTGCATATCAGTCCAACTTCTCACATTGGTGAGCAGCGGTTGGGATTTGAGCTTGCTGTTGTTTTACCACACGTATCCTAAGAATATCTCGTGAAAGATCACATAAGTACTCCAGGTACATATAACTTAGCTTAGACTACTCTGAGTTCTACTGAACCAGCTGTTGTAGCTCCTCAAGGCTTAGCACACCTTGGCTACAACTCTTAGCAAGGGATCAGTAGGCAAACAAATAGTGTAGGTAGGTGCATCACTTACACCACACTAGAAACAGCATGTCAGACAAAGGAGGAAACTCTGAGTCTCCCCTTGTTTCAGTAGACCCTCCACAGGTCACTTCCAGATATGCTGCTCTTAGCTTCCAGGAGATGAGACAAGTGTGTACCTCCAGGAAGCTAAAACAGGGTTCTAACCCTATAATCCCATTCCTGATTGGTCTCTTAGAGACTTATGATGCCAAGAGGGCTGGTAACCCAGACCCTTCTAATCCAGATGGGAACATGCCTCCCCTAGAGGGAACCACAGGTGACCCTGACCTTATCCATCTCTTTGCAGAAGGTGAAGAGGAGGATGAGGATCTAGAGCCATCTGAGGACGAGGCGGACAAAGGTCCAGAAGTAGTTAGCCAGCTAACTAGGGACAACTTAAGCAGGCATGGGAATGGTACTAGGAGACCCCTGGGGCCCCTCTCAGGCCAGCTTAACATTGGGAATGGACGAGTTAGGTCTCTATCCAGAGGCTCTAACAGATCCATTCAAACCAATGGCTCTCAGGCCTCTTCTCACAGAGGGATGACATCCCCTCAGAGGAGAGTGTATGAAGCCAAAGTGAGGGAAGTCAATCTGAGGATTGAAAGGGAAGAACTTGCCCTGGCCAAAGAGAGACTTGCCTTTGCTAGAGAGCAAAAGTTAAGTGGACTAGATTCCACTGGTGGCAGCATTCTCCCAAGAGAAAAAGACAGGAGTTTAGACACTAGACACTTGAGTAAGATAGTGCCCCCCTTTAAACAAGGGGATGATATCCATTAATGGATGACTGCTTTGGAGAGGGCTTGCACTGTACAGTGTGTCCCCCAGAGTCAGTGGGCAGCTGTTTTGTGGCTCTCCTTTGAAGCCACAAGCTCCTCACTACTAGAGCTGAGGATGCTAACAATTACCAAGTCCTGAAGAATACACTGGTTGATGGGTTTGGTTTAACCACTGAACAGTACAGGTTGATGTTCAGAGATACCCAGAAAACTCAGTCTCAGGATTGGACTGACTTTGTTGATTGTGCCACTAAGGCTTTTGAAGGCTGGCTACTGGGAAGTAAGGTTACTGATTTTATAAAGGATTGTACAATCTAATTATGAGAGAGCAAATCTTAAGTAATTGTCAGAACCAGTTATTACACCAACACCTGGTAGACTCTGATCTGACCTCTCCACAAGAATTGGGTAAGAGGGCAGACAAATGGGTCAGAACCAGGATCAGGCCTAAGAACCAGGGAGGTGACCAAAAGAAGGAATCAACCAAGCCTCAAGAGAAGGGTGGGAATAAATCTTCAGATCAAACCACAGGGCCCCAAAATTCCTCTGAAAAGGGTGGGTCCCAAACTTCTCCCAAAACCCAAAAGAAACCTTATTGTCATACCTGCAAACAGGTAGGCCATTACAAAAGTGACAGCAGTTGTCCCAAGGCCAACAACAATAAGGAGAACATACCCCCAAGTAATACTCCCAGACCTCCTGTTACCACTAGTGGTAATCCCCCAGGGGGTGGGAGTGCCCCCAAGAATGTAGTGGGCATTACTTTGGGAAACCAGGTGGACTATGGCCTAGCCAGGTCCCCTAACAACACTCTTGTCTGTGAGACTGGCATGGGGTTTGCCAACTTCACTACTGCTTCCCACATTTTGGGAAAGTATAGACAAGAGCCCTTTATCAATGGTCAGAAAGTTGAGGCATACAGAGACACAGGGGCCAGCATCACCATGGTGATTGACCATCTGGTCCCCTCTGCTCAACTGACCCCTGGTTTCCTTTATCAGGTGACAGACGTTCATGGAGTGAAAAGAAGGCATCCCATGGCAGTAGTCGAGCTCAGTTGGGGTAATGTCACAGGGCCCATGAGAGTGGCAGTGACAGATAACCTACCTGTAGATTGCTTACTGGGGAATGACCTGGAACTCTCAGCATGGGCTGAGGTGGAGCAAGAAACTCACTCCAGGATGATAGGCCTACCCAGAAAGGTTAGTGGGGCAGTAATAGCTACAGCCCCAGTCCAAGCACCATTCCTCCCTGAAAAGGTTGGAAGAGCAGTGGTAGCCACTGCCCAGGCTCAGACAGACTTTCCTGAACAGGATAGGAGGGCTGTGACAGTCACAGCCCAAACACAGACTGAGTGCCCTCCTGAAAAGGTTGGCAAGGTTGAAATGGTCTCAGCCTCTACTCAAACAGATAGTGGGGTCGTGAAGCCTGAAACAATGGATCACTCCACCCAAACTGAGAGCATTGAGGAGGAAGAAAAGTCTTCCCCCTCCCAGACACTAGGTGAGAGCCAGCCTCCTCAGGGAACTGACTCCACCCCTGGTGAAGGAACTGCCCCAGAGGTAGTCAGGCCTAGCCTGGCAGAGCCCCTGATGGCAGTGGACCCTTCCCAGGTGGGACCCAGTCTGGAGCAGGTAGCCTGCACCTCTCTACCCTGCCTCAGTCAGCCCAGGGCTGTAGAGGTCAGGGAGGCCAGTGGTGGACCCCAAAGGGCCCCCTGTCCAAAAATCCTTAATCAGCAGATTAGGATCACTGAAGCTAGTAGTCCTAGCCAAGTGAAAATAAAACACACTCCTGAGGGATCCCCTTAAACTTAGTTAGGGAACTCCCACAGCTGGACACTGCTGGGCACAGCCAAACCTGGGGCCTAAAAACCCCAAACCTGACCTGTCCCTCCAGTAAGCCAAACAGAGGGACTCAGCCTCCAGCTTTAGGTAGCCAGAGGTTGACCCTGAGAGCTCATAGCAACTCAGTACTGGAAAGAAAGGCACATATGGTGGATAGTGATTGGACGAAGTTGAGCCCAACAGTAGTGGAGTCTCACTTCAGTACTCCATTCCCCCACCAGCCTTTTACTTTGCCAAAGCACACCACAGGTAGTGATTCCCTATGGTGGAGACCCTCAGATACCCTTAAGGTGAGGGGTTGCTTAGTGGACCATGATACAGGGGGTAACCATGCCAGTGCATGTACCACCTCATATGGCCACTCAGGCAATATAGGCTTACCTGGTCAAGGATAGCCTTATCTCCTTTCGTTTGGGGGGGGAGGGGGGGGGGGGTTGTGTAGGAAGGTGGATACCTGACTATGGTTGCCCCCAACTTTTTGCCTGGTGTTTTGCTGGTTTTCCGACTTAGTTGGACTGGGACCCTGCCAATCAGGACCCCAGGCCTACTGCTCTCTCTCTAAAATGGATTCCATGTACCTTAGGTACATTTCCAATTGGTACTGGGCCACCTTATCAGACCCTGTAACTCAGGGCATAGGTGTACCCAGGGCCTACCAGGGGCTGAAGCATGTATTATGCCACCCCTGGATGGCCATCTAAATCTGACACAACTGGCTGCACGACAGCTGGGGCAAGGTGGTGTAATCACCCTTTGCTTTAGATATAGTATACCTATATCTAACCCTAAAATGGACACAAAGATTCCTATCAGTCACTCCTATGGCAGGCCTTGACAATCCTGAAGGCAGAGTGCTTGGAATCGTGTGAGATGGTGCTCTGGCATGAGCTGAGCCCGTTTGCAGCTTGCGGAACCAAGTCCTAATAGCTGTTCCATGATAACGCATACCATATACTCTTAAGTGCATTATAATCCTCGCGGGTAAATGCTATCTCTGGTATCACTTTATCAAAACATGTTGAGTAAGGTGTCATACGAATTGGAATACTAACCCCTCGCCAATTCTGGCGACGGGGTTAGCATTCCACCCTTCTAGAGGGACACGACTTGTATGTAACTGTGAACCCCGGTTAAAGTTAACTGAAGCCTCAGCTCCACAAAATGGATGCTGCCACCACAGACACGAGTCTGACCTCCTGCTGCTGGGAGTCCTTCCAGCGAGGAGAGCTTGGACAAAGGGTTTCCTGTCAGGGGCAGTGCTAGGACCATCCCAGACAGGGTTTTGTGTATCCTGGGTAGGCAGGGCTTTACAGGAAGGTGACTACAAGTGGCACCCCGGTGCTCACTACGCATCTGCCGGCTAGAACCAGTTCCAGGGGCACACCAGCCCCTGGCCTGGGGAAAGTCCAGTATGGGAGAGGGGTGTAACCACCCCCCTTCCTGGTCCCACCCCTAGGGCAGGACCTAGTCGCGTACCCACCCCTTTCTTTAGGATAAAGGCAGGAGTGGGGACCCTTCCAAATTAGATCATCTTTGAATCAAGAAACTACTTTCTACGAAAGGAAATCTCGACTTCTTCTCAAGATTTCTCCCTTGTGGCTAAGGAGTAGTCACCCTGCATCCGCAGGCACCATCTAAGAACTCTGAGGTTTGCTGCACGTCCTTCCTCAGGAATCCGACCGACCAGCATGACGAGACCTGGCTTCCCTGGCACCTCTGACCTCTACCTACCTCTACAGCTAAGCTGAGAACCGTAGGTGCGACGAGACCTCGAGGGACCGGCCATCATCAGAACTGCACGACTTCTCTCCAGCACGACCGCCGAGGGATCCTCTGGTGAGTGCTTTGGGGTCCGAGAAGCCCCGACCCTGAGCAGCTCCAGCACCGAAGTCCAGCCCCCCAGCATCTCCACGATCTGTGTGGGGCCCTTCTGCTTTTTTCTGCTCACCGCGTTGTCTGGCTACTAGCCCGCTGGCTTGTGGCCTTCCCGACGTCGATCAACGACGACAACACTGCTGGTCTGGTTGCTCCAGACTGGCCCTTGCTCCCTTCCAAAAGAAGAGCACCCCGGACCCTCCTGGTCCACTCAAGACGCCATTTTAGGTCCACCGCGTGGGCTTGGATTTGCCAAGGCTTGTTGCCCCAATCCTGGGTCCAGCAACGTCGACAGCATCAACCATCGTGGGACAGCTCGCTCCTCCATCCTAGTCGCCCACAACGCCTCCTGGTCCGTGAGACTGCAGAGCCCAGCGTCGCCCACTCACCTAGTCGAGGTGACTACCATCCGGTGCCCTCCTGGTGCCATCTGAACACTGGCTAGTGGTCAGGAACTTGGTCCCCTCTGCTTTCAGGTGTCATCCATCTTCGATCCAGGCTTGGATCACTTCGAACTATCTTCACTGGTCGCCTGCCAGCAACTTCGTTCTTCAGGCTCCTGGTTCGTCAACGAGGATTCCCGACGTCTAAACAGACCTATGCAGCCGCAGCCTCTGGGCTGGGTAACTTCGGCATTTCGGTGCCCCAGCATAGCCTCACTATCTAAGGGTCCAGATCCACTGTAGTTTTCGACCTACCTTATCGGGTTCGACCGAGAACACTAACTTTGTCTTTGCTAGCCTCCATAGACTTTGTCCCGCATCCCGCGTGAGAGTGCACACTCTGCACCCGAGTCCCCTAGGCCTCCTACTAGTAATCTGAAGGTTCAGTAACGTAGTCCTAGCGATTCCAAAGCTTATTAGTACAGTACTTACCTGCTAGTAATTTCGCATTCCACTTCCATAGTATATGGTTTTCCGTGCCCCTCGGGCATTTGTGTAAATTGTGCAACTTAAAGTATTTTCGTAAGAGTTTTGTTGTGTGCTTAGTACCCTGTCCTCATAAAGAGTACAGGGCTGTTGTGATCTAAATAAATACACTGTTTATTTTCATAACACTTGTGTGGTCTCCTTTCACTTGGTGTTCAAGGGGTATATGTGATGGTATAACAGCTGGCTTAACACGCCCTCTAGAGTTTAGCCCGAAGACTGCTCGTATCCGCGCTACTAGGATAGCTGGTCTATAAGGTTGACTTACAACCAATCACCATAAGGGTTGTTTGGACTGATACATAGTGATCACTAGAATAGTGAACACTGCATATCAGTCCAACTTCTCACATTGGTGAGCAGCGGTTGGGATTTGAGCTTGCTGTTGTTTTACCACACGTATCCTAAGAATATCTCGTGAAAGATCACATAAGTACTCCAGGTACATATAACTTAGCTTAGACTACTCTGAGTTCTACTGAACCAGCTGTTGTAGCTCCTCAAGGCTTAGCACACCTTGGCTACAACTCTTAGCAAGGGGTCAGTAGGCAAACAAATAGTGTTGGTAGGTGCATCACTTACACCACACTAGAAACAGCATGTCAGACAAAGGATGAAACTCTGAGAAATGGATGACTGCTTTGGAGAGGGCTTGCACTGTACAGTGTGTCCCCCAGAGTCAGTGGGCAGCTATTTTGTGGCTCTCCTTTGAAGCCACAAGCTCCTCACTACTAGAGCTGAGGATGCTAACAATTACCAAGTCCTGAAGAATACACTGGTTGATGGGTTTGGTTTAACCACTGAACAGTACAGGTTGATGTTCAGAGATACCCAGAAAACTCAGTCTCAGGATTGGACTGACTTTGTTGATTGTGCCACTAAGGCTTTTGAAGGCTGGCTACTGGGAAGTAAGGTTACTGATTTTAAAGGATTGTACAATCTAATTATGAGAGAGCAAATCTTAAGTAATTGTCAGAACCAGTTATTACACCAACACCTGGTAGACTCTGATCTGACCTCTCCACAAGAATTGGGTAAGAGGGCAGACAAATGGGTCAGAACCAGGATCAGGCCTAAGAACCAGGGAGGTGACCAAAAGAAGGAATCAACCAAGCCTTAAGAGAAGGGTGGGAATAAATCTTCAGATCAAACCACAGGGCCCTAAAATTCCTCTGAAAAGGGTGGGTCCCAAACTTCTCCCAAAACCCAAAAGAAACCTTATTGTCATACCTGCAAACAGGTAGGCCATTACAAAAGTGACAGCAGTTGTCCCAAGGCCAACAACAATAAGGAGAACATACCCCCAAGTAATACTCCCAGACCTCCTGTTACCACTAGTGGTAATCCCCCAGGGGGTGGGAGTGCCCCCAAGAATGTAGTGGGCATTACTTTGGGAAACCAGGTGGACTATGGCCTAGCCAGGTCCCCTAACAACACTCTTGTCTGTGAGACTGGCATGGGGTTTGCCAACTTCACTACTGGTTCCCACATTTTGGGAAAGTATAGACAAGAGCCCTTTATCAATGGTCAGAAAGTTGAGGCATACAGAGACACAGGGGCCAGCATCACCATGGTGATTGACCATCTGGTCCCCTCTGCTCAACTGACCCCTGGTTTCCTTTATCAGGTGACAGACGTTCATGGAGTGAAAAGAAGGCATCCCATGGCAGTAGTCGAGCTCAGTTGGGGTAATGTCACAGGGCCCATGAGAGTGGCAGTGACAGATAACCTACCTGTAGATTGCTTACTGGGGAATGACCTGGAACTCTCAGCATGGGCTGAGGTGGAGCAAGAAACTCACTCCAGGATGATAGGCCTACCCAGAAAGGTTAGTGGGGCAGTAATAGCTACAGCCCCAGTCCAAGCACCATTCCTCCCTGAAAAGGTTGGAAGAGCAGTGGTAGCCACTGCCCAGGCTCAGACAGACTTTCCTGAACAGGATAGGAGGGCTGTGACAGTCACAGCCCAAACACAGACTGAGTGCCCTCCTGAAAAGGTTGGCAAGGTTGAAATGGTCTCAGCCTCTACTCAAACAGATAGTGGGGTCGTGAAGCCTGAAACAATGGATCACTCCACCCAAACTGAGAGCATTGAGGAGGAAGAAAAGTCTTCCCCCTCCCAGACACTAGGTGAGAGCCAGCCTCCTCAGGGAACTGACTCTACCCCTGGTGAAGGAACTGCCCCAGAGGTAGTCAGGCCTAGCCTGGCAGAGCCCCTGATGGCAGTGGACCCTTCCCAGGTGGGACCCAGTCTGGAGCAGGTAGCCTGCACCTCTCTACCCTGCCTCAGTCAGCCCAGGGCTGTAGAGGTCAGGGAGGCCAATGGTGGACCCCAAAGGGCCCCCTGTCCAAAAATCCTTAATCAGCAGATTAGGATCACTGAAGCTAGTAGTCCTAGCCAAGTGAAAATAAAACACACTCCTGAGGGATCCCCTTAAACTTAGTTAGGGAACTCCCACAGCTGGACACTGCTGGGCACAGCCAAACCTGGGGCCTAAAAACCCCAAACCTGACCTGTCCCTCCAGTAAGCCAAACAGAGGGACTCAGCCTCCAGCTTTAGGTAGCCAGAGGTTGACCCTGAGAGCTCATAGCAACTCAGTACTGGAAAGAAAGGCACATATGGTGGATAGTGATTGGACGAAGTTGAGCCCAACAGTAGTGGAGTCTCACTTCAGTACTCCATTCCCCCACCAGCCTTTTACTTTGCCAAAGCACACCACAGGTAGTGATTCCCTATGGTGGAGACCCTCAGATACCCTTAGGGTGAGGGGTTGCTTAGTGGACCATGATACAGGGGGTAACCATGCCAGTGCATGTACCACCTCATATGGCACTCAGGCAATATAGGCTTACCTGGTCAAGGATAGCCTTATCTCCTTTCGTTTGGGGGGGGGGGGGGGTTGTGTAGGAAGGTGGATACCTGACTATGGTTGCCCCCAACTTTTTGCCTGGTGTTTTGCTGGTTTTCCGACTTAGTTGGACTGGGACCCTGCCAATCAGGACCCCAGGCCTACTGCTCTCTCTCTAAAATGGATTCCATGTACCTTAGGTACATTTCCAATTGGTACTGGGCCACCTTATCAGACCCTGTAACTCAGGGCATAGGTGTACCCAGGGCCTACCAGGGGCTGAAGCATGTATTATGCCACCCCTGGATGGCCATCTAAATCTGACACAACTGGCTGCACGACAGCTGGGGCAAGGTGGTGTAATCACCCTTTGCTTTAGATATAGTATACCTGTATCTAACCCTAAAATGGACACAAAGATTCCTATCAATCTCTCCTATGGCAGGCCTTGACAATCCTGAAGGCAGAGTGCTTGGAATCGTGTGAGATGGTGCTCTGGCATGAGCTGAGCCCGTTTGCAGCTTGCGGAACCAAGTCCTAATAGCTGTTCCATGATAACGCATACCATATACTCTTAAGTGCATTATAATCCTCGCGGTTAAATGCTATCTCTGGTATCACTTTATCAAAACATGTCGAGTAAGGTGTCATACGAATTGGAATACTAACCCCTCGCCAATTCTGGCGACGGGGTTAGCATTCCACCCTTCTAGAGGGACACGACTTGTATGTAACTGTGAACCCCGGTTAAAGTTAACTGAAGCCTCAGCTCCACAAAATGGATGCTGCCACCACAGACACGAGTCTGACCTCCTGCTGCTGGGAGTCCTTCCAGCGAGGAGAGCTTGGACAAAGGGTTTCCTATCAGGGGCAGTGCTAGCACCATCCCAGACAGGGTTTTGTGTATCCTGGGTAGGCAGGGCTTTACAGGAAGGTGACTACAAGTGGCACCCCGGTGCTCACTACGCATCTGCCGGCTAGAACCAGTTCCAGGGGCACACCAGCCCCTGGCCTGGGGAAAGTCCAGTATGGGAGAGGGGTGTAACCACCTCCCTTCCTGGTCCCACCCCTAGGGCAGGACCTAGTCGCGTACCCACCCCTTTCTTTAGGATAAAGGCAGGAGCGGGGACCCTTCCAAATTAGATCATCTTTGAATCAAGAAACTACTTTCTACGAAAGGAAATCTCGACTTCTTCTCAAGATTTCTCCCTTGTGGCTAAGGAGTAGTCACCCTGCATCCGCAGGCACCATCTAAGAACTCTGAGGTTTGCTGCACGTCCTTCCTCAGGAATCCGACCGACCAGCACGACGAGACCTGGCTTCCCTGGCACCTCTGACCTCTACCTACCTCTACAGCTAAGCTGAGAACCGTAGGTGCGACGAGACCTCGAGGGACTGGCCATCATCAGAACTGCACGACTTCTATCCAGCACGACCGCCGAGGGATCCTCTGGTGAGTGCTTTGGGGTCCGAGAAGCCCCGACCCTGAGCAGCTCCAGCACCGAAGTCCAGCCCCCCAGCATCTCCACGATCTGTGTGGGGCCCTTCTGCTTTTTTCTGCTCACCGCGTTGTCTGGCTACTAGCCCGCTGGCTTGTGGCCTTGCCGACGTCGATCAACGACGACAACACTGCTGGTCTGGTTGCTCCAGACTGGCCCTTGCTCCCTTCCAAAAGAAGAGCACCCCGGACCCTCCTGGTCTACTCAAGAAGCCATTTTAGGTCCACCGCGTGGGCTTTAATTTGCCAAGGCTTGTTGCCCCAATCCTGGGTCCAGCAACGTCGACAGCATCAACCATCGTGGGACAGCTCGCTCCTCGATCCTAGTCGCCCACAACGCCTCCTGGTCCGTGAGACTGCAGAGCCCAGCGTCGCCCACTCACCTAGTCGAGGTGACTACCATCCGGTGCCCTCCTGGTGCCATCTGATCACTGGCTAGTGGTCACGAACTTGGTCTCCTCTGCTTTCAGGTGTCATCCATCTTCGATCCAGGCTTGGATCACTTCGAACTATCTTCACTGGTCGCCTGCCAGCAACTTCTTTCTTTAGGCTCCTGGTTCGTCAACGAGGATTCCCGACGTCTAAACAGACCTATGCAGCCGCAGCCTCTGGGCTGGGTAACTTCGGCATTTCGGTGCCCCAGCATAGCCTCACTATCTAAGGGTCCAGATCCACTGTAGTTTTCGACCTACCTTATCGGGTTCGACCGAGAACACTAACTTTGTCTTTGCTAGCCTCCATAGACTTTGTCCCGCATCCCGCGTGAGAGTGCACACTCTGCACCCGAGTCCCCTAGGCCTCCTACTAGTAATCTGAAGGTTCAGTAACGTAGTCCTAGCGATTCCAAAGCTTATTAGTACAGTACTTACCTGCTAGTAATTTCGCATTCCACTTCCATAGTATATGGTTTTCCGTGCCCCTCGGGCATTTGTGTAAATTGTGCAACTTAAAGTATTTTCGTAAGAGTTTTGTTGTGTGCTTAGTACCCTGTCCTCATAAAGAGTACAGGGCTGTTGTGATCTAAATAAATACACTGTTTATTTTCATAACACTTGTGTGGTCTCCTTTCACTTCGTGTTCAAGGGGTATATGTAGGCTTTTCTGTTTTCAGTTTCTATTTTTGGTAAATTCTGGTGGGGTTTTTTCAGTGTTTTCAATATCTTAAAAACCAGTTGTTATCAGTGGTTTCACATTTTCGCGCCACTAAAAACAACAGAAAAAGTGTTTTTCCGGTGTTTATGGAACGTTTTGCTTTTATTATTGCTTGCTTTCTGCACTGAAAGAACATGGTATATAGAGAGTGTACTTATAGTGTATATGAGGTCCAAATAGATTTTTGCAAATTAATCTTATTGTAGTACACCATACAATACTTCTTCAGTGAGTCTTTGGGTCATGTGCGCTCGCTCTTTCCTTCCCATGTAAACTTCCTTGAAAAGGACCTCTCAGCATTCTTAGCCCATTGGGCTGAGAACCAGCAGCTAAGGGACAAAGTTGGGATGACTCTTTCTTTGATGCCACATAAAGCACAAAATGATAAATATTTGCGATTTAGTTCCTGTGCATTTGAAACCAGTACATCAGAATGGACTAAAAAGTCAATAGCATCCCTCATTAGCTTTTAAGATTGTAAAGATGCTTTCGGCATACCATCTAACAAGTGGCAAGGATCACTTCAGCTCGGGTATCAATTTTGACAGGTCATACCACAACGTTTTTATATACGTAGCTGAATCACTGCAAATACAAACAATATCACTCCAATCTTTGTTGAACTTGGAAAGAACCTTTTTTGCAGAGCATTACAAGTGACACTGCGCTCCATGTTTTCCAAAGGTCTGGTGTCATGTTTTCACCACTATCCCAGATGCTTGGTGATATATATACTTGTCACTATACCTTGCATTGAATGTTTAAAGCCTGAGGTGTTGGCAATTCACCTACTATCAATACTGACCCACTAGAAACTATGGTCTGATGTATTAAGGGTTTTTACCCATTCTCTGTGGGTAAAAGTGATGACACATATTTGGAAAGATTTTTATGAAGCCAGCCATTTTACCTATCCGTGAAATAATCAAATGCAGCCAAAATATCAAATATGAGTTTGATATTTCCTGATTCTCTATAGTTTATTAAATAATTAAAATAGACCTAAAACATGAAACTAAACCCTGCATCTTTAGACCAAAGGCCACAAAACTGAAAAAGTAAAAGGAAGAAGAAACAATATTTTAGTGGCATCCCTAAAGAAAAAAACTCAAGCAGAATAATGTTAGCCAGTCTTTCTTACTGCTACTTGTATAACAAAGTTGACTTTAACTCTCTTTTTCCTTTCTTTGAATGGCATTTAGTTTGTGGTTGTCCAGGTGTTTTTTCAGTGTTTATATGGTTTCACCGGTGAGGGCTATTTTTCTTTCAGTGGGGTTTTATCAGTTATTATAGGTTTAAACCTAAAACCCCACAGCCTAGGTATATGTGATGGTATAACAGCTGGCTTAACACGCCCTCTAGAGTTTAGCCCGAAGACTGCTCGTATCCGCGCTACTAGGATAGCTGGTCTATAAGGTTGACTTACAACCAATCACCATAAGGGTTGTTTGGACTGATACATAGTGATCACTAGAATAGTGAACACTGCATATCAGTCCAACTTCTCACATTGGTGAGCAGCGGTTGGGATTTGAGCTTGCTGTTGTTTTACCACACGTATCCTAAGAATATCTCGTGAAAGATCACATAAGTACTCCAGGTACATATAACTTAGCTTAGAATACTCTGAGTTCTACTGAACCAGCTGTTGTAGCTCCTCAAGGCTTAGCACACCTTGGCTACAACTCTTAGCAAGGGATCAGTAGGCAAACAAATAGTGTTGGTAGGTGCATCACTTACACCACACTAGAAACAGCATGTCAGACAAAGGATGAAACTCTGAGTCTCCCCTTGTGTCAGTAGACCCTCCACAGGTCACTTCCAGATATGCTGCTCTTAGCTTCCAGGAGATGAGACAAGTGTGTACCTCCAGGAAGCTAAAACAGGGTTCTAACCGTACAATCCTATTCCTGATTGGTCTCTTAGAGACTTATGATGCCAGGAGGGCTGGTAACCCAGACCCTTCTAATCCAGATGGGAACATGCCTCCCCTGGAGGGAACCACAGGTGACCCTGACCTTATCCACCTCTTTGCAGAAGGTGAAGAGGAGGATGAGGATCTAGAGCCATCTGAGGACGAGGCAGACAAAGGTCCAGAAGTAGTTAGCCAGCTAACTAGGGACAACTTAAGCAGGCATGAGAATGGTACTAGGCGACCCCTGGGGCCCCTCTCAGGCCAGCTTAACATTGGGAATGGACGAGTTAGGTCTCTATCCAGAGGCTCTAACAGATCCATTCAAACCAATGGCTCTCAGGCCTCTTCTCATAGAGGGATGACATCCCCTCAGAGGAGAGTGTATGAAGCCAAAGTGAGGGAAGTCAATCTGAGGATTGAAAGGGAAGAACTTGCCCTGGCCAAAGAGAGACTTGCCTTTGCTAGAGAGCAAAAGTTAAGTGGACTAGATTCCACTGGTGGCAGCATTCTCCCAAGAGAAAAAGACAGGAGTTTAGACACTAGACACCTGAGTAAGATAGTGCCCCCCTTTAAACAAGGGGATGATATCCACAAATGGATGACTGCTTTGGAGAGGGCTTGCACTGTACAGTGTGTCCCCCAGAGTCAGTGGGCAGCTATTTTGTGGCTCTCCTTTGAAGCCACAAGCTCCTCACTACTAGAGCTGAGGATGCTAACAATTACCAAGTCCTGAAGAATACACTGGTTGATGGATTTGGTTTAACCACTGAACAGTACAGGTTGATGTTCAGAGATACCCAGAAAACTCAGTCTCAGGATTGGACTGACTTTGTTGATTGTGCCACTAAGGCTTTTGAAGGCTGGCTACTGGGAAGTAAGGTTACCGATTTTAAAGGATTGTACAATCTAATTATGAGAGAGCAAATCTTAAGTAATTGTCAGAACCAGTTATTACACCAACACCTGGTAGACTCTGATCTGACCTCTCCACAAGAATTGGGTAAGAGGGCAGACAAATGGGTCAGAACCAGGATCAGGCCTAAGAACCAGGGAGGTGACCAAAAGAAGGAATCAACCAAGCCTCAAGAGAAGGGTGGGAATAAATCTTCAGATCAAACCACAGGGCCCTAAAATTCCTCTGAAAAGGGTGGGTCCCAAACTTCTCCCAAAACCCAAAAGAAACCTTATTGTCATACCTGCAAACAGGTAGGCCATTACAAAAGTGACAGCAGTTGTCCCAAGGCCAACAACAATAAGGAGAACATACCCCCAAGTAATACTCCCAGACCTCCTGTTACCACTAGTGGTAATCCCCCAGGGGGTGGGAGTGCCCCCAAGAATGTAGTGGGCATTACTTTGGGAAACCAGGTGGACTATGGCCTAGCCAGGTCCCCTAACAACACTCTTGTCTGTGAGACTGGCATGGGGTTTGCCAACTTCACTACTGGTTCCCACATTTTGGGAAAGTATAGACAAGAGCCCTTTATCAATGGTCAGAAAGTTGAGGCATACAGAGACACAGGGGCCAGCATCACCATGGTGATTGACCATCTGGTCCCCTCTTCTCAACTGACCCCTGGTTTCCTTTATCAGGTGACAGACGTTCATGGAGTGAAAAGAAGGCATCCCATGGCAGTAGTCGAGCTCAGTTGGGGTAATGTCACAGGGCCCATGAGAGTGGCAGTGACAGATAACCTACCTGTAGATTGCTTACTGGGGAATGACCTGGAACTCTCAGCATGGGCTGAGGTGGAGCAAGAAACTCACTCCAGGATGATAGGCCTACCCAGAAAGGTTAGTGGGGCAGTAATAGCTACAGCCCCAGTCCAAGCACCATTCCTCCCTGAAAAGGTTGGAAGAGCAGTGGTAGCCACTGCCCAGGCTCAGACAGACTTTCCTGAACAGGATAGGAGGGCTGTGACAGTCACAGCCCAAACACAGACTGAGTGCCCTCCTGAAAAGGTTGGCAAGGTTGAAATGGTCTCAGCCTCTACTCAAACAGATAGTGGGGTCGTGAAGCCTGAAACAATGGATCACTCCACCCAAACTGAGAGCATTGAGGAAGAAGAAAAGTCTTCCCCCTCCCAGACACTAGGTGAGAGCCAGCCTCCTCAGGGAACTGACTCTACCCCTGGTGAAGGAACTGCCCCAGAGGTAGTCAGGCCTAGCCTGGCAGAGCCCCTGATGGCAGTGGACCCTTCCCAGGTGGGACCCAGTCTGGAGCAGGTAGCCTGCACCTCTCTACCCTGCCTCAGTCAGCCCAGGGCTGTAGAGGTCAGGGAGGCCAGTGGTGGACCCCAAAGGGCCCCCTGTCCAAAAATCCTTAATCAGCAGATTAGGATCACTGAAGCTAGTAGTCCTAGCCAAGTGAAAATAAAACACACTCCTGAGGGATCCCCTTAAACTTAGTTAGGGAACTCCCACAGCTGGACACTGCTGGGCACAGCCAAACCTGGGGCCTAAAAACCCCAAACCTGACCTGTCCCTCCAGTAAGCCAAACAGAGGGACTCAGCCTCCAGCTTTAGGTAGCCAGAGGTTGACCCTGAGAGCTCATAGCAACTCAGTACTGGAAAGAAAGGCACATATGGTGGATAGTGATTGGACGAAGTTGAGCCCAACAGTAGTGGAGTCTCACTTCAGTACTCCATTCCCCCACCAGCCTTTTACTTTGCCAAAGCACACCACAGGTAGTGATTCCCTATGGTGGAGACCCTCAGATACCCTTAGGGTGAGGGGTTGCTTAGTGGACCATGATACAGGGGGTAACCATGCCAGTGCATGTACCACCTCATATGGCCACTCAGGCAATATAGGCTTACCTGGTCAAGGATAGCCTTATCTCCTTTCGTTTGGGGGGGGGGGGGGGGTTGTGTCGGAAGGTGGATACCTGACTATGGTTGCCCCCAACTTTTTGCCTGGTGTTTTGCTGGTTTTCCGACTTAGTTGGACTGGGACCCTGCCAATCAGGACCCCAGGCCTACTGCTCTCTCTCTAAAATGGATTCCATGTACCTTAGGTACATTTCCAATTGGTACTGGGCCACCTTATCAGACCCTGTAACTCAGGGCATAGGTGTACCCAGGGCCTACCAGGGGCTGAAGCATGTATTATGCCACCCCTGGATGGCCATCTAAATCTGACACAACTGGCTGCACGACAGCGGGGGCAAGGTGGTGTAATCACCCTTTGCTTTAGATATAGTATACCTATATCTAACCCTAAAATGGACACAAAGATTCCTATCAGTCACTCCTATGGCAGGCCTTGACAATCCTGAAGGCAGAGTGCTTGGAATCGTGTGAGATGGTGCTCTGGCATGAGCTGAGCCCGTTTGCAGCTTGCGGAACCAAGTCCTAATAGCTGTTCCAAGATAACGCATACCATATACTCTTAAGTGCATTATAATCCTCGCGGTTAAATGCTATCTCTGGTATCACTTTATCAAAACATGTCGAGTAAGGTGTCATACGAATTGGAATACTAATCCCTCGCCAATTCTGGCGACGGGGTTAGCATTCCACCCTTCTAGAGGGACACGACATGTATGTAACTGTGAACCCCGGTTAAAGTTAACTGAAGCCTCAGCTCCACAAAATGGAGGCTGCCACCACAGACACGAGTCTGACCTCCTGCTGCTGGGAGTCCTTCCAGCGAGGAGAGCTTGGACAAAGGGTTTCCTGTCAGGGGCAGTGCTAGCACCATCCCAGACAGGGTTTTGTGTATCCTGGGTAGGCAGGGCTTTACAGGAAGGTGACTGCAAGTGGCACCCCGATGCTCACTACGCATCTGCCGGCTAGAACCAGTTCCAGGGGCACACCAGCCCCTGGCCTGGGGAAAGTCCAGTATGGGAGAGGGGTGTAACCACCCCCCTTCCTGGTCCCACCCCTAGGGCAGGACCTAGTCGCGTACCCACCCCTTTCTTTAGGATAAAGGCAGGAGCGGGGACCCTTCCAAATTAGATCATCTTTGAATCAAGAAACTACTTTCTACGAAAGGAACTCTCGACTTCTTCTCAAGATTTCTCCCTTGTGGCTAAGGAGTAGTCACCCTGCATCCGCAGGCACCATCTAAGAACTCTGCGGTTTGCTGCACGTCCTTCCTCAGGAATCCGACCGACCAACACGACGAGACCCGGCTTTCCTGGCACCTCTGACCTCTACCTACCTCTACAGCTAAGCTGAGAACCGTAGGTGCGACGAGACCTCGAGGGACTGGCCATCATCAGAACTGCACGACTTCTATCCAGCACGACCGCCGAGGGATCCTCTGGTGAGTGCTTTGGGGTCCGAGAAGCCCCGACACTGAGCAGCTCCAGCACCGAAGTCCAGCCCCTCAGCATCTCCACGATCTGCGTGGGGCCCTTCTGCTTTTTGCTGCTCACCGCGTTGTCTGGCTACTAGCCCGCTGGCTTGTGGCCTTCCTGACGTCGATCAACGACGACAACACTGCTGGTCTGGTTGCTCCCTTCCAAAAGAAGAGCACCCGGACCCTCCTGGTCCACTCAAGACGCCATTTTAGGTCCACCGCGTGGGCTTGAATTTGCCAAGGCTTGTTGCCCCAATCCTGGGTCCAGCAACGTCGACAGCATCAACCATCGTGGGACAGCTCGCACCTCCATCCTGGTCGCCCACAACGCCTCCTGGCCCGTGAGACTGCAGAGCCCAGCATCGCCCACTCACCTAGTCGAGGTGACTACCATCCGGTGCCCTCCTGGTGCCATCTGATCACTGGCTAGTGGTCACGAACTTGGTCCCCTCTGCTTTCAGGTGTCATCCATCTTCGATCCAGGCTTGGATCACTTCGAACTATCTTCACTGGTCGCCTGCCAGCAACTTCTTTCTTCAGGCTCCTGGTTCGTCAACGAGGATTCCCGACGTCTAAACAGACCTATGCAGCCGCAGCCCCTGGGCTAGGTAACTTCGGCATTTCGGTGCCCCAGCATAGCCTCACTATCTAAGGGTCCAGATCCACTGTCGTTTTCGACCTACCTTATCGGGTTCGACCGAGAACACTAACTTTGTCTTCGCTAGCCTCCATAGACTTTGTCCCGCATCCCGCGTGAGAGTGCACACTCTGCACCCGAGTCCCCTAGGCCTCCTACTAGTAATCTGAAGGTTCAGTAACGTAGTCCTAGCGATTCCAAAGCCTATTAGTACAGTACTTACCTGCTAGTAATTTCGCATTCCACTTCCATAGTATATGGTTTTCCGTGCCCCTCGGGCATTTGTGTAAATTGTGCAACTTAAAGTATTTTCGTAAGAGTTTTGTTGTGTGCTTAATACCCTATCCTCATAAAGAGTACAGGTCTGTTGTGATCTAAATAAATACACTGTTTATTTTCATAACACTTGTGTGGTGTCCTTTCACTTGGTGTTCAAGGGGTATATGTAATGGTATAACAGCTGGCTTAACACGCCCTCTAGAGTTTAGCCCGAAGACTGCTCGTATCCACGCTACTAGGATAGCTGGTCTATAAGGTTGACTTACAACCAATCACCATAAGGGTTGTTTGGACTGAAACATAGTGATCACTAGAATAGTGAACACTGCATATCAGGCCAACTTCTCACAGTGTTCAACCATGGACAATTTATTGTCCACAATAACCCCTAAGTTCCTGACTGATGTCTTCGGGACGGGACAAGTGCCCAGAGTAGGTGGCCACCATTCATCAGACCAGATTCATTCGGCCTTTCCAAAGAGTACAATCTCGGATTTATTGGTGTTTAACATCAAGAAATTGCTGAACATCCAATCCTGGACTGCAATCATGCATTTTTGAAATCTTAATTTGGTCTCATTAGGATCTGGACCGATGATAACCAAGGGCTGAGTATCGTCAGCATATGATACAGTTCCAAATCCAAAGGCTTGGATAACTCTGGCCAAAGGGGATACATATAGATTAAAGAGCGTAGGGCTCAATATTGAACCTTGAGGTACGCCTTTATCATTCTCTTGGTAATCCGAGAGATGTTTTCCCACTTGGACCCTCTAGCGTCTGTTGGACAGATGGCTCTTAAGCCAGAGTAATGCGGGGCCTCCTACACCTATCTCTGCCAATCGTTCAATCATTATAGGATGAGAGATGGTGTCGAAGGCACTGACAAATCTAGCAGGACCAGTATAGCGGACTGTCCTACGTCCAAAGACATCCTAGCTTTGTCTACTATGTCGAGCAGGGCAGTCTCAGTGCTGTGGGCTGCCCAAAGCCAGACTGAGTAGGATCCAAGAGCTTGAATTTCTCCAGGTAGGAGCCCGGCTGTTTATTTACCAAGGATTCCATTATTTTACCAAATAATAGCAAAAGAGAAATGGGACGGAAATTTGAAAGTTGTTTTGCGTCAGCTGAAGGCTTTTTCAAGATAGGTCTAATTATCGCCTCCTTCCAGTGTAGTGGAACCAAGGCGTGGGACAAAGAAAGATTCAGAATTTTTGTTTGCACCGAGATAAGAGCTGGGGCTATTTTTTGAAGGACCTGAGAGGATGCTGTATTGTTCAGGAAGCCTGACTTTATCTTGTGTGTGGCAGCGTCTACGTCACTTTCTGAACAGGGTAGGAATTCACTGAGACCGATATCTTGGGTACCAGATTCTATGAAGGTTTCTGCTGATGGAGATGTTGTCTGGGTGGGGATAATTGGTTGAGGAAAGGATTTATGAATCTCCTTGATTTTGTTATGGAAGTAGGAGGATAGATAATTAACCCATTCCTGTGAGGCTACTGGAGAAGGATGGCAGGCCGGAGGAGTAGTTAAATCTTTTATTATTTTAAACATCTCTTTCTGAGAGTTTGCTGACTGATGGATCCTATGCCCCCAGTATTCCTTTTTTGCTTTGGCTATTTCTGTCATGTAGAGTCTATGCAAATCTTTGTTTTGTTGTTTATCAGGCTGGGCATTAGTTTTACGCCACTTCCTTTCGGCCAATCTAACAGAAAGCTTAATTTCTTCCAGGTTTGGTGTAAACCACGGGGAGATTTTAGAAAGTGGCATGGATTCTTTCAGGGGTGCAGTCAATCAATCAATCAATCATAGCATTTGTATAGTGCGCTACTCACCCGTGAGGGTCTCAAGGCGCTGAGGGGGGGGGGGGACATTACTGCTCGAACAGCCCGGTCTTGAGTTGTTTCCTGAAGGAGAGATGGTCCAGGGTCTTCCGTAGGTGAGTGGGGAGGGAGTTCCATGTCTTGGCTGCCAGGTAGGAGAAGGATCTTCCTCTGATGGTGGACTTCCAAACTCGAGGGACGGATGCGAGGGCGAGGCTGGTGGAACGGAGGTGGCGGGTGGGTGTGTAGAAGGTGAGGCGCTTTTGTGGTATTTCGGACCGTGTCGTGGAGAGCCTTGTGTGCGTGGGTGAGGAGTCGGAACGTGATCCTCTTGTTGACTGGGAGCCAGTGCAGGTCTCTCAGGTGGGTAGAGATGTGGCTGCGGCGGGGGATGTTCAGGATGCGTCGTGCTGAGGCATTCTGGATGCGCTGCAGTGTCTTCTGGATCATGGGGGTGGTTCCAGCGTAGAGGGTGTTTCCGTAGTCCAGACAGCTGGTGACGAGGGCCTGTGTGACTGTTTTCCTGGTTTCGGTGGGGATCCAACTGAAGATCTTTCGAAGCATGCGTAGGGTATTGAAGCAGGAAGACAAGACGGCGTTAACTTGCTTGGTCATCGTGAGGGAGGAGTCCAGGATGAAGCCCAGGTTGCGTGCGTGGTCTGTTGGTTTGGGTGCTGTGCCCAGGGCAGGGGGCCATCAGGAGTCGTCCCAGGCAGAGGGAGCTGGTCCTAGGATGAGGACTTCCGTTTTGTCTGAGTTCAGTTTCAGGTGGCTGGTCTTCATCCATTCTGCGACGTCTTTCATTCCTTCCTGGAGGTTGGCTTTGGCGGTGGCGGGGTCGTTGGTGAGGGAGAGGATCAGCTGGGTGTCGTCGGCGTAGGAGATGATTTTGAGGTTGTGCTGGCGAGCGATGGCTGCGAGAGGGCTCATGTAGACGTTTAAGAGGGTGGGGCTGAGCGTGGAACCTTTCGGTACGCCGCAGATGACTTCGGAGGCCGTGGAGCGGAACGTGGGGAGGCGGACTCTCAGGGTTCTTCCGGTGAGGAACGAGATGATCCATTTCAGGGCCGCTCCTAGGATTCTGGTGTTTCTGAGGCGCTGTATCAGGGTGCGGTGGCATACGGTGTCGAAGGCAGCTGAGAGGTCCAGGAGGATGAGGGCCACGGTTTCCCCATTGTTGAGCAAGGACCTGATGTCGTCGGTGGCAGCGATGAGGGCGGTTTCGGTGCTGTGGTTTGCTCGGAAGCCGGACTGTGAGGGGTCGAGGGATCCGTTGGTCTCGAGGAAGGCGGAGAGTTGTCTGTTGACGGTCTTCTCTATGACTTTGGCTGGAAAGGGGAGGAGCGAGATGGGGCGGATGTTCTTCAGGTCCGTGGGGTCCGCGGTGGGTTTCTTCAGGAGGGCGCTCAGTTCAGCCTGTTTCCAGCTCTCCGGGAAGGTGGCAGATTCGAAGGAGCTGTTGACAAGTCGGAGTTGGGGTGCGATGATGGAGGCGGCTTTGTTGTAGACGTGGTTAGGGCAGGGGTCGGTGGGTGAATCGGAGTGGATGGTGTTCATCAGGCCTGTGGTGTCTTTGGTGCTGACAGGGGTTCAGGTGTAGAGGGTGGGGGTGGTGGGTGTTGGTTCGGTGGTAGGGTTCGTGGTCATTGCGGTTGGAGTGCCAAAGCTGTTGTGAATGTCGGTGATCTTGCGATGGAAGAACGAGGCGAGAGAGTCGCAGAGGTCTTGCGAGGGTGGGATGTCGTTGTTGCAGGCGCTGGGGTTGGAGAGCTCTTTGACGATGCTAAAGAGTTCCTTGCTGTTGTGGGTGTTGTTGTCCAGTCGTTCTTTGAATGCTGTCTTCTTGGTGGTGCGGATCAGCTGGTGGTGTTTGCTGGTGTTTTCTGTTGTCTGTTCGCGGCGCCAGGCTTTTTCGAGGGTGTGGCAGGTTTTCTTGGAGTTCTTGAGGTCGTTGGTAAACCACGAGGCTTTCCGGCTGCCGGGTCTGCTGGGAGGATTCTTCAGAGGTGCGAGTTTGTCGGCGCAGTCGGTGAGCCACTGTGTGAGGTTGCGGGCTGCTTTGTCGGGGTCCGTTGTGTTGGTGGGCGGGTTCGGGCCGAGGGTGGTGGTGAGCTGGTCGGCGGTGATCTTGCTCCAGTTTCTGCGGGGAGCCTGTTGGAGGTGATGGTGGGTCGTGGTTCTCCTGAAGTTGAAGTGGACGCAGCTGTAGTCTGTCCAGTGTAGTCCGGTGGCGTGGCTGAAGGCAATGTGTTTGCTGGAGGAGAAGACCGGGTCAAGCGTGTGGCCGTCGTAGTGGGTCGGGGTGTTTACCAGTTGCTTGAGTCCGAAGTTGGCGAGGTTGTCCAGTAGGGCGGCGGTGTAGCAGTCCTTGTTGTTCTCCAGGTGGAAGTTGAGGTCCCCTAGGAGGATGTAGTCTGTGGAGGTGAGGGCGTGCTGACTGACCAGGTCTGCGATGGCTTTGCTGAATTGTGAAAAGTAAAACGAGAAGTTTTTCCCTATGGGAGATATTATTTCCTGCTCCAAAATCAGGACTCAAGCTGACAAACACGATCCACAACATTAATTTATCTTGCATTCTGTTGAATGGGAGAACACTTACCAGAAAGGAACACAAACAATCTGTTAAAAAAGTATACAATTTATTTTAAATAAAAATACAAAGATATCAATGAAAAGTCAATTAAAAAACATGAAATACACAGATAAAACCACCTAATCCCCCATAGGGAAAAACTTCTTGTTTTACTTTTCAGTATATCGGTGCTCTATTTCCCTACGGGTTATTACGAGCCCCTCTCTTCTATTTTATACCTACTTTGCTGAATTGTGTGCATGGTCCCGGGGGCCTGTAGATGAGAGTGCCCCTGAGGGTGGTCTTGGGGTCGATGTGTATCTGGAAGTGGAGGTGCTCGGCAGCGGTGAGGGTGTCGTCTGAATTGGTCGTGATGTGGATGGTGTTTCTGTGGACGATGGCGAGGCCTCCCCTGGACTGGTTGATGCGGTCCCTCCGGATGATCTTGTAGCCCTCTGGGATAGCTATGGCGATGTCGGGGGCTGAGGAGTCGTTCATCCAGGTTTCTGTGAGGAAGGCGACGTCTGGTGTGGTTGTGTCCAGGAGTTTCTAAAGTTCAACAGCGTGCCTGTGGACGGAATGGGTGTTGATCAGGATGCACTTGAGGTGGTTGTTGCTGGTGCCTGGCCTTTCGGGTGCGGTTTTGGTTCGGAGGCAGTGGAATTTGCAGGCTTGGCAGGTGAAGGGCCCGTGGGTCTGCTTCGGGGTGGCGCGGTGACAGGCGAGGTTTTGGTCAGCATTGAGTCCGTGGAGGGCGGCGGTGTTGTAAGTCCGTCGGACGGGCTGGCGTCGTTGGGGTGCAGGGGTTCTGGCGCTGGGCGCGGTCCAGGCGTGGACGGACGTCGACGGGCTTGCCTTTTGCGCACAATCGGCGTGCCCGCTGCGTGTGCGTATCGGCTCCATATGAGGCGAAGTGGGAGGGAGGAGCAGCTGGGAGGCGGGAGCGGGGCCTCCAATGGGGTAGCGGAGGTGAAAAGGGGGCGGGGCTGCGAGGGATCGGTGGCGGGAAGCAGGAGGGGTCGCACCAGGGGGGCAAGCTAGCGGGCACAACCAGGAACTAATTGGCAGAAGGGGAGTAACAATAAACACAGTCACAAGGCAGCAAAACAAGAATTACAAGAGGGCGACACAAGAGAACAGCGGAATCACGTGGGTAACAGCGGGGAGAGAAGGGCAGCAGCGATGGGCACCAGGCAGGGTGAGACGCGCTACTGCTGGAGAGCCGTGCGGCGTGTCCTGGGACAGGTCACACTCGCCTACGCCGCGCGGGCTCCATATGAGGCCAAGTGGGAGGGAGGAGCAGCTGGGAGGTGGGAGCGGGGCATCCAATGGGGTAGCGGAGGCGAAAAGGGGGCGGGGCTGTGAGGGATCGGCGTCGGGAAGCGGGAGGGGTCGCACCAGGGGGGCAAGCTAGCAGGCACAACCAGGATCTTATTGGCAGAAGGGGAGTAACAATAAACACAGTTACAAGGCAGCAAAACAAGAATTACAAGAGGGCGACACAAGAGAACAGCGGAATCACGTGGGCAACAGCGGGGAGAGAAGGGCAGCAGCGAGGGGCACCAGGCAGGGCGAGATGCGCTACTGCTGGAGAGACATGCAGTGTGGGGGTTGTCCTGGGACAGGTCACACTTGCCTACGCCGCGCGGGCTCCATATGAGGCCAAGTGGGAGGGAGGAGCAGCTGAGAGGCGGGAGCGGGGAGGCCAATGGGGTAGCGGAGGTGAAAAGGGGGCGGGGCTGCGAGGGATCGGCGGCGGGGAGCGGGAGGGGTCGCACCAGGGGGGCAAGCTAGCGGGCACAACCAGGATCTAATTGGCAGAAGGGGAGTAACAATAAACAGTCACAAGGCAACAAAACAAGAATTACAAGAGGGCGACACAAGAGAACAGCTGAATCACGTGGGCAACAGCGAGGAGAGAACGGCAGCAGCGAGGGGCACCAGGCAGGCCGAGACACGCTACTGCTGGAGAGCCGTGCCGCGTGGGGGGTGTCTAAGGCTGAAGAGATTTCACCATCGAGATCCAAAGCTGCTGTTTTAGGCTCTGTATGCTTAGTAATAGAGGGGAGCACAAAATGAGCCGTGAAGGAATCAAGGTTAATCTTGTTCCAAGGCCGACTCAGTCGTACTTCTTTAATACTTTCGACTTTAGACGAGGTTCCCGTGATATGGAATTCCATGACATAATGGTCCGACCATAGAACTAGGAAGACTTGGCTCATACCGATCCCAGAAGAATTAGAACATATTAGATCTAATGTGTGTCCTGCCAATTCCCTTTCCTTTCAAGCCTTTTCTTTATGTCAACAATAAATTGGCTATTGACATGTAGGTGAGAACATCATCTTTCCAGTAATCTGACCCCATGTATTAGGTAATCTGGGCACTTCCACAATCTCAACATAAGACAATTGAGTAAATTTGCAGTAATTATATAAGGAGGAACATAAATAGGAAATATAATACATTTTAAAATGTGTAAGTGCTTAAAATGTTAATAAAAACTAAATCAAGTCGCATGTTCCTTACCTTTGAACTTCCAGGTGTCAGTTTGGATCTGGAAGACTTTTCGTAGCAGTAGCCCTGTGCACCAGTAGGTAGCGCCGGTCGACTCCACGTGACGTTGTCGTGACATCCACCTCGTTAATATAACCACCACTCTGGCACGCTGATGTCCATTATTTTCTTTCCGCACCTGCCAGTGCAGATCCATCAAAGAGTACTTGCCCCCTGTTATTTTTTGACAGATTTTTCGTCTTATGTCTACTCTCGGAGAAGAAGACCTTGGAGTTCAAGCCTTGCTGCGCCTTTCACCACGCCAGTTCGGTCACAAACCCCCACTTAGTGTTTCTCTGGTGCCTGGAGCACGACCACAACACAAAGTTGTGCTCCAGTTGCTGGGCCATGGCGCCGAAAGCTTTGCTGGAGCTAAATCTAATTGCGGCCCGGCATCCGGTTCCTCAGCGGTTGCCCCATCGGTCCCGATCCCAGTTCCGCTTGAGAGGAAGGTCCTATCACCACTCCGGAGAATCGAAGTCCTCTTCTTTCAAGTCATCAGGTAAGAGGCCTCACAAGTAACACAGAAGTTGAAGCATGCTTCAACTTCGCCGCGTCCGTCGAGTGACAAGATGGAGGAACCTCATCGCTCGAGGCTCCCCTGCGCGGAGTGGGTGCCTGGGTCGGCTCTGCGTTTCCCTCCCTTCCCGGGGCCAGGAGCAAACTCCACCCAGCTGAAGGAATTCTTTGACGCTATGTGTGCCATATTTAGGCAGCTTGACCCTGTTGGCGCACCGTCAGGCCCTGCAGGCTCCGATAATGGAGTTCTCTTGGGCTCCGCGCCTTCGGCTCCGGACCCGTTGCTGTGGCCTCATACTGGACCAGTTCCAGTGTCTGGACTGGTGCCAGTTGCACCTCCACAGCGACCTTCTCCAGCACCGCGTCCGCAGTCAAAGTCCTCAGCGTCACCCACTGGCAGCTCCTCCCCAATCCTCATTCCTGATGACACGTTCGGGTGCCGACCGATGCCTAGACCGGTGCTGACCTGCCCTATTCTGAAAGGTTAGGGATGATGCAGGAGATTGGGAGGGGAGCAGGACCCCTTTGAAATCCTGCAACTCCAGGACATGGACTGGCATGAGGAACTGGGTGATGCCAGGACACCTCCTCAGATTCTGGCCTGCTGCCTCCCCCCAACTTGCCTATGGAGGAGGGTGGCATTATTCGCTATGGTTGTACCTAGGGCTGGCACCTGGTCCAAGCCCAGCACAGGGGACCCTGTAAATAGAATGATTGCCCGCCACCATCGCCCTGCACCAGGTGACCCAGCTTTCCTCACTGCCCACGCCACCCCACAAAGCTTGGTGGTGCAAGCTTCCACTTCCTGTGGCACGTTCCCTTCCGCGCCCACGGACAGGGAATCCAAAAGAATGGAAAGGTTTGGGAAGAAAATGTTCTGTTTTGCCAGTCTGGCATTGCAGTCAGTGAACACCGCCTGCCTTTTTGTCCGTTATTCCTATTAGGTATTGGACATGGTTGCATAGGTGCTGCCTATAGTCTTGGAGGAGAACCGAATTCTACTCTCCCACGCCACTTTAAACGGGAGAGATACAGCAAAGTTCGCCATTCGTTGTAGCTTAGACATGACAGATTCACTGGGCAGAGTTTTTTCCACTACGATGGCCGTACGTCGCCATGCCTGGCCATGGACGTCTGGTTTTTCGGGGGATGTCCAAGCTAATCTAATGAACATGCCCTTTGATGACTCCCTTCTCTTTGGAGACCAAGCAGATGCTGCCCTTGAGCATTTCATGGACTCACAGGCTAGGGCCATGTCCTTGGACCTCCGCACCACACCGCATCCCGGCCTGTGTCTGCTTTTTGTTCCTTTCATTGCTACGGAAGGGGCTACCAACCGCGCCAACCCTATTCTTGACAAAGGGACCGCAGGTTCAGCAACCTTTTTGAAGCAGTGGACGCGGTTCACCCTGATCCCCTGGTTCGTGAGGACAGGTGTTGAGCCAAGCCACAATTCCCTCCCCTCCCCTACCGCAAATCCCTTCTAGTCAGATCCCTCTGGATCATTCACAGCCAGTTGGTGGAAGAAAACGCTATAATCTCTACCACTGGCAAAACATCATCTCAGACAGGGGGATGTGGCAAATAGACCGAAGGGGTTACTCCCTCCCCTCTATCCATGCCTCCAGTGTACGATCGGCTAACGGAGGATCACCTTGCCTTACTCCGCGAAGAAGTCAAAACTCTCTTGGCCAATGGAGCAATAGAGAGGGTTCCCAGGTCAGAAATATGCTGTGGTTGTTAATCCCACAATTTTATGGTCCCAAAAAAGAACGAAAGCCTTCGTCCTATACTCGACCTTGTAACCCTCAACTACTTCCTCAAAAAGGAGGAGTTTAAGATGCTCAGCCTAGCTCAGGTTCAGTCTGCCCTGGACCTGGGAGACTGGATGGAAGCGCTGGACTTGCAGGATGCCTATTTTCATATCCCCGTCCTGCCTGTCCATCGTCGCCACCTGTGGTTTACAGTAGACCATCAGTACTTTCAGTTTGCCGTGCTCCCCTTCGGCCTTACTAGTGCCCCTCGGGTGTTGATGAAGGTGATGACGGTCGTCCCAGCCCATCTGCAAAGATCAGGGGTTCCAGTCTTCCCCCTATCTTGACGACTGGTTGTTGAAGGCAGGCTTGTCCCAAGCAGTCGTCTCCCACCTCCAAACTACAGCCAACCTCCTCCATTCGCTGGGGTTTACTATCAACGTGCCAAAGTCACACCTTACTCCTTCTCAGATACTTCATTGAAGCGGTTCTGGACACGGTGCAGTTTCGGCCCTATTTGAACAACGAGTTTAGGATATTCAGGCTGTGATACCGATGTTTCAGCCTTTATTCTGGATTTCAGAGAGAATGACTCTGAGACCGTTGGGCCTCATGACCTCTTGCATTCTGCCGGTAGATCGTGCACGGTGGCGCATGCAGGCTCTGCAGTGGGACCTGAAGTTCCAATGGGCACAGCAGCGAGGAGATCTCACCGACCTGATTCCGATATCAGAGGGCACTGCAAAAGACCTGCAGTGGTGGCTGACAAATCATGATTAGGTCAGAGGAAGACCCCTCTCCCTTCCCCACCCAGATCTCACAGTAGTGGGGGATGTCTCTCTTCTGAGATGGAGTGGCCTTCTCGTGGAGGTTGAGATCAGAGGCTCTGGTCTCTGGTGGGAGCTATACTCCATATCAGCCTATTGGAGCTTTGTGTGATTCAATTGGCACTTAAAGCCTTTTTACCATCCATCAAAGGAAAGCTAGTTCAGGTGTTCACGGACAACACTACCGCCATGTGGTACTGCAAAAACAGGGCGGAGTGGGCCCTGCGCCTCTGAACTTGGCTGGAACAACAGGGCATTTCCCTTATATTTCAACATCTGGCCGGGTCTCTGAACGCCAGAGCAGACTTAGTCAGCGAAGGTGCCTTGGGGATCACGAGAGGCATCTCCATCTGGACGTGGTACAAGGTCTCTTTTCAGAGGTGCGGAAGGCCTTGGTTAGATTTGTTCGCCTCTAAGGAGAATGCACAATATCAGCAGTTTCGCGCATTGGAGTTTCTAAGGTAGCTCTCGCTCGGTGATGCTTTTTGTCACAAGTGGAGCTCGGGCCTCCTGTACAGCCTTCTAACCATACCACTTCTGCCCAGAGTGCTCACGAAGATCAGGAGTGACCGGACACAAGTTATTCTAGTGGCTCCGGATTGGGCATGGAGAGTTTGGTATCCCGAGCTTCAGGATATGAGCATCCATCCTCTGTTCAGGCTGCCCCTTCGGCAGGATCTTCTGTCGCAGCAGCCGGGGATCCTCCACCTGAACCTGTCCACACTTTGCCTGCTTGCATGGAGATTGAGCAGCGATAGCTGACAGCTTTTGACCTTCCTCCTAAAGTCTGGAGTTATTCTGACAGCCACGCGCCTCCACAAAATCGATATACACCTGCCTATGAAACAAATTTTGTAAATATTGTACTGGACTGTCCATTGACCCCTTATCTGCTTCTCTGCCAGATATTATCTTGTTTATCATTCCTTTGCCCAGCAGGGCTCTGCTCTAGGCACTCTGAAGGGCTACCTTTTGGCCTTCTCAGCTTTTCTTCGGCTGCCAGATCAGCCTTCACCTTTTAAGTCTCCTCTAGTGCAGAGGTTTTTGAAGGGGTTAACCCACTATTTCTCCCTTCTCCTTTTCTTATGCCACAGTGGGACCTTAATTTGGTCCTTACTTTCGTGATGTGTGCACCATTTAGGCTGCTGCACAACTGCTCTCTGCAGTTGCTCATTATCAAAACAGCTTTTATGGTGGCAATTACTTCTACCAGGCGGGTGAGTGTACTGCAGGCACTGTCATCACAGCCTCCTTACCTGACAGTATTTCTGAACAGAGCGGTACTAAGAACTAGGGCCTCCTTTTTGCCCAAGATTGTAACTCCCTTCCATATGGGACAGTCAGTTACTCTACCCACTTTCTGTGCTTCTCCACACACTTCAAAAGAAGAGTAGGATCTCCACTGTCTGGACCTAAAAAGAGCATTATTGTTGTGCCTTGTTAGCACTAAAGAGTTCCGGGTGGATGACCAACTCTTTATATGGTACATGGGAGCAAAGAACGGGCTTCCTGTTCAAAAGAGGCCATCTCTCATTGGGTTATCCTCTGTATACAAATCTGTTATACCGTGGCAAGGAAGCAACCTCCTAAAGGCCTTAGGGCCCATTCCACCAGGGCGAAGGCCGCCACCATAGCCCTTCAGCATTGGGTTCCAATTACTGATATATGCTAAGCGGCCACGTGAGCGTCTGCATATGTTTGCCAGACACTAATGCCTGGATTCTCAGCTTCACAAGGATGGCCTGTTTGGATGCTCTGTTCTGCAGGATTTTCTGGTCTAAAATTCTCTGCAGTCCCTCCTCCGGGGAAGATTTTGCTTTGGTATCTGTTCAAAGGTAAGGAATTTGCGGCTAGTTGTCTCTATCAGATGGACAAGTTACTTACCTTCAGTAATGCCTTATCTGGTAGAGACATGATCTAGCCATAGATTCCTTATTGATTGACCCATCCTCCCTGCACTATGGAATTGTTTTTAGTTTCAGGGCGGTTCCCCTTCAGGGCCCTAGCTGTTCTTTTTAACACACCATGGTCAGTCACCTCATGGCTCTTTGCTTCTGGCATGGGAAGTTTTGAAAACTACTGATGTAACTGCACCAGAGTGGTGGTTATATTGACGACACGGACGTCACAACGTCAACGATGCCATGCAGAGTTAACCGATACCACCTACCGGCGCACATGGGTATTGCTATGAAAAATCTTCTGGATCCAGGCCGACGCCTGGAAGTTAAAGGTAAGGAATCTGCAGCTTGGTCATGTCTCTACCACATAAGGCATTACCGAAGGTAAGTAACATGTCCTTCAGTGTGAAAGAAATTAAGTCATGGCTTCGGAATTAGGGTTGTGTCCTATGCCGATGACACGCAACTGGTGGTCTCCCTGACACAGGAACAGTACTCGCTAGCCGTCAACTTTGTGTCATGCTTGCAAGAACTAGCAGCTTGGATGGCCAATAACTGCCTGAAGTTGAATGGCAATAAGACTGAGGTGCTTGATGTGGGGAGAGCCCGGTCAGTGTGGTCATCGGCTTGGTGGCCTCAGAGTATGGGACCTTCTCCTAGCGATCAGGTGCAGAACCTGTGTGTGTGTCTGTATCCCAAGCTCGCCTTTTAATACCAAACTAGGCAGTTGGTGGGGACCTACTTTGGGGTCCTTAAGGGCCTTCGTAAAACTCTAGATTTTTTGCCCGTCCCTGCTAGGAAGACTTTGGTACATGCCCTTGTGACTTCTCGCCTCGATTACGGAAATATACTGTACCTGGGCGCTACGGCTGAATGTTTGAATCGACTTCAATGTCTACAGAACGGAGCCGCACGGCTGGTCCTCATGCAACCGAGGCGGGCCCCCTCAAGGAAGGCTCTGGCGACCCTTTATTGGCTTCCCATCAGGGAACGGGTGCTGTTGAAAGCACTTTGTATGTGTCATCGCATTTCCCAGGGTATGGTTCCCGCTTACTTGGCTGACCTGATTACCCGCTATGTTCCCACTAGACTACTTAGATCCTGTGTGACGGGCCTGCTACTTGTTCCCAAGGTTCAGAAGGCTAGGATGGGGGGGGGGGGGGGAGTTGTTTTGTTGCCTGGCTCCTCAGAACTGGAACAAACTTCCTCTGAGCCTTAGGTTAGAGGTTTCCGAGGTTAAGTTTAGGAAAGACCTGAAAACTAATCTCTTTCAGCGCTTGTAGGTTCTCTTGAGTTGTCCAGATTTTTCTGTGGTTCAGGTTCTTCTGTACTCAGCCTCTCATCACAGCGCGGGTACACACCAGCTGGTGTAACCAGGCGCTTTACAAATGCTCATATTATTATTATAATAAGTCATACATTTTCAAAATATGCACTGCTTTAATAAAGTGCATCCCCTGACTTTTTAAAGTAAATGTTAACATTGGTTAATGTCTCATGGCCAGTACACGATATAAAGTGCCATTCAATGTCAGTCGTTATTTAAAGCCAGTTTGGCTGGGTCTACCACCCCTACACCACAAATTCTTCTGAGTGTTGCAGGTCAGTATTAGTTTGTTAGCTAATAGTGCAGATGACCCCGGAGAACTCCATGTGTTATTTGCATAAACTAGCAGATAAAGACAACACCACAAATGAAATATTGAAACCAATCATAAATTCATGAATATGATCTCAACTTTCATTCATAAAGAAACCACACGTATGATATACTGATAATAGAAGTAAACAAAGACCAGCACCCACAAATACCTGTAAAGCAAAGGCCAACCTAAATAAGAAAAAAATATTTGCTTCAAAGAAGTCTGTGTGAAGTGTATCCAAGAAAGACACAGCAAGTTCACCAATACTCATTGATCAATACAAGACGTCAACGTATTGCTCCGCATATACAATAAGAGCCTGAAAAGGTACATGGACACCAACACACCGTTGAAAACGTTCTCTGTAGCCAAATTCTCACACCCGTATCATTCTGCAGACCTCATCAACAATAAGCAGAAGATGGACTGACAAGAAAAGGAACTGCTCCTCTTCGGCAGTTTCTCCTCGCCCCAATCAAACCACCCTTCTACAAAATACGGCACCAATATAGCCTTGGAAAAAAATGCTAAGCATTATGTATGGTGAGAATACTGTATGTCCAAACTTCCATACCATCCTGAATTAACAAGTGCATTGGCATTAATCTGTTGTTCAATTGTTAAGTGCAATACAAAAGGAAAAAAACTAACAAGACCAGACCCCCCACATCAACAACATCCCCCATGCCTCCAATCTAACCTAAAGCCACTCCTATGGAGAGCCTTCAAACACACATTCCACTCTGTCCTAACTGATGTCTTCTACTCCCTCAACAACACCTGTGAATATGATATTCTACCCTCCTTTATCATGAAATCTTTCCATCGAGTTGCTCTGTTTCTCAATATACTCAGTTGTTCCTGAATAATGGAAACTTTCTTGACAGCATTGAAACTGGACATTTTCTTCCCCTGCTGAAAAAGGTCACCCTGAACCCACCCAATGTCTTCAAATACCACATCATCACCCTCCTTCAATCCATTGTAAAAATCATTGAAAAGCATTCTTCATTACATTCAAAGAACAGATCCGAAAAGACAACCTGCTCCACAAATGCCAATCAAGCTGTAGGTGACACTGTAGCACAGAAACTGTTACTCTTTAGGCTGTACTTGTCTCCTGGTCCCTTTAGAGAACAAAGTACCTTTGACAGAGTTGAATCCCAAGCACTGATCCACAGGCATCTGTTCCCAAGAACAGCCCTGCAGGTTTTCACTTGCTATCTTTTCAATCATCATCAACTCATCCAGATGTGAGCATCTAGATCACAGATTATCCCCATTTACTGTTTACCCCAACAATCCATCATTTCATGGTAGCCCTCCTAGGTTGCTCGACAAAATAAGCATAAAGGTACATCAGCACACTGATGGCACACATCTTTACCTGAAACTTTTCACTGCCTACAAAGTGCAGCAATTCAGAAGCTACCTTGACCTAATAATTTAGAACTGGAATTCAAAGTCCTAGCCATGCCTCAACCAGTCCTAGACAGAATTCCTTCTGGTCGCCAAAAGTATTAAACAGCAACAGAGCCAGGCCTGGCACACAAACATGAATCATTTCACCCATAAATGATACTCGATATAAAAATGATCTGGATTTACCTTCAACACTGATATCTTTCAATTAGAAGAAGAACATGAAGTCATCATGGTTTCTACTCCGCTTCCTGAAGAAAGTGAATATTTTCCGCATTGTAACTTTACAACAGCTACAGCCATCAAAGCCTTTGTCTCTTTGCACCTCCATTGAGACGACACACTGCTCTATTTTCTCATAAAAGACATGAGTTTCAACCATGTTTCTGCATCTATGAAGGAACTATTCAGGCTCCCTCTACAAGTCTGTATTATCCTCAAGATAATCTTTCCGGTGTCAGGCGGTTTCTCTTCCGCCGTTTCAATCAAAATTCACCAATGTCCACCATGGTGTTCCTCAGGGATCGGCGATTCGCCCTATTCTCTTTAACATCTATATGAGACCCTTAATTGAAATCATAAAGGCACATGGTGTGAAGTTGGTGAATTATGCTGACAACACTCAGCTCTTCTTTTCTTTAGAAGGGAATCAGTCAATTTCTCTAGCGACTTTTCATGACTCTATGCAGGATACTGCTTGTTGGCTAATTTATTTATTTTATTTATTTATGATGCGCCAGAATCGACCCCCGGAGGGGTATCTCTGCGCTCTAGACAGGACACCGGAGGGAAACACCTATCCGCTAAGGAATTGAGGTGAACAGAAAGGTCTTAAGCTGTTTCCTGAAGAGTAGGTGATCCATACACTGCCTTAGTTGTACCGGAAGCTTATTCCAGTAACAGGGTCCCAGATAAGATAGGGCCTTCCCACCTTGTCTGGCTCGTTTGATTTTAGGCACAGTGAGGAAAAGTTTGGATTCTGACCAGAGAGGCTGCCGCGGGATGTAAGAGATACATTTATCTGCCAGATAATTGGGGCCAGAGTTAAAGATGGTGCAGTAAACCTTGAACTGCACACGTTTCCGTATTGGAAGCCAGTGCAGCTGACAGAGCTATGGTCGAGAGGCCGTCCTAGGTGGAGCTTTCAATATTAGACGGGCTGCCGTGTTCTGTATGACCTGAAGACTATCCTGGGCAGACTCGTCGGCTGACAACAGGAGGCTATTGCAATAGTCCAGGTGACTTAATATAAGCGCCTGGGTCAGCATCTTCCTGGATGAGTCTGGGAGGAAGGGAAGAATGTGACGTAGTAGGCCCAATACATGAAAGCATGAACCAGCTCCAACCACCCCCAATCTCCCGAGCAAGATCCTATGTGAAACCGTGTCAAACGCGGCAGACAGATCAAACAGCACTAGAATCGTAGAGTGGCCTCTATCTAGGGTCATTCTGATGTTATCAGTTACCTCTAGTAGGGCTGATTTCGTGCTGTACTTGGGGCGGAAGCATGATTGGGATGAATCAAGGCTGTCCGTTCGACATGGTTGGAGAGATGGATATTTATATGCTTTTCCAGGGGCTTCCCCAGGAAAGGGAGAAAAGAGATAGGTCGGAGATTGGAAAACTCAGGCAGCGGGGCCTTGATGTTTTTGCGAATAGGCATAACCTGTGCTATTTTCCATTCCAAAGGGACCACACCCTGCTGCAGGGAGAGGTTGAGGAGATGGGCAATGGAGGAGGACAGATGGTTGGCAAGAGTGGCAGTCATTTTTGCCGGATCCTTAGGTGATCCAGATTTAACCGAGCGGATCAGTAACTCAGTCACAGCTTGTGTCACCGGGGGAAAACGTTCCAGCATGTGGATGGCTGCCTGCCCAGTCTTTACGGGAATCGCCAAGATATTGGAATGCTCCCCTGACTGGACAATTCTATCATAAAGAGCCAACTCGCTTCAATTCAATTCAGATAAGACTGAGATCCTATACGGTACAGTGGAGAAAGTTCCCCGGACGTTCCCTGATAATTTCTGGCCTTCCTCAGCTGCCCCAACCTTGGTTCCAGCTAAAGCAGTACGTAACTTAGGAGTTATGCTTGATGCTAACTTAACCCTGGAATACATGTGAATAAGGTGGTGGTGAACTGTTTCTCCTTGATCACAGCTTTGAGAAAAATCCTTTCGCTGGTGCCTAAGACAGCTAGCGCATTGGTCGTTCGAAGTCTCATTCTTAGTAGGGTGGACTATTGTAACGCCTGTAGTACGGACACAGGGGATGGGAGCCCCGAGAATCCCAAGATGGCGCCCGACCCGACCCAGCCGGAAGAAGAGGTCGGCAGTGCAGACTCTACGGCCGTCGCAGGTCTGACGTCAGGCACGGAGGAAAAGAAACGCGGGATCTCGCGTGAAGGGAGGAAGGCGATTGACACAGGAGAAAGCGGAGCGAAGAAGGCGTTTTCTGGAGGAGCGGAGATGGTGGTTTTTCAAGGAGCTGCATCGGAGGTCCAGGGGCATCGGTCGTTGGGAGAACGGCTGGCTAAAAGGATGCACTGGAGCCTGGGAGGAGAGGAGCTACAAAGGGAGGTTTCCCCAACACCCACTGCTCTTGTATCTGGACGTCCCAAGGAGGAGCAGGACACCAAGATACCCCGCGCTACGGTCACGGAGGACCATAGCCTCAGGCAAGTGCCTTTCTTGGACTTTTGGAGGAGGTTGGCGGGGAGGGGAGAACAGGAGGGGCGGGCACATAGTCGAAACCGCTATACCCTCACAACCCCTGGTCCCTCACAACCTTGGTAAAGGTCGTGCTTTCTTTTGTTCTCGCCCGCTTCCTGGAACAAAATGCCACTCCATCTCTGCATCATCTCTGAACACAGCTCCTTTCGAAAAAAGTTAAAGACCTGGCTTTTTGCTAATTAAGCCTTCCTATCATCTACTTACTATGTCAGTGCCATCTGCGAGCACCATGAGACTCCTCCGATGTGATTTGTGCGCGATACAAATGTCCCTGAATTGAATTGGTGATTGGCATGCTCAGGTGAAGGGTCAGCACGTTAAAAGGACAGCACTAAAACATTAAGACTGACCAGAGGTTGTTTTCTGTTTCTTTTCTTTCTTCTGGGGACCTCTGGGAACACCAAGCCACGTAGGATACCAAAAAGGGGCTGAAGGAAGCTACCGTGAGAAGAAGATGACCTGTGAGATTGGCTAATGGACTGCTATTTGGAGCATTTCCGTTCTAGGATATCACCGTACTTAGGAACTGTGTCCTTATGCTAAAGACTGTTCGTTTCATTCCTTAAATAAAATAAGGACGTATTTATACGTCCCTTTTGTTTTCCTCTAACGCTCTGGGCGATCTCTTTATTACAACGCCCTACTATTGGAGGCCCCCAAATTTTTGGTTGAACATCTCCAAAGAGTCCAGACTCTTGCGGTAAAACTAGCGCTGGCAAAATCGCGGTGTTCATCACGTTCTCTGGCTCTTGCAGAGCTTCACTGGTTACCAATAAGGCAGAGGATTCAGTTTAAATTCCTCTGCCTGGTTTTCAATGCTCTACATGGGGTTGGACCCAAACCACTTCAAGAGATTTTTGTGTGGTATACTCCATTGGATGTATGACGTTACAACGCATACTTTTACTCCGCATACCATTACAACGCGGTATTTACAACGCATACCGTTACAACGCATAGCGCTTTGAGGTGCTGGATAGTGGTAAGTATAATTTACTATTCTATCTCCAGTCCCCGTGGACCCTAGGGAAGGTGTTGGATAGTAAATTATACTTATTCCCTATCCTAGAGCGCCCCCCAGCGCAATGCGTTGTAATGGTATGCGTTGTAATGCCTGCGTTGTAGTGGTAGTGCGTTGTAAAAAATGCGTTGTAACAGGTGAATACCACTCCATTAAGTTGTCTCTGTTCCTCTACAGCCTGTCTGGTGAGAGCCCCGAAAATTCGTAAAGCCAAATCAGGAGGCAGGTCGTTTAGCTCTGCCGCTGCCCAACTTTGGAACAGCCTTCCTTTGGAAATCAGGCAGGTTGAAGATCTTCTGCAATTTAGGAAAAGGGTTAAACCGTGGCTGTTCCCTAGAATCTGATATTTAGGAGGGCTCCTCTTTCGGAACTCTCTGACCTTTTTTGGCATTTTCCACTGACTGATGACTCATGTACTATAGCGCCATGATACCCGCTAGGTGATAGCCGCGCTTTATAAATATCACATACAATACAATATCACCTATCTCAAATACAAGGACAAATGGCATACATGGCACGAGAAATAACAACTTAAGGCAAATACCGCCATGGAGGAAGTCAAAACATTGTGAGACTGGAAATAAAAAATATGGATAAATAAAAGACAAAGACTCAGAATAAATTACTCCTCTACTTGACAGATCTCACCACTGTCATCTACCTTTCTCCAAACATTGCCTAATCAGAGGAGTACTCCGGCCAAAGTTCAGCTCTCGATTATTGGCTTTCGAGGTTTGTATTTTAGAAATACCCATACGTTTATACATCTATACACCATGCATGCTGAAGAATTTATATTTTGCCCATGTTTTAATTCTTTCTACTACTCTTCCTTTTCTTCCTTTTCGTCCTATATGGTTCCCTCTGCCCCCCCTTTTAAAAGACTTCACTATTTACCACCCGGACCTCGTTTTTTCACTGGTGATGATCCTGTTGTGCAGAGGACAATTTGGTCAGCATCCGCTCTGCAAACGTTGCCCACCAATGTATCTGAGTGGCGTTATTCTGAGTTTTCTGTCAAGAAACACTGTGTATTTGAAGTGGTATCCTCGATTTCTTTCCCAAACCTGGGCACACGCTGGAAGGAGTTCTCAAGAGTCTGACCCCACAAGTTTGTGTGTTGTTTCTGTCTGCCTCTGTAAGCAGAGCCATTCTCCATCAGTGGTACCTGTGTATCCTGGGAGGTGGAGCTGTTTGTGGCAGTAACTTCTGTATATTGATGCATTTATTTCTGTGTGCGGGTGTTTTTACCAAACCAGTCACTGGTAAGTTTTTTCGTGTTTGGCTACACCCACCTTTGCATGGTGCACGGCAGCTGGAGTGTGTTGTTCTAGTCGGTGTTGGCGACACACGGATGCATATTCTCCCGTGTGCCGGTCTTCCTTCACACCAGTGACGGGTGTGTTTTTCGTGTCCGGCTACACCCACCTTTGTGTGGTGCGCAGGAGCTGGAGTGTGCTGTTCCTGTCGACGTTGATGACAGTGTCATTACCTGGCACCAAGTTCCCGGTGCAATTTCTCCTGATGACTGGTGAGTCATTCCAGTTTATCTTCATGCTAGGTCTTCATTTGGCTTGATTTCATAACAAAGCAAACACAAGGAGATGATGGACGGAGCGCTGAAACTTTTCAGACACTCACCCCATTTGGTTTTACTTTGTTCTCCCTACATTGGCAGGATATGCCCAGGTGTGGGTCCCTTGCTCACTTTGCCACTGGATTCAAGCTAGCCTGGCTGATGACAGCTGATTAGCCAGAAACCGGTCCCAGGATGCTTGTTTCTGGTCCAGGGAAGACATGGCTTGGCATTTCGGGCTGGACTGTTCCCATGAGGCACAGGGTCAGACTGATTTGCATATGGCCATGTCTGAACTGGGGTGGGGGAGTGAGCTAAAGAATGATGATGGATTAAACCCAGATCAGTTGACTGGGGGTGAGTGCTTCCATTGTTCAACACTCCGTCCATCATCCCCTTTGGTTTTACTTTGTTCACCCTAAGTTGGCAGGGTATATCCAGACTTGGATCCCTTGCTCACTTTGCCACTGGATTCAAGCTAGCCTGGCTGATGCCAGCTGATTAGCCAGAAACCGGTCCCAGGATGCTTGCTTCTGGTCCAGGGAAGACATGGCTTGGCATTTCGGGCTGGACTGTTCCCATGAGGCACAGGGTCAGACCGATCTGCATATGGCCATGTCTGAACTACGGTGGCGGAGTGAGCTAAAGAATGATGATGGATTAAACCCAGCTCAGTTGACTGGGGGTGGGTGCTTGCATTGTTCAACACTCCGTCCATCATCCCCTTTGGTTTTACTTTGCTTTCATAACAACCCTCACCGGTGATTATGTGTGAAATTCTTGAGACCAGTTCATATGCTTATAATCCATTTAGTATAAAAAGCATGGATGGTGTAGCGTTTAAATAAGGAATGGAACTGCTGTGTGGATTCATTGCTCTAAAGCGGGCACTACCTAGAACCTTTAACTCTGACATTATTTTGTGTCACATTCTATGAATTTGTCGTGAGGATTAAACAGAAACAGAGTTTTCTACAGCAAAGGTAGCCTACAAAAAACTGCCAGCCAGCAAAATCCACATTATCGTACATGAATAGAAAAATTATTTTTAATCTTTTTTTTTTCTTCCACGCTTTTTATTGTTTTCCCGTCTTGTTTTCCAGTAAATATTATTTTGTGTATTTTGGTTCTGATCAAAGTTAAGAGTATATGCAATATGATTGCTTCACGGCAGCAGAAAGCATGAATCAACCCTGTCATTTCTTTCTGAAGCAGGGGGACCAATGTTTGCATGGAAAAGTGGGATGCAACTGTTTGAAACTTATCCTGCTGCTATTGGTGATAGAGGATTCTCTGGTGTAAGGAAGCAGCATATTTTATTGCACAACATAGGCACATCGGGGAGAAAGGTTTTTGATAGTCTTCCTGACTTTAAGAAGGACGAGGAGGTGAGTGGTGATGGAGATGTCTATTCTAGCACTATCAAACAATTGCAGTTGTAATTTGCACATAGAATAAATGTTGTCATGGAGAGGCACACATGTTTTGGTAGAACCCAGGGGAAAAAAGGAAAAAGAAAGTAACTATGTTGCAGTCTTACAGGGTTAGCAAACACATGTGAATTTAATGAACTAACAAATTCTCTTATAAGGGATCAGTTAGTGGGTTGTACCAACAACAAGAAAATACAAGAAAAACTTGGTTGGTAATCCGGATTTAAAGAATGCGATTGATATTGCAAAGAGTGTTGAGCATACTACTGGATGCATTAGAGAGATGGGCATGTCAAGTGAACATGAGGTCAGCGAGATCAGTGGGCAATTTAAAAGTGTGTGTGCTATAAAGACTCACAAAAAGGGTGAGCCGTTCAAAGATTTATGTAAAGAAAAGTACAATCAAGAACACAGGCTTAAATGTTTTAGGTGTGGCAGAAAGGGGCATTTGACCAAGACTGTTGTTTGCTTAGCTAGGACAGCTTTATGCAGGAAATGCAACTGTAGGGGACATTTTGAAAGTGTGTGTAAAGATGTAGCTAGCATACTGAAATATATTGAAAATGGTGAGAAGATAGAAGTTTATGTGGACTCTTGTTCACTTTTATAAACAGTGAAAACTACCATGCTGACTTTGCAAACAACCATGCTTCTTTTCAGTAGGTCTAATAAGAATCATCTACTTCTTGAGATTAGGGTAACCCTGAAAATAACATTAATGGAGAGAAGCACTGTGGGAAAGGTATACATGGTTCGAATATTTTAGGCTGGTTGTATCAAAGGGATTTAGGAATCAAATTGGATCCCACAGGAGAAGTACCTGTTGTGTTAGTTGAGAGGTTAGTGTGTGGTCAGATGTATTGGATGAATACCCTGAGGTTTTCACAGACAAGTTGGGTTGCTTGAAGGAGTTCCAACATAAAATCAAATTTAAAAGATGTTGCTAAGCCCATTGTGCATAAATGTAGAACTATTCCTTTGATGATGAGAGAACCCCTCAAGCAGAAGTTGAAGAAATTGATTAGACAGGGTGTTATTGAGCCTATTGAGTTTGCTGAATGGGTCACAGTACAACAGTACTCTTCGAAGGGTTTTGAATAGGCTTAAGATTGCCAGGTTGACTTTGAAAAGAGAGAAATGTCAAATTGGGGTCATTTCAGTCACATATTTAGGACATTTTATATCTAAGGAAGAAATAAAAACAAAAGTTGATTTGGTGGAGGCACTTAGATTGGCTCCATGTCCTAATAGTAAGGAAGAAATAAAATCCTTGCTGAGACTTTCGGAAAACTATTCCAAATTTGTAAAAAACGTTGCTAAGATCACACATACTTTGAGAAATGTATTTAAGAAAGATGAGAAATGTGTGTGGAGTGAGGAATGTAATGAGGCCTTTAGCAAACTTAAAAGTGTGATTATAAATGCACCGTTTGTGGGACTGTTTGATACAAGCAAAAACTCTACAATCACCACTGACACCAGTACAAAAGGAATTGGTGCAACCCTAAGTCCGGTTGTGGAGGGGGAGGAGAGAATTGTAGCATTCACTTCAAGGGCATTGTTTGAAGCATAATCTATGTACTATGTTGTTGAAAGTGAAGCTGTGGCGTGTTCTTGGGCTGTGGAACATTTCAGAGTTTTTGTGTGAGAGATACCTTTCACGTTGAGAACTGACCGTAAACCATTGGTCCGTGCTTTTTCTGTGATGAATAGTGAAAGGACTACAACTAGAATTTCTCGATGGTTCTTAGGACTGGAAGGTTTTAATTTCAAAATTGTGTACATTCCGGGGTTAAAGAACCAAAATGCTGACTTTACCTGACAGTGGATTAGAGAAGGACACGATGGATGAGTTTGTAGTTGCATCTATCATGGACGGTGTGCACAGACAAGAATGGGAGAAAGGTGTTGAGGATGACCAGGTGATTGCGGGTATGAAGGATTTGATTTTGAAGGGTTGGGCAAGGAAGTGTGCGTTATTTGAAGGAAGATGAGAAAGGATCTTGGGAGGTGCGAAATTAATTGTACGTCTTTGGAGAAAATCTAAATAGAGGCAACAAATTAGTACCCCCTGAAAGTTTGCAAGAGGAACTTATATCTTTGGCTCAGGACGGTCACCTAAAGCAGCTTGATGATCTCAAGGTCGAATCTTCGCAGCTCCGGGTTGCTAAAGTGACTGGTGGAGCTGCATCCAAGTTGTCCAAGATGTGAGTGCATCCAGTAGAGACTAAAGCTTCCACAGCATGAGGGCTTTATAAATAGAACTTTTTAACGATGCCCCCCTAGGCAGAATCTAGAACCTTCTGTATGTACCGCGGTGCCCGAGCAACCTTTGGCCGATGACCGGTGGAGAAGCCCTTTGAGCTAAAGAGGAGTTTGGCTAGGATTCACCCCTCCGGCGTCACCTACCCAGCCGGACGTCGGACACTGTTTTTCCGCGTCTCCCCATTGTATTTCTTACCCCCTCCACCCTATGTTTATGCTATGCTCTTGTAACTCATGTAACTATTCTCCAGCACCGATTTGGCCGTCACCTACACACAGTGGCGTAACGAAACTTGAGGGGGCCCCCCTGCAAACTACATCCAGGGGGCCCCCCTCCCATCCTCCGTGCCAGTCTAGAGCGCTCAGGCCAGCGACCCGCCATACTGCAGGGGATGCGGGCGATTGTTACGCCACTGTCACCAATCCAGCCATTGCAAGTAACACTGAATGGTGGAGTTAAGGGTTGGGCTTAGTCTGCCCGCAGGCTATCATAGGTGGTGGTTCATTCATTACAGGGTCCCTGCCATCAGTACGCCGGGGAAGTTTCCCCAATGTTATGTGGGTTTCCTGATGCAGACGCCTGTCATGATATACAACATCGGGCCCACTCATCGTTTAGTTTTGACAAAAGTGCATCCACTGCTCCTTCTCATTTCCGTTTTAAGACATTGGACAAAGCTTCAATGCAGTATTTCAAAAGCAGATGTAACCACAAAGAGCACATTTTGATAATACATTTTTATTTTTATTAGACAATAGCAATCTTAAGAGGCATTGCATAGCTTCATACACACTTTGACCCCAATTCCATCACAGTCTCTCTCTCTCTTTCTGTCAGTCAGTATCTCTCTTTCAGTCAGTCAGTCTATCTCTCTCTGTCATTCAGTCTCTCTTAGTCAGTCACTCTCTCTGTCAGCCAGTCAGTCTCTCTCTGTCAGTCAGTCTCTCTCTCTGTCAGTCTATCACTCTCTGTCATTCAGTCTCTCTCAGTCAGTCAGTCAGTCTCTCGCTCTCTCTCTGTCAGTCAGTCTCTCTCTGTCAGTCTTTCTGTCAGTCTCTCTTAGTCAGTCTCTCTCTCTTAGTCAGTCTCTCTCTCTGTCAGAGTCTCAGTCTCTCTCTCTGTCAGTCAGTCTCTCTCTGGGAGTCTCTCTATCAGTCAGTCTCTGTCAGTCAGTCTCTCTCTCTCTGTTGGTCAGTCTCTTTCTCTGTCAGTCTCTCAGTCTCTTTCTCTCTCTGTCAGTCTCTGTCAGTCAGTCTCTCTCTGTCAGCCAGTCTCTCTCTCAGTCAGTCAGTCTCTCTCTCTCTCCCAGTCAGTCTCTCTCTCTCCCAGTCAGTCAGTCTCTCTCAGTCAGTCATTCTCTCTCTACCCCAGTCAGTCAGTCTCTCTCTCTCTGTCAGTCAATCTCTGTCAGTCAGACTCTCTCACTGAGTCAGTCTCTCTCTCTGTCAGTCTCTCACTCTGTCCGTCTCTCACTCAGTCAGTCTCTCACTCAGTCAGTCTCTCACTCAGTCAGTCTCTCACAGTCAATCAATCTATATCTCTGTCAGTCAGTCTCTGCCTCTCTCTCTCAGTCTCTCTCTCAGTCAGTTTCTCTCTACCTCAGCCAGTCTCTGTCAGTCAGTCTCACTCTCAATCAGTCTCTCTCTCTCTGTCAGGCAGTCACTCTCTCAGTCAGTTTCTCAGTCAGTCAGTCTCTCGGTCAGTCAGTATTCAGTCTCTGAGTCAGTCAGTCAGTCTCTACTCTCTCTCCACTCTCTCCATTCTCTCTCTCAACTCTGTCCACTCTATCTCTACTGTCTCTCTCTCCACAATCTCTCTTCTGTCTCTCTCTCCACAATCTCTCTTCTGTCTCTCTCTCCACAATCTCTCTTCTGTCTCTCTCTCCACAATCTCTCTTCTGTCTCTCTCTCCACTGTCTCCCTCCACTGTCTCCCTCCACTCTCTCTCTCTCCACCCTCTCTCCCTTCTCTCTCTCTACTCTTGCTCCACTCTCTCGCTCCACTCTCTCCACTCTCTCGCTCCACTCTCTCCACTCTCTTGCTCCACTCTCTCCACTCTCTCGCTCCACTCTCTCCACTCTCTCGCTCCACTCTCTCCACTCTCTCGCTCCACTCTCTCGCTCCACTCTCTCCACTCCACTCTCTCCACTCTCTCGCTCCACTCTCTCCACTCTCTCGCTCCACTCTCTCCACTCTCTCCACTCTCTCCACTCACTCTCTCTCCACTCACTCTCTCTCCACTCACTCTCTCTCCACTCACTCTCTCTCCACTCTGTCTCCCTCCACTGTCTCTCTCTCTCCACTCTCTCTCCACTCTCTTTCCACTCTTTCCACTCTCTCTCTCCACTCGCTCTCTCCACTCGCTCTCTCCACTCGCTCTCTCCACTCACTCTCTCCACTCGCTCTCTCCACTCTCTCTCTCTCTCCACTCTCTCTCTCTCCACTCTCTCTCTCTCTCCACTCTCTCTCTCTCCACTCTCTCTCTCTCCACTCTATCTCTCTCCACTCTCTCTCTCTCCACTCTATCTCTCTCTCCACTCTCTCTCTTCACTCTCTCTCTCTCCACTCTCTCTCTCTCCACTCTCTCTCCACTCTCTCTCTCTCCACTCACTCTCTCTCCACTCTCTCTCCACTATCTCTCTCTCCACTCTCTCTCTCCACTCTCTCTCTCTCCACTCTCTCTCCGCTCTCTCTCTCTCCACTCTCCCTCCACTCTCTCTCTCCACTCTCTCCAGTGTCTCTCTATGCTCTCTCCACTCTCTCTCTCTCCACTGTCTCTCTCCACTGTCTCTCTCCACTCTCTCTCTCCACTCTCTCTCTCCACGCTCTCTCTCCCCACTCTCTCTCTCCCCACTCTCTCTCTCCCCACTCTCTCTCTCCCCACTCTCTCTCTCCACTCTCTCCAGTGTCTCTCCATGCTCTCTCCACTCTCTCTCCACTCTCGGTCTCTCCACTGTCTATCTCCACTCTCTCTCCACTGTCTACTCTGTCTCCACTGTCTCTCTCCACTCTCTTTCTCTAGCCACTCTCTCTCTCCACTGTTTCTCTCCACTCTCTCTCACAAAGTAGTGTGGAAATCGTCGCCTGAAGTGGTCAAAGGTTAACAGCGATTCCTTGTATGATTCAATTACTACTAGCTGTGGTAATGACCTAGATCTTTGTGTTTCTTCATCTACTTTGCCCGAAGCGACTTTGATTGCCTTTGCTGCTATTGTTGAGAAAATTGGCCAAATGTTGTCAGTACCAATAAAGGGACATCATGAACACCAACCAGGGTGGTTCGATCAAGCCTGCTCAAAGGCCGGACGAGACTTAAAAAAAGCACTTAAAGCTACCCCAAGAGACCCTGTCCTTATTAAGTCACTGCGATCTAATTACAAGACAGTCCTGGCAGCCCGGAAAAAAGAAGTCAAAGCCGGTGTTTGGGAGAAGCTATGTGATCCTGCAATTCTGGGTAATAGCTCCAAGTTCTGGAGCATTGTAAACAAACCTATGTTTGACGTCCCCTTAAACTCTATTGTCGGGACCAATATACCTGAGGAAGAGTGGATGTCACATTACAGTACAATTTTTAAAAGTGATAATCCGCAAGCAGACTTTGTTTTTAAATCTTCTGATGAAAATGTGTTGTGTTTCACAGTGGGGGAGGTAGAAAAGGGGATACAAGGATTAACCTGTAACAAAGCACCTGGCCCCGATGGTATACCACCCGACCTATTCAAATCAAACATTCCCTTATGGGCACCAGTCATCACCGCAGTTGTAAATGCAGGAATTTTGGCTGGTTGCCCAAAAGCCTGGGGGTCCTCCACCATTGTCCCTGTTTTTAAGAAGGGTGATCGTGGTAGTGTTACATGTTACAGACCCATATCCCTGATTAACTCAGTCACAAAGGTGGTGGGGGGTATTATCCTAAACAGATTAACAGCCAGGGCCAACGATAACAATATACTGTCTCCAATACAATATGGGTTCAGACCAGGCCACTCCACAATAACCCAATGTCTGAATCTATATTTAATAAACAGTAAATACACCCTAGCAAGAAAAGGGACGATCCATATGGCCTTTATGGATTTATCGTCCGCGTTCGACTGTGTAGACAGAGGCAGGCTATGGGAGGTGCTGTTAAAAATGGGGGTGGAACAAAACCTGGTCAACCTTCTTGTTGACCTCCACTCGGACACAAGAGCAAACGTCCGTTACACCCATGACTTGAAGGTAACCAGAGATTTCAGAATAACCCGAGGTGTCAGACAAGGGTGCATCCTTGCCCCTTTTCTTTTTAATCTTTATATTAATGAGCTGGAGGAGCACTTATTAAAAACTGGTACAGATTTTCCTTACATTGGCAAGAAGGGCATACCGGTCCTATTATATGCGGACGACGCCGTTTTAATATCCAGAACGGCGCTCGGTCTCCAGATCTTGCTAGATTCTTTTAATGACTTCATGAACTCCCGTGGCCTGAGCATTAATAACTCGAAATCCTTTACAATGATGACAGGCGTATCTCCAAAAAAAATATATCCTCACTTTGTAAATGGAGATAAAATACCCACTACAAAGACCTTCTCGTACCTTGGTGTTCTTTTTGATCACAAATTAACTTGGGCACCAGCAATACAAAAGAAAAAGGGCGAGGTAGTGCGGGCCAACGCGGAAATACTGGACTTCACTAGAAAAATGGGCAATAGTCCGGTGGTTGCTGTCTTGAAGTTATATCAAGCTAAAAGCACCGCAATTGCATGTTATGGAAGTGAATTATGGGGATCAGAATCACTAGGTGCCCTTGAAGTTACTGAGAATAACTTCTTAAAACGGGTTCTAAGGTTACCTAGGGGGACGGCCAACTTCCCGGTACATGAGGAACTTGGCATCCCACATCTAAGTGATAAGCTGGCCGTGAATCCTTTGTTATGCTGGCTGAATTAATGGCTAAACACAGCCATACCTCTTACCAGAAACATTCTTCAAGAGGCACTACAGTGGGATGGTAGACTTAAGATCCCATGGTTAAAATACGTAAGAATGTGGCTTTTTGAATTAGGCCGACCAGATTTATTTTTATCCCCCGAAACAATAACCAAAACCGATGTAACCTTTGTCAGGAACACTTTTATGCTGTCCAGGTGCATGACACGGGAGGAAAATGAATACAAGAAAAGCAGTGTGAGACAGTATGCCTTAACCAAAACCTGTTTATATATGGAACCCTACCTGTCCTGGCCCATGTCCGGTTATGACCGTTTTTTATTAACCAGGTTCCGATTTAACATGTTCCATTTTTTAATAGCTGTACCAAGTGGAGCGCATAGAGGACAAGTGTTGCCAGCTTGCGGCTGCGACAATAAGTCTCCGCAAGATCTGGCACACTTTTTATTTTTCTGTCAGTTTTATACACTCCCCCGTAACCTGTTTTTAAAACCTTTACTTAAGCACTTGAATTTTGTACAATTCAGACCTGCACTGTGTCACCTTCAAATGCTAAATAGTGAATGTACCATGTTTGTATGTAGCTTCCTAAAACTTGCAGTTAAACATAGAAAAAGCATGGAAGGGTAACTAACTCTGCTGCTAATTGTACTCCCACTTCAAATGTATTTTACTCTTTTTAACCATATTATTGTGTATATGCTTGTGAATGTCTTGTTGTAATACTACTCTCCCTATTTTATTATTACTGTATGGATTAACTTGTATGAAATGCTCTTTTATGATTGTTATATGCAAACAATCGAATAAAGATATTCTATTCATTCATAGTGTGCGTTCCATGGGTGTCCACAGAAATGTTTCCAGGGCGGCACATTTTTAACTTCATCACCATCCCCCTTGTACCCTTCTCCCCTCTGCCTTGCACCCTTCTTGCCCTCCCTCTTGCACCTTTCTCCCCCTCCCCCTTGCACTCTTCTCCCCTTCCCCTTATACCCTAGTCCACCTCCGCCATGCACCCTTTTCTACCTTGCACCATTCTCCCTCTGCCTTGCACCCTTCTCCCCTCTGCCTTGCACCCTTCTCCTCTCTGTCTTGCACCCTATTTTACCCCCACCTTGCACCCGTCTCTAACTTTCACCCTTCTCCTCTCTGCCTTGCACCCCTTCCCCTCTCCGCCTTGTACCCTTCTCTACCTTGCACCCTTCTCCTCTCTTCCTTGCACCATTCTCACCTCTGCCTTGCACCCTTCTCCCCTCTGCCTTGCACCCTTCTCCCCTCTGCCTTGCACCCTTCTCCCCTCTGCCTTGCACCCTTCTCCCCCTCCGCCTTGCACCCTTCTCTACCTTGCATCCTTCTCCTCTCTGCCTTACATCCTTCTCCTCTCTGCCTTACATCCTTCTCCTCTCTGCCTTGCACCCTTCCCCCCCTCCGCCTTGCACCCTTCTCCCCTCTGCCTTGCACCCTTCTCCCCTCTGCCTTGCACCCTTCTCCCCTCTGCCTTGCACCCTTCTCCTCTTTGCCTTGTACCCTTCTCCCCTTTGCCTTGCACCCTTCTCCCCTTTGCCTTGCACCCTTCTCCTCTCTGCTTTGCACCCTTCTCACCTCTGCCTTGCACCCTTCTCCCCTCTGCCTTGCACCCTTCTCCCCTCTGCCTTGCACCCTTCTCCCCCTCCGCCTTGCACCCTTCTCTACCTTGCACCCTTCTCCTCTCTTCCTTGCACCCTTCTCCCCTCTGCCTTTCACCCTTCTCCCATCTGCCATGCACCCTTCTCCCCCTCGGCCTTGCACCCTTCTCTACCTTGCACCCTTCTCTACCTTCCTTGCACCCTTCTCCTCTCTGCCTTGCACCCTTCTCCCCTCTGCCTTGCACCCTTCTCCCCTCTGCCTTGTACCCTTCTCCCCTCTGCCTTGTACCCTTCTCCCCTCCACCTTGCACCCTTCTGCCCTCCACCTTGCACCCTTCTCCCCTCCGCCTTGCACCCTTCTCCCCTCCGCCTTGCACCTTTCTCCTCTCTGCCTTGCATCCTTCTCCCCTCTACCTTGCACCCTTCTCCCCCTCCACCTTGCACCCTTCTCTACCTTGCACCCTTCTCCTCTCTTCCTTGCACCCTTCTCCTCTTTGCCTTGCACCCTTCTCCTCTTTGCCTTGCACCCTTCTCTTCTCTGCCTTGCACCCTTCTCCCCTCTGCCTTGCACCCTTCTCCCCTCTGCCTTGCACCCTTCTCCCCTCTACATTGCACCCTTCTTCCCTTCCGCCTTGCACCCTTCTCTACCTTGCACCCTTCTCCCCTCTGCCTTGCACCCTTCTCCCCTCTGCCTTGCACCCTTCTCCTCTCTACCTTGCACCCTTCTCCCCTTCTGCCTTGCACCCTTCTCTACCTTGCACCCTTTTCCTCTCTTCCTTGCACCCTTCTACTCTTTGCCTTGCACCCTTCTCCTCTTTGCCTTGCACACTTCTCTACTCTGCCTTGCACCCTTCTTCCCCTCCACCTTGCACCCTTCTTCCCTCTGCCTTGCACCCTTCTCCCCTGTGCCTTGCACCCTTCTTCCTCTCCCCTCTGCCTTGCACCCTTCTCCCCTGCGCCTTGCACCCTTCTCTTCTCTGCCTTGCACACTTCTCCCCTCTGCCTTGCACACTTCTTCCCCTCCACCTTGCACCCTTCTTCCCTCTGCCTTGCACCCTTCTCCCCTCTGCCTTGCACCCTTCTCCCCTCTGCCTTGCACCCTTCTCTACCTTGCATCCTTTTCCCCCTCTGCCTTACACCCTTCTCCACCTCTGCCTTGCACCCTTCTCGCCCCCCCTTACAACCCTCCCTGCGGACGCCCACATGGTTCGTTCTGACAAGAGTGCTTACCTGAGGGCACCATTTTGCTGCCTGTCCCTTCTCATGTGAGCTTTGCCCTGGAGAATACTCTGTCTGGGGGCCCCCACTCCCAGCCTTGTCAGGGTCCAGAGCACTTCTCTGTGCTGTCTCTTGCTCTTGCTCTCTGAGCCCCCCCCCTCCCTTGTCCCTGTCTCTTCTCTTCTCTTGTGGGGTGGGCCCCCCACCCCATCCTTGTCCCTGTCTCTTCTCGGATGGGGGCCTGTCCCTGTCTCTTCTCTTCTCTTCTCTTCTCTTGTGGGGTGGGCCCCCCACCCCATCCTTGTCCCTGTCTCTTCTCTTCTCTTGTGGGGTGGGGCCCCCACCCCATCCTTGTCCCTGTCTCTTCTCTTCTCTTGTGGGGTGGGCCTCCCATCCCATCCTTGTCCCCGTCTCTTCTCAGATGGGGGCCTGTCCCTGTCTCTTCTCTTCTCTTGTGGGGTGGCCCCCCCCACCCCATCCTTGTCCCTGTCTCTTCTCTTCTCTTGTGGGGTGGGGCCCCCACCCCATCCTTGTCCCTGTCTCTTCTCTTCTCTTGTGGGGTGGGCCTCCCGTCCCATCCTTGTCCCTGTCTCTTCTCGGATGGGGGCCTGTCCCTGTCTCTTCTCTTCTCTTCTCTTCTCTTTTCTTGTGGGGTGGGCCCCCCACCCCATCCTTGTCCCTGTCTCTTCTCTTCTCTTGTGGGGTGGGGCCCCCACTGCATCATTGTCCCTGTCTATTCTCTTATCTTGTGGGGTGGAGCCCCCACCCCATCCTTGTCCCTGTCTCCCCCCCCCCATCCTTGTCCCTGTCTCTTCTCTTCTCTTGTGGGGTGGGGCCCCCACCCCACCCCATCCTTGTCCCTGTCTCTTCTCTTCTCTTGTGGGGTGGGGCCCACCCCATCCTTGTCCCTGTCTATTCTCTTATCTTGTGGGGTGGAGCCCCCACCCCATCCCTGTCCCTGTCTCTTCTCTTCTCTTGTGGGGTGGGGCCCCCACCCCACCCCATCCTTGTCCCTGTCTCTTCTCTTCTCTTGTGGGGTGGGGCCCCCACCCCACCCCATCCTTGTCCCCGTCTCTTCTCTTCTCCTGTGGGGGGGCCCCCCACCCCATCCTTGTCCCTGTCTCGTCTCTTTTCTTGTGGGGTGGGCTTTGTTTATCGAGAGGAGAGAGTGGGGGCCGGGCTCTGTGCTGCCTCAGAGGAGCAGTGGAGACTGCTGTCTCTGGGGCCCCCATCCCATCCTCTTTCCAGGACTGCCTCTGGCTCTGACTGAAGAGAAACAATGTATATTGATACTTTGTTTCTCTTCAGTCAGAGGGAGGGGGCGAGGGGCTCCGAGCAGGCTGCACCTGCTTCAGACGCAGAGGGAGAGAGGCTTGCTAGTTCAGCGCAGACCTCTCTCACAGCTCTCAGAAGAGCTGAGGGGGCCAGGTCCCCTGGGGCCCCCTTCATTAACTGTAGAGAGTGAGGCCCCCCCGCACTGCAGGGGCTGCGGGGGCGTTTGTTACACCCCTGCCTACACAGCTGGTCTTCTGACATTCTTTTCCTTGTCTCCCCGTTTGTGTCTCCTTCCCTCCCCCTCCTTCTGTTGATCCTTTGATTCAAACTGATGTAACTATGTGACCCGTAACTCGCTGATTCAACTGATGTAAATTACAATACTGTTTGTACCTACCACAGAGCCTGAGCAACCTTGGCAGATGCCCTGTGGAGCTGTTCTATGCTGCTATAGAGGAGTCTGGCCCCTCAGCCGTCAACTACCCAGCCGGTCATCTGACATTGTTTTTAATTGTCTCCCCGTTATGTGTCTCCTTCTCTCCCCCTTCGATGGAACAATGACGACGCCCCCTGGGTGGAAACCTAATCTGCTTGTACCTACTGCAGAGACAAAGCAACCTTGGCTGATGCCCGGTGGAGCTGTCCTATGCAGCTATAGAGGAGCCGGGCTCCTTGGCCGTCACCTACCCAGCCAGTCATCTGACATTGTTTTTTTTTCTTTGTCTCCCCGTATATGTCTCTTTCCCTCCCCATTCGATGGAACTATGATGACGCCCCCTGGGCGGATAACAAAACTGTTCTTGCCTACCAAGGAGCCGATGGCCGGTGGAGCTGTCCTACACCGCAATTGTTGAGGAATCTGGCCTCTTGGCAGTCACTTACCCAGCCGGTCATCTGACATTGTTTTCCTCTTCTCCCCGTTCGTGTCTCCTTCACTACCCCTCCCTCTCTGATTCTTTGATTCAAATGGTTGTAACTATGTAACCTGTAACTCGCTGATTTAACTGGTATAACTATGTATTCTGTAACTTGCTGATCCTCATGTAAAGCGCTCTGATACCTCCGGGTCTAGCCAGCGCTATATACAACTTTGCAAATAAAATAAAATAAATAAAGTGACAAAAGTAAACCTGTGAGGAAGGGGCACATTTCAGCGGTGGAAGTACCCTCAGTCCCTTTGAACAAGGTGGCTTTGGATATCGTTGGCCCTAACAGCTCAAAAGGACTGGGTGGAAGATTCATATGGACATTGGTTGACTATCATTAAAATGGGTGGTTATCAAGATTGTGGATAATATCGTTACCAGCACTGTCATTGCGTTTCTACAAGATGTCTTTCAGAGTGAAGGAGTTCCGCAAACCCTTGTAACAAACGTGGCGTTCAATTTACTTCTGTATAAATGAAAGAATTCTTGTATAGTTTCTCGATAAAGCGTTTGCAAGCTGCTCTTTACTGTCCAAGAGCAAATGGTTTTGTTGAGCGTGTGAATCGTTTGATAAAGGAATGTATTCAGCCAAATAGTGCAAGAAGGTTGAATGTAAAAAGAGCCTTGGATGACTTGATCAGGTCCTACCTGGTTACTCCGCATTCTGTCACAGGGGTATCACTGTTCAAATCATTTAAGGAAAGGGAACCAGGTACTAAATTAGGACCACAATTGTTAGTTGGTAGTAGTGGCGGTGGAGTAGACCGAGTGGAAATCATGCAAAGAATTAACAACCATCAAAGGAAGTATGTAAAGGATTACAACAGTAAAATGCGAGGTAATTTCTAGGGCTGGGTGTAGTTTGCGTAGCGCCACCAAGCACACTATGCTGAATTTTAGAAAACAATTGTGGAAAACGGGGGCACGTCCTGAGGGTCCATGTGCCAGGGAAAGGGGTCCCTCGTGCCTGAGAAGGCTCCCTGATCTCCCCGGCCTGGTTGGGTTGGAAAGCAGGGACCAGCCACGGGGCCTCGATTTGAGAGCCCCCGTCCTACGGCCTGCCAAGAGTCCATCTGCCTGGGACAAGGGTCCCTGGTGCAGGGCCCCGGAGACCTGCAATGCTCCTGGGCAGTCCTCCACAGGGCAGCTGGGCTCCAGGATCGCTTGCGGGTCTCCCCATGCCTGAGGCCCAACGTGGGGTTTTTGAGCCCCCTTGAGCCCTGCAGCCTGGAGCCCTGCAGCCCCGGGGCCCTGCAGCCCTGAGCCCTGCATCCCCGGAGCCCTGCAGCCCCGGAAACCCTGCAGCCCCGGAAACCCTGCAGCCCCAGAGCCCTACAAGGGCAGGCGGGTCAGGAGCCCTCCCGTGAAGGCCCGGGTGGGCAGCTGGGAGTCCTTTCGATCCAGGCCATCTGGGCGCACCTTTCCCCTTGGCCATCTGGTCGCACGCAATGCTTTCCAATGGGGCGACCAGATGGCCGGGTTTCCCTGGAAGTCCCGATGAGGTGCCATTCGCCTCCCCGATCCCAGCCAGGGCTCCAGGAGGTCGGGCATGTTGGCTCCCTGGGTCACCTCTGTCACTCTGTGCGTGTGGGTTCCCAGAAAGAGGGGTAGCCTTCCTCCGGATTACTAGGAGCAGGGACTCTGGGACCCCTCTCGGCCTAGCCTCAGCCGGCAGTTGGATGGGCCTGGATGCCGCCCCAGCACTGGGTCCGTCCCTGGGCCTGCCGCGTGGCAGGGTGCCCGGGACTGGGTCTGGAGGGCCCGGGGAGGCTTCCCCTGCGCCTCTGGGCATGGGAGCCCCGGCTGTGTCCAGGGGCCCCGGCCGGGCCCCAGGTCGGGTGCTCCGGTCCTGGGCCCAGTCCCCAGGCCTGCCACACTGCCAAAGGCCCAGGAATGGGGTTCCGCTGTGCCTGGGGAGCCTCCCCTTGCTCGGCTGGGTTCAGGAGCTTCATCCAGGGCCCCTGAGGGACCCAGGGAGGATGGCCTCCCCACCCCGGGCTCCGTCCTCTGTCCTGACACATGGCAGGGTGCCCAGGACGGTGTCCGGCAAGCCCGGGCCTGGCTTCACCTGCGACTCCGGGCCTGGGAGCCCCGGCAGGGTCCAGGGGCCCCGCCGGGCCCCGGGTTGGGTGCTCTAGCCCTGGGTCGGGTGCTCTGGCCCTGGGCCCGGTCCCTGTCCCTGCCAAAGGCCCAGGACGGGGTTCTGTTGTGCCCGGGGAGCCTCCCCTTGCTTGGCTGGGTTCAGGAGCCCCATCCGACTGGATACTCTGGAGTAACAGAGCGCGTTATAAAACAGCTAAAAAAATAAAATAAATAAAATGAAAATACAGTAGTATGTGCAGCATTACATGTAGCCAGTCACTGGTGATGCAACACTCTTCAAAAGAAAATATTGAAGGTATGAACTTAAAACAAATCCTTATAGGAAATAATGTTAAATAAAATTAGATTATGTAAAATGATAACATAATTATAAATAAATATAAATTAATGTGAAAAAATATAAAATTAAAACATATATATGATGTATTGATAAAATCTTTTATTAACCTAATTTGAATTTAAAAAATAATGTAGCAGTACATTTTATTAAAAAAAGAATCAATTAATAAATTCTTTAGGTGGGAAATAATGTTTTAATTTAAACTTCAGAAAACTACTTTTAACCTGTGTCATTATTCCGAAATTTGTATATTTAGTTCTATATGCTATATTTACACATATTAATTTACATTAATATTCAACATAACTGTATTTTTAATATTTATGTGAGTTAAATTCTTGAAAAAATCATTCCAGTCAGGATGGAGATCTCCACTTGGTAAATTATAGGGAAAAATAAAAACGTTTATTACATAAAAAAAAATTATACTTACTTAACAAAAAGAGGGTGGAAGCACGCTGTCTCACATCCCAGCACTCCGTTCTCCCCTATGCAATATGGTAAATGCAGTGCATGATAACACTTACTTCAGCGAAAGTCTTTAGTTTTTCACCCTTGTAGGTGCAACCAGTGGTGTGCATCTTTACACATGTGTTTTAGGGTAGTTGTCCTGTCCTAGTTTCTGCACCATGAACACACAGGCTCACATATATGTGCACTGTTAACATACACATGTGACACATCCCAAGTCTACAAGCATGTCAGCAAAGTTAATGTGAGCAAGAAAAGTAATCCCTGGGAGTGTTTATCTACATTGCAACAATCAATACACTGTAACACACACAAAGGGATAGATGATTAAATGAAAACAAACCCATTGCCCACTTCTCTAGCGAGGCGTTGGACAAAAATGACACAATAGTAGGAAACAAGACACTTAATTGAGATGTGATGCTTTAGGGAACAAGATGCTTTAGTAGTAAAGGTGACATTTTAATAGTAAAGGTGAATCTTTCGGAAATGAGACGCTTTAGTAGTAAAGGTGATGCTTTAATAGAAAAGGTGACACTTTAAAATGAAACTTGACGCTTTAGGTAACAAGATGCTGTAGTGGTAAAGATGATACTTTAGTAGGAAAGGTGATGCTTTAGGAAATGAGATTCTTTAGTAGGAAACATGGCGTTTTTGTAGGAAAGGTGACACTTTGGGAAGCAATACACTTTAGTAGTAAAGGTGATGCTTTAGTAGGAAAGGTGATGCTTTAGGAAACTAGAGGCTTTAGTAGGAAAGGTGATGCTTTAGTAGGAAAGGTTCAGAAAAGGGGGTGGTGATGGACAGAGTTTCTGAATAAAGCAGAATACTCCTACCCAGTCAACAGATCAGGGCTTGATCCATCACCGTTTTTTAGCTCACTGCACCATCCCAGCTCAGAACCTGGCTACATGCAAATTAGTCTGTCCCTGGCCCAGTGCATCATGGGAACAGGGCAGACCAAACTACCAAGCCAATTCTTTTACTGGAAAGGAAACAAGCTTCCGGGGACCGGTTTCTGGCATTACAGCCGTCTTCGGCCCGGCTTGCTTGAATCCTGATGGTGCAGTGAGCAGGGGACTCATGTCTGAGTATACCCTTCCACGCTTATGGTGGACAAAACGATTCAGAAAAGGGGGTGGTGATGGACAGAGTTTCTGAATAAAGCAGAATACTCCTACCCAGTCAACAGATCAGGGCTTGATCCATCACCGTTTTTTAGCTCACTGCACCATCCCAGCTCAGAACCTGGCTACATGCAAATTAGTCTGTCCCTGGCCCAGTGCATCATGGGAACAGGGCAGACCAAGCTACCAAGCCAATTCTTTTACTGGAAAGGAAACAAGCTTCCGGGGACCGGTTTCTGGCATTACAGCCGTCTTCGGCCCGACTTGCTTGAATCCTGATGGTGCAGTGAGCAAGGGACTCATGTCTGAGTATACCCTTCCACGCTTATGGTGGACAAAATGATTCAGAAAAGGGGGTTGAGCTGGGATGGTGCAGTGAGCTAAAAAAGGGTGATGGATCAAGCCCTGATCTTTTGACTGGGTAGGAGTATTCTGCTTAATTCAGAAACTCTGTCCATCACCACCCCCTTTTCTGAATTGTTTTGTCCACCACAAGCGTGGAAGGGTATACTCAGACATGAGTCCCTTGCTCACTGCACCATCAGGATTCAAGCAAGCCAGGCCGATGACGGCTGTAATGCCAGAAACCGGTCCCCGGAAGCTTGTTTCCTTCCCAGTAAAAGAATTGGCTTGGTAGTTTGGTCTGCCCTGTTCCCATGATGCACTGGGCCAGGGACAGACTAATTTGCATGTAGCCAGGTTCTGAGCTGGGATGGTGCAGTGAGCTAAAAATGGTGATGGATCAAGCCCTGATCTTTTGACTGGGTAGGAGAATTCTGCTTAATTCAGAAACTCTTTCCATCACCACCCCCTTTTCTGAATCATTAGTAGGAAAGGTGACACTTTAGCAGTAAAGGCGATGCTTTAGTAGGAAACATGATGCTTTAGTAGGAAATGTGACGCTCTAGTAGGAAACGTGATGCTTTATTAGGAAATGTGCACATTCAGCCAGGAAATGATACATGATACATGGACTCAGTCTTGCTGCAAACCAGGATGTGTGAAGTTCCTTTCATTGTCACTTACAGTCTTTTTGTCTGTGCTGGCTGTTGGTAGTGTTTGTTGTGTGCTCTTGCGATTCAGTTTGTTATTTGGTCTTATTGGTGTCTCTGATGTCCCTGTTGTGTAAGTAAACTGTAATTTGTGTTTTGTATTTGTAATTTGTAAAATGTTGTCCAATGTATTGTTGGGTGCTTGTCTATTTAGGGATTAGTAATTTTAGGGGTAAGGGGAAGGGATAGAGTTTGTGTTTTTTGGGTTTAGGGTGACTAGTGTGGGTAGGGAGATGTTAGACATGGCCAGATCCAAAAATCTGTTGGAGACGATTGCTGGCCTGCTGTGGCTGTTGGTGTGATACCTGCCGAACATGATCTGCATTGGAGGGCTACCCTACACGTGAGAGGTAGGAACATTGAGAGAAGGTGTGATTCCAAATGAGTCAGATATTCAATATCCAGCAAAGCATCCACCAACTGAAGCATTGATGGGCCGAGGTTCTCAGCTGGGAGGCAGATCTCCTCGATCACCTGGGTATTGAATTTGGTGGGTCTACCGACAAGTCCCTATATTCCATGAGCTTGCAGCTGTGTGGGTTTCACTCACATCTTTAAATGGTTTTTCATCAGGAAGGCCCTGATATGTTTATGGATTAGTAGGGCCTGATAAGGGCTAACTGAGTTATATAAACAGAACATGCCACAGGGGCCTGTTTATAGGGGAATGACAATGGCCAAAACTTACAGACAATTCCAGGCATTTGTGAATTCAATGTGCTCTGCTTCATATGTATACAGTGTACATGTTTAGAATTCACAGAGCAATGTACCATTGTTGTGTCTTGTAGCTGGACCTAACCAATACACCTGTGGTGAGGTAGACAGCTTCAGATATCTGAATGCCACCAGTGAGTGTAATCCGATGTTTCTATGCTCTGTAAGGACTGTGTGGGTTCTTGTAAATAGGTTGTAGTGAGGTGTGTTTGGGGTATCATTAGTCAGCGTAAACACGCTTTACCTTTCATGTAGATTCCTAACAGAAGTAGGAAAAATTTGCATGTGCCATTGACAGAGCCAAAATTCCAATGTGAAATAATTCCAAATGTATGCAGGCCCACATGATGGATGGCTCTGAATCTTCTGTGCTAATGTTGAGCCAGCTATGACGTGGATGCTTATGGGACATGTACCATCCTCTGCCCCAAAATCAACTAATGGTCATTAGTTCAAATGTCCATCACCATACTATGGACAGAAAGGGACAACATGTTACCCGAAATATGCGACAGAAATGTTGCATGGGATAGGCTGTGATTGACATGACACAATATGTTTGCCCCAGACAACACTACCAATTGTCAACAGCACATCTATCATTGACATGTGCACAGTGAACAACTTTTCCAATGTATTTGTCCTCCCATTGTGTGTTCACATCATACCATGGCCATGCCTACAGAATACGTCCCTCCACCCTACCAACATTAATACTTTCTAAATGATTGACATACATTCATGCCACTCAAACAGCTCATTGTTCTGGGCTCCATATATATATATATCTGTAGTTCAGCGTCTAGCCAAAGTTTGGACCCCAATGGACGTGGGTGACCATGTCAGCAGGCTTGGCATAGGAAACCATGATTCCTTACTGGTATAGATGCTGCATATGCCACACCAGCTCCGCAAACCATGTTTGAGAGGCAGTGTCTGAAGAACAATGCAGACACAAAGTTGAGGCTGGCAGGCATAGAACTGCAGGGTGTGTAAAAAATGAAATTAGTGCACACCTTGCAACAATCTGTGAACAGAGCTGAGCAGCAACTTTAGACCCTGCCTCCAATTTTCTGCCCCCCCAGTTCATATTGATTGCTTTTAGTGTGTAGAGTTTTACTATAAGTTAGGATAGGTTTAGCATAATATAAATTAGTTTTTGTGTTTTTATTTTTATAGGTTTTAATATTTCACTGTAGTTAGGTGGGGATATGGGTGGATAGGTTGTTAAGTGGGTGGGGGTTAATATTTATTGAGTGTTTTAAAATAAAACTAAAACCAAAATACAAATACAAAAAAATATATATATTTGCTTAGATTTTAATGTTTAGGTAGTTTGTGTATGGGTTTAGTTTGTTTATCTCATGCGCACATGTGTATTAACAGGGGATGGGGATTGAAGTTTAACCTGTCTGTTGTGGTAAATGTTAAGCATAGGATAAGTTATGGCTAGGTTAGTTTTAAGTTAGAATATTGTAGGCAATTTAGCATAGGCGATTTTTAGGCATAGTTTAGATAGGAATAGTTTAGTGTAGGATATTTATTTTTAGATTTTAAGAACTATATGGTGTATTAAATAAGTATTTCTTTCACAACTGCTTACCTATTAACCAGGTGGCCGTTGTGATATCTGTTTAGATTGGGTTAAAGCAAGCACAATGAAATGATGGAAGGAATGCTGAAACGTTTCAGACACTGACCTCGAATCACAGATATGGGTTGAATCAATCATTGTTCTTTAGCTCACTTCGCCACCCAAGTTCAGACCCAGCCATAAGCAAATCAGTATTAACCCTATCCCTCATGGGAAAGGTCCAGCCCGAACTGCCAAGCAAGGTCTTCCCTGGACCAGAAACCAGCATTCTGGGACCAGTTTCGGGGTAACACCCCTCATCAGCCAGGCTAGCTTGAATCCAGTGGCAAAGTGAGCAAGGGACCCACGTCTGGGCATACCCTGCCAACTTAGGACAAACTAAGCAAACACAAGGAGATGATGGGCGGAGTGCGGAAACTTTTCAGACAGTCACCCCAGTCACAGTTCTGGGTTGAGTTCATCATCGTTCTTTAGTTCACTTCGCCACCCCAGTTCAGACCCAGCCATGTGCAAATAAGTCCAGCCCAAATTGCACATGCTGTAGGAATTCCTGCCAGTGTTTGTATACATGTGTTACCAGGTGGAACACTTAAGGACTAGATCAGTTCAAGTTTGCAATAGAGTCACTAAAGAGATCTTCAAACATGAATGTGCAATGTATGTGGCACTCTTGCTATTAATGTACACAGAACCCAGAATAGGTATTAACCTACTGTTGCACTTTGTGTTTAAGTGATGCTACACGTTTTGTATGTGTGGATGATCAAGTCAAACCATTGTGACTAATCAAGTATGTTTCGGGTGCCACATTGATGCCAGTCACTTACACACTCTACCCTGCACCATTTTGTTTCCACATCACTGTTGTTTGCTGGCTAGTATGCATGGAAAGATCAACTACCTTGACAGAAATGTCATGTAGTCTTACCATTGGCTGATTGGTAATTGTAGCACTTCACCCAGTCCAATCATGAACAAAACATACAACATGCTGTGTTAGACTTGGCATCTTTGACGTGGTTTTCCCTGACTTTTTGCCTCTACCTTCAGTATTTTTGATGCTGTGCTGGGTTTTGTTTTTGCTGGCTTAGATGCTTTGGACACTTTGCCATGGCTGATCAGTGCCTAAATGCAAGTGCTCCCTGTGTAAATTGTTATTGCAATTGGTTCTCCCTGATTGGCATATTTGATTTACTGGTAAGTCCCTAGTAAAGTGCACTGAAGTGTGCCAGGGCCTGTAAATCAAATCCTACTAGCGGGCCTGCAGCACTGATTGTGCCACCCACATAAGTAGGTCTGAAAAGGTAACTCAGGCCTGCCACTGCAGTGCCTATGTGCAGTTGTTAACTGCCATTTGGAGTTGGCAAGTGCACCCAATTGTCAGGCCCTAACCTTCCCTTACCTTACATGTAAGGCACCCCTAAGGTAGGCCCAAGGTAACCCCCTGAGCAGGGTGCAGTGTACATGAAACATAGGACATGTATGGTGTGTGATATGTCCTAATAGTGAAATACTGGCAATTTCGTTTTTCACTTTTGAAAGGCTATCTTGCCCCATAGAATAGAATGGGAGTTTATTTATAACATCTTATAAATATTACTTCCCATTGGAAACAGAAAGGAAAACAAAGGGTAGGCTCTCTGAACTCAGAATTTAAGAAAACATCTTTTAGTAAAGATGTTTTTTAAGTTGTATGTTTGAAAATACCACTTTTAGAAAGTAGGCATTTTCTTCACTGTTTGGTTTTGGAGTTACAGGGGCTGGGGGTGTGCATTCACTGTAGACCACCACTAGGGGGTTGGGGGGGCTTTTGAGGTGTGCCTGACCCTTCATGGATGACTCAGAGCTGAGCTGAATAGGGCTTGGCTGCAGTTAGAGTAGTGTGAGGAGATTTCCTTGCTCCTGAATAGGGCCTGTCTCCCTAGCACGATGCTCTCTCTACCCTCTGTGGTCATACTGCTCCAGTGAGGACAGAACTGGTTTGGACTGGGCCCTGAGACCCTTGCACAAAGAGAACAAAGACAAAATGGGGTATAAGTTGTAGACCAAAAACCCCAGAACTTTAGATAACTTCTGGACTCAAGAGGAACCTTTGTCAACGAGAAGAGCTGAAGAGCTGAGAGGAGGAGTACTGCCCCTTTGCTGTGTGATATGTGAGGTTGGTCTGCAGTTACTGTTTCTGCCAAGGAGAGGGCAAAGACTATAACTTGCCTTTGAACCTGCTTGAAGAAGATCTTCAAGGGCCTTTGTGTGCTGGCCTCCTGTTCTTAAGTCTCAGGGACACAAAATCTTCACGCATCGCTGCTGAGCCGACGTATCGCCTGTTGCGGCTGCAAGAACTGACGCATCGAGGGATCGCTGGTGAAGAAACCAATGCAGCACCACTTGCCACGTGCCACGTCGCCCGTGCATCCTGGATTTCCTCGCATCGCACGTGTGCTCCAAGTTTTCCCAATGCATCACCCGTGGACCAGAACTGTCTAGGAGTCAACGCATCACTTCCCCCTACAGACCAGATTTGACACAGCACTTCTCCTGCGTGCACCAGAACTGACACATTGCCTCCCGAATGTCTCAAGAACTGATGCGTCTCTTTGTTTCTTAATGCTTCCTATCTCTGCCATTGTTTGGCCTTGTGAATTTTGATGCAGCTAAAGGTACTTTGTGTAGAATGACACATCTTAGTTTTCTATGGACCCAGTTACTTGAAACCTTAGAAAAGTCATATTCTTATTACATGTATTTTGGACTTGTTGAGTTTAGATGAAGATATTTTATTTTTCCTAAACTGGTGTGGTGTCCATTTGTGATGTTATCACTGTATTACTGCGTGTGTTGAGTACAAATACTTTCCACATTACCTTTGGGATAAGTCTGTCTGGTCATGCCAAGCTACCCAGGGTGTGAGCAGGGTTTATCTAAAATGTGTATCACCCTTAGCCTGACTAGAAGCAAGGGCCCCTATTTTGAGAAAGGTACCTACCTTTGTTACTAGAGACCCCCATTTCTAACATTGGTGGTCAGCTGTGAAGATTTGAACTTGTATTTGTACTTGAGCCACAGTGATTGGTGTACATCACTAGTTTAGTGCAGATCACTACGCAACCACATACTGTGTTTTATTTTTGGTTCTATTTTTGATCTGATCTTTGAAATATCCCCACACCATGCCGCTGGTACACCAGAAATGAGGCTGCAGAATTGGAGTTTGACATTTAAATGTTAAATATTTACAAAGTTGATCAATTCAAGCCGTTCCGCAAGAGCTTAGGATGTTCTATGAGGAGCAACTATAGGAAAGAGGAGCTACAGAAGGCCTTAGGGGCCTGGCTGAAGGCCAGAGAAGCTGAGGAGACAGAGGATGCAGATGTGGATGGGTTGTTCCAGAAGGCGGTTTCAGATCCCAGGATTTGCCTGTTGGGAGAGCAGCCTCTAGGGCTGACAGCAATCATTCTTCCAGGGATTGGGCTCCAGAAGAAATGAAGGAAAAGCGAAGAGTCGGGGATCATGAGTTGGTGGCCTTGAGGCTCCAGACCAAGGTAGAGGAGAGCAAGAACGCTTGTGCCTTGGAGGAAAAAAATTATCTTGGCACATGAGTTGAGCATGAGAGAGTTGGACATCAGAGCCAAACAGGCAGAATCCAGTACATTCCCAAGGACCTAGTACAGAATGTCCAGAAGGGGAGGATATTTCTGGTTGGTTTGCATCTTATGAGGCAGCTCTGCATATGAATGAGGTCCCGGAGAAGAATTGGGGGAAGGCCTGGGGAAACACTTTGTGGCCAATGGGAGGAACACCCTGACACCTTTGGAGGAGGCGGGTGCTCTGACCTCTTCCCATGTAAAGGAGGCTTTATGCCTCAGGTACGGGCTCACATCGGAGCAGTACCTGGAAAGACTTGTCTTTAATGAAGCTTGAATCCAATATGTGGGTTGAGTGTGTGAATTTTTATTGCAGACGCATGCACTGGATGGCTGCATAAAGGGCAGCAAGGTAACTGATTACCAGGGGTTGCACAATCTGATTGGTTGGGAGCACTTGAGTAATTTTGTGTTCCAGAGCTGTGCCAGCATCTGATGGATAGGAAGAGAACAGATCCCAGGAAGCTTGCTCAGGAGGCAAACCGCTGGTCAAGTTCCAGAGTCCACACAGGGTATGTGCAATGTGATCAACGATGATCAAGAGATCTGGTTTAAATCCATCATTCCTTTGCTCACCATGCCACCACAGTTTATACATGGCCATATGCAAATCAGTCTTGACCCTGTGCCTCATGGGAACAGTCCAGTCCCAACTGCCAGGCCAGGTCCTCCCTGGACTGGAAACAAGCATCCTAGGACCGGGTTCGGGGTTTCCCCCCTCTTCAGCCAGGATAGTCAAAGTCAGAAAGGTTTATTGCATAATTAATTAAAATTATTACAATTTTCACATTATAAATAATAATACAAAGTGTAAATATGTTTGGTAAAATTAAGTCTCCTCTCTTGTTAAAAATAATGTGGGACAATGTTTTAAAAGTTTCTTCCGGAGATACTCCCGCTGTCTTTGAATATCAAAATGTTTTCGCTTGTTTATACAAACTTTACCAATCGTTAAAATCGGGGCAGCCTTGGTGTCCTGCTTCTTAACCTTCTCCTTGTTCTACTTGGCTCAAACTTTTTTTCACTTCTGCCAAGAATTTTGTTCCCGGGCAAGCCATAATGATAGAACTCCCTCCCAACCAGCAAGTTACTGCTTGTCTGCATTTGCGGATATTTAGCTCATTTGCAAATACCTTTTAACAGTCGTTGCTGTTGTGCCATAAGTGTAGGACAGACACTCAAAAAATGAGCTAGTGATTCTGTTTTATAACCGCATAGTCTGCATTGCGCAGTCTGGTGGTTACCTTTCCAGGATGGTAATAGATCCTTCGAGATGTGCATGCCCATCCTATAATCTGTAAAAGCTCTTTTTAAATGCACGTTGAAGTGAGAGGTTAAGTAAGAGTGTGGTAATCCTGCTTTGAAGGAATTGATAATGGTCCAGCCGTGTCGCCGTTTTAGTAGTGTCCCTTTATCTTCTTGAAAGGATTTCTTCCTTGCTGCCTTGTTGGCCAATCTACTTATGCTTGCTTTATCCGTCGCGGATTCCCATGCAGCTTCCAACTCCAGCTCTTTTACGCAGATTTTCAGGTAGTTTCCCCAGGAGCACGGGGTTCCGGTCTCCCCTTGATTTTTTATAACTTCCCAGTTTAGCCAGTCCATGGATTCTGGGTCTGCAAATCTAAGTTTATAGCACAGTTTTACGAAGCCGCTCATGCTCCTGTATTTCTGGTTTTGCAGACCAAATTCAAGCCTAACTTGCGAGGCTGAGGCACATCTTGGAAGATTAAAAACTGCTTTGTAGATTTTGGTTTGGAGATCATTTAGTAAGTCTGTTTCCTTGCCACACCAGGTGACTAGACCGTAAGACAGAGAGGGTAAAATTTGTGCCGACATGACCTTCAACAGGTGTTTGTGATTTGGACAGTCCATCTTTGTTTTTAGTAGACGGTAAGCGAAAATTAAGGTTTGGGATTTTTGCGCATATTGCTGTTTTATGCTCCGTTCGTTTTGCGCCCTGAGATATTGTGATTCCGAGGTACTTGAACGACCCTTGTTCTTTCACCTTTGTCCCGTTCACCATCCATGTATATCTTAGTTTCTTTGGGTCTACCAGACGGACCACTTTTGTTTTTTCTTTGCTTAGGTCCAGACCCTCTTGCTTTAAGTATGCTGCTAGTAGGTTAAGAGCTCTTTGTAGACCAATTGGAGTTTTACTCAGCAATACTATATCCTCTGCATATTGCAGGCAAGAAATTCGCTGATTTGCCAATGATGGTGGGTGAACTTCGTCCGTCTCCAGCACTTTTGCGAGGTCGGAAAGGAAAAGATTAAAAAGGGTGGGTGCTAAAACGCAACCTTGTTTTAGGCCCTGGTACGTTGGTATATTCCTCGTAGTATAAGCTCCATTTCCCAATTTCACCTTTGCCCATGTGTTTTAGTATAGAACTTTTGTTGCCTTTAACAGTTTGGTCGGCATCCCCCAATACTGTAGTTTACCCCATAAACGCTCTCGGTTAACTCTGTCAAAGGCCGATTTAATATCGACGAAGCAGGCGTACAACCGTGCACCCTTTGCTGCCATTTAGTTAGTTTCAGCCAGGATAGCTTGATTCCAGTGGCACAGTGAGCCCAGGACCCACATCTGGGCATATCTGGCGCACTTAGGGCAAGAAAGCAAAAGACGCACAATTGATGGACGGAATGCAGAACAAATCAAAACATTCGCCCCCAGTCAAGAGATCTGGTATAAATCCATCATTCTATTGCTCACCATGCCACCCCAGATAAGACATGGCCATATGCAAACAAGCCTTGACCCTGTGCCTCATGGGAACAGGCCAGCCCAAACTGCCAAGCCAGGTCCTCCCTGTGTTGTTTGTCCTATGTAAATCTAGTTGCAGGGGCAAAAGATGGCACATATAACATTGCTAGTGTTACAGTTGAAAAATAAGTGCACATTTGATGGTACCAAACACAAATTCTTTGCAGTCAGAAATAAATCTACAGACAGTGCAGTTACCACATTTAGCGTGTCCTGTTAGTCATGGGAAACCCCAGTGTTCGTGGAGTGTGCCTGTGCTAGGCAGACATGGTAGTGCGGCCCTGACCAGATGGTCCTTAATGTTTTTACTTTTCTTGAATGCGAAGAGGGGTCTGTCTAGGTTCGGTATCCCTGCATTGATGGCATTCCAATGTTTTAGTATGCTTTCGCGTAGCTTATGTGATGCCGGTGAAAAAGTGGTGACACACAATGCAGGTACTGAGCTTGATGCATGCGTCATCGCTAAAGCGCGCAGACACTGGCGGTTACCACTTAGTCTATCACTGAGTCAAACACCGGCTTACTATGTTCACCCACTTTTTGGCACTTTTCTTCGTTGCGATATTGGCTCATTACTTAATGTACGAGCTTGCTTAATGCATGGACGTGACAACTATCCTCACAGACACCACAACTGTCCGACCCATAGACACCAAGCCATTTCTCACTCGTAATCCTAACCAGCGAATGCTAACTTGCTGTGTCAATCAGAGTTGTTTGTGTATTTGCTGCAATTTTAATCCCTGACTCACTACCTTTTATGGTTTTCTCCCCCTCTTTTCACCTCCTTATTTCTGTGCTAAATGTACAGCAAATTACAGGCAAATGTTTTCAGGCACTTTATTTAATAGTCCTAATGATGATCCAACATCTTACAGATAAGGATCGAAATGCTTCCGACATAGTTGTCAACCTTATACACAGTGATTCTCAAATTTAATATTGTGTATAGGTGACCTCTTTATATTTGTTGTTTCACAATTTATGTTCTCCTTTATAGAAACAACCACAAACTGCCTGAGCCCTTTTACTTTGTCTGTTTTATATATGGGTTCCTGGATACAGGTTTGTATCCCACTGTTATTTGACTCACAATTCTGTGCTATTTTTCAACTATTTTGCATAATAAAATTGCCTTTATCTGGTTGGATACTGGCAGAAATATAGTACTGACAGGGGACATATTCCTTGTATATACATTCCTCACTCTCCCAGGGACCATTGTCTCTTATAAAAAATAAGTAATGTACTTGACAATCAGACTTCTTGAATGAATGAATGAATGAATGAATGAATGAATGAATGAATGAATGAATGAAAAAGGTTTATTGTTTCAGTTAATTAAAACCATAAAAATACGTTTTATAAAATCAACTACTCATTTAAAATTTCCTTTTGTATGGATAAATTCTCTATTAATTCATTCTAAAACATTCTGAGTCTAGTGCAAGCATTTATTGTTTAAAAACAATTAAGCAATCAATTTAATTTATAGTTCCAAGAGTTCTGATATTTACACGTTATTTAGTTCAAAAGAGCCCTCTCACTGCACTACCGCAGTTATGTTGTCCTTATGTGAGCAGGGTGCCTGGTTGTGTTTTAACGCTTGGGCGTGAGTCACGAGGAACTTTAATAATAAACAGTTCAAACAGGTATCTGTTGGGTTCAAAGTTGACATGATCGCCGATCTATATGTTCTTATGCCTCGTTCGTTCATTGCCTTTTTTAGGAAGACTGCTCGTGCTATGGCTAAATTCGGGCAGATACAAACTAGATGAATAAAGTCCTCCTTGCTGCTCCCACATAGTCTACAGATTTTGGGTCCGTCGTGCAGCCAAATTGGTTGGTCCATGGTTGATGGAAAATTTCCCAGACGGAGCCCCATTAATTTTTGTTTTCTGTAAGCTGGAAATGTAATTGTTAGATATGGGGCTGCAGTGAGAGTTTTGTAGTTTGATATGACCATTCAGGCGTGTTTTCTTGTGCTGAACGTGGCTTTGTCAAGTAAAAGAGAATGGAATTTTGTTGACTTGTTTATGGCTTGTTCAAATGCTGGATAAGGCACGTTTAGTTCCCAGAGATTTCTTGTTCCAGTCTCGGTTATGGCCTTCTCAAGGTACTGGTTGTGTGGGGATTTAACATCATCTTTTATTTCTTCCCACAGTGCTTGATGCAGTTCTGAGGTTGCCATGTTCTGTTTCAAGCTGTACCAGTGCTTTATATTTGTGTACATTCTTCCCACTGTTTCATTTATTATTCCAAATTCTAATCTTGTCTGGGCTGGTGAAGCTCCCCGTTGAATTTGGAAGGCGGATTTAAAGATGGCTGTCTGCATTTTATTGAGCAATTCCGTGTCTTTCCCGTGCAGTCCCACGCTGCTGTATGACAGGGTGGGAAGCACTTTTGCTTTTATCGTTGCCAATAGAGGTTTATATGATGGCCCCGTAAGCTTTTTGGCTAAGGATCTAAAAGCAAATGGCAGTGAGTTAGCTCTCTGGGCGATGTACGTCTTTTGCTGCTGGTGGTTATGTCGATTGTCAAAATAGAAGACCAAGTACTTATAGTTGGTCACGGCCTCTATTTTTGTTCCCTCCAGTTGGATGTTTAGGTTGACTGATCGTCGTCTGGTGATGACCATTGTTTTTGTTTTTGTTGTGTTTATCTCCAGGTTGTTATTTATTATAAACTCCGCCAGCCCTACTAGTGACCTTTGAAGGCCAATCTTCGTTAAGCTCAACAGTACCACGTCGTCCGCGTAGGATAGATGGGTTAGGGATAAGGAGCCTAGTTTGGGTGGGTGGGATGAGATCTTGTTTAGGGTTGGGGCTAAGTCTGCCATAAAAAGATTAAAAAGATGAGGTGCCAGAACACAGCCCTGCTTGAGGCCTTTGCTGGTATTGATTTGTCTTGAGAGCCGTGTTCCGTTCCCCAATTTTACTTCCATCCAAGTGTTGGAATAAAGGAGTAGGATTCCTCTCAGTGTTTTGTCCGGGACGTTCCAACTGCGCAGTTTTCTCCATAAGATGTTGCGATCTACGCTATCGAAGGCCGCCTTTAAGTCGATGAAACCTAGGTAGAGGGGCAGTTTTTTCCATAGGTATTTGTCGGCTAACACTGAGAGAGACAGGATATTTGTCATCGTCCCGGTCCCTTTCCTGAAGCCTGTTTGGTTGGGCGGTATTCTCTTTGTGGCATCAGACCAGTTTGTTAGATCTTCCAGGATTAGGGATGCAAAGTACTTCGCCTCCACGTCCAGGAGGGCGATAAGTCTGTAATTTGCTGGGGATGTCCTGTCTCCTCCTTTAAAGATGGGTGAGATTATGGAACCCTGCCAGCTTGATGGAATTTGATTTACCCTTCCTATCACGTCGAATAATTTTTTTAATTTTCTGCTCCAAAAGTCCGGATCAGTTTTAAAGATTATCGGTGGTATCCCATTCGGCCCTGGAGCTCCACTGACGGCCGTGAGTATTTCTTAGAATTTTCCTTATGTCCTCTTCACAAAATCTTGTCTGTTTGGGCTTGTTTATTATCTCCTTCATCTCCCATGGTTGAACCATGTCACAGTGAAGCCTTGTTATGAGGAGATCCCCATCTGATGATTGATTTGCTCTGCGTTCTTCCTTCGGAAGTTGTGTTTGCATGCTAGAGATTTTGAGTTTACCACTGGAAACCATGCTCGATTTTCTTTGTTTGTCCCCTTTGTTGGTATTTTGTTGGTTTACTTCTGTATTGGACTGGTCGGCTGTTACTTGCGAGAACCTCTGTGTTAGTAGCGCGACCCAATCCGCTTCTTGGACATTAGATGTTGTTGGGTTTGAAGGATGATTTAAACTGTTTATGATCCTCCAAAATGCGTTTGAGTTGGTGTTCTTTGCCGTGCAGTGTAGTCTTGCCCAGAAGTCATCATTCAGAGATCTTTTATGTTCCCACATTTTCTTTTTGTACTCTTTCTTGAGGTTCTGTCTTTGAGCCCAGTCTTTTGGGGACATTGTTGTCTTTTTTAGTGCTCTGGCGTTTCTCCTTATTTCTGTTTTGAGTTTTACCAGGTTCTTTGGCAGTGAGATTTTATGGGTTGGGGGCCGTGGTTTTTTTGTGAAGGACTTAGTTGTTGTTAACTTTTCCCTAAAGTCCGCCCATTTTTGTATTTGGTTGCCTGTAGTTGTCTCACTTTCCATTTTTAATCTTTGTACATTAGCCTGCAACTCATCGATGTTGGCCGTTGTCCAATTAAGTCGTTTCAGGTTAGTGGTAGAGGAGCTATCTCCCACTGACTTGGAGCTGCGATGTTTGGTGAGTTTTAGCTTAAAATAAGTGTGCTGGTATGAATGGTCACTTTTTGAAGTGTATTCAATTGAAAATTGATGGACGAATTGCAGTAATGGAAGTGAGACTGCTGTGTAATCGAGTCTTGAGGTGGTCAAGGTTCCTTAATGGGTGTACCGCGGTGGATTATCACCTGGAGTTCTTCCATTGAGGAACCGCAGCCCAAGGAATTCCAAGGTCGTTACCAATTGTTGACCGATTGGATCGAAGCGCTCTGTTTTAAGCTGGCTTTGTGGTTTAACATTCCAGAATTCATTGGCAGCACTTAGCATCTCATCCTTCTCTGGTGTAAAGATTAAATTTGAGTTAAAGTCACCTGTTAGGATGATTTCCCAGGTGGGATTGTTATTTCGAATGTCCCTAATTGTGGATACTAGCTCATCCAGCTGGGCTTGTTTCTCTTTCACCTTTGGAGGTGCATAGAAATTAACCAATAGTACCGGAGCTGATCTGCCAGGTCGAGATAGTTTTATTAATTGTGTGTTTGACCCTTGTGGTGCTATTTGTTCTGATTTAATGATAATTTCCGACGAGATATAAACTGATAGTCCCCCTTTTGGTCGACCATAGGTGTAATTTTTCCTCGCAGGGATGCTAAAGTGTGTAAACCCAACGAGAGGTAGCCCCTCAAGTGCCCAAGTTTCTTGAAGGGCGATGATATTGCATGCAGTCCAGTTGTGGGGGGGTAGGCCATCTTCCAGCCACTTCCTGGACCCGGCTATATTCCAGGACAATAGGTGGAAGGTTTCCTGGCTGTTATCCTTTTCAAGTTTTTTGGATGGTCAGTTTTTCTTCTGTTTATTCAATGTGTCTGTTAGACCACGCCAATAATTGGCGTCGTCTTTGGAGTTTGGTTGTTTACCTGTGTTGAATAGTGGATGGATTGCCGGTGGTGGGCTGTTCCCTCTTGCGTTCCGTAGTACTGAGACTGCCTGGGCTTTATGTTCTAGCAGATTTTCTTTCTTTCCCTTTTCCACCAGTGGTTCTTCTAGAGGGCCTGGATAGCGTGATTTTGCCTGCCTGGAGAGCCTTATGCCCCATGAGTCAAACCTCTCTAACTGAGCAATCTCTGCTGTTCGCCATGTTGTTAATGTTTGTTCCGATGAGTTATTGTTGTCTTGCTTTCGAAATTTAACTGAAAGTAAGTCTGCGTTGGTTAGATGTTGTAGCCCTTCAATGTTGGCATAGAGTTTAAGTATGTTGCCCCTGTTGAGGATGTCATGCATCCCCTGCGTTTCGTATTCTGGGGCGAAGAGGAGTTGTTTGAGATGTAAATCATCTTTGCTAGACCAATTACTAGAGCCTTTCCCCGATTCTGGTCTGCTGTCTGATCTGGTTCCGCAATGACGCCCAGTCCCGGCGAGTATTTGTGTTCCAAGTGTACCAGTTGCCTGTGCACATTGGGATGTTATTGTCCTTGTGATCTGATTGCTCTCTTTCGTCAAACCTCCACTTGTGCCTGGGCTGGTCTGGAGGGCTCTGTTATGCTCCAACTCTGTCCGCCTCTCTAAGGTGGCATCCTCCATGCAGATCAATTTTACACTTCAGCCTCTGAGACTTAGTAAGATTTTTATGTCTGCGATAGCGGGTAGGGTTTTTTCACCCCCAACCTGGAATTTCCAGTTTGAGGTTCTTCCAATGGTTTTAGGTGGTACATCTTACTTATTGGTTGTGTTCGCTGGCTGGTCTTGCATAAAGATCCCGCATGGCATACCTTGAGACATGCTTTGTCTGGGGTCTAATTCTTCTATGCCTTGTGGGCAACATTTAGTTCCTTCGGGCCGCTTTTCCGATTTCACGTCGGCTTTTTGTCCGGCTGGTATTGATTTTTTGTTCACGGCCAGCTCTCTGCCTTTTGCTGTTGTCTCTAAGGGTATAGGTTGCACTGGGGGGCCAGTTGAGTGAGATGAGCTCCCACTTTCCGTGCGACTGCTTTTTTCCGCAGTGTCATCTATCTGTATTGAATTGCCCGTGCTCAGCCTCGGATGTGCATCTCTGTTGTTTGTTTCGCCTGTGGGCGCTAATACTGTGCATGTGCCCAGTTTGCTTGTGACCTCTTCCGGTAGAACATCCCTTCTTTTTTTTGTTGAGAGATAATGTCTTAGTGAAATGTATGTTTGGTCATTTAGGTCATCAGATTGTCTTGTCATGTTTAATGTTTCCTCCTTGCTTTTGGCTGAGGTAAATATGGGGAACAATCTCACCCCTTCCTCCGTGTGCCCTGTTAGTTGTTTATTTCTTGCTTTCCTTTCCCGTTTCTTTTGGCGTCTGGTTAAGGCGTTTTTTTTGTTCGGAATTAATGTATTTAACGTTGGACTTACTTCTGGAATGTGCTTTCCTTTTTGTGTGTCTATTTCTGAATTCTTAACAGGATTATGCTCTGCAGTGTTTTTAGCTGATTTCACTTTGGTGGGGTACTGGTCTTACTAATTTACCTTCAGGTAAACATTGATACTTAGTACATCTGTTCCTCATAGATTTTGAGGCCAAGTAGCACCGTAGTTGGCTTTCAGATGGGTGTAGCTCATACAACCACTGTGAGACAAGGCGGACTTGTCGTGTCATGACACATATTGCAACACATTACACAGCTTGCATGCCCTGCCATTCTTGCACTTGTGATATGAGGTAAAGTCCACATCAGCCTTGGTGATTTGATTTGTGTTCCATGATGCCTATCCTGATTGTGTTTTGACATACTGACACCAATACTATGCGCATTGCACCTGGTCCCCAGGATGCCTGCATTCCCTATGACAAGTACACATCCCACAACTCCTGTGAAGGTTTATGGGTTTGGTAATGAATTCGTTATGATCCTCCAGTCTGCCTTCCACACAGTGCAACACAGCACTCTGCCTTGTTGTGCTGTCTTGCATGCTCATTGTGCTTTCAGGTGGCCAAGGGTGCAGATTTTAACACAAATCCTGAACACCACTACACGGCTCCCAACCTTTCTGCACTGCAGGAATGTGTGAGGGCATGCACATATCATGGGTTTCCTATTTGAGTATACTCAGGTGATTTCATTGCACACACATATTTGTGAACAATGGGCACTGTGTACCAACTCTGAGGGGATGGACCCTGTTAAACTAGGTAGATTGCAATCACTGAAGCTCATCCCATTTCACCATTGCAAGAGTTGGCTATCTGCAGAGTGCCAGACATCATTTGACTCGGGCCCCCTCACTTGCCTTCTCTGGAAATCCTGATTTTGGGCCAGGGACTCAGCTTACTGCCGTAAACTGGTGGAATCCAGATAATACATTGACTCTCATGTGCCTACAATAACAACAATATGCATGACCATATCCAATGGACTGACATGGCTGGTTGTTTTTGAGGGCTATAGGTCAAGCTGTAGCCCACATGGTTATAGTTCTGGAATTGGTGATGTGCACCTACCCAGGTTTACCACACAACCGGGCCCATCCACCTCACCCTCAAACCATCCCTGACTCCTGCCCTTTGTGGTGGCAAATTTATTAAACCAATACTTTCACAGTTTCCTTTTTCACATCCTCCAATTTTGAGATACGTGGCATGGTGAGACAATTTGCCTTCTGACTCCCTCCTGCCACTTGCTACGTCTTTACCCAGGGCCACACCACATGTAGAATGTAGTCCCAAAATGGTCTCTTCTCTTTCGTTCCTTCTCAGCGGTGCCACAAGTGGTACACCATCAGACACAGCAGTGCATGTGCCTTGGTCACGCTACTTTGCATGACATATATCCCTTGTCATCTTGCTATGCAATGCTTCCCCATTTAGACACAGTGGGAGTTCAACCTGCTCAGCCAGCACCTAAAATGCACTGCACTACCAGAAGCCCACCAAGGCCACACGAGATCTTTTGTTTGAACATACTTGGTCCTCTGGCATGAATCATGTGCATTCACCTCTGTACCCAGTCTGATTTAGTTCATGACAGGACTTCAGCTGTTGCCTACCATGGCAGCTGACATGTGGTGCACTCACCTCAAATGTCAGGACAGCTGTGTGCTATGTACTTTCATGCAGTTTACTATACATGTGGCACTGGCATTTTCCTATATGTTGATCCTTAACATATGTGATGTTTAATGGTACATGACCCAGATTTCTGACCTTTGCCCTGCAAACAGCGCAGTGGAATGCTGGGACATAGCTAGCTGCACTGCACAACTTGACCTTTCTGCTCACATTGCTCCTTTTTGCAACTTACACTGAAGGCGTGTTGTTCCTGGTGGGCTGCACTGTCCTGTCCCATAACTCCTGCCACCAAGCCTTCTGAGATGAAAGTTGCCACCTGCCACCTGCTCCTCCAAGGCATCCAGCTCCTCCTGCGGCGCCAGGCTTCCTCCTCCGTTCTGCATGGCTGCCTTCAGGTTGTTGGCCAGTTTCTTATTTGTCCTATGATCATAGTTCTGGCAGCGTTTTTCTACAGTTGGTGACTGTCCTCTTGGTTTGTGCCACGCAATTGATCTTGGCCACTATGGACTACCACATTGTCTCTTTCTTGCCTAATGGCAATTTTGAGGTGACAAAGAGCTGATGTTGGTGCTCTGTCACCTCAGTGATCAAGATGTCATTCTCCTCTTCACTGAAATTTCACTTCCTCTTCTGGGAGTATGTCTGGATATTCTGGCTAGAGCTGGGTTTGTTGGGGTTGTTTCCTGGCTGCTGGTCACTTCTCCCTGCTCCATGGCTGCCTTCTGTGAAATGTGGCACTTTTATTTTTCCAAAGCATCATTTGTTGTATGTTTTTTTGGTGCTACATGCAATGAAAAGTCACGCTAAGGTGGTAACAAACCTTACATCTGTTTTGCTCCTAATGCATCAGTTTCCGCCGAGATATCACACCCACAGAAGCATCACATTTTTGGGACGCAGCCTGTACCTTATTCCATGGTGCGACCGACATACCATAAATACTGCACAATTATGGTGTTTAAGAGTGAGGTAGTGAATCACAAGTTATTTTGATGCATTTCTGCCACAATGCAGCGATGCATCTGTTCCTGTAAATGAGGCTCTAAGGGGCATATTACCAACGTTAAGCGATATTTAACGCTAACGATGCTTAGCAACAAATTTTTTAACGCTAAGCATCGCCGGGAATTATCGCAGAGATAACTTGCTATTAGCAAGGTTTATCTCAGAAGTGATAAAAATCCTCAAGCTAACTGCCAATTGAGAGATTATCGCTGGAAAACCAACGATAATCTCTCAAAGTTTGGCGTTAGCTTGATGATAGGGGCTCAAAAACTTAGCCATGATATCCACCTTCCATAGGATATCATTGCTAAGTCAGGAAAATACCAGGGGCCTCATTTATGAGGCCTTGTGTCAGTTTTGCGCTGCGGATGCGTCACTTTTTGTGACGCATCGGCGGCGTAAAACATGCGCCTTGTTGCGCCATATTTAAAAAGTGACGCATCTAGGTAGATGCGTCACTTTTTAAACCCCTGCGCCACATTATGCCTGCGTCAGGTATAATGTATGCAAAGGGGGCGTTCCCCCGCAAAAAGCCTCGTAATAGTGACGCAGTGAAATCTATGAGATTTCACTGCGTCACTTTTAGGATGCGGTTGCGTCAAAATCTTACGCCTGCCTCACAGCAGGCGTAAGACTAATGCAAGCCCTTTCACATGGGGCTTACCCCATGTGAAAGGACGCATTGCTGGAGTTGCGTCACTTTTGTGACACACTCCAGCAATGCGTAACTTTTGCGCTTACAGATGCGTCAGAAATACTGACGTATCTGTAAGTCCTTGCGACATGATGCGTCATACATTAAATATGACGCATCATTGGTGTCGCATGGAGTGCGCAGTGAAAAGTGACGCATCGCTGTTTTCACGCAGCGATGCGTCACTTTTCATAAATGAGGCCCCAGGTGTAAAAAAAGCAGTGCTAACCGCGGTTAGCGCTGCTTTTTTTTATCACTAACAGGGTTAGCGAAATCCTTGATAATAGGAGAAATGTCGCTTAACAACATTTCTCCTATTATTTTTCTCTGGAACGCCCCCTTTGCATCTCATTAGAGATGCAAGGGGAAGCGTAGAGAAAAAGGGTGCTAACATGCAAATTTGTGTGTTAGCATCCTGTTGCTGATAGGGAGATAATTTTATCTCCGCTTTCTTGGCTTTTAAAGCCAAAATAGCGGAGATAAATCCCTTGATAATATGCCCCAAAGACTTTAAGGCTATAAAGTTGTTAGAATTATATTTATCCTGACATGTCAGCACATGTAAAAGTCCGCATAGTAAATTCCTGCTCATTCTCCCCCAAAAAAAGCGATGCAGCTGTTTTTGGTGTGAAAAGTTATTTATAATAGTGATCAGTCGTTATAATGTTGAACAGCCGTTCCCGACAATCCAATAGAATAATTCGCACGACCAATGTTTCTCAGACCGGTGCATTGTTTAGAAAACAGAGGGAGGAACAGTTTCGAAATATGGCACCGTCTTTTAAAGTATCGGACGGATATTTTTGAGTGTAGAAGCCTGAGTTTGTTGGTAAATAGATGGAAATGCATGGAAACATAGCTTCCAAGGTTTCAGATTGCTAAGTGTGACATTTCCATAATTTCTGACAAATTATGAGTGACATTTGACCGACTACGAGTGACACTTTTTCACGGGAAAAATCAAGCAGATGAGATGAAGGAAACAAATATCTGAATTTACACCCTTTGAGCAACGTGACTGCATCAGCAAAAAGAAATGTCATAGCATAGCAAGTCAGTGCAACAGTAGACCTTGATTTACACATTTTCCTGCACTGGGGCAACGTAGATCTGATACTGGCCTGATTCACCATATCACAGTAAGTAACTGTATGTAATATAATCTGACACGCTGTACAACCAGCACCCACTGACTGCAGGCAGCTGCCTGATCGCGCTCTGCCAAAAAGGAATTTGCTAATTAACATGTACACGTACTCCCCACCCCCGACGCCGAGGCTGAATAAACTGAAACACTATATTTAGGCCTTAACAAGAAATATTTGCATATTTCCTGCCAGGTAACTCAGTGTAACCAGCACTGCTCGACTCACTTTCATTAACTACATAATGTATTCCAGGAGCTGTATGTAGAGCTGACCAGTCCGGATTAGCTGGTCAAACTAAACAAAGCGACAGTGCTGATTATTAAAAGAAAAATCCAGGGCACGAGGTTCACAAAATTACTTTGTCGCCTTATTTATTTAGCAGTGTAAAACAGAGTATATTTATTACTCAGCCTTTTTAACAGCAGCAACTCTTGTTTTGGTGAAGTATGGTTTTGTTCCGCTAGATGGAGATAAAGGACCACAGCACTACGCGCTGAATTCTAAAATTCAATTTTACTTCGATCCACCCTTTCCATGATACACATTTATATATTTATGAACTTGGACTGCTTCTCTAAACGCTATCTTAATATTTGTTTGTTTTAATATTCGTCACAATAAAAATCTAACCAACAGAGAGACGAGCATGCAAAAAGATCTCAAACTTTAGTTTAAATGAGGATTCTTTGACATTAAAATGCTAGTCTCTGGAGGATTCTGTTATAGTGCATCGGACACAGGGCACGATGTGGATTAGCACACAACTAAAGTAGTGTTTTTTTTATTATACAAAATACGTTTCACCATGATCCATTAACAGAGCATTGCCTCTACGTCCCTCGTCCTCGACCCAGTCATCACTCATGAGGTATTCCACAGACAGGAAACAAAACAGGAAACGCTTTTAGGCTCCACCCCCCCTCCTACCAGGTGCTATATCAGACCCAACCACCAGAAGCACATCCTGTTTTGTTTCCTGTCGGTGGATTACTTGATGGGAGACGCTGGGGTGGGTGCCGGGCACTTACCTCCATCTTTGTCCTGTAGATCCTCCTCTGCTGGGCTCTGGGAGGCTCCCATGGACCGTCGTGGGATTCTTTGTAGTGGGGCTGCTGGGCTTCCCCGTCTCCTCCTGGGCTTGGTTGACCTGAGCTGCTGGGCTTCTCTGGTCTTCCTCCTTCTTCTTCCTGCCTGGTTTCCTGCTGCTGTCCCTTGGTGTGGAAGGCGGACGCGGCCGGCTCCTCGTGCTCGCCTGATGTCAGGTAGGGGGGGGGGGGGGGAGCGCTGGTCTGCTGTGTGCGCACTCCTCCCCGGGGTGTTCCTTGCCCCCCCACCGGGCCCCTCTGAGGTTGTGGGGGCCCGGGGTACTTTTTGTTCGGGTAGTGCGTGGGTTGAGGAGCGCTGGATTCTGCGCGCTCCTCCCCGTGTTTCTCGATTTCCCCCCTCACCCCCCGGCCTCTCTGTGCTGTGGGTACCGGGGGGGCTCTCTGTCGGCGCTGCTGGTAGCGGAGTGCCGGCGGCCGGCTCTGCCGCCCTGTTTGCTGTGGCCGGGCTTCCTCGTTGTGCGGGAGCCCGGCCTCCTCTCGCGCTGCCTGGATTGCACGCATGCGCTGTTGCCATTTCCTCTGCTTGCGCCGCAGCTCGAGCAGGCATCCTTTTACCTGTGACCGTCCATGGCTATTCGTTCTGGCGTTTATGGGGCGTATGTTGCCTGGACTCTGCTGACCGATTTCAGGTCCCTGTTTTTGTCACTGCAGGAGGGGGCCAGTTGTCCGGTGTTGCTGGAGTCTCTGGAGCGCCAGGCGGACTTCCTGTCGGATTTCGCCTTTGTCTCTGTGTGGGCTTCCGCTATGTCCTGTGGTTCCTCTGTGGCTGCCCGTCGTAACCTGTTGCTGGGGGATTGGAAGACGGACGCGGCCCAGCGTTCCATGGCTTTGAGGCTGCCTTTCGCTGGTGCTCGTCTGTTTGGTGACTCGCTGGAGGAGACACTGCGCAAGGTCTTCATGGAGCGCAAGCATTCTTTGTCCTTTCGTGATCTTCCGCCCCGTAGGAGTTCCTCCTTCTCTGGTGCCAGGTCTTTCCGCCAGCCTTCCCGGTTTCGGCAGTCTTCATTTCGGAGTCAGCGTGGCACTGGTTTCGGGGGAGGTCCCAGAGGGGTGCCGGGTCTGGTCCTCAGCGTTCCTGACTATGCCAGCCTGGGGGACGTTCTCGCTGGTGGTCCGCCTCTGGTTGGTGGGAGGCTTCGCCTGTTCCTTCCTGCTTGGCGCCTGACGACCTCCGACAGATGGCTTCCGTGTGGGTGTCAACCTTCGGGGTCTGACCTTGTTCGTGTGGATGGTCCGTTCAAGATGGTGACTCTCCGGAGGATTGTCCCGCTGTTCCAGTCCGGTTGGGTGTTCTCCACTCTGGACCTGCTGGATGCATACCTGCACGTCCCGATGGCTGTGAGGGGTCGGCGTTTCCTGCGCTTCTGCCTGGAGGGCCAGCACTTCGGTCTGCCCCCAGGGTGTTCACCAAGGTGGTGGCTCCCTTGGTGGCCCATCTCCATCTCCTGGGGGTGTCTGTGTTCCCGTGTCTCGACGTCTGGATGGTTCCGGCTCCGTCCCTGGAGGTCATGTCTCTCCACCTTCACTTGACCATGACTACGCTCTGGGAACACGGGTTCCTGATCAACTTGCGGGAGTGCCACCTGAAGCCTGCCTCTCAGAGGGCCTTCGTCGGTGCTGTGTTCGATTCTGTGTTGGGCGAGGTGTTCCTGCCGGAGGCCCGGATTCGTCGCCTTCGGTCTTTGCTGAGGAAGTTGTTGTCGCATGCATCGGCTCCCCTCCTTCAGTGGCTGGAGGTTCGGGCCACTTGGCTGCTTCTGTCTTCGCCGTGCCCTGGGCCAGGGTTCGTCTGCGCCCTCTGCTGTGGCATGTGCAGCGGTGGGTCCCCTTTCCTGTCCTGGGTTATGCGGTCCCTGTGCCCTTGTCTCTGGACATTGTGTCTGCTCTTCAGTGATGGCTGGATCCTTTCCTCCTTTCCGTGGGGATGTTGTTCCATCTGCCTCCTCCTCTGGTTGTGACCACGGATGCCTGCGCTTCTGGCTGGGGGGCGACTCTGGACCTTTGGGCTGTGCAGGCTCGTTGGCTCCCGGTGGAGTCTCGCGGATCGTCGTTCTGGAGGGTGTTGTCTGCAGTGGAGAGGGCGCTCCGCTTTTTCCATCTTCATCTGAGGGGTTGCCATGTCCTGGTGAGATCGGACAATGCTGTGTCTGTGGCCTATGTCAAATCACCAGGGGGGGACCCGCAGTTCTTCCCTGCAGCTGGTGGCCTGCTCCTTTTCGGACTGGGCGGAGATGAATCTTCTGGCCCTGTCTGCTCAGCACATTCGAGGTGTGGTCAACGTGGTGGCGGATTAGTTGAGCCGGAGGTTTCCTTCGTCTCTGTCCCTGTGCCTGGCTCCCCGGACTTTTCGTTTGCTTTGCCTGAGGTTCAGGACTCCGGATCTGGATGTGTTCGCCTCCCGGTCCGATGCCCTGGTTCCCCTGTTCTGCTCCAGGTCTCCGGAGGTGGGCGCCTGGGGAGTGGATGCCTTGTCTCTCCGGTGGCCTCCTTGGCTTCTTTCTGCCTTTCCTCCCTTTCATCTGCTTCCTGCCTTCTTGCTGAAAGTTCAGCGGGAGGGGGCTCAGGTGGTGGCTGTTCTTCTGCACTGGCCGTGGAGGTCCTGGTTTCCTCTGCTGCTGGGCCTCGCGGTGGGCCCTCTTTGGCTTCTGCCCTGCTACCCGTCTCCTCTGAGGTCCCCATCCCCTCTTCTGGTTCCCCTCTCCTTGGCGGTCTGGAGGTTGGACGGTTGTCTCTTGGGGTCCATGGTCTGGCCGGCCGCATAATTTCTGTGATGCAGGCCTCTCGTAGGCCGTCTACGGGGTGGTGTTCCTCTTCTGGTTTGTCTCCTACCTCTTGCCCTGTGTCTTCTGTCCTTCAGTTTTTTCTGGATGGCTTTCAGAAACGCTTTGCTGTTTCTACCTTGAGGGGCCTGTGGGCTGCTATCCGGGCCTTCCGGGACCCGGATTCTTTTCTTTCTTCAGATCGCCTTTTGCTTTCTCGTCTGTTTCATGGTTTTTCTCTCTCTTCCCCTTCTGTTCGTTCTCTGGTACCACCTTGGGATTTGTCTTTGGTGTTGGGTGTTTTGCAGTCTTCCCCCTTTTGAGCCTTTGGAGACTGTGGACCTTACGTTTCTGTCCTGCAATGTGGCTTTTCTGGTGGCCGTCCCTTCTGCGAGGCGGTTGGGGGAGCTTACGGCCTTGCGTTGTTCCCCACCGTTTTTGCGTTTTTTGGATGATGCCGTGGTGCTCTCTTCGGATCCTGGTTTTGTCCCCAAAGTCCGCTCCCGTTTCCATTCCTCTCAGGAGCTGGTTCTTCCTTCTTTGTGTCCTTCTCCTTCTGAGCTGTTGCTTCCTTCTTTGGACCTGAGGCGTGCCCTGTCCATTTATGTGGCTCGTTCTGGGGAGTTTCGTTCTTCTGACTCTCTCTTTGTGTCTTTGGTTTGTCTGGTATGGGTATGGCTGCTTCCTGGCTCACCTTGGGTCGTTGGATCAAGGCTGTCATCACTCTTGCCTATCGTGGTGCTGGTTTGCCTTGTCTGGCGGGGTTTCAGGCGCGTTCCACTCGGGGCGTGTCTGCCTCCTGGGCTGCTTCACATGGTGTGTCTCTTGATGTGGTTTGTCGTGATGAGACCTGGGCCCCGGGTCCGTGTTTGTGAGGCTCTGCAGGTTGGATTGTGCCCTGTCTGACCAGGCCAATTTTGGTCTTGGGGTGTTGTGAGCTGTGGGGGTTCCCCCTCCGCTCTGAGTTATGTTTGTGTGTTATTCTTTTTCGCTTGCTGCACCCCTTTGTGTCTGGTCTGTGTTTTGCTGTGTTTGGGTTGCCAAAGGCCTGTTTGGGCGTTGCTTTGGTATACCTCATGAGTGATGACTGGGTCGAGGACGAGGGACGTAGAGGTAATGCTATGATTACGTACGGTAATCCCCATTACTCTTAGTCCTACTCGTCCTCGACCCAGTCATACTTCCCACCCTCCCTCCCTGTCCATGCCTTTGTTGCTTGGTGTGTCAGGATGTGCTTCTGGTGTTGGGTCTGATATAGCACCTGGCAGGAGGGGGGTGGAGCCTAAAAGCGTTTCCTGTTTTGTTTCCTGTCTGTGGAATACCTCATGAGGGATGACTGGGTCGAGGACGAGTAGGACTAAGAGTAATGGGGATTACGGTACGTAATCATAGCATTAGGGCACACACTATCCACCACCAGCCTTACTTATATGTCCGTGTATACCACGTGATGCTGTTCTAGCTTGCTTGTTTGTGAGCCCAGCCAGGGGCTCAGAAAGTAAGCTTTTATTCTGGGTTGGTATACATGTTCGGGGTTAGACATCAAATCACGCTCTTGTAATTGCAGCAAACATTATGCAAAGCATGGTACAGACGGGTGCCAGTTGTTATTTTGCACATCTTTACATCGAGTCATCATATAATGGTCATTACCTCAGCAGTACGTTCAAATCACGTGTTAGTACTTTGGGAGAACCTTTACTTCTCAGGCAAGTTAGTAAGTATTACTTTAACTTCCTCATTTTGGAGTTAAGGTCTTGTACCCTGTGGACCCCGGCCAACAGCTGACAAAGGGCATGTGGCAGGAAATGACCTCAGGGGGAGGAACGGGAAGTAGACACTTTCGTGAATATTGGGGCAGAAGAAGAAAGCTTGCTGTAATATGGAGGCACCAATTAAAGTACCTCACCTGCCTCTATCTGCATGGTCCCGGCGGTTTACTCCGGTGAGCCGGCTGTTATGCCGCACCCATGAAGTAATGGGTGCGCCTTGCAGGGCCCCGATAGAGGGGCGTTCTGAGTCTTTCTCCCACAGGAGCATGGCCAAATGGTATGCCCCGAGGTCGTGTGACCTCTGTTTAATAAACTGGCTACTGCAGATGTGACGTCACTTGGCGCGTCGCCGTGAGAGCCACAGACACTGCAACACTGGCTCTGTGTCTTTATTGCTGCCCCCACGCACATGCTCCTGTACCTGTAGCCCTGGGGGTGCCACACAACACCCCACCGACACAACAACTGGAAATGAGGGAGGGCTTTCCCCGCCTTCCCACTCTGTGGCAGCCGCGAGTATGTGTTCCGCACCCCGCGGTGCTTGTGCCACTGCCGAACTCGGCATGCCCGCGACATCGGCACAGCCTTGTGATGAGACTGAGGCAATGACGGGACAAGGGAACTGCACAGCCAGCCACGGTAAGAGCAACGCCGATGGTAGGTCCCGGTCAGCATCCATGCACCGCCCGCCATGCCGCCAAAGCCTACAGAGACGCACATGCGTGTCAGCATCTCCTGACTGCCAGCTAGCCCGTCTACGGCGCTCCAGAGACCCGCATGGCCAAGCGCACACCTCTTCCTGCACCATGAGGTGGCAGACAGCCCTTCCCACCTGGCCCTGGACGAAAGAGTGGCGTGTTGCTGGATCTTTGGACATTGGCACCAACCCTGATCAGTGCCCCGATGCGCAGCAAGCCAGGCAACCGTCATGTCCTCCATTCCCGCCATCGAGCCCTTCATATTTGAGGGACCCCTGTCCGCACAGGCACCCAAGTGGAAGGAATGGGTGGAGCGGCTGTTAATCTTCTTTGAGGCCACGAAAGTCCAAAAAGATCAGAAGAGGGCCCTGCTACTCCATCTGGGGGGGAAGGACATTCACAGGGTAACAAAGACACTCACGGAAGCCATGCCCAAGGCTCACCACACTCTTATCAATGCTCTCACTGGATACTTTAAGCTAATGGCCAATCAAGATTACAAGCGTTTTCTTTTTCACCAGGCACGTCAGCTACCCGAAGAGTCTCTGGACATATTCCATGCCAGGCTCAAGAATCTAGCATCCACGTGTGTATTCCGAGATGAGACAGAAGAGATCAGGGGACAGATCATCCAGGGGTATGCATCGGCGAAGCTCGGGGAAGAATTTTGGAGGAGTCAGGCATATCGCTAACAGACATACTGACACTGGAGCGCACCAAGGAGCAATCGAAGGCCAGACCAGCCCACATGGAGGCAGCATTGCAGTCCCCCGTCAAAGTGGAACCAGTGAACATGTTGACGACGAAGCCCCCGACCCAACCCAGCAAGAAGGAACCTGGGAGTGACCCACATTGGTGTCCACAAAACTGTGGCTACTGCAGGGGAGTGCCCCACAAAGCGGCTGACTGCCTGACGAAAGGCAAAAGATGTACTGATTGTGGCAAATTCAATCATTTCGAGAAGGCAAGCCGCTCGAAAAGATACAGAAAACTCAACCGACAGTTAACCTAGTTCCGGAAGGAAGCGGTGAATTGAGTGACATGGATGACGATAAAGGGGAGGAACGGATGGTACACATGGTCCACATGATCAGAGCGGCGACTCGGAAACTCTGACGGCTGCCCCAATGTAACATCCATGTGGGCCAGCATGATGTTACTGCCGTCGTGGACACCCGTGGCACGATCACCATCCTGTCGGCAGCCTTGTACAGGACTATTGAGCCGGCTCCCCCATTGACCTCCACAATGATCACGGTCTTTGCCTACGGCCAGGACAAGCCCCTGAAGATACAAGGTAAATTTAGGACGTCGGTGACCCATGGAACACGCTCCATCACCACCATGGTGTATGTGACCGAAGATGGACAGAGCATGCTGCTAGGTTGCCGAGCAGCGGAAGACCTAGGAATGGTGACTTTCACGTTTGGGATACACCAGGAATCGGTTCAGCACATTCTGGCGGAGTTCGCATCAGTGTTCAAACGAATTGGGAAATTCAAAGTCAAGGAAGTACATCTCCACATAGACTCCACGGTGCAACCCATGGCCCTACGTCATCGAAGAATAGCGTTTCACCTGCACCCCCGGTGGATGAAGAGCTGAGAAAGCTAGAAGAAGCTGGTATAATTGAAAGGGTGATTAGACCCGCACCATGGCTATCCCCAATCGTCGTCACCCAGAATCCCAAGCAACCCGGGGCAGTGAGAATATGCACATACATGAGACTGCCAAATGCTGCCATCAAAAGAGAGCGCAACATCACCCCCACCCTTGATGACTTGATTGGATAAATGGCTGGAGCGTGTTGGTTTTTGAAGCTTGACCTGAGATCCGGATACCATCAGCTAGTACTGGATCAGGCCTCCAGGAATATAATGACATTTTCCACTCATGCCGGTCTCAGAAGATACACTCACCTGAGCTTTGGGGTATCTAGCGCAGCTGAAGTCTTTCAAAACTTAATTCATGAACTGATCATGGATATCCCTGGAGTCATCAACGTCAGCGACGATATCATGATCCATGCCAAAACCATCACAGATCACAACTCTTGCCTCACTCAAGTGCTACAGAGAATCCGAGAGGCTGAACTTACACTGCACAGGGAAAAGTGTGAATTCCTCAGAACTAAACTCCAATTTTTCAGCTACCCATTCCCTGCTGAGGGGGTAAACCCGGACCCCGACAAAGTCTGCGACATCAAGAATACCCCGGCCCCCACCAAGGTCCGCAGCTTCCTTGGAATGGTGAATTATTGTGGCTGTTTTATTCAAGACCTCACAACCCTCACTCAACCACTGAGGGAGCTCACAAAGGACTCTATCCACTGGATGTGGGATGCAGAACAGGCTAAGGCATTCCAGGACAAAAAGGCTCTATCCGCTGCCACCACCCTGGCCTTCTTCGATCCGCGGAAGATGACGCTGGTCGCAGTCGACGCTGGCCCAAAAGGATTAGGAACCATGCTGATGCAACAACGACATGCTGACGATGACTGGGCCCCAGTAGCTTTCGCCAGCCTCTCTCTCACAGATACCGAGCAGCGGTACTCCCCAGATAGAAAAGGAGGCCATCACCATATACTGAGAGTGCCGCCACTTCCATCTCTACGTATATAGCAAGCCATTTGTGGTAGCAACCGACCACAAGCCCCTTCCGGCTCTATTCTCAGGAACATCGTCAAAACCACCTCCCTGCATAGAACAGTGGATGTTACAACTACAAAATTAAAATTGCCGGGTGGAGTACCAACCAGGATCTCAGAATCCGGCGAACTACCTATCTTGCCATCCGAGAGCGGCCAGGCTCAAGAAGAGGAATATGCCGCTGTATAACAGCGAGGTCCTGCCCACTTCCACTTCCACTTTGTATGGATGTGTTGAGAGAGGAGACGGACATGGTTGAGTGCTTGCAGTGACCAAAACAAGCCTTGGAGTATGGAAACCGGCACGTGCAAAAGAAGAGTGGAAAATACTCACCGCTGAAGCACGACGTATCATGGAAAGCTTGTATCACATTACGGGAGGAACTCACAGAAGATGCCACCAGATGCCTGCTGCGAGGACACCGGCTGGTAATCCCGTCATCTCTGACAGCTCGAGTAGTCCAACTGGCACACATTGGGCATCAGGGAATGGTAAAAAACGGAGTCAAGACTGTGGACCAAAGTATGGTTCCTTATGATGTTCCTTATGATGGACGAGCTTGTAGAGACAACAGTCCGTGCATGCCCGTGGTGCCAGGTGACTGGGGAGGTTCCACATCCCACTCCCATAATAACGGAGCCGAGGTCTAATCGCCCCATGACATGCATCAGCCTTGATTTTGGAAGTCTCCTGGATGGGAGACACATGTTTTGTCGCCATTGACGATCACTCCAAATATCCGGAGCCCAGAGAAGCCAAGCTGGTGATGCGGAGGGACAACTGAGTGGTCGTGGTAGCTCCCAGTATGCGTGACTACTTCACATAAAACTGTTCTAATTTCCTTAGGGGCGTTAGTGTCATTGACTCTTGATGTAGCGAACAGTTGGGAGGGAGTTTTTGAATTTTGTTTTGTTCTTTGTGGGGAGGAATGTTATGTTGCAGCCATGAAGTAATGGGTGCGCCCTGCAGGGCCTGTAAACCCCGGCGTCAATAGAGGGGTGTTCTGAGAGTTTCTCCCATGGGGGCATGGCCACATGGTGTGCCCCGAGGTCATGTGATCTCAGTTTAATAAACTGGCTACCACCGAAGTCACTTGGCGTGCAGACGTGAGAGCCACTGACACCGTAACACTGGCTCTGTGTCTTTATTGCTGCCCCGCGCACACGCTCCTGTATCTGTAGCCCCACTGACACAACTCCGGCCACTGAACATCTATACACTGCCTATCCTTACTATTTATATGCACTACCCATCTCTAAAACTCTGCATACCCTTTTTTTTTTTTTTTAAGATAATTTTTATTATTGCAAGATTCGACATATACCATAATAACACAGTTATACAATTTCCATAGGTCTGATTTAACATAGAATTAGCATTGATATATTTTTAAGAGTAAAAAGTAAAAATTAGAATAAAGAAATAGAGGAGAGGTATAGAAACAATTTAGTGCTTGAACAAAGAAATGCATTTAAGCAAAAGAATTGTTTAAATCATGAAAAAGCTTTAGCACACAGTCCCCACTTCTTGTAGTTCAAAGAAATGTTTCCAAATCCTTTCTTTTCTAGCAAGGGCTTTTGGGCCTCTATATTTAGCTAGTGTGAGTTCCATGATTCTGATTTCGCTAACCAAAGCGAGCCACTCAGCTACGTTTGGAGGTTCCTTAGAGATCCATGCCCTAGCTATAGTTAATCTTGCACATGCGAACAAAATCGTTATAAGTTCCCTATTGAGACAATTAATCTCTTGAATGTCTAGTAAGACCAAATGTGCAGTAAGTTCCGGTATCGTTATCTGATTAATTTTTAGATGATCAGTTATTCCATTCCAATAAGTAGAAAGTGCAGGACAGGAAAATAGCATGTGTTCAATTCCAGCAGCATATGTATTACATTTTGCACATTTAGATTTATCTGATAGCGAATTCCCTTGCGTCCATAAGGATATTCTTTGTGGTGTGTAGTACAACTCAGTAATTGTCCTATATAATTGCATTCTGAGGTTAGAGGAGTGTACTATATCGCTTAGGTGTGTTAAGGCATTTCCATTCTGTGTTGAGTTTATATCTAGATTTAGTCTACGAGACCATTTAGCTTCAATTTTGGTAGTATTTTCACATTTGTCTTTAATTAGCAATTGTATCCCAGTTTTATTAGTGATTTGGTTTTATCAGAATAGATACACTTGCGAATATCTGACTGTATAACTTCCGTTATTCTCATTTTGTTATGAAAAAAGTCTCTCAGTTGTCGATATTTAAAGTGCATATCATTCGTGAGACCGTTTGTTACTTTCAAGTTTTCAAAGTCTATCAAACCATTAGTTCCATATAGATCTCCTAGTGTGTTTATTTCGTGTCTAATCCAGCGATTCCCTGTCCCATCCGAAAAGATACCCGGGAGACCTGGGTTGTTCCATAATCTAAGTTCAGCATTATAAAATGAACTTTTACTAATATGCAAGATTTTGTCCCAAATTTTTATAGCGTGTTTTGCGGTCTTAAATTTGACCCGCTTGAAGTAGTTTGGATCATGAGCGCGAAGTAGGAATTGATTGGAATCAGCGCCTAACATATATTGGTGAAAAAATAGAGATGGCTCATTTTTTAATAAGCTCCTTATTCGAAAAAAAAAAGTAGCTAAGAAATACAAATTAAAGTCCGGAAAAGCAAGTCCCCCTTTAGAAATTGGTAATGCCAAGAATTTTATAGCCCTTCGTGCTTTTTTGTACCCCCATATAAAGCTACTACATATACCGTCTAGCCTTTTGAAAAAGAGTTTATTCGGTTGCAGCGGTATAGCTCTAAACAAATAAAGTAGTTTAGGTAATATTTTCATCTTTATCAGATTGAGTCGACCTAATAGACTGAGAGGGATTTTGTGCCATTTTTTGAGACTTATGATAGTTTCTTTTAAGAATGTCTCATAGTTCATTTCCAAAATGTTTCCCACTTTGGCAGTTAGTTTAATACCTAAATAAACAGCCTCTTTACAAGTATCAAAGATATGTGTGTAAAAAAGGGTTCCAAAGACAACCAGTAACCAAAGACCCTTTTTATGTTGCCCGGCGGTATCGCCTCTATGACCCACCAATGTTAATCAATGAAGAAGCAGGCGCTGGAGACTGGAAGGCAGGAAACGAGGATTTTATTCTCTCCGGAGGAGAACACATCAATTCAGACAGCAAGTATCGTCACGAGGTGCTCTAGCCACATCTCTGAGGCCTGGCCTCTTATACTAGGGTTTATGACCTTTATTGCACATAACACATTCTCGCAACACATTGATAGTTGAAAGAACATCCTCGGAATCTCCCCTTCAGGCCCGTTCCCACATACATTTACAGTTGGATTCCCCACCCCGGTCACAACAGGTGGTGGTTGTCGCGCAGCAGGGCATTCCGCCGATTCACGGAATGCGTGGAGTTGATCGGATCTCATAGGGTGGGGGCTTTGATCGGTTCGTGGGTCTTTTGATGGGGAGGGGAAGCTTCCTACTGTACGGGGTAATAAACAGTATCCGCAGGGCCAGGTGTCGGCCTGGGAACAAGGAAGACAAACGGGGACACAGGAAAAAGGGGGTTTGCATCAAAAGGGTCTGAGGCCATGAAAGGAATGAGGGGAGGTGTCGCGCTGGGAACAGGATGGGATTCAGTGGTGAAGCTGCGCTGAAGAGGGGTTTATGACCCAAGGCATGAGAGAGCGGGGGATGTCAGTGCGCGGGGGATGCTTGCAAGGTTAAGAGAGAGAGAGAGACGCGCTGGCTATCAGCGAGGGGCAGGGAGGCCATGGTGTTCAAAAATGGCTGCCGCTTACGCGCACGAATGGGCTTGAAAAGGGGGCAAGATGACGCCGATAATGTTCACCAAGTTTGTGTTAATTTTCCACAGTCCCCCCTTTAACATTTCCAAGACATCTTGCTGGCCTATTTCCTATCTATACCTATATGCAGCGATCATAAGTAAGGAAGTGTGGACTTAGGCAAAAGAACTGTACATAAACATCACATTATAAACATCATATTGAAAAATCTCATCATCTAGTAGTCGGGTTCATCGTTAAGTTGGTTGCAGAAAAAGTCATCGAAATGCAATATCAGACTAGAATTATGTAGCGAGGGCGTTGGGTACAGATCATAGGTACTTATAGTCATTCGAAATAGGAGCTGGTAAGTTATTATATAAGTAAGTCCTTTTTTTTGCATTCGGCGGGTGCATTGTTAGTCCAATGGTGATTGGGAGAGAAAGGAGATATAGAGAAAATATCAGAGTTCTCGTTGTCTTTTGTCGTCTTCTGTTGGCACTGTTAAGCACCTGGATTACAATTCGGTCTGTCAATAGGAATGTTCATGTGGATTGAGTCGTTGGAGGTCTGCGGGCAGGGGTACATTTTGTCTTGTTTCGCCAGACCTCATAGGAGCAATGTGTTATGGTTTTGGAGCAGGTGCATCTTCTTTTGTAACGCAGAGCATAGGTTTGCAATAAAAAATGCGATTGTTCCTGAATTGTGGGATCTGTTTGTTTCTTGAGTCTCTGTGGTGGGCATTTCCTGTTGCTTCCATCATCTTTGAAGCGTTCAGCAGCGGGTAGAACCACATACTTCATTCATCTTTTCTTTAGAGGCGACCCTTGGTGGAGTTCTAGGTCACCGTTCTAAGATTAACATAGTTCGTGGTCTACTTAGTCGGAGCTCCCTCCCTTCTGACGCAGGGAGTACTCTTCTCTGGGTAGCTCAGTAGGATTTGGAGGAACTTGGGAGTTCGGGTGGAAAGGTGCGGGTGTGAACAGTCCTTATGGTAGGTCGGAGGAGGAGGGGATGGAGCAAGGCCAAGTCGGGAACAGATCAGGGGGACGGAGAGTTTGCGACAGGCGGGTCCGTAACCATGTTCAGAGGGCGGGGACTTTTTGGCACACGTTGATCATAGAGCAGGGGCTTCAGGTCAGCCCTTTCCTTAGCTTTGTCTGAGACAGTGCCCCGTCCTGCGTCTCCTTACTGCTGTGGTCTCGCCTCGGCCTCCGTCGCTGATGTTCCACAATCCGCAGTCAGGCCGCGTGCTCCCACATCCGGTCTCTTTCTCCTCCGACAGTGATACCCTTAAATGAGTTTTGAAAAAACAGTCTTTAGAGATATTGCAGAAGAAGGTAATTACATAAATCTATTTCTCTCCCAACACCAAGCAACTGGGGTAAGCACTCGCTACATTGGAGATTCTTGCGGCTAACGTATAAACAATTGATGATGGGTTTGCTGGATTCCTTACAACTTCCTTTTGCTGGCTAATTCTTTGGCGCTTTGATGGTTATTACGTTCATTTGTAATAGGTACGAGGTCTGGTACTCATTTATTGCATACGTCTATTATAGTAGATGTCAGTTCTTCTGGTAGAGACCCATTTCCCTAGTACGAGTCTTGCAAGGCTAGGCTGGTCTTCAGGGCCTTGTATTTTAAAAAAAGTGCAACGTGCTATTCACCATAGTCTGATAGGCATCCTTCTGAGGGGTGAACATAGGCTAAACAAGTCTGCATTACATAAAAACATCTTATTTACAACAAGGCTTACTGCAACAAGTTCTTTCGATTTTCGATCTAAATTTCAACTTTGCACACATCTTTCTAACTTTCTATATAAATCCTCGCAACCTGGTTACTATAAAAACTCGGGGGGTGGTTTGCAGTAATTATTGAACTTATCCTCGGGGAAGGAGGGATCTTATGGAAAACAATTAGGGACACAGTGAATTAGAGCAGGGGGCGTTTTTCAGGCTCTCGTTCAGGGCAGCTGACACCAAACTGGGGGCATTTTGGGAAGACGGAGGTGTCTCGATCATTTCTTACTGTTCGGGGTGTAGAGCAGAGGTCTTCAAACTTTTTGATGCTGAGACCCCCTTTCAAAAGATTTTAGGCGTAAGGACCCAACCTGAAACAAATTTCTGGAAACTGGTACTCCTCATCCTCGACAACCATAAACGTCCCCAATTCCCACGGCAAAACATTTTTATGGTGGTGAAACAATATTAAACTGTACGGGCCGCCATGCGCATAAATGTATCCTGCACGGGTGCTGTACTTAATGTAGTAGTAGCACAGTTCCCAGTTAATTCAATATGCAGGTATACCACGCTTGATGATGTAGTCGGCGCCCACTTTCATCATTATTTATTTATTTAAATCATGCAACCTGGCCCACTTAGTGCCTCATGTTTTTTGTAATTTTCTCATTTAAACATAGCACCTGCTTAATTAAATACATATAGGCTCGGCACTTCCTGTTTTAACACGGAGCCCGTGGCATGCAGCCCAGCTTCGGAGCTGCAGCTAGTTGCCCAGAGAGCAGGGTGAAAGTGAAATGCTCTGCCTCAGGATGCTGGAGGATGTCCCGAGGATCAACGGACATGAGGCACGTTTTCTGCAGGTAAAGTTCCACTGGTTGACAAAAATGAGAGTTGGACTCAGTACTTAAGTAAGCAGTAAGCAAACTTAGCACTCTTCTACAGCAACACATGTTAAAGAACAGTGCATGCTGGTTCCCATCAAGTCACTGTGCGGAAACAGCTTCTTTAATATGATGCATTGTTATCTTTACTCATTAACTGTAGTGATTTGGCAATAGCAGCTGCATTGCATCCTGGTAGTTAATTTTCCCAATGCTTGCACGCACGTACTGCAATGCATCAAAATCGTATTTTGACATTTTAAAGATATGGGCTTTTCATGAGAATATGTGAAATACATAGCTAAAACTAGCAATGGGATAATTACAGGCCCAACGGAACTGCCCATTAATAGCACATGCCTGTATTGCAGTCTCTGTTGGTATTTCGCTGGAAGTAGCTCAAGTGGCTGTTAGTATTTCTGAGATGGCCACTGCACCTTGTGAGAGATCAGCCTACTCCTGCCCCTGACAAAAGGAATGTTTAGTGAAGTAGAGAGAAGAGAAAGTGTCTGTTGAGGCCCCATTGGACATCAGCTTGGTGAGTAGGAGTCTCTCCCATGGGCTGCATCCATACTAACACCTCATTGCAGCCTCAGACTGTCGGAGGTACTGGGCTGTTAGCAGTTGAGCCAGACTAGCTTAGTGTGCATGTTTAGGGTCAGTCCTCTCTAAACTCCGAATTCCTGGTGATGTCTAAACAACTGCACTATGGGAACAAAGACAAGCAAAGCGATTCCCTACACACAGAAATACTATATTTTGCTTGCTACCGTTACAACTTTGGAGCAGTTGAGGACTTGTGACAGGATCACACAGAAATGTGAGTACGGTTAAATGCCAACTGCTAAGCAGAATGAGAAAAAAAGCTCATAATGTGCTATTGCGGGCACTTTTTCCTTACATAATTACTCCAAAATATAAATAAAAATATAATTTATAATACCTATAGCTTTTATTTTTATAAGTGTGCGACATATTGTATTGTAAATGCTTGTTCTTGCTACTTACTGAAATTCAACACCTCCTTCCCGATAGTAGGTGCTATGTAAATATATTTGCAAATAGAAGCACACACTTCACAGCTCGTCACTAAGCTTCCAGGGAGGGATTCAATCAATGAAAGTCCGTACCAAGCATTCTTTACATCTACAAATTGCCCGTTACACTTTCAAATTAACCCGTAGCGCGCACATTTCCAGTCCTTTCAGGCAAGCAGGCAAACCTTGCTTAGCTGTCTGATCAGCTCCGGTTTCACAGCACATGAGAACACTTCCTGAATTGCAATGAAGCTCGAAGTATTTTAATTTCAAAATGAACAGCCCAGGGACGGTTTACTTTTCCAAGAGGCCAGAGAAGTGAGCCCAGGGAATGCGCGACCCCCTTCCCGGGACTCCACGACCCCCCTGGGGGTCGCGCCCCACAGATTGAAGACCTCTGGTGTAGAGGCAATTTGGAATGGGGATGGTCGCATTACCACAGACATATTTTATCATAGAAGCCACTGACAAATGGTTCCCTGGCTGTGGGTCAAATTTAGGGAACCTCAGTCGTCTTACCTGTCCCTTTCCTTTTGGCCAATTTAAATTTCATCCATATTTAGCAGAAAAAGAGAGGTAGTAACGTGGTACCGATACAATTTTATTTTGGACAAATTTGTGCAAATACTTATGGTATTTGGGGCCAATCAGGAGGTGCACCAGGTTCGTCAATTAGGTGCCAGTCGCTAGGAAGAGGGAAAGTGTGGAGGGGTGAAAGAGTGAGAGAGAGAGAGAGAGAAAGAGAGAGAGAGAGAGAGAGAGAGAGAGAGAGAGAGAGACAATAGGCCAAACGGTACACATGGGACATGGAGAATGACTGTGTATTGTTTGGGCTATTCAGTGCGTTACCCAACGTTAGACGTTTCAGGTCTGTGTTAGGATGTAGAAAGCATGCAGTTTTGGGACAGAAGAGCATTAGATCTGGTACAAAAAAGGTCGTGCATTGGGTAGGGCGTCCTTTTTGTGTCGTCTTGCAGCGGTAGTCCGTTTTCATGCATCGGGCGTGACGTGGTTCCAGATCCCTTACGATACTCTAATCGGGGTTCTAATGTAACCTGCAGAGGGAAAAAGGAGGGAAAGGGGAAGGTGGGGGGACAACATTCGAACACACCAAATGTACGGGCACGAAAGTCCTTTACTTACCGCATACTCGTAGGGGGGGGCGGGCAATGTGATGGGTGGTTCATGGGGAGGTTCGAGGATGGCATTAAGGATCGTGTGTAGAGAAACGCTTAAAAAGGAATCAGAGGTGCCTAGCGTGAGGTACCCGGTTTTGTAGATGTATCCGGCCTTCGGGATCCTTAAATCATTCCCAAAGCTGTGAGGTTCTAAGGCATATCAGTTCTTCGTTTAGCCCGGTACCTTAGTACCTTCGACCACCATCTCTTAATAACATTTTATCAATCACCCCGCTTTACTTTACCCATTCTCAGAGGTCGAGGTCCTTCTTCATATGTCAGTCCCTGAGCTTAGTCGCATATTTTGGAGGCAACGTATCATACCTGGGATCCGATCATCAATCCGGGGCCGGACAATCATTTCTCGGATAACCTTAAAAAAAGAGCAGAACGGTTGCGCACAGAAAAACCCTCCCACCGATACCCACATTTACAAAAGTATGCGATGCCTATTCATAGTTTTTAAGACCTTTATTTGTATAATCATTCAGTACGTAAAATGTGAGAGCACAATCATAATTTGGCCTGATATGTCGTCGATGGAGGCACATACAGTAGGGGTTATTTTATAACACAAGAACATGTAAAAAGGCCTAATTTATTATTTGCAAGTAACTAAAAATATTTCATTGCATGACGAGGGAATCAGGGGCAATTTAGTTCATAAATGGAAACACAGTCAAGCTCATAGGAATCGTATTTCCTAGATGTAAACCGTGGGTGTGCATCATAAGCGACGTTATGTACCAGTTACAATAAATATCAAAAAAATAAATTGTTCATTGAAATCAACATTTTTACGGAACCCCTCTCAAACGTTCGCCAAGTGAACCCTCCTCCCTTTCCCCTCGAGTGCACAATGGTTCGTATATATCTTAGTACATCAAGTTTCATTAGTTAAGGAACACCACGAGGCGTCCGTTAGTTTCCATTGATACCGGCGCCATTTTGGGCGAGGCCGGTTTAGTCCGGAAGTAGCACCAGAGGAAAAAAATATCCTCGACGATTGGCGGTTGGACCAGGGTCCCTTTCGGCAGTTCAAAAGAAAACTGTGCTAACAGAGGGGCTGGTGGTGTGGACCGTCAATCAAGAGAGGGAGGGGGTAGAGTCTTTCTTACCGGGTCACGTTGATGCTCAGCCGGAACTTACTCGAGTTCGTTAGCCCATAATGTTCCTGGGTGGTTCAGACGGAAGCTGATGCAGACACGAGAGCACCGCCATCTTGTTGCTGTGCCGTGGTTATTTCATTAGTGATCAATGCAGCTGTTCCCCTCCAGAAGCCTGAAGGGGCTGAGGGCTCTTGGGACTTTGGTAGAATCTTCAAAGTCGAGGGGATGTTTGTCGATGGTGGGGGCTTGCGCCCAGGTGGGCAAGTGCCCGAGTTGCAATTTCGGACAAAGTTACTCCAGCGGCCTAGACCCGCCTTTCGAGGGCCCAGACGCCATTTTGAGACCCTGTGGCAGCCACCTTTGTCGTATCCATCGGGAGTGGAAGAAACTTCTTGTGATGGCGAAGGACAGAGCATCATGCTGCTGGAGCAGGACATTTTGGTTCGGGGCGCCAGGGTGCAGCAATGGAGCCTTCGTCTGGGGAGGTGAGAGAGGCTCGTCCGTGCCGCCTTCCTCTCCCGGCGCATCCTACGCCGCCCCTTTGAATCAGGGGCGCACATGATGACCACCCTACACCCCTGATTCCGACTCTTGGGGGACCACTGTACATCCGGTGCTCCGCAATATGCCCGTCGGACATTGTGTGTCCTGTGCTATGGAAGTATACCAGTTGGGTCTTGTATGTCCCGTGCTAAGGAAATATACCAGTCGGGCATTATGTGTCCTGTGCAGCGCAGGTATATGGCCATCGCCCGGCTGGAGGACATCGGCGCCGGACCAGGGCAGGGAAGCCTCCTACCTGTGGAGGTGGAAGGGGCTCGTCCGCGTCGCCTCTTCCTCCCTGCCCACCCTGCATCCGTTCGCTGGAGGAATTCGTGATGGCCGGACCAGGAGATACGAGGGAGGGGGTCATTTGCAGCCGCCCCCTCCCTACTCGCGGCCCGGGGGACGCCATCCCTGGAAGGGTAGTATGGGAAGACCATTTCATTGCCTGCTTGGTGGAGCCTCCAGGACCTTCTCGCCAGCGATCTCCTTTTTGGCCCATGGTTGCTGGTAGGCCCCGCCCCACACGTGCTATGTGTTTCGGATGGGCGGGACCATCGAACTGTTACATTTCGAGGACTTCCGGAGTGAGCATAACATGTTTTGTATTTTCCCTATTAGTCAAGTTAGCTTTTTAGAGAGTTCTACTAGTTATTCTATTTACTGTTGGTTGTGTGTTTTTCTTTTCCGTAATTAAATCCTAAGTTATATAATAGACGCTTGGCTTCCTTGAGTCCTTTCTCTAACGGGGGGTTGTTTACACTGGCCTGCAGTTGTGTTTGTTTTTCAGAGTGGGGGGGGGGCAACAGAGAGCAATCAGTCCCAGAACTCTAACATGTCGTTAAAATTGGTCTGACGAAACCTGTGCCATCGAGCATAATCAAACGGGGTGGTTCTATCTGTCCTGTCCGCACTAGTCTGATTGGTTTTTATTTCGCGCCTTTTCCCTTTCTGTCGGTCTGTCCTTTCTGTCGACCCTCCGTTCTTACCTATGCTCTGCAAAGTCGGGCATTGGGCTTTCCAGTGCCCGAGGCATTTACAGAAAGCACATTGGTTCTGTTTTAAATCTATTCGTCCTGTGCGCAGTGTCGGGGGATTACCTTCGGGTCGTTGTGTTCCGGGGTTGACTTGTCGGCACACCCCTTTACACCGTTCTCTTTTCATATCTACTCCTCGGGACTGTGCCATCGTTGGCCCTTCCCTTTGTCGTGTGGCTTCTTTGCGCCACATACCGAGACTATCGAGCATAATAGGTGTTGTTTCATTCCTACGAAGGGCTATTTCTACCGTTTCTATTTTGTCAAGATCAAAGGATCCTCTCAGTGGCCACTGACTTTCTCGATCCTTTTTCGTATATTTATGCCACAGCTCACTATAGGCTATAGCGATCAATCCATGCTTCATGAACATGTCCTTATTAGGGGTGCCTTTCCCCTGAGCCGGATGGTTCATCTCTAATAAGCGGTCCGGGTTAAACAGGCTATTAACCAGTGGGGAGAAGACAGGCATGACGGATCACAATGGGATAATAGTCAGCACTACCTATCTTATCACTGCGTGCAAAGACTAGACAGAATATTTCTATTCTACGTTGTTTGTACGTAGTGAATACCTCATGAATCAATTTTGATCAATCAATGTTAGGTCAAAAATAAAAAATCAATATGGTCAATGGGGAGAATAAGTAGGCTCGCAAAGGTTCGCGTCACCTACTCTTTCACTATCTGTAAAGAGGGGACCTATTTTTCCCTGTTTGCAGACAGAGAATCTCCAGAAAACAATCTATAACAGTTAATCAATGGGGGGAAGGGGCAATTGTTCAGTGGGGGAGAAAGATAGGTCCGACGGGTGCGTACCTATCCTTCGCTGTTTATAAAGGGAGAGCCTGTTGTTTCTCCGTTTGTAGACAGTGAATCTCCAATAAATTAACAAAAAGTAATACTAGTATTTTCTCAACAATTATCAATCACTTTCAATTATCTATCACTTTCGTAATTCGTCGTGTTTACACGACCTTACCCGGACCGCATGGACAGTTTCTTGTCTTCCGAATCCAGCGCCCGATCGTCCTCCTCTCTTCGTACTTCTCGTGGCACTCCTGATGGTTCCCAGTCAGGACCGCAGATCACTCGAGAGAGGTCTGTTCGGAACCAGTGAAGTTCGGGTGATCGGCTGTCAGACGAGGGTCTATCGGACAGGGTACCTTCCGATCGTTGCAGTCGTTCACTCTGTCGTCAGGACCTCTCCCACTGGATCCACGAGTCGCTGATGGGCCCCACGTTTGGGACGCCAATTGTAAAAAAGGGTTCCAAAGACAACCAGTAACCAAAGACCCTTTTTATGTTGCCCGGCGGTATCGCCTCTATGACCCACCAATGTTAATCAATGAAGAAGCAGGCGCTGGAGACTGGAAGGCAGGAAACGAGGATTTTATTCTCTCCGGAGGAGAACACATCAATTCAGACAGCAAGTCTAGCCACATCTCTGAGGCCTGGCCTCTTATACTAGGGTTTATGACCTTTATTGCACATAACACATTCTCGCAACACATTGATAGTTGAAAGAACATCCTCGGAATCTCCCCTTCAGGCCCGTTCCCACATACATTTACAGTTGGATTCCCCACCCCGGTCACAACAGGTGGTGGTTGTCGCGCAGCAGGGCATTCCGCCGATTCACGGAATGCGTGGAGTTGATCGGATCTCATAGGGTGGGGGCTTTGATCGGTTCGTGGGTCTTTTGATGGGGAGGGGAAGCTTCCTACTGTACGGGGTAATAAACAGTATCCGCAGGGCCAGGTGTCGGCCTGGGAACAAGGAAGACAAACGGGGACACAGGAAAAAGGGGGTTTGCATCAAAAGGGTCTGAGGCCATGAAAGGAATGAGGGGAGGTGTCGCGCTGGGAACAGGATGGGATTCAGTGGTGAAGCTGCGCTGAAGAGGGGTTTATGACCCAAGGCATGAGAGAGCGGGGGATGTCAGTGCGCGGGGGATGCTTGCAAGGTTAAGAGAGAGAGAGAGACGCGCTGGCTATCAGCGAGGGGCAGGGAGGCCATGGTGTTCAAAAATGGCTGCCGCTTACGCGCACGAATGGGCTTGAAAAGGGGGCAAGATGACGCCGATAATGTTCACCAAGTTTGTGTTAATTTTCCACATGTGTATCCGGGGTATAGTTGACTATAATTTGAGTTTTGCTCACACTCAATTTGTACCCGGAAATTCTACCATAATTTTGCGCTTCATTAATAATTTCTGGCATAGCTTTATTAATGTCTGTTGTGTAAATTGCTATGTCGTCAGCAAAAGCAGTTAGTTTAAGAACTATGCCCCCATGATTAACTGGGATAATATTGATTTGATCATTAAGTGCATTTAAAAAGGGTTCTAAAGAAAGAGCAAAAAGTAATGGGGAAAGGGGGCAACCTTGTCTTGTGCCTCTTGCTATCTTGAAGTTGACTGAATCTTTACCTCCGTAACTTATCATAGCCAGTGGTTCATCGTAAAGTGACCTTACCCAATCTAAATAGGACCCAGATATTCCCATTTTATTTAATACTGCCCACAGATATTCCCACCCCACTCGGTCAAATGCTTTTTCCGCATCTAACATAATCATACCGAGTGGGGTGTGGGTAGCTTCTGCTACGTCAAAAGCTGTAATTGATGTGTTTACATGCGTAGTGGTATCTCTGCCCATTACAAAACCATGTTGTTGAAGGTTAACAATATCTGGCATGATAGGAGCTAAGCGATTGGCGAGGATTTTAGCAAAGATTTTTACGTCAGAATTAAGTAAAGAGATCGGCCGGTATGATCCACATTCTTTTTCAGGTTTTCCCTTTTTCAAAAAAAAGATTATTTTAGCGATTTTCCATGATGGTGGTGCTTGCTTGGAAACAATAATTGAGTTTATCACCTTTTCTAATAACGGCAGCAGTTCTTGTGCGCAAAGTTTGTAAAGTTCCACGGGTAAACTATCTTCTCCAACCGCCTTCCCTAAGGGTAAATTATCAATTGCTCGTTTTATTTCATCAAGTGTTATTTTTGAGTTTAGTTGTTGGAGTACTTCAGTATTTAACGCCCGAGGTGGAGTTAAATATTTGTCAAGATATTGTATGATAGCTGTTTTGGGTGGTATAGCCTCTGGTGTATAGAGTTGTTGGTAGAATTTAACAAATTGATTCAGTATTTGATCCGCTCGTTCATAAGTGATTGAGTCTGATCCTATTATTTCTTTGATTTTGGTTTTGGCTTTTCTATCCGCAGTTTTAAAAGCTAAAATGTTCCCAATACGGACGCCGCCTTCGTACTGATCAAGTTTGTACTTTTGTAATTTTGAGATATATCTTTCTCTCAGAGTTTTTTTTAGTCCTGCTTGTAATTCCGCCAACTTTAGTCTAATCTTCTCTATATTGTTTTTTGAGTGCCGTGGGCCTCTGATCAAACTTTAGACAACTGCGAGATTGAAATTTGCCCTAAAGTTACTTCTGATCACAATCCCTTGTTAATTGAAGTTACAATTAAAGATCAAAATAAAAAAGAACCACGAAAATTCACTTTCCTCTGTGTACGCCCTAATGCTCGCCTTTCTGATTACGTATTGCTACGCACATGTGTCCTTATCTCGTTTTCTCTCAGCTGTTACGCCTTCTGTATTGATCACCATTCTGTGCATTAACTATAAAAGTTCTGTTCTGTCAATAAAGTATGCTCTATCCCTTCCTGATCCTTTATGGTGAAAGGAACATGATATCCTGGTTCGAACCATTCCATTTTATGGAATAAAACCCATTTTGAAACTCAGTTGCCACGGACTTTGTGTCTCTTTATTTCCGATTGAGTTATTATTATTGAACTTTACCGCATAGAAATTCTGACGGTAAATTACTATTTACCACATAATTTTGGTGCCCGAACAGGTACCCCTCCCCCACCCCACGCACCGGTAGGTGCGTTGCAGGCTTTGCCCCCTGCCCCAGCCAAGACAGACAATTACGCGTACCCGCAGGATTTCCTGTATCTCCCTCAGGCCTACGGAGGTGACGGAGACTGCGATCAGCACCCAGACGAGGCGGTGAGGAGTGCGGAGGATCCCGACCAGAGCCCAGCCAAAGAGAACAAGGTCCGAGGTATCTAGAGGCCCACCAGTTCCGAAGTATCTACGTCACGAGTCGAGTCGAGTCCAGTCCGGTCCAGTCCAGTCGAGTTTCCGAGGCCTTCCGTTCCGTGCTTCCCGGTGAGTACCGTTGCTGGGGACGCATCTAGACGGGTGCATTACTATGTATCCGGTAAAGACAGGTTTGGGTACACAGACCCGGTCTGCACTGTTTTAGCGGTGTATCTGTACTGTTTAGCAGTATATCAAGAAATTCAGACATTCAAGGGTTCGATTTTTTGTTCTCGTTTTAGGGTTCAAGGGTAGTCAATGTGTGTTCACAATGTTTTATGTGATTAATGCCGTGGTATGAGTGACTGTTTGATATACATTACTGTGTTTCTGTGTTAGAAGTGTGTTCAGGTTCAAGTAAGTATCAAGTACCGAATATCAAGATGCCGTTGTTCAGTAAATTAAGACAGATAGGAACTAGGAAAGGGATACTAGAGGAAGCGATTCCTGTCCCACCTAGGGACACTCCCGGAAGTTTTATGTACCACAAACATGGTTTCGAGGCCATATTGTACCTAGATTTATGGGCCGATTATACTAAGCATCTGGAAGAGAAATATAGATGGCCCGTTACAGGGACATGGAATGCAGATTGCATCATGAGAGTAGAAGAAGCGCTATGGAAAAAGAAAGCCAGACAATCTCAGAAAGATGCCATAGAATTGTGGCGTAAAGAATCGCATAAACGAACAGAAAAAGAATTCAGAAAAGCAGAGAAACATAGGAAGGATTCAGAAAAAGCCCGAGAAAATGAATTAGTTGAGGAAGGTATACGAGTCAAAGCAGAGCAAGTAGGCAGACAGCGAAATACTCTTGCGAATGGTATGTATCCTCTTTTGGCCGAGGGTTTACCTAAGGCCACCCCGGAAGTACCGAAAGATCTGCCCCCTCCATTGGTTCCGACTAAAGTACGCCACAAGACCGCAAAGGACATATTCCTTTCGTCCTATTTGGACGACGTAGCTCCCGCATATACAAATCCACGTGTCCAGGCGCCACCTGCTGATGGCACCCCGCCCCGAAATAACCAACCACTTCCGCAACAACAAACTCCTCCTCCCGTTCCACATCCTGCGCCTGTTCCCCCAGCCCCAGTTCTTCCTGCACCTATTATTCCTGGCATTAATCCACTAAATCCTTTCGGACCTGGCACTTCAGGAGGTGCGACAGGAGGTTTTCAAACGCCGCCACAAAGACATCGACTGACTTATAGGGATTTAGCAAGACAACGTACACCTCAGACAGCGAATTATGATATACTTAAAGAGCCTCTCACAGACTGTAGATATGATCCAGTACCCGGTAAAGACGACAGAATGATGCTAGCATCAGTACGCCTACGACGAGTTGCAAACTACTTAATGATACTACCAGGAATGATTGATCATCTAGACAGAATATACCATTTTGTCCAAACGGGGGAAGGTCCTGAAAGTATTGGCCAGGCCATGGCATACCAGAAAGTTGACACTCAAAGTATGATATTACGCTTCTTCATAAATTGCTTGATAAGAGACCAAGATAGGCCTGGTGTAGACAAAGAAGAAATGAACGCGCTTAACAAATGGGGTCAGAATATAGCAGACGGAAAGCATGATAAACAGAGTTGTATAGAAAACATGTACAAAAGGATCCGAAAAGCAGTAATTAAAATACACGAAAGAAGACAGCCTGAAATAGGAATAGATTCAGACAAGAATGAATCCTCGGGGGAAGAGGAGCAACCCGAGACAACAGCACAAACATTGCAATTACCAGCTAAAGAAATGATAGCTTATGTAGGTAAGGGAAGACCCTTTAATAATATAATGCGTCCGGTACGTCCAGAAAGTAAGAGAGTTTTTCAAGCAGCCATGTCAAACCCAAGGACTCCTGAACATTTGTTTCAGGCTACCGATAAAATACTTCAAGATCAAATGGGGTACCATGTACTCAATTCCATGGATGAACAAGAACTAGCTCGGTCCGCTGTACAATGGGCTGACAATTCTAGTACATATAATGATGATGCAGTAGCTCAGACGTTTTTGAGCCTTTCCCCTGATGAACAGAAATTAGCTAGTGTATACATGATTCAACATCTCATCACGTTGTTTAAAAGCCAACATTCTGATCCAGGTCCCTTACCGGACATATTGGTAGAACTGCTCTCTAATAGATGGAGAGGTCTAGGTACCGATTTAATTAAAGAAATACTAGAACATAGACTCAAGTATAATACTTTTCTGAAACCACAGTTTATGCCAGCTCCCCCACCCCAAGAAAGAAAAATGTATTACTTCGACAGACAGAATCCCTTACGAGAAGTACATCCAGTAAGAAAAGAAGATGACACACTAGAACGTGTATATGTATATACACCCCTCACTAAAATAGAATTGCTAGAAATGAAGAAATTAGTACCCTGTCACGATAAAGACCCTGCCGGTTTTCACCGAGAAATTAAAGATATGCTACTCATGGGTGACTACACGTACTCAGATATTATGAAAATGTTAAAAGTATTGTTGCCAGCCGGCATTTACGAGAAACTCAAAGAGAAAGAATGGGAGGTGGGAGATAAAAAGATTAATTGGACCGAAATAGAAGACGAGGAAAATGGTCGTACTCCAGGGTTAGGTCTTGGGGAAAAAGCTAAAGCATTACCAGGATTAATTGTACAGGTTCTGCCAAGATTATTGACAACGAAAAAGGAAGACTGGGATGCAATCTCAGCCTGTAAACAGAAACACGATGAAGACACTAGTGATTATTATTCCAGATTCGAGAAATGTTTTATTATTAATAGCGGCCTGAAACCAAGTAGCGAGTCATACCCGCACCTCTTTGTAACCAAATTAGTCGAGAATTCCCTGCCCCAGGTTAAGAACCGTGTATATAAAGTCGAGAGTACATGGCAAGCAAACTCGCCATCCCAAATGTTGCAAATGTTACAGTACCACCAGAATAGAATTAGAGAAGAACAAGATCACGAACAAAGGCGTATGAAAGATACGAAAATGAAAATGTTAGTTGCTCAGTCAGTCCCAGCTGACGGTCAGAAAAGGGGTATGACACAGTCTAATAATTCGACGGCCCCCGTTAAAGGGACATGCAATTACTGTAAACAGCCAGGTCACTATGTAAATGAATGTGCCGTCCTGAAACACAACATATCCACAGGTAAAACTAAAGAGAGACCCCGTCAGCCTAGACAGGATCAGATCCAACATCAGGTCCAGAAACAAGTCCCACAGAATACACAGCCAATGCATGCTCCCCAACAGACAGTACAGACAGTAGCGGTACCACAGCCACAGCCTATTGCAGCGGCACAGCAAGTTTCACAACAGATGTACCAGTATGCACAATCCGATTACCCCGACTATCAGCGATACACATGAAACAGCCTGGAGAGGGAAGTTGGCTTGCCTCTTATTGAAATTCCTGTAGATCAAGAGGGTCCTTATGTACATAGTCAAGTATTAGGAAAGGATAGAAAGTTTCTGATTGACACAGGGGCAAGTCGAACAACGATAAGTCGCAATGAGGTTCCAGGGGCACCCCTCTCAGGCACACAGAATGTTTCCCTTGGTTTTTCAGGACAGCCTATTGTTAACGAGGTATTGAAACCTGTTCCCCTAGCAGTTGGACCATTATTACGCACTACAGACTTACTACTCACGAAGTCATGTCCAGAAAACTTGTTAGGTATCAAGACACTGAAGGCTCTAGGAGCTGTTATCTGTTGTTCTCCGGAAGGAGTTAGACTATTTCTGCGCGATTTTAAAGGTCACTATGTTTTACGAGATTTTGATGACAGATTGAAAAATGTACCAAAGCATTTGTGGGCGAAAGGCCCAACTGATGTAGGTTGTATGCACATTACACCATACCGTGTTACACTCAAGCCAGGTGTTGTTCTGCCCCGAATCCGGCAATACAAGTTACCACCCGATGCTGTAGTGGCTTTACTGGAAATCATTGAAGAGCTCATTGCACAGGGAGTGGTTGTAGAAACTGACTCCAATCTATGTAATTCCCCTATCGTTCCGATTCTTAAACGTACTGACCCAAATGCACCACCAGTTTATCGGTTGGTGATTGATCTGCGAGAATTGAATAAATGCATTGTGCCACAGTACCCTGTGGTCCCCGACATCTCATCCTTATTGACTGCTATTGATTCAGAGGCGACGTTCTTTACTGTAATAGACCTCAAGAACGCCTTCTTCAGTGTCCCCATTGATCCGGAAAGCCAATATCTCTTCGGATTCTGTTTAAATGGACGAAGCTTTAAATTTGCACGCGCACCTCAAGGATTCACAGAAAGCCCCAGCATCTACAGCCAAGCATTGAAAAGACAACTTGACAGTATTCAAATGCCAGTTAACACTGCCCTGCTGCAGTACGTCGATGATCTGCTGATCACCGCTCGTAGCGAACCTGAATGTGAACACGCATCACTGACAGTCCTACATTTTCTAGCTGACAAAGGACACAAGGTTTCCCCTTCAAAGTTACAATTCTGTGTTCAGCAAGTGGTGTACCTTGGGCACTTGCTGTCCAAATGGGGGAGACAGCTAACACCTGACCGCATTGAGTTAATTGCACACTTACCGCAACCCAAGACACAAAAGGAAGTGCGGGCCTTCATTGGCCTCACCTCTTACTGCCGACAATGGATTCCCCAGTACGCATTTCTAGCCAAGCCACTTATACAGTTGACAACACAGGAGGCAGCGACTTCGACTGTCCTCCCTTGGACTCAGGAACACACACAGGCTTTTGAGGAATTAAAGAAAGCATTATGTCAAGCACCAGTTTTAGCAACACCATGTTACAGCAAACCTTTTACACTCTTCGTTACAGAACGTAATGGTACAGCGTTGTCTGTCCTCACACAAGATCAAGCAGGTTCACATAAGCCTTGTGCTTACTTTTCAAGTACATTAGACCCAGTAGCCCAGGCTCTGCCTGCGTGCTTGAAATCAGTTGCAGCAACAGCCTTAGCAATCCGACAAAGTGATTCCATAGTGTTAGGACATCCTCTGACAGTACAAGTTCCACACTCTGTGGAAGTTCTTTTAAACCGAACACAGACTCAACACTTGACCATAGCTCGACTGACAGGTTATGAATTGACATTGTTCCAGCCACACATAGAAATCAGACGCTGTAACATACTCAATCCTGCCACATTGTTACCCTCGAACATTACAGATCCAGTTCCCCATGACTGTATAGAGATCATTAATGCAGTAACAAAGCCCCGACGAGACTTGACAGATGTTGCACTGACTAACCCAGACCTGACACTTTACGTGGATGGTTCATGTATGAGAACAAACACAGGAGAATTAGTGGCCGCATATGCAGTGACCACCGAAACTGAAGTCAAAGAAACACACCGTATTGATACACTGTCTGCTCAAGCTGCAGAGCTTATTGCTCTGACCCGAGCCTGTATAATAGCCAAAAACAGGAATGTTAACATATACACAGATTCACGTTATGCCTTTGGAGTCGTACACGACTTCGGTGTCCTCTGGCAGGAAAGAGGTTTCTTGACCTCTCACGGAGCCAAGATACAACATGGGCCCCTCATTCAAGAACTGTTAGAAGCCATACATCTGCCTTCTGCCATAGCCATCATGAAGTGTAAAGCACATACTAAAGTTACCGATACCATTTCCCAGGGTAACGACCTGGCAGATCAGACCGCGAAACACACAGCTCTGACTCATACAAATACAACTGACATGACAAAGGCTATAGTTCCGACACAGACACATTGCATGACAGTTAAGGATCCCGCACTAGATGTAATTGACATACAGACATATGCTACTCCAGACGAAATAAAGAAATGGACTGAACTAGGAGGGATCCAGACAGATCAGGGATGGATGACGAAGGGAAAAGCCACATGGTTTCTCCCCGACTCCATGGTTCAAGTTATGATCAACACTGCACATAGTCCAGCACATCTGGGAGAAAAAGCCATGTTAGACAGTTTACAGAATCTCTGGTACAACAAACATTTACGAGCAGCAGCAAAACAGAAAGTGCGTACTTGCATGATCTGTTGTCAGTTCAATCCAGGTAAAAGTATTCCCGTAGAGCAAGGTGGATTCAATCCTCCCGATTACCCTTTTGAAGTCCTCCAGATGGATTATATCCAGATGGAACGATGTCGAGGATTCAAATATGTCCTCGTAGTTGTTTGTGCACTTTCCCGTTGGACAGAAGCATATCCAGTCCCAGATTACACTGCTCCGACCACTGCCAAGCAGCTGGTTCGCGAATTCTTCCCACTGTACGGTTTGCCTCGTGTCGTGTACTCAGATAACGGCCAGCCATTCTCGTCCGAATTGATGAAGCAGGTTTCACTCTTGCTAGGATATCAGTGGAAATTCCACTGCGTCCGACATCCCGAGGCAGCAGGTCTCGTGGAACGCCACAATCAGACACTGAAAACACGTCTTGCTAAAATTTGTGCCGAGAAAGGGGTCGACTGGATAGTCGCCTTGCCAGTTGCACTGTTTTACATGAGAATGGTTGCACACTCGAGAACAGGGCTATCCCCGTATGAGGTGGTCTTCGGTAGGCCACCAAATATGTGGGGGACGCCCATACCAAGAAAAATAACTGATGTTGATAGTAATATGTTGACAGATTACCTTGCCTCCTTGATGTCTGCCCTACAATCATGTCGTTCACAGGTAGCTGCAGCCTTTCCCGACAATACCGAGGTGAAGCCGCACGAGATTACACCGGGAACCTTCGTCTTTGTGCGCAATTTCGACAGGAAAAGTCCGCTGGAGCCCCGCTGGCAGGAGCCGAAGCTCGTCTTATTGACAACGAGGACGGCTGTGAAGCTTGAGGGCCGAAAAGGATGGGTCCACATGAGTCACGTTAAGAAACTTTACGGATCACCGCCAGAGACTGACTCTTCCTCCCCCTCTAAGGACTGCCCAGATTCCAGTGACTCTAAACTCCCCCTGGTAGAGAAAACTCCTCAACAAGAATATTGTTTAAAGCTGAGGTCTAGCAAGTCAGACAGTTTAATTGTTTAAGTCCTCCCTTAGGTGAATCGGTTAGACAAGTTTCTGACATGTACCCGTTAGACCCCAATAGAGAGAGAGATAGACAGAAACAGCTCAAGAAACGAGAATATTGTAAATCTCTTCGTAGTCACTGTATTGTGACATTATTGATTATGTTTTTTCTGAGTCTTACGATTATTGCTGCAAGTATTCTGTTACATATGTATTTCCCTCTCTCCATACATGCACATTTCTTTTCAAACAGCACTGTCGAGCATACTTTCAGTGAACTACCCCCTCATGAATTAGCTTACCGACTTGCGCTGCGCAACAACACTTTTATCAGTATGTTACATCATTCTCATCAGACCAGCAACGCTACCAATTGTTGGATATGTGGCCGACTTCCTCCCTATCAGAAATACAAGGGAGTCTTGCCCCTCTTCCCGTACCCGTTCACACATAATGGTTCCTGTGGTGCCTGGTTTAGTTTAATAAACTCCTTAGACTCTGAGTCCATAGTTTACCAAGGCAGTTGGATATGGGGAAATCTGAACACAGTTCTGCATAAAGTATGTTACCCTAACAAGGAGGGTCTTCCACAAAGGACAGGGACCGATCTAGAAAATGAAGTATATGGATTAGGTAATTATACACTCAATCTCATGATTCTAAATGTTCAGTCTGATACAGGACCAGACTTACCCTCTATGTCAGTATTACCCGTTAAAGGCGAATTATGTGTCAGAAAAAATGGTTCAGTACCTCTAGGTCATAGTAAATGTACTACTGTGATCGAATTCAGTGATAAAGGCAAGTCTACATTCAAAGCTACCCGCCATTCCTATTTCATTTGTGGTTATACAGCCTATATACGTTTGCCACTAGATTGGGATGGGACATGTTACATTGCATTCCTTCTGCCACCTGTTTTTCTAGCTCCTCCTGATTATCATAGAAACTCCCATCTAGTTCACAGACCCAAGAGAGATCTCCCGCTTGTCGACTACACTGAAACGGCATGGGAACGATACACAGATTTCAATAAAGGTTTCTTTCCCTATTTAGGTGCTGTCTTTAATAGTAAGTCTATACGTCACTTAACCAGAACCCTCGAAGCAGTAGTGAATGAAACTACTTCCGCCCTAGGTAACCTGACCGAGGAACAGTCTGCTATGAGACTTGTCGTTCTTCAAAATCGTCTCGTCCTTGACGTCATCCTGGCCGATAGGGGCGGGGCTTGTAAAGTCCTCGGATCGAGCTGCTGTGTTTTCATTCCTAATAATGCACCGTCCGTATATAAAGCCATTACACGTTTCCATAAGATTGCAAGTCAGATACACCAGAATCCAGGTACCTGGACTTGGTCCGGTTGGTTCTGGAGCGTGTTGTCAGCCTGGGGTTGGAAAGTCCTATCCTTCCTCGGAATAGCCCTTCTCCTAGTATTCAGTTGTTGCCTATGCATACAATGTGGGCCGGCGATTTGCGGCCTGTGCGCCACATCCTGTTTTCCTCATCCAAGTCCACGTTCCAAATCCCGTCTAAAGAAGGAAGAGCAAATGATGTTATATGAACAAATAGATGGACTAATGAGGATTGATGTATCATGAAGGGTCCGTAGGGAACAAGGAGGGAATGAGGAAATATAACATTTTATGGTCAGAAATGTTCCCTAACGTGTACCCCACCGTCTCCATGTACGAGCTTAAAGTGCATGTAACTTCCCTCCTGTGCCAGCTATGAAGACGCAAATACATTTGCGTCCAACGTTAACATGTCCTCTTTCAGATCCACCATGAATGGATCGATAATTCAGTTCCTAAGTATGCCTTGCCACCGTCTTTTTATGGTGCACTCTCACGTTTTCCCTAGCCCTGCGAAGCTAGGCCCTGATTTCTGCCATCAAGTCCTTTCTGTTCTCTGCCTCCTGGAAAGCTGCAGCGTGGGATGCCTCCCTGACCTCTGTCCTACTCCCTGCGCGGCGAGCGGTGCCCGGCTCGGCCTGCTTGCCTGCCAAAGACAGTATTTTGCCTTCAAGTTATCAGTATAGCCGAGTTCAGCTCCTCGAAAACAAATTCCAGTCTAGCAGAATAGATAAACATTTCCCCGGCTGCAGAGCAAAGGGCCCGGCCTCTCTGTCTCCATGCAAGTAATTCATTGCTCCTGTTACCATGGTAGGCCCATGGCCCCTCGCATTACACACAGACACGTAGTCACATATGCACGCATTAATAGTCAGTATAGAGTAGCCTCTGCCCGAGAGACCTTTCCTTCTAGATAATATAGTTCCCCAAACACAAGATATCAGATATGATTTAGGAACGAGTTGATCTGACATGCCAGACTTCTGTCTCTCCCCTCTAGGGCTAAATGTCAAGTCCCCTGCACCCTCCAGCCTCACGTCAGTCACACGTCATGCTGCTGCGCGCGCATCTTTGCCACAGATTTCTGCTGACACTGCAAGATTCCACTAGGTATCCACCCACATGTGACACCTTCATGTGACGTTTTCTAGCACACGCCTCTGTGTACGCCCTAGTGCACGCCTTTCTGATTACGTATTGCTACGCACATGTGTCCTTATCTCGTTTTCTCTCAGCTGTTACGCCTTCTGTATTGATCACCATTCTGTGCATTAACTATAAAAGTTCTGTTCTGTCAATAAAGTATGCTCTATCCCTTCCTGATCCTTTATGGTGAAAGGAACATGATATCCTGGTTCGAACCATTCAATTTTATGGAATAAAACCCATTTTGAAACTCAGTTGCCACGGACTTTGTGTCTCTTTATTTCCGATTGAGTTATTATTATTGAACTTTACCGCATAGAAATTCTGACGGTAAATTACTATTTACCACAACATGCGTAGTGGTATCTCTGCCCATTACAAAACCATGTTGTTGAAGGTTAACAATATCTGGCATGATAGGAGCTAAGCGATTGGCGAGGATTTTAGCAAAGATTTTTACGTCAGAATTAAGTAAAGAGATCGGCCGGTATGATCCACATTCTTTTTCAGGTTTTCCCTTTTTCAAAAAAAAGATTATTTTAGCGATTTTCCATGATGGTGGTGCTTGCTTGGAAACAATAATTGAGTTTATCACCTTTTCTAATAACGGGCGCAGTTCTTGTGCGCAAAGTTTGTAAAGTTCCACGGGTAAACTATCTTCTCCAACCGCCTTCCCTAAGGGTAAATTATCAATTGCTCGTTTTATTTCATCAAGTGTTATTTTTGAGTTTAGTTGTTGGAGTACTTCAGTATTTAACGCCCGAGGTGGAGTTAAATATTTGTCAAGATATTGTATGATAGCTGTTTTGGGTGGTATAGCCTCTGGTGTATAGAGTTGTTGGTAGAATTTAACAAATTGATTCAGTATTTGATCCGCTCGTTCATAAGTGATTGAGTCTGATCCTATTATTTCTTTGATTTTGGTTTTGGCTTTTCTATCCGCAGTTTTAAAAGCTAAAATGTTCCCAATACAGACGCCGCCTTCGTACTGATCAAGTTTGTACTTTTGTAATTTTGAGATATATCTTTCTCTCAGAGTTTTTTTTAGTCCTGCTTGTAATTCCGCCAACTTTAGTCTAATCCTCTCTATATTGTTTTTTTGAGTGCCGTGGGCCTCTGATCAAACTTTAGACAACTGCGAGATTGAAATTTGCCCTAAAGTTACTTCTGATCACAATCCCTTGTTAATTGAAGTTACAATTAAAGATCAAAATAAAAAAGAACCACGAAAATTCACTTTCCCAAGATACTTACTCGTTGATATAAGATTCACTACATTAGTCAAAAAGCACATACAGGAGTTTATCTCATTAAATATTAACTCGGCTAATATAAACACTGTATGGGATACATGTAAATGCAGCATTAGGGGGTTTGCCCAACAATATATATTTAGGCTAAATGCTGAGAGTCGTAAAAACAATAAAAAATTGACCTCTAATATACTGGACATGGAAGTACAACTTGCTGAGGCAACACAGCACTAAAACTCTGCATACCCAATACTACCCCTATACAAACTTTAAAAAATGAAACCATGAACCCACATGTTTTAAAAATCAACTACTTATCATTTAATAGTTTAAATATAATTTCTAAATATTACATTTTTTACTTAGACTACTTAAATGTAATTTATGTTTAATTTATTATTATTACAATGCTGTGTCCTAACTTGAACAAATATATGTATGCATGTATTAAAGTACACACACATACACACACACACACACACATATACACTTTTGTAGCATATATAGATATATATGAATATTATTGATAGATATCTATATGAATAGTATATATATATTTTAGTGAATATATATATTTTTAGTGAGTATGTATATATATATGTATATACATATGTATATACATATGTATATATTCACTAAAAAAGACAAAGGATACAGAGACGTCATAATTAGGTTCAGAATTCACACACACAGACCCATAGAACTTCAGTAGGTAGAGTTATATTTATCTCAAGAAACTATAACTTGTGCCCTAACAAAACTATAACTTGTGCTCCCAGCATGCACAGTTTTCTCACCAATCATTTTACTTCAAAAATTGCAGTGATATTATTAATTATTTTGTAGAAGATGTTTTCAGTAATGTAATATGTGGGTTAATTAGCAGTGCATGGCGATCACAAGAGTTATAGATAACTTAGGGCACAAGTTATAATTTCTGGAAATAACTCTCACTATAACTGCTGAATTTCTATGATTTTGTGTGTGTTAATTCTGAACCTAACTATAACATCCCTGTAGCCTTTGTTTTTTAGTGAATTTTATAGGTTTTTTTATTTCTATTTCATAACTTTAAAGTTCTTGTAACCTTTGTTTTTTTCTGCGAATTTCAATATATTTCTTAATGCAGCAAGGGGTTGGCCTCAGGGCCTGGCACCCACCCCGACACCTGCAGCCAACTCCACAGGGTGCACAGCCTGTAGGCTTGTGCAGGGGGGTTTGGTCACAGGGCCAGACCCTGAGGCCAACCTCTTGCTGCATTAAGAAAAATTTTGAAATTTGCAGAAAAACCAAAGGTTACAAGGATGTGTAAGGACCATGTAGCAATCCCCGAGGAACTTTGGGCCCCAGTGACCCCATCCCCCGGGGCCTGCCCGATTTTTTAGGGGAGGCGTAGATGGCCTCAGGGACCCATCTCCTGGGGCCCAGTCCTATTGCGAATGGGGAGGAGGAAATGAAGCCCCCATCACTGGGCTGGTGTCTAGCCCAGGGAACCCATCTCCTGGCCCCAGTCATACATAAGAGGGAATGACCAGCCCCCTTCCCCAGGCCAATATTGACCCCAAGGTCTCCATTCTCCATAGCCTATATAATTATTATTTGCGGAGGGGGCAGCGTGACCTCCCTGCCCAGGGCTGATTTCGGCCATGGAAACCCCATCGCCTGTGGCAGGCCACACTATCAATGAGGAGGGGGAACTCAACCTCCCTCCCTGTGGCGATATTGGTCCCAGGGACCCCATCCTCTGGGCTCTGGCCAATTATAAATGGGGGCCTGATTACAGCCCTGGGGTCGCAGCCAGCTCCCTGCCTCCAGCAGGAGCTGGCATTGCTCTCACCTGCAGGGAGCAGCAAAACACTTCAGTCCGGGCAGGGAAACAGATGAAAAGTTTTCTCTCAATGGAATGGAACATGTTGCATAATCCCACCTGCTAGGAGCATACTTAGTGTTTGCTCACACTTGGCGAGAGCTTTAAAATTGCTCTCACCAAGCGAGAGCAAGCATGCTATGTCCTGGGTGTAGGCACCCTGGGACAGAGCAGGAGCCCAGCCCTGGGGGATGGGGTCTTCAGGGCCGTTAATGACTCTGCGTGGGGGAGGGCCATGCAGCCCCCGTCCCTTTGGATTACACAGCCAGGCCCCAGAGGATAGGGTCCCCGAAGCCGGTCCAGGGAGGTGGGCAACGTGGCCCCCTCCCCCATATTTTAAAAAATTACCTGACCCCAGAGGAAGGAGTTCCCTGAGGCAAAATTGGCTTGGGAAGAGCGCTTCATAGCCCCCTCGCAGGACTGTATTTTGGCCGGGTCCTGGGGGAGGGGGTACCCAGGGTCGAAATCAGATGGAAGGGGGCCACAAGCCCCCTTCCCTATATGTGAGAGCGTCCAGGCCATGGAATTTGGATCCCCGTCATTGAAATTGGCCCGGGGAGGGGGGCGTTGTGCACACCTACCCCTGTAATATAAAAGGTGCTTCCCCCCTGGGACCTTGCCCAACTGGGGGCAATGCAAGTGCAGGAGACTGCACCTTTTCTTTTTTTATTTTGCTGCATATTTAATCCATGGCAAAATAGGACAAACATTTTTTGAGACCCCACCACCAGACCTAGGAGTTACGGTTTTCTTACCATGCCCCCTTATGTTTTTTCACATTCTTTATTGGGACTCAGAGGAGTCTGAGTACCAAGCTGGCTGCCAATACTTCTTGGTTGAAGTGTTAGCAACCAATTAGATCTCATTTTGAGTTTTGTCAGATCTGAAGAGGATGTGCATCCTAGATTTCTATATTTATTTTTTCTTTAATAACGCCAAAACAGCTTAACGGATTTACATCAAATTAAACATAGGTTCTTTCTGGAACAATCAATCAATCAATCAATCATTGAATTTATATAGCGCACTACTTACCCAGAGGGTCTCAAGGCGCTGGGGGGGGGGGGTCTGTTACTGCTCGAACAGCCAGGTCTTGAGTTGCTTCCTGAAGGCGAGGTGGTCCTGGGTCAGGCGAAGGTGGGTGGGGAGGGAGTTCCAAGTCTTGGTGGCGAGGTAGGAGAAGGACCGTCCCCCTGTGGTGGTTCTACGGATGCGGGGGACGGCGGCGAGGGCGTGGCTGGTCGAGCGAAGCTGGCGTTGGGGAGCGTAGAAGTTGAGGCGGCTGTTGAGGTATCCTGGGCCTTGGCTGTGTAGGGCTTTGTGTGCGTGGGTGAGGAGACGGAAGGTGATTCTTTTGTTGACCGGGAGCCAGTGCAGATCTCTCAGGTGTCCGGAGATGTGGCTGCGACGGGGGATGTCCAGGATGAGTCGTGCTGAGGCGTTCTGGATCCGCTGGAGTCTCTTCTGGAGTTTGGCGGTGGTTCCGGCGTAGAGGGTGTTGCCGTAGTCCAGACGGCTAGTGACGAGGGCCTGGGTGACTGTCTTCCTGGTCTCAGTGGGGATCCACCTGAAGATCTTGCGTAGCATGCGCAGGATGTTGAAGCACGACGAGGAGACGGCGTTGACTTGTCTGGTCATGGAGAGGGAGGAGTCCAGGATGAAGCCCAGGTTTCGTGCGTGGTCTGTTGGTTTGGGTGCGCTGCCTAAGGCGGGGGGCCACCAGGAGTCGTCCCAGGTGGAGGGTGTGGATCCCAGGATGAGGACTTCCGTCTTGTCCGAGTTCAGTTTCAGGCGGCTGTTCTTCATCCATTCGGCTACCTCTTTCATCCCTTCGTGAAGGTTGGCTCTGGCGGTGGCGGGGTCGTTGGTAAGGGAGAGGATCAGCTGGGTGTCGTCGGCGTAGGAGATGATGTTGAGGTTGTGCTGGCGTGCGATGTCTGGGAGTGGGCTCATGTAGATGTTGAAGAGGGTTGGGCTGAGCGAGGAGCCCTGAGGGACGCCGCAGATGACTTCGGTGGCTTCAGATCTGAACGGGGGGAGGCGGACTCTCTGTGTCCTCCCGGCGAGGAAGGAGATGATCCACTCCAGTGCCTTCTCCTGGACTCCGACGTTGCTGAGGCGTTGTACTAGGGTACGATGGCAGACAGTGTCGAAGGCCGCGGAGAGGTCTAGGAGGATGAGGGCCGCTGTTTCTCCGTTGTCGAGCAGCGCTCGGATGTCATCGGTGACTGCGATCAGGGCGGTCTCGGTGCTGTGGTTGGCCCGGAAGCCAGACTGCGAGGGGTCGAGGGATCCGCTTGTCTCGAGGAAGGCGGCCAGCTGCTTGTTGACGGTCTTCTCGATGACTTTTGCAGGAAACGGGAGCAGCGAGATGGGGCGGTAGTTCTTGAGGTCGGTGGGGTCAGCCAATGGTTTCTTGAGTAGAGCGCTGAGTTCGGCGTGCTTCCAGCTCTCCGGGAAGGTAGCGGTATCGAAGGAGGTGTTGATGATGTCCCGCAGGTGGGGTGCGATGACAGCGTCGGCCTTGTTGAAGATGTGGTGAGGGCAGGGGTCGGTCGGAGATGCGGAGTGGATGGAGTTCATCGTGCGGACGGTGTCTTCGGTGCTGATCGGAGTCCAGGCGCGGAGGGTGGTGGTGGGGGGCGGTGGTTCGGTCGTGGCATTCGTCGGTTGGGTGCTGAAGCTGTTGTGTATGTCCGCGATCTTGTTGTGGAAGAAGGAGGCGAGGGAGTTGCAGAGGTCTTGCGAAGGGGTGATGTTGTTGTTTCCAGCGTTGGGGTTGGAGAGCTCTTTGACGATGTTGAAGAGTTCTTTGCTGTTGTGTGCGTTGTTGTCCAGTCGTTCCTTGAATGCAGTTTTCTTGGTGGCGCGGATGAGTTGGTGGTGTTTTCGGGTGGCGAGCTTGAGGGCAGTCATGTTGTCCGGAGTTGGGACTCTGCGCCAGGTTCTCTCGAGGGCTCGGCAGTTCTTGGAGCTCTTGAGTTCGTCGGTGAACCATGGGGCTTTCTTGCTGCCGGGTCTGCTAGGCGGGGTCCTCAGGGGGGCCAGCTCTTCGTGAGGTTGGTGGCCGCCTGGCTAGGGTTCGTTGTGCTGGTGGGAGGGTTCATGCTCAGGGAGGACGCGAGCTGGTCGGCTGTGATCTTGTTCCAGTTCCTGCGTGCAACCTGTTGCTGGTGGTGGTGGATCGTGGTCCTTGCGAAGCTGAAGTGGACGCAGCTGTGGTCCGTCCAGTGGAGTCCGGTGGCGTGGCTGAAGGCGATGTCCTTGCTGGATGCGAAGACGGGGTCGAGTGTGTGTCCGGCGTAGTGGGTGGGGGTTGTCACAAGTTGCTTGAGTCCCAGGTTGGCGAGGTTGTCCAGCAGGGTGGTGGTGTTGCGGTCGTTGTTGTTCTCCAGGTGGAAGTTGAGGTCCCCGAGGAGGATGTAGTCAGCGGAGCAGAGGGCGTGTGGGCTGATGAAGTCAGCGATGTCTTCGCTGAACTGTGTGCGTTGTCCAGGGGGTCTGTAGATGAGGGTGCCTCTGAGGGTGGTCTTCGGGTTGATGTGGACTTGGAAGTGCAGGTGCTCGGCGGTTGTGAGGGTGTCGTCGGTGTTGGTCGTGATGCGGATGGAGTTCCTGTGGACGATGGCGATGCCTCCTCCGGTGTGGTTGATACGGTCCCGTCGGATGATCTTGTAGCCGTCTGGGATGGCGATGGCGATGTCAGGCGCAGAGGAGGCGTTCATCCAGGTTTCCGTGAAGAAGGCGACGTCTGGGGCTGTGGTGTCGAGCAGGTTCCAGATCTCAATGGCGTGCCTCTGGACGGAGCGGGTGTTGAGCAGGATGCATCTCAGGTGGCTGCGGCTGCTGTTGCTCGTCGAGGTCTTGGGCACTGCTGGAGTGGTGCAGGTCCGGATGCAGGTGAACTTGCAGGAGTTGCAGCAGAAGGGTCCGTGGGTGCGTCTCGGGGTGGCTCGGTAGCATCCTGGGCTTCGGCCGGGGTTGAGTGCGTTGAGGGTGGCGGCGTTGTACGTCCGGCGGGTGGGCTGGGGTCTGCGGGGGCCAGGGGTCCTGGCACTGGGCGCGGTCCAGGCGCGGACGGGCGTAGACGGGCTTACCTTTGGCGCACCTTCGGCGCTCAATCGGTGCTCCCGCTGCGCACGTCCGCTGCGCGGTCGCTCTGGGGACGTCATAAGAAGGGAGCCGGTCGGGAGGGTCTGCGGGAAGGCGGGAGCGCGAGCCAATCGGCTGTCGGGGGGCGGGGCCACGGGCTGGGGCGGCGGGAGAAGCTGGAGCCGGCTTGGCGGCCCTCGGGTGGCTGGGGCGGCGGGAAAAGCTGGGCTCGGCGGCCCTCGGGTAGCTAGCCTTCTCCTAAATCTGGTGTAATTCCGTTCACCGGTTCGGGATATGGCTGTGTCTAAAATCCCTATGGGAAATTGCACATGAAAAACACATTTTGGGACCCCCTTTTTGTGACGATTCTTCAAATAGTGCCAAAGTTATTAGCAAAACAAAAAATTCTTCATCTATGGAAGCTAGGTCCTAACTATAACTACTGGAAACTGCCAGTAGGCATTAAATATATTCCTATACATTAGAAACTCACCAATTATAGTTATCATACATAACTATAACTTGTGCCTTCAGGTAACTGTAACTTGCACCCCCACCATGCCCAGTTTTCTCATAAATAAATTAATTACAAATGTTGCAGTGATATCATAGAAGGTGTCATGAGTGATGCAATATGTGGGGTAATTTGCAGTTCATGGCGAGGTAATGAATAATCATTTTTTTTTGGACACAAGTTCTAGTTATTTTAGATAACTATAACTGGGGAAATTTTGTGTTTTTAGAGTTTAAAATAGTACAATATCACTGAACACTTTACCTAACTATAATGTTACATTATCCTTTGGTTTTTACATGAAATTCAAGTTTTTTTTAAAACTCAAAGTAATGGTTTATCACCATACATTAAGCCAACCCCATGCCCTGTGTGGCAGGTGCTGCAGCCAACCCTTGGGGCAGCAAATCCAATGCTACAAACAAACTTTGGCCATGAGTCATGGGGTGTTGGACATAGGCTGTTAACCCCATGCTGCGCAGGATCTTCTGTGCTATTTATTAAACATTTGCAGTGGCTTCACGGATCCTCTGCACATTTGTGAATTTTTTTGTTACACCTGGTGGGTATGCAACTACAAGGCTTAGGCAGTTAGGGTATCCCCACCCTGCCCTCTTATGTCTCTTTTCTTGTGCTTTTTTTGGACTTGGGACGCAGTCCTGAGTCCTAAGATGGCTGCCACCACTACCTCGTTGATGTGGTGGTAGCCAATCAGATCTCAGCAGGCGATCTGTCAGATACAGCGAGGTTCCGCATCCTTAGATAAACGTTGTTTTGAGCATTAATTTGGCAACAAACACTGAACAGGTTAATACCTAATCCCAAAAAGCAGTATTGATTATTAACTAGCTTTATGCCAAATTTGGTGTAAATCCGTTCAGCGTTTTGGGCTGCATCTATGTCTAAAGTCCCTATGGAAAAAAAAATGGGGCACATTTTTTTGTCACCTTTTTTGTCACCCAAAACTTTCCATATGCAAACTAGTAAAAAAGTAGCACTTTTTTGGAAAGTTTAGTGGAGTTGTGGAGTTTAGTTAAACAGCACCAAAATAGTTAGCAAAACATAGAATGCATTTCCTATAGGAACACACTCTATAACTGCCCAATGGTGGCCATCTCTGAGCTTGATATATATATATATATATATATATATATATATATATATATATATATATATATATATATATATATATATATATATATATATATATATATATATATATATATATAACTACTGGCACTCACCAGTAGGTAGCTATTTTTAGGACCTAGTTTCCATAGGAACATATTTTTTGTTTTGCTGGTAACTTTGGCGCAGCTTGATAAATCTTTTTTTATATAGGACAACTCCAGTTCAGCTTCTGTGTAGAAAGTTTCAGGGTGATTCGTTAAGTGAGGGCAAAGAAAGTTGGGAGTCCCAAAAAGCTTTTCCACATGCATTTTCCCATTGGGATTTTGAACACGACAACAGTCCAAACCACTGGACGGAATTACACCAAATTTGGCAGAAAGCCAGCTCTTGGTTCGGAACGAGCACTTTTTGTTCTTTGGTGTAAATCCATTCAGTAGTTTTCAGGATAGTTAAGGAAAAACAAATTTGTATATCTAGACGCTCAAATCATTCAAGAATCCATTGCAGTGCTTCACAAATCCTCATGCCAACAGAAATGCAGTAATTGACTGGTCGCATCGCAAAAGTAGAAGTTGCAGTTGCCATTTTAGACATAAGGGAACACATCCAGCAATTAAAATAAATATAAATTGTAGTGAAAGGGGCAAGGTAGAGATTCCACGACCTTTGGATGCAATATAGGGCCTGAGGGACTCCTGATGGGTAAGAAAATCCCCAGGAAAGTTATTTTTTACCAAATGCGAGGATTCGTGAAGTTGCCATGATACTCAGCATGCCTCTGTGTAACTTCATGTCAGAACCGCAACTCCTGCCAACATTAAAAAAAAATATGCACTCACTCACTCAGAGACTCATGCAAACACTCAAAGACCAACTCAGGCAGTTACGCACCCACTACCAGACCCATTCAGACAGTCACAGACCGATTCACAGACACACTCAGACACTCAGACACCCCCTCACAGACCTACACACACTCATGTACCTACTCACAGACACACTTAGACACTCCCACACCCACTCACACAGCCATGCACCCACTCACAGACTCACTCAGACACTTTCACACCTATAACATAACATGTATTTGTAAAGCAAACTTATCACCCAAGGGTATCAAGGTGCTGAATAACAGATGTTTATTGTTACCCATCTCAATGGTACTCATTTTATCGACCTCAGAAGGATGAAAGGCTGAGTGGACCCACCAGGATTTGAGCCTGTGACCATGAGGTCAAACACAGGTCCCTACATTAGACACATTAGTCCACAGAGCCACGAAACCTTCTCACATATCCATGCATACACTCACACACCCTCTCATGGACCCACTGGAAGACTCACACACCCACTCAGACACTCACATACATCCACCCACTCACTAACCCACTCAGACACTCCTACACCTACTTATAGACCCACTCAGAGACTCACACAAACTGACAGACCCACTCAGACACTCACAGACCAACTCATAGACCCATTTAGACACTCACATACCCACTCATAGACCCACTCAGAGACTCACTCACCTACTCACAGACCCACGCATACACTCGCACATACCCACCTACTCACTAACCCACTCAGTGTCAGGGACTATCCTGTCAGGAACACAGTCAGGGACTAGGGCAAGGACTGGGAACTGGTCAGAAAATGTACAGTCCACAGAAAGTAGTTCAGCTCTGCCCAAGATCACACAAGGAATCAGAGAAGAAAATGGGATCCAAAGGATAAGCCTGTTCAAGTGAACAAGATGGGTACGACTCAGAAAGGAAGGGCACTCACGAGGCAATTTAGCATTCAGAATAACTACACCCAGTGTAGAAGTAGGCCTCAGCAAGGCCTACCGGTGCTAGGGGTTCGCCCTTCTCTGCACACAAGTCCTCACACCAAATAGTTGGCACGGAAACTGAAATAGCAAAAAGATATTTTTTATTAAACCTCATGAGGTGGAACTACATTCACACAAAGCCCTTCGGCAGTGTATGAAGTAGCACAAGGAGTAGAAGACCCATGGGTCTTTTATACCCACATAGGAGCTCAAAAGAACGCAGTACCAGCACACGTAGGAAGTGTTAAATACATAAATGGTCAAACAGAGAATGCACAGTCAACAGTAAAGGAGGAACCAACAGTTGCTGACTTTAGTAAAGACATCCTGACAGTGACAAACCAAAGCAGGTGCATGGGCAGCTACAGACTCTTCTGAGCATGTGCAGAGTAGCAGAGGCTACATATAGCCAGTTCTTGAGCACAGCACAAGGGCAAGCAACAGCGAAGAAGGAAAAAGCACATGGTGAGCACATGGTTGGACAAGATGGCTGCCGAAAACAAGATGGATTCAGCTAAATGCTAACAGCGATCTCTGCCAAATTTCTACAGACGACCCATTTAGAGTTAGCTTAAGACATTTATAAGCTAGACGAGTCTAAGTATATATCATGTACATCAATTTGCATCATTTCATCAACTTCTTTCTCCAGTATGTGCTGGGGATTCATTTGTTTAACATCACGTCTGGTAGGTGTACAAGGATTGATACAGATGGAGCAAAGCATTGGACCACATTGTATGCATAGGCAGCATGTCAGTAGAATTGCAAGTAATATACAAAGCAATAGTTTCCAGCCCCAGGTAGTGAATAATGTCCCAAACCAGCTGGCCAAAGTCCATGTGCCAGTATCAGAGTGAATCTCAGCAGCAATTCTATGCAACTAAGAGATCGCATCAAAAATTGAAGGGCATGATCTGGAATGTACATGCAGCAGCTACTTCCCATGATGCGACATGCACCGCCTCGGTCATCCAAAACCATGTCCAGGACCATACAGTTTTGGAGCGCCACAATCCTTGCAATCTTTAGTTCCTTTGTGATGTTTCCAAGTGCCATAGCTGTATGGTTGGTTACAGCTTCTATGACATGAGTCAAACGTCTCATTTTCCTACTGTTCAAAGCAGCACCAACAAAGAAGAACAGCCCCAAAATAAAATCAACATATTGCTACAGTGCGGTGTCAGTCTGATCCACCTCATCATTACTTATTTATCTTTTGTATCTGTTTTTGGAAATATCACTAAACAGTCGATAGTCCTTGTAATATGATGCAGGTGCAGAAACACAAGAGGTAACAAAAAGGACACTTAGCAAATACCAGACCATCCAATAGGTAGATGGTAGTATCCCTTATTTCCGCAGATAAAATACCTGTTCTGTGAAGACGTGAAGCTGATTTTGTTAGTGCCAGCAGTGTTCAAAACCAGGGTACATTTGCTTCATCCCAGTGGAATTCTCTCAACACTACTCACATATAAATCTGCTGGGCCTCTAGTGACAGCTATAACAGGAGGTTCATTATCCTTAGATGTTCGAGTATTTGGGTAAACATAATGTGTTGAAGCATTTCCTTGTTGGTACTCCTCCATTTCCCATATAGCATATAGTCCCTTTAGCTTGCAGATCACCTTCTTCATCAGGATAACACGCTTTATTAAGATAGTAGTTTAATCTCCCTACACCCATATCAGTAATATTAGCCACTTGAGAAGCCAATAAAAGTGCAAACCAGGCTTGACAAGACCATTTTGAGAAAATGGAAGAGGAATGAAAGGTGTTTCTCCCTTTTTCTGATGAGCTGGCATCATTCCGTACACCCAACAGTCAGTAATGTTCGTAGCATTGTGTGTGTGGTGCAACATTTGGATGAACTTGTTGTTCAGATAAAACTGTCTATGCTTCTGCTCATGATAAGGGAGAGTAAAATAGTGGTGTTCAATAGGTGCTGGAGTAGTGGCAGTCAGTATTTGTTGAGCAGGAGCCACTTCTTCTACAACCCAAGTTATCACTGCCATAGTGCTCACAGTGACAATAAACCCAACAATACACATTATCTTCTTGTCGCAAAGCCTCGCAGCAGTTGATGTTTTCTCCATAGGCATATTCATCTTGTTGTTGAAGTAACAAAGATTCATATGGTCCGGGAAGACTTCCTCAGGTTTTTCAAGTGATATGGCTTTCCCTCTCTCCGTGTCCAGGATGTCTCGATGGTCGATCAGGGCAGCACGTTCCACCAGGGTAGACTCCACCTTCTTGCAGTGGGTAGAATGCAACCGGATCCTCCTGTTTGTCACTCGGATTGCAGTTCATGTCACCAGGAGGACCTGCTCTGGGCCGCGCCACTAGGCTCCAAGCTGCTCGATCTCTTGAAGGACCGGATCATCACATGGTCACCTGGCCGTAGTCCATGGCCGTCACCTTCCGACCTGTCAGGAAGAGCTTCGCGAACCTGTTGATGAATAGAAATCAAGCTTTCAGTCAACTGTGATAGGTAGTCACTCATCAAGACACAAGGTACATCATGTATGGGGCGTGGCTTAGGAATTCCTGAAATATTCATAGATCTTCCAAATACCACCTCATACAGTGTAAGGCCAGATCGTGAATGTGGCACTAATCTAATAGACAACAATGCCAACTGTTAAAGGGTCTTGCAGTAAATAAGACTAAAAGAATGTGAGCAACCAAATCTTACCCTTCAAAATCAGGATCAAGAGCGGCTCAAAATGTCCCTAAAAGGCAACCAATACCGTATGTTAATTACCTGACACCAGGGGGCATGTAATCTGTGCGGCAGATGTAACAATCAATGATTAAAAACTAGTTCTTACCCGCCACTATAAGCAGCGTGGTAAACCAACACTCCCCTTGCAATATTCCGTGCGCGTAAATAAAAAGCGTGTCACTAAAAAACATGACAGTGAATGAAGCGAAGTAAAAACAATCTTATGGTGAACATAGGAAAAAATAATCGACTAGGCAACTGTGTCGTATCTTACCTGGCTCCGAGGCCAGTAAATCACACAAGAATGGAGAAGATCTTACGTGGGTGTGCTGTTGGGAGAAAACACGTGGGTATGAATGAGAAGGAGGACAAAATAAAAAATTAACAACTACGGTGTAAGCCCGCGCCGCCCAATATCTCACCGTGGTGGAGAATGCTGAAACTTGCACTTGTTGATTGTGGGTTGAAGGCAGCATGAAACTTCCTCTTAATCCCTAATCCCCTCAGGACGTACTCGACAACTTGCCCATTAAAATGGGGTCCCTTATCACTCCACAAAAGTTTGCAAACATCAAATCTGGGAAAGAATTCTTTTAGAAACACCTTTGCTGCAGTAAGAGCTGTATTATCTTTCGTACGGTATGCCTCTATCCACTTACTAAAGGCACATACCACCACTAGAACATATTTTGGATTATTACAGCGTTCAAGCTGGAAGTAATCCATTTGCAAAACTTCCAAAGGTGCAGCTGGTGTGGCAAATTCTTCTGTGGGAGTTTGTGTCCCTTTTCCAGAATTGTACTGAAGACAAATCAAGCAGGACTGCACTATCTTTTTAGTTGTGCCGGCAATTTCTAGATGCTCCCAAACTTGCGTAAGTAATTTCGTTATCAAGAAGGCTCCAACATGTGCCGGCCCATGCACCATGTGAATCATAGGCTGTAAATAGGCTGTGGGCAGTTTCCACCTAGTCATTTCTTTATTTCTCCAACAGCCCTCATCATCTAATGTTCCCTCCTTAGACCATTGCTCAAGTTCTTCTGTAGAGGCAGATCTCTGCATATCTAGCACTTCCTGCCTGGCGTCATGCCAACGTTCAGCCTGTGACTTCACCACGTACATAGATGTGGCACTTCGCTGCACTGCAGTTTCATGGGCTGTGTGATCTGCGAAGGCATTGCCTTGTCCTATTTTATCAGTCACTTTCTTCTGTGCACTACATTTAACAATCGCTATTTTCTCTGGGTATGTCAAAGCAATCAGAAGATTGCGTACCAATTGTCAATGCATTATTTGCTTCCCATGGGATGTAAGAGCGCCTCTTTCCTTCCAGAGTAACCTAAAATCGTGAGCCACTCCAAAAGCGTACCGGCTATCAGTATAGATGTTCACAGACAAGTCAGTACTAGGTTCACACGCTCGTGTCAAAGCTATTAGCTCAGCTGCCTGAGCTGACTTCTGTGGAATATGAGCTGTCTCAACTATCGTCTGAAGTGTTGTAATTGCATATGCAGCTGATGTTGTGCCATCTGGTAATTTCAAACAGGACCCATCAACCCACAGTTCCCCATGAACATTTTAATGGGTGTATCTTCCAAGTTGACACAATCATTTGTCTGTTCCTCAGTAAGGAATGTACAATGATGAGGCTCTTGTGACTGCGACTGAGTCGCTGGACATGGCAACAGAGTAGATGGATTCCGGGTTGAACATCTTTTCAAGGTGATATGAGGGGCCAAGAGTGTCAATTTGTATCCTGTCAACCTATCACTGGTTAAATGCTGTGTTTTAGTTTGGTTCAAAAGAGCATCAACTGCATGGGGTACTAACACCGACAATCTATGTGACAAGACTATCCCTTCACTCTGAGGTATGGACCGAGCTGCGGCTGCGACAGAACAGAAACACCCACCCAATGCATGAGCAACTGGTTTGAGAACAGCTGAAAAATATACACAAGGAGGCTGCTTGTCACTGTGTGTCTATACTAAAACTGATAGTGCACAACCATCTCTCTCGTGTACATAGAGTGTAAAAGTCTTAGTGTAATCTCGAGTGTCTAATACTGGTGCAGAACAAAGAGCTTGTTGCAACTGTTTAAAAGCATTCTGGCATTCATCTGTCCATGGAAGGGGCATTGGAGTGTCTTTAGTCAGAAGAGCCAACAAGAGTTTAACAATGTATGAGAAGCTTGGTATCCATTGCCTACAAATAGAAGTCAGACCAATGAATGCACAAACATCTTTCTGAGTACGGGGCACTGGCGTGTCTAAAATAGCTTGAATGCGATCTGGTGTAAGTGCACGTCCCTCCTTAGACAGGAGGTGACCTAAATAGGTAACCGTCTGTCTACAATACTGCAATTTCTTTCGAGAAACTTTGTGATGGTGTAATGGAAGAAAAGAAAGCAATGACAGTGTTCCTTCTTCACACTTCACAATTCTGTCATCAACATATTGTATGAGAGCCTCTCCAGTCGGCACAAGGAAAGAATCAAGTTGTCTTTTCAACGCTTGGCTGTAAATACTAGGACTCTCGAAATACCCTTGAGGAACTCTACAGAATCTAAAGGATGGATTATTCAAAGTGAAGCCGAACAAATCCCGGCTGTCAGGATGAATGAGGATTGAGAAGAAAGCATTCTTCAAATCAATCACAGTAAATGTATTAGCAGTTAGAGGAACCAAGATAAGGAGTGTCGTGATGTCAGAGACTACCGGGTATTGGGGCACCACAATCTTGTTAACCTCTCGCAAATGGATCACTGAAATAATATAGACTGCCAAAATATCGACCTGCAAAAATATCGTTGCCAAAATATCGACAGACAAAATATCGACTTTCTATCTACAAACAGGTAAGTACAAAAATATCGAGTTTAAAATATCGAGTGTTAAAAATATAGACTGTCAAAATATCGATTTTTTAATGTCTTTAAAATAAGTTAAAACTATTATAATATTACATATATTTAATATAAGCATTGTTAAAATTATTAAATAAATGTAACATAATTACATAATTAATGTAAATTTAAAAATTAATAATAATAATACATATATATATATAAATACATGTTATTAATAAAACATATAGAATATATTTACCGTGGCATAGCAAAAGGTTTAAATTTAATGTAACCACTCCAGTGCGTGCTACAGTAGAGAAAGCGTACGCCTGTACCCCAAAAACCCAAAACTGACCCTGAACCCTAAAAATATCCCTGTACCCCAAAAACCCAAAACTGACCCTGAACCCTAAAAATACCCCTTTCCCCAAAAACTGAAAACTGACCCTGAACCCTAAAAATACCCCTTTACCCAAAAACTGAAAACTGACCCTTAACCCTAAAAATACCCCTTTACCCAAAAACTGAAAACTGACCCTGAACCCTAAAAATACCCCTTTACCCAAAAACTGAAAACTGACCCTGAACCCTAAAAATACCCCTTTACCCAAAAACTGAAAACTGACCCTGAACCCTAAAAATACCCCTTTACCCAAGAACTGAAAACTGACCCTGAACCCTAAAAATACCCCTTTACCCAAAAACTGAAAACAGACCCTGAACCCTAAAAATACCCCTTTACCCAAAAACTGAAAACTGACCCTGAACCCTAAAAATACCCCTTTACCCAAAAACTTATTATTTATTTTAAATTAATTACCAATTATATTTTAATTATTTACCAATTATTATTTAATTAACAATTAGATTAAATTTACATAATTAATTAATTATAATAAAATTACTTCCCACCCAATTCCCCTATAAACACACAACCCGCTACAGAAAATAAATTACAAAATATTAATTATTTATCAATTATTTATTTTAAATTAATTACCAATTGTATTTTAATTATTTTCAAATTATTATTTAATTAACAATTAGATTAAATTTACATAATTAATTAATTATAATTAAATTACTTCCCACCCTATTCCCCTATAAACCCATAACCCGCTACAGATTTATATTACTCAAATATTATTAAATATTAATAACTTACCTTATTTTCGATATTTTTGTAGTCTATATTTTTTCTAGTCTATATTATGTCTAGTCTATATTTTTGATTCGATATTTTTGCTATTCTAGTCGATATTAGTCGATATTTTTGTTGTCTATATTTTGTCTAGTCGATATTTTGTCCAGTCTATATTTTTTCATCGATATTTTGTCCAATCGATATTTTGGAATCGATATTATGTCTGTTTACCCTCGCAAATCAATAATAAACCTGTAGATTTTAGTATCAGTGTCTTTCTTCAGAATGGGAAGGATAGGGCTATTGCAAATATTGTAAGGGACTTCTTCCACAACCCCCACCTCAGATCATGAACAATATGTACAAGTGCCTCTTCACCTTCTCTAAAAATGTTGTATTGTGGCAATCGAGGTGATAAAGCGCCCTCCTTCACCCGAACATGCACTGGTGGAATAACCATTTGCCCCAGATCGGTATCTGATGTAGCCCACAGAGTACTAGGGAGTGAAGCCAAAGCAATATCCTCTCTAAGAAGGTAGAATTTCTCAACCAAGGGATAGTTATCCTTCAAAATAACGTGCACACCTTCTTGGGAACAACGTATCGTAGCCAAAAAATACTTGAGCATATCAAGACCCTCAATATTGTCCAGTGTATTAGGGGAAAGCAAAAATGGACATGGACCGGTAAATTTATCAACATGAAATGCAAATGGTTGTGACAGTGGGCTAATGGAAGGTGTCCCATCGAAACCTATTGATGTAATGGTTAAGCCAGACAGGAGAGCCCTTGTAACCAATTGTTTAGACAGTGCACTTCGAGTAGCTCCTGTGTCGACCACAAACCGATCAGTAGAACCCAACACATGTGCTGTAACATAGGGACCCTTCTGATCTACTGGGACTTCAACTGATTCCTTACCCCATCCTAGGCATTCCTATGCAAGAGCAGAATCCTTCAAATCAGAAGATAAATAATGAGACATTTGATATTGGTTTCGTCTATCAAAAGTATTAGAGAAATTCTGAGTATGCGCAACAGTTTCAAACCTGGCGCGATTATCCATGCCTCCCCTATGTCCTAAATACCCCAAGTGGCTTCTTATTTGCCCCCGTCCATGCTGATACTGCTGAGCACACAATTCTTGACAGTCTAATCTATCTTTTAGGAGGAGTAAGAGTTTTCAATTTCACTATTATAGCCTTTGGAAGGTCTAAAATTTCTTGACGCAGCTTCTGTGCTGGTTCTCATTCCGCATCTATCCTCTCTAGTTCCCTCCAAACATGCCCAAAAGCTGCATGATCATCAACTTTACGGATAGACCTCCACATATCAGAGGGTAAAAGAAGCCCAAAAAACATATCAATATCAGATAAAGTCATAGTACAAGAACTAATGGCCCCTTCAACTTCTTCATAAAAAGAGGCCAGATTCTTCCACGGACCAGGGAAAGCAGCTTTAAGAGCAATGACATCTGCTCTACTCCAAGGAGTATAGACCCAATTATAGATAAAATAACCCTTCACAGCAGGGGAATCTTTATCATCGTCCGTTCCCACATGGGTTTCACATGAACCACAATATTCTCATCTGACCCTGGAGTGTCACCCCATGGCACGCTGGTCTGAATTGCTTGTTAAGCTGCAGCATCTGCCTTTTTATCCTCTCACTAATGAAGTGCATCAACTCGTAGTTTAACCACAAGTCAGCCACCTGGGAAGGGAGAAAAAGACTGTCACAAAATTGTTTATAATCTGTTGCTATATCATTAGGCTCTGACTCTGTGGAATGCTTCCTAAATAGTGTGGCAAACATTTCTACAAAATATAACTGCTCTCTATCCTGCTAATGTTGTACATCGGCTACAAAATCTGAAGCAGAAATATTATCCCAGGCTGCTTTACGAGCAGCAGATCTAAGAGTGGCTGCACGGTCAGCGGTCATAAAAGAGCGAGTCTCTCGCTGAGCATCTGATCCTAACTTATCCTGATCGGACGGAGAGATATCATCATCAGAATGAAGGGTAGGTGCAGAGGGAAAAGTATATGGAGGCGGAGAGCGATCCAACAAAATTGAATCATCCTGAGGTTTATTAAGGAGAGGGTAGAGGGGGTACCGGACAGGGTACTGGCCATTTACCTGTAAACAAGGCTCCCTATCCTCTCTCTCTTTTATATCCTTCATTTCTCTATTTTTTAGTTCCAGCGCTTTCGCATGGATATTTTTGTGTTGTTCTTTTTCTACCAAAGCTTGCTCTCTTCTCACTCGATCATGTGCTTCTTTCACCCACATTCGTACACAGTCAAACATATCTTGTCTACTTTTACACTTAAACATACATTGTTCCACATACTGAATCTTTCTAAGATCAAACAACCCATTTATAGGCCATCACAATTCAGGATCCTTACTAGTATACTTATTCCATAATGTGTTGTACATTATAGAAGAAATACCATTTTTATTATACATATCCCCATTTGGTGTCCCTTCAGGGGGAGTCGGCTGATTCCGTTCCAGTTCCATATTGGTACCTCCAAGAAAGCAACACATTCCGTGAAGTGTGCTAAGAACAGGCATGCCGAGAATATTGCAGCATATGCAATATTATACGCAAAGTGGCACTTAACACAATATGTGCCGTTCAAGTTTTTAAAAAGTTAGAGAAATATCTCCTCATTACCTGTCTATATAAATTGCAATTCATATATATCCAAGCAAGTTCCAAGATATTGTCCAATTACATACAAGAAGTGTCGCCTCAAACGACCTTACCAAGCAAGAGTCTCCATATTCCAAGTTCTGAATCGACCAAATGGTCTCTGCACGGCGAACACCAGAAGGGATCTCAGTTGAGGACCGGCACCACCTGGAGGGTCAGATCGGGAAGAGTAGAAAAACACTGTGGCTGTCAAGACACGGGCCTCCTCAGGCAGCGATCACCCGCAGCGAGATTCCAATCCTCTAGCAAGTCCACTCCGTCGGGCATCTGAGTCGCCGATGAGCCCCACTTGGTTGGGTGCAAATTTGTAGAAGTAGACCTCAGCAAGGCCTACTGGTGCTAGAGGTTCACCCTTCTCTGCACATACGTCCTCAGACCAGCAAATAGAAGGTGGCACGGAAACTGAAATAGCAAAAAGATATTTAAACCTCATGAGGTGGAACTACATTCACACAACACCCTTCGGCAGAGTATGAAGTAGCACAAAGAGTAGAAGACCCATGGGTCTTTAATACGCACACAGGAGCTCAAAAGAAGGCGGTACAAGCACACATAGGAAGTTACATACATAAATGGTCATACAGAGAATGCACAGTCAACAGTAAAGGAGGAGCCAACAGTAGCAGAGGCTAAGTATAGCCAGTTCTTGAGCACAGCACAAGGGCAAGCAGCAGCGAATAAGGAAAAAGCACATGGTGAGCACATGGTTTGACAAGATGGCTGCTGAAAACAAGATGGCTTCAGCTAAATGCTAACAGCGATCTCTGCCAAATTACTACACCAGGACGAATGTGCAAGACATATATATAATACAACATTAACAATAAAGGGGGTGTGGGGTAAAGCACTCAGGAGCTCCACACGGTAAGACTGAAGCTAAGTAAGTTTCTCAACCACAATTGCTGTTACAGATATGGACTGCAAATTTCCATATGTAGGATTTGCATGCAAAGGCAGGGTCTGTGGAGCTTATACCTATGGTGATGTTATAAATGTAACTCAAACACAATACTCAAAGTGAACAAGATACACCACCTAGGTAGTCAGCTGTGCTCACCAATCCTGGCGATCAAACAGGAACACGGAAGGCAGTAACAGCAAGGGGGTAGAACTAAACACGTACAAATTGACAAGGAGCTAGCAAGGAGGGGTGCTTAACAGGAAAGGAAGGAAATCACAGGGAACACTTGGCAGAAAGCAGGTAACAAACATAAAAGACAACAGACAGCAGAATAGAAAGACAGCAAACTAGAACTGGAACCAAGGAAATGGGGTGTAAGGCAGGGACTGGAAAGGGATATACAGAAGGGGAGGCTCCAAGGATATACTAGAATAGTGTAGGTTTAGGAGTGTGGGGCAGGAACAAGAATTGAGCTAAAGCTCAGGAGTCTAGGTAACACTGCAGGCAGTGCTAGTACAGGAACAGGGAATTACTAAAGCTTCCGGAGTCAAGGTAGCATTGCAGGAAGTGCTAGTTCAAGGAAACAGGAAATAGCTACAGCTCAGGAAACAAGGAGTCAAGAGAGCACGGCAAGCATTGCAAATCAGGAACAAAAAATGGCTGAAGCCCAGGAACAAAGAATAACTACAGCCCAGGAACTCAGGAAACAAGAGCACTGGCAGGCAGTGCTAATTCAGGTAAAAGGAATAGCTATAGCTCAGGGACTAAGGAAACAATGTAGCACTCCAAGCAGTGCTAATTCCGGAGAAAGGAAACTGCTGCACTTCAGGAACAGTGAATGCTAAGGCTCAAAAGTCAAAGGTAGCACTGCAGGTACTGCTAATTCAGGAATAAGAAAAACAGCAGGAGCTCAGGAACAAGGAATAACTGAAACTCAGGAAACACTGGAAACAAGGATATCAAAGGCTCAGGAAACACTAAAACAAGGATCTGTCTCACCAGTATACAGCTACAATGACCAACCCTGGGCTGAAGGAAGCTGGGGCTTAAAAGAGCTCACAATACTCATGCACATTAGGTGTGAGCAAGCTAGCAGCAGCCAGCCACAGGTGAGCTGAATTCCTCCACCCATCCTTGGCCTGCAGGGGTGGAGACATAGCAGTGAGCAGGGAATTCTTGGTAATGGAGTTTCAGGCATGAGCAGGATGGCTTCCACAAACCCCGGCATGGATTGGGAATGGATGTCAATTCCCAAATAGTGTCCAAATGGCTGGAAGTCAGTATGTACATGAAGGGGAAGGTCTGGAAGCTTGTTATGACACTGGAGAGTCCCAGAGTTCAGCTCCCTGGTGGTGGATACGAAAACGCAGGGAGCAAATCGTGACACTCAGACACCCCCAAACCCACTTATAGACCCACTCAGAGAGTCACACACCCACTGACAGACTCACACAGACACTGACCAAGCCACTGACAGCCCCACTTAGACCCTTACACATTGAGTCATAGACCCACCCAGATACTCATGCACCCACTCACAGGCCCACTGAGACACTCTCATACCGACTGAGAGACCCACTATGACACAGATGCAATAACTCACAGACCCATTCAGACACTCACACACCCACTCGCAGAGACTCATGCTCCCACTCACATACCCATTCAGACACTCATGTACCCACTTGTAAACCCACTCAGTTTATCTCACATTGACTCACAGACCAATTCAGAGACCCACACACCCACTCATAAACCCACTCAGACACTCCTGAACTCACTTGCAGACCCACTCATCACTTATGCACATACCCAAAGCCCCACTCAGAGACTCATACACCCACTCACATACCCATCCAGACACTAACACACTGACACAAACACTCAAAGACTCCCTCATAGACTTACACATCTACTCACATACCCACTCAGGCATTTAGGCTCCCACTCACTGGCCCACTCAAACACTCACATATCCACTCGCAAACCTACTCACACAACCACTGACAGACCCACTCATAGACTCATACACCCACTAAGACACTTATGAACCCACTGACAGACCCACTCATATATTCATGTACCCACTCACAAACCTATTCAGATACTCATGCACCCATGCACATACTCATTCAGACACTCATGCACCCACTCACAAACCCACTCAGAGACTCATGCCCAAACTCACACACCCATTCTCAGACATTTACACACCCACTCAGACATTCATATGCCCACTCGCAAACCCATTCAGACACTCACACATCAACTCACAGACCCAACCAGAGACTCACACACCCACTCACATACCTACTCAGACACTCAAGTATCCACTGACAGACCCACACAGACACTCACTCACTGACCCAATAAGTCCCTTATGCACCCACTCTGAGACCCACTCAGAGACTCACACACCTACTCATAGACATACTTAGACTCTCACGTACCCACAAACAGACCCACACAGATCCTCACACACCCACTCACAGACCCACTGAAACACTCATACACCTCTTACAGACTCACTCAGACATTCATGCATCACTCATAGACTGACTTAGATACTCATGCTCAAAGAGCCACTAATACACTGACACATCCAATCAAACACACAAAGTCATTCAAACAGTTAGGAATCCTTTATGCATTTCTGTGCATTGAATGTGTGCATTTGCTTTGCGGATTAGTTACAGATTCTCAAAGTGGAATTTTTTTTTTTTAATGAGGTTTAAAAAGAAAATTCACCAGAGTTTGAAACATGGGAGTGTCTTTAAGAGCTTGTGTGTTTATTGTGTGTAAATGATAACCACACATAAAACAGGATGCCGTCTTTCTAGTTTTTAAGGAACATCCTGTTGCCTTTCTATGTGAAATTAACTTCATTAGTCCTATATATACCCTCCATGTCAAAGCATAAATTGTTGTGGTATATGAAGCCCATGTTATGGTCTCTGAGGAATGCAGTGACAGTTTTATCGGCATGTTTCCTGGCTTTGTGTATCTGTGGACAGAATTTGCTTGACCACTTCCATTTCTGCCTTTGGCAAATGTTAGAGTACACCAAGGCAGTGTGAAGGAAAAGTGCAATTAATATACCAAAGGAATTCTTCCCATTAGGATTTCCAGTCCTACCCCAGTAAGTGTGCCACGGTCATTGCCACCACAGTGCACAAGGTCTTGATTTTGGCAATCCATAATGCTTTAAACCAAAGGCAGCAATTGATGCAACTTTAACATTCTGTGGCCAACCCAAGAAATGTCCATATTAGGCAGACACAAGTCCCTGTCAATGCCGCAATTTCTAGCACACGCTCTGTCCCAAAACACAAAACCAAGAGCCACAATCCACACTCTAACCATTTTGAAGGTAAGGAGCAGTAGCACAGAGGAAAAGGCTGGAGCTGAATGAGACAGGTTCAAAAAAGAAAGCCAGTTAAAAATGGAGGACATGACATGTTGAAAAAAAGATATTTGATTTGATGGTATAAGTAAGTCGCTAGCTAAAATTAGGTAGTGATTTTCAGGGAAAAGTAAGTGGATCTGTGAATCGCTCTGGAAAAATGTTTTTAAAAAATCTGCTTTTTTGGATATGCTTGTATTTTCAAACAGTCAATTACACCTGTTACAGTTAAACTTGAAGCTAGTTTGCTGCTTATATAATTAGTTACATATGCCAACAGTAAGCAAAACAGTCAGTAAGTAATCTATACAGCCAGTTACATGCACATATTGAGAGACACAGCAATACTAAGAAAGCTCGTCATATAGCATTGTAGTTAATTACACATCCATTGACACAGCCAGAGGGAGACTGATACACATATTTAGATATGCACTCAATTACTGATACTTCTAGTCACCCATCTGGACAAGATGCCCTTTAAATATGTGTTGGGCCTGCTACTGCAGTGCCTGTGTGTGTAGTTTTACTAACAGGTCGAGTTGGCATTTAATACTTCTTGCCAAGCCTTACACTTTCCTTCTACTACATACAAGTCACCCCTAAGGTAGGGGATGCAGATATGCTTTAGGGCGTGGTGCTATGTACTTAGAAGGTAGGACATTTACTTGGACGTTTCAATGAGTCACATGCGTACTTCCAAACTCATATGGTCAGTTAAACATCCAGTCCCCCACCCACACCTACTTACAAAAGCATAGAGCCACTCACCCACGCTGTCAGACAAAGACAGAGACACTAACATATTCAGTCACGCACCCACACAGTACTTATGTACCCACCAGTAAGAGGCCTAGTTATACACACAGTTACATACCCCAACACTTAGTAATATAGCCAGTAAGCAATCCATACAGTCACTTTTGATACACATTTACAGACAGATAGACACACCCACACAGGGACAGATAGTCATTCAGAGATTCAAAAAATGTTCTGCAATTTTGGATATGCTTATATTTCCAAACAGTCAACAACATCTGCTACAGATAAACTTAAAACTAATATGCAGCTTAGAGAATTAGTTACATATATCAACACTTAGTAATACAGCCGGTAAGTAATCTATACAGCCTGTGCATACATATATACAGACCCATAGAAATACCAAGACAGCCAGTCTCATATAGTGTCATAGTTACTTTTACATCCAGTGACACACCCAGAGAGAGATTGATACACTTATTTAGATGTCTACTCACTTACTGATACTCCTAGTCACTCATCCAGACAAGTAGCCCTTTAAACATGCCGCAATCCTGTTGCTGCAGAGCCTGTGTGTTCAGTTTTACTGCTAGGCTGCCTTGCCTTTTAAAGGACATTCCCAAGCATTAAACTCCCTTTTTCTACATAAATCACTCCTAAGGTAGGCCATAGGGCAGGGTGCTATGTGCTTAAAAGGTAACAAATGTACTTTGAAGTTTAACAGACCCATATGACCACTTATAGATGCTGTCTCTCAGCTAAACTGTGAATCACATACCTACTTAATAATAATGTACTTTAGAAAAGTGTATGTATATACTGAGTTATCGGTTTTACTGCTAGGTCGATTTGGTATTGCTAACCCCTTGATAAGGCTTAAACTCCTTTTTTTGTATATGACTTCCCCTTAAGGTAGGTTGTTCATTGGCCGTAGTGCATGCTGCTATGTGCTTGGAATGTAAGACATGTACTTTGAAGTCTTAGTGAGTCACCTGCGCACTTCCAGACCCATATACCCAATTATACATGCAGTATCCCAACCATACTGCGACTCTCATACCTATGTACAAAAGGATAGAGCCACAAACACACCCTTTTAGACAGTGACAGAGGTACTTACAGATTCACTCACACACCCACACAGCACTTATTTAACTATCCAGCACTAAGAGAGCCAGTTTCACACACAGTTATGGGCCCCAACACTCACTAACACAGCCAGTAAGCAATCCATACAGTGACTTGCATACACATTTACTTGACTGATAGACATATTAAGAGCGGTAATAACATGCTGACAGTTACTGCCCTATGCAGGGACAGAGACATGAAACTCCAATTTTCTATCTGTTCCTAATTGGAAGTTACACTTGTAAAGTGTTACAAGGCAGCACCAAAGCTAACCTACGGGAGAAATAGGCCTTGCTTTAAGTAAAAATAAATGTAGTCGTTTTTCACTACCAGGACATATAAAACCTAAGAGCACATGTCATACTTTTCAAACAAACTGCACACTGTCAATGGGGCTAATGAGGGCCTACCTTAGGGGTGCCTTACATGTACATGTAATAAAAGGGAAGGTTTGCACATGGCAAGTAGGTGAACTCCCTCTCAGGCCTGCATCTGCAGCCTGTTTGTGTTCAGCTTTTAAACTGTCATTTCGACCTGGCAAAATAAACCTGTTGTCAGACCCAAGAATCCTTTTTTAGGTCTTGCCTGGTGTTAGCAGAGCATGCGCTGCCCTCACCATGCAAGTGCCTTTTGCTATCGATACACTTTTCCAAACTTACTTAAAGGCAACACCCTTGTTTTCAATTGGAGCGTGTCATCGTTTATGTCAAACGTTGATGCATGATTGAAAACTGGGCTTTCAGGTTACCACCTTGTCCACTTTTAGGACGGCCCATGTGGACAAGGCCACGCCATCTTTGTTTCTGGCACGCACACTGCTATGCGCTTGTGAAGCCAGCCCTCCCAGGGCAGACACCACAGCAGGGTTCCCTTCACAGGATCACACGCCACTTGCCCTTCACTCACACACACACGGGCTGAGTTCTATTGTGAGCCCATGTCCACTGGGTGGCACACCGCACGCTGACATATGCTTGTTGTCGCTGGTAGTAAGACATAAGGGGATGCCGGACATTTACAGGTGATGCACCGTCCCCATCAGCAGCCATACCAAAGAACCCAATGATGAAGCCAGTCACCGACTTTGTTGGTGCATGAGGGTTCATTTCTCACAGTGTCTCTGACTAACTTCACAGTTTTGCCTGTTGGTTTTACTGCAATTAGCCTTTACCTGGCTTTTTGCTTATTTTGGCTATCACCAAACAGCAATGCAATAGGCCTCGCCTATCATCAAATAAAAGCCATTCCCTTTGCTATACAACACCATAGCAATTGGCTTTAACGTAATCAAAGGTAGGATATATTGCATTTTCAATGCTTGTAATACATATGTTACTCCCAGGGTAGGCCCTTGACAGCACAGAGGGTATGGTGAAATGTATTTAAAAAGTAGGGTATTTATTTACGTTGAAGTTTTGCATGTCCTAGTAGCGAAAAACTGTTATCTTTCCCATAGGATAACTTTGGAGTTACCTGAATACATTTTATAAGCTTTAATTTCCAAGTGGGAACAAGTAAGTAGTTCATCTTTGATGTCTTTGGAACTGTAATGAAAAACACAATATAATGGTGAAGTTGGATTTTAAATTACAATTTTGAAAATGTCACATTTAGAACACTGGAATTCTTTTGCTTTAGGCATTTGGTGCCGGCAGCGTGTCTTTGGGTCACACGGCTGGGTGTATGTGACAGTTGAGCTTCATGTATTCCTCCTAGACAGCAATGCATGATAGGGAGCTTAGGTGTGTCTGGATGGGTCATCACTTGTAGGATGAGAGGGAGGAACTGGACACAGCCATACTTACATTTGAATAGACTGTGCCCTGCCTCCACACAAAGGGATGCATACCCCCTGTACTTATTCTGAAGCTGGGAAGGCAGGGCACATGCGGACTACAAAGGCATGCCTAGGTATAAATACTGGACCTCAGACACCAGCCCTTCAGTGCACTCTTAGACCTGCGGATACTCTGCCTGTAAGAAGGACTGCTGTACTGTTGAAAGGGCTACAACTCTGCTGGTCTGCTACTCTGAAGTATTGTTGACTCCGTGTGCTGACCTGCTGCCTGCTGCCTTCTTGCCTGGGTGAGAAGGACTTGCATCTCTTGAACCTAGAACCCCAGAGTGACTAGAAGGACTAGTTGGCTGACCTCCTGATCTGAAGCCTCAGGGACACAACAGGCTTCCAACACCCTTGCACTTGGACTCTGCCCTCTGTGAATCTACCCTGTCAATTGGTGCCACGCCAGTCCTGGACCCTTGGAAGTGGGCTTTAATTGCCTTGCCAATCTCTGTGGATCCAGTTGAACAGACGCATCTCCTCTGCTGCACGATGCCACCTTAACCAGAACTGACATATTGCTGATGCTGCGTGGATTGAACCCATTGCAAAGACCCACAGTGCCTCTGCAGCCTCTTCAGAACTGTTGCCACAATCTGCATCCCTAGTACAGGCCCTCACTTCCTCAATGGCAGCCTCGACAAGGATGACAGACTCAGCATCTCAGTCTTGCAGCTCTTCAGAACCAACGCATCACCTCGACTGCACCACTCATCCTCGATGCCAGACATTGCATTGCAGGTCCTCATCAACAGGGTCCTCGGCAATGATGCAGGACCTTGCATCGCAGCCTCACTGTACCTCGGAACCGACGCATCCCTTCAGCTACCCGATGCATCTTTGACGCAGATCCTTGCAACCCTCTGCAAACCGGGATTTAAGACTTTTTGTTCAGCAGTTCTAACTGGGTCCCAGAAGCTGGCCTGCACTCCATCACGGTCAGGCCGAACTTGTGACTTTGTCCTGGTCTGGCACAACTAGATAAATACAGTTGTCACTTTGTGCTTTTGGCACTATTTGTCACTGTAATTTTTAAACATGAATATCTCCAGTTCTACTGATTGGAATTTAGATTTTTGTCTTGTTTCATTTAATAAAGAATTTCTATTTTTTCAAACTTATTGTGGGATCCTTTCTAAGCCTGACTGCTCTGTTCAAAACTACCAAAGGGTTGAGCACAGGTTAATTCAGGGTTGGCTTGCGTCTCATCATGAAAAAGATTGCGGTTGAGGCTTGACCAGTACTCACATGTAAGTCAAACAACAACCCATTTTTTACACTGATGATTTATTATTATTATTTTTTAATATGTATAAATTTTCTTGTGGTGTCCCAGTCTCACCCAAGATACCCATAACTTTCAGTTTTGCTGGGGGCTGTGGCTGGAGCCCCAGGGCCCATGCAGTATCATCGGCTCCCTGCAAGCAGCCCCATTCAATGATGCTGCACAGGAGCTGGCATCATATTTTGCCTTTTATTCATCTCTGGGGAGTCCCAGAATCCACCCCGGGCATGCTACAACATTTTTAGGTTGGATGCTGCCGAGCCACAGCCCTCTGGCTCCCCTGACAGCAAACATCCCAGGTTTAGTGGGAGCTCGCAATGCTCCCACCTGGCAGGGACAGTTTTTTTCTGCTCCCTCTGGGCAGGAGCAATTCTATGCTTCCCGACCCCGCTCTCAAATATTTGTGCTCCCTCCTAGTGGAGACTTTCTGATCCTGTCCAGTGGGAACAGAGAATCCTTCCATGCTCACTATGTTTCAATTAGGAAAACAATGGAGTCCCAAATGTTTGGGGCACTAGGAACACCATGACTGAGCTTGGCCAGGGATGGGTTCCTCAGACCATACCATGGCTTGGGGATGGGGGTCTACGCTGGCCTTCCCATAACTTTGGGGATGGAGTCCCCTGGGCCTGGAAATTGTCCGGGAGGGTGCTGCACAATCTTTCCCCTTTACAAAAATTTATTGCACAACCCCCTCTGTACCTTCACCCACCCCGGTTTAGAAAAAAAAATATGTGAGCCAGTGCTTTTTTTAAAAAAAAACTATTCGAGTGGATCTGCAGATCTACGGATCCTCTGTTAATTTGCAGTAAAATTTAGAAAGAAATAGTTTTGGACCTAGGTGGGATCCTGCTGGGACCCGCCAGCGCTACGGGGACAGGGTATTCTCCCTTGTCCCCTTATATTTTTGTAAAACGTTTTTCATGACATGGGACTGAGTCTCAGAGTCCTAAAATTAATGCCAATACATCTTTGTTGATGTGGTGGTAGTAGCTAATCAGATCTTATAGTAGATCGGTTGGCTCAGTGGATCCTTTGTGGCATGAAATATGTATTTTTTTCACCTAAATTTCCCTAAACTACAGGACACAATTACAAAAAGCACACTTTCTGGACCAAGATCTTGCTTCTTGTTGAATTTTATGCTGTTCAATTGAGGGACTTCCTTTTACCACCGTGAAGAAAAAGATAGCCCTTGGCAGAATTTAAATTATGCTGGAATTTTGGTAATTTTCTAAATGCAGAATTACACTTCTTGCGTAATTCCACCGTAACCTTGTGCTAATTTCACAGTATTATGCTACATGGAATTATGAAAGTTGCATCCACCCCTAAAAAGATTTTGTTGTTGGAGACCTGTGGGTCATAGCATGGTACCTGAAGTATCTTGTGGCTCCTGCAGGATTCCCATTAAAAAAAAAATGTTGGTCAACTGACGTCCACCCAGGCTACCAGGGCCTACAGCCAATCATCCCCCCTTTGGCTGTGCATAGTTTGGAATTAGCCACAAATGTATTGTGATAATATATTACTTCTAGGTAAAAAAAACATAGAAATTCACTGAAAAAAAGAAAAAGTTAAACTGGAGTTATCCGTGAAGAAGGTACTATGGGGCATATTACCAACAACTAGCGATAATTATCGCTATGTTGGCTTAGCGGCAATATTTTTACCGCTGGGCTGCGGCGATTTTTATCGCAGATAAACCTTGGTATTACCAAGGTTTATCGCAAATCCGATAAAAATCAGCCGCAATGTATGAATATCGCTGAAAAGTCAGCGATATTCATGCATTACCGAGCTAATGCTCTTAGCCATGTTATCCACCTCCCATTGGATAACATGGCTAAGAACTGCTCAGGGCAGGCGTTAGCTTGTGGAGAAATTCGCGCTCAGCGCGAATATCTCCAATAGTTGGTAATAGGATATAGCGATGTTAGCGACTGGTTCCAGTCGCCTACATCTTGGCACGCCCACTTTGCATGTCATTAGTGATAAATATCACTGACATGCAAAGTGAGGCTCAAGATGGTCGCTATCTCCTACGAGCTGTCGCTAACTGGTGTTAGCGACAGCTAGGTAATAGGGAGATAATTTTATCTCCGCTTTCTTGGCTTTTAAAGCCAAAAAAGCGGAGATAAACCCCCTTGATAATATCCTCCTAAGATTTTAAGTCAATAAAAAAAAACCTAAAAGCAGGCAAATTCTAGGGGTGGGCGATAAACTCCGCTCCACCGGTGGAGTTCGCAGAGTTTTGCTCTTTCAGCCTTACGCGAGTATAACAAAGTTCCAGCAAGCTTGTGGTAGAGTTCATCCTGCGCGCAGCTCGCCAATGTTAAGTTGTCGGGCGAGAATTTGCTTTCTTTAACCTGATTTTTAGGCACTAGAATGCCTCCCAGAAAGATTTCTCAATTCGGGCAGCCATGGCAGTTCGTTAGTTTTAGCGTTCAGAAAGCTGAAGCTCGAGTAGAAAATCTATTTGAGTGACAGAAAGAAGCAGGTACCACCAGAATGCCACATGGTACTATTTGTGCAGATTTTACAGTGAAGAATAAGCTCCCTGTGCTAAAAATCAGCACCAGCAGTGGGACATGCTGTCCGATAAGTGAACTCTGTTAAATCTAGAGGAGTCTTTAAGTAACTCCGCAGAAGTCCTCTGAGTAAATCTCTGTGGGTTCCGCCCACCCCTTTCAAATTCACAAGATTCACCAGTTATTTGTAACTGACATAAGTATAACTATATATCACTTAAAACTAACTTACCTGCAATATAAAGACTCAATATAATTTCATTGATGTAATGACCTCCAAATTAAACAGGTATACCCAAAGGGCAGGTGGTGATGTAATTTACAGTTGGTGTCCCATGGTGCCGTCAACGTATGGCTTTTTCCAGCATTCTCATGTCCATGCATATATTGCCTGCCACAGGTTGTTTAACTTTCTTGCCACAACAATGGGTATTGCCCATTGAGTGGGTCCTTCCACTATCTCTATGATTCCAACATCCTCCAGCTTCTCAAACTTTTGCTCAGGCACCTGCATGTGCACATGGATTAGGATCTATCTAAGGTGAAGGGGTACTGATTGAATTGTGTGGTCTATGAGGAGCTTTACTGATTTCCCCTTAGGACAGCTGACACCACATAAAATATCCTTGAACTCTTCTAACATCAATGCAATACTCTGTTATTGCACCCCAAAAGTAAGCGCAGACAGTAGGGCCAGAGTATATGAGACTAGTCATTGGGTGCCCCTAAATGCAAAGTTCACATCAGGAGTGTGATCTCTTTCTCAGCAGCACTGGGTTGCCGATGGCTGATTTAAGTTGACCCTGTTCCATTTCAGAGGATATTGTCTCATTCAAAACCTTTGGTGGCTGCATGTTACTTTCCCTGGTGCCCAGCTGTCTCAAAGTATAGGCGAGGGGGCATATTTACAAAGAATTGGCATAGGACTGTGCCGCAAGTCATTTTGATGCACTGCCCTATGCCAATTTGAAAGGGCAGGAATGCACCATACTTGCAAGATATGGTGCATTCCTGTCAGTCAGTGGTGGCGCACAAATAGCAGCCAGGTGCCAATGCAGGCACTGTGGTGCAAGGGTGTCTGCGTTGTTGGCATGATTGTTTTGTGCAGGTATCCCTTCCTGCACAAAAACAATCATTAGAGGTGTTTTCCTCCTATGTGTGCTGCAGAATGTAGCACACATGGAAAGAGGAAATAAATTAGGAGAATTATTGTTCTTTCTCCTCGTTATGGCACATGGTTTTAACGCATTCGCAGATTTACGCCATGCTGGAAATCTGGGAATGTGTCAAACCTATGGTTGTTACTTGGGAACACCCACTGCAACATCCATGGCATGCCTCCCTGATGCATTGTGAGGCAATACACCAACCTGCAATGCATTGCCTCACTGCATATCTACAAGGGATAACTGACAAAATATCGACCTACAAAATATCGGCCTACAGAAATATCGATGCAAAAATATCGAAGGCAAGAATATCGACATCCTATCTACAACATGGTAAGTACAAAAATATCGAAAATAAAATATAGATGTTAAAGATATCGATGTTAAAAATATCGTTTTTTTTTCTGTAAAAATATGAATGTAAAATAAAGTAAATAACACTAATAAATAAAATCAACATAGTTAAAAATATCTAATAATGTTTAAAATTAATAAATAATACATATATAATAATAATACATTAATTAAACATATACAGAAAATATATAATATATATGTACTTAACAATAAGTTGTAATCATTATTTTAATAATTTATAAATTAATAAAAAATATTATAAATTACAAATACATTTACAAACATAAAACAAAAACATAAATACAAAGTAAAGAATTATGTTTAATAAATTAAAAAAATTAAATATACTTTTAATATTTTTAAAACTAATTATATAAAACGTTGGATAGCGTAGGGGTAAAAATTACAATACCAACTACAAAAAGTCCAACAATAGGGAAAGCGTTGGATAGTGTAGGGGTAAAAATTACTATTCCAGCTCCAGAGAGTGCAACAGTAGAAAAAGTGTTGGATAGCGTAGGGGTAAAAATTACAATTCCAACTGCAAACAGTGCAACAGTAGGGAAAGCGTTGGTATATCGTAGGTGTAAAAAATACTATTCCCACTCCGGAGAGTGCAACAGTAAGGAACGCGTTGGATAGCGTAGGGGTAAAATTTACTATTCCCACTCCAGAGAATGCAACAGTAGGGAAAGCGTTGGATAGCGTAGGGGTAAAAATGACTATTCCCACTCCAGAGAGTGCAACAGTAGGGAAAGCGTTGGATAGCGTAGGGGTAAAAATGACTATTCCCACTCCAGAGAGTGCAACAGTAAGGAAAGCATTGGATAGCGTAGGGGTAAAAATTACTATTCCCACTCCAGAGAGTGCAACAGTAGGGAAAGCGTTGGATAGTGTAGGGGTAAAAATTACTATTCCCACTCCAGAGAGTGCAACAGTAGGGAAAACATTGGATAGCGTAGGGGTAAAAATTACTATTCCCACTCCAGAGAGTGCAACTGTAGGGAAAGCGTTGGATAGCGTAGGTGTAAAAATTACTATTCCCACTCCAGAGAATTCAACAGTAGGGAAAGCGTTGGATAGCGTAGGGGTAAAAATTACTATTTCCACTCCAGAGAGTGCAACAGTAGGGAAAGCGTTGGATAGCGTAGGGGTAAAAATTACTATTCCCACTCCAGAGAGTGCAACAGTAGGGAAAGCATTCGATAGTGTAGAAGTTAAATATAACATACTTATAAATAATTGTTGGAAATAAAATAATTAAAATTTTAATTTTTAAATAACTACATCATTTGCAAATCCCCATTGATAATTACTAAAAACATAATTACAATTAAATAATTAATTAACATTAAATTAACAATAAATACCAATAAATATTAATTAATAAATATAAATAACCAAATAATATTGAACACAAATATTTTTCAAAACAAAAAACATATTAATAATTAAACATTGATTAACAATTAAAAAATGGTAAACAGTACATTTATTTTTGAATAAAAATAGTTTTTTATAAATAATTATTTACCAATTAATAAAATAAATTTCCAATTATTAAAAATTAATTAACAATAAAAAATATTATTTACCAATTTCAGAAAAGTAATTACCAATTATACAAATTAATTGCCAATTAAAAATTGTAATTACCAATTACAAACCTTAATTACCAATTAAAAAAATTAATTGCCAATTAAAAAATGTAATTACCAATTACAAACCTTAATTACCAATTAATAAAATGAATTACCAATTAAAATAATTAATTACCAATTAATAATTATTTAGAAATAAAATAATTATCAATACCAGTCAAAAATAAATAATTACTTAATTACAATTAAATTACTTCCCACCCTATTCCCCTATAACCCCCCAACCCGCTCCAGTACTAAAACATAAAATTAAATTAAAAATAACATTTTTAATATATAATAAATAGTACACATATAATTTAAAACAAATAACATACTTAACAAAAACATATAACACATACATATAAAATACATAACAAACAAATATTGATATTAGTAACATCGAAATTAGTGACATCGATATAATTGATATCGATATTACTAACTTCGATATTACTTACATCGATATAAAAAAAATCGATATTATTTACCTTAGAGTCGATATTCTGTTCAGCGATATTCTTGACCTCGATACTCTTCACCTTTGATATTTTCAACTCGATATTACTGTAGGTCGATATTAGGGATTCGATATTTTGACTGTGCACCAGCTACAAGGCCATGAAAAGCTACGCAGGGTGGCTTTATGTGACCTTGTATATATGGGTAAGTCCTATGCACCACCAGAACATCACAAATGGCACACTGGGCTTATAAATAAGCACCATAGTCTTCTTTAGTAGTTTTTCTGTAGTCAGTCTTGCTGAATTCACTGATCAACAGACCTTTGTTAAGTGATTGGCTTTGCCACAGCCAGATCAAATTTTGCCTTTGGAAGTGTGATAGTGCCCTCAGTGTTGAAGATTATGAAAGTACCACATTTCTGGGTAATAACCTCTTGGAGATGACGCGGGCCTCACCACTGGGTTCACTCAGCTTTGTTTTGATTATTTCATGGATTAGAGACATGCAGTTAAGGCATTTGCTTGTTCATGTTTCTGCCACAGTGCTTGCACGGTAGGTAGATGCATCCCTGCTTTTCTTAGAATTCCTTTTCTTATGTCATTTGAGTGAAACCCTGAATTATTTGTGCTCTTAGTGCTTCAACATTTTCAAACTTTCCTGTGCTGCCAGGCCAGGTAGGCATAGAAATAAGTGATGGTCTCATTTGCCCCCTGTTTTGCTTGTCTAAGAGCATTCATTGTCCGAGTTTGCATGTGTGCTAACCTGCAGGTTTTTTATGGTCCCTGCTGTAGCATAGTCAGTGTCTTGGCAAATATCTGGGAGGTGGGGAAACATTTGGTGCTTGTCTTCAAGCACCAAGTATAGTGAGATGGACAATTTCATGGCAAGGTGAGAGAGCGCAAACTGATCAAAATGTAGAAGTGCACCACACTTACACGTAGTAAGCATAAATCATGAAGGGAAATGCCATGAGTGCTGATAGTAACTACACCTATATTCTGAAATATGTAGTTAACTTAGAGAATGCATATAGAAGTGGAACTAATGGAGACATGAGTGCAATGTATAACTTTATTAGATGTGATTAATCATGGTTCATGTTAAATGTAGCTGCTAATAGGAAGATGGCGTGCTGCGAGCACAGAAAGAGACAGGCCTCATGCATGGCCATGACAGAAGGAATCAGACTGGTATACCTTTCATTTCTTGGACCGCACTCATGTTATGATTACATTATATTATTCAGAAGAGCTATATTATATAGATATGAGTTCTTTTATTAATTCACAAATTGTGATACTATGTGATTTTATTCAACGTGAATATTCTTGAATCTATGTTGTGCAGCTGTTAAATGTAAGATGGCATACGGAAACGTAGAACGTGGTAGGCCTCAGGGCCAGAGCTAGGAGGGAGGGGGAAGGCGATTAAATTGCATAATGTGGATGGCACTAATGTTTAGTAATAATGAGTAGGGTTTGATTTATAGATGTGTTTACTTAATCAGTAGAATAAGAGTATTAACATGCTAACAATTAAGAAGAAGTTGAATATTATAAAACTGTTGTAGAGCTGGAAAGCCTTAAACGTTGATTTACACGTATTAGTCTGGGCCGGGGAATGTTGCAACGCAGTTGGAAAACCATAAGATTTGGGATTTGGCTCCAAATGTCTGTCTGGAAGAGAAAAGGGGGTATTCAATTATTAAAATGAATAGAAGCCTGTTCTTGAAATGGACCAGACATGGAGGAGGGTTCCGGAATGTTTAAGGGGTATCAGCGGGCCGGAGAAGCGTCTGAGAAGCAAGGTCGACTCTAACCACAAGGCCTCATCATGGAAAAAGCCAGAAGCTACACCACGTGAGGGGCGTCTCGCGAGGGGCGTCCTAAATGTTGTTGTGATTTTGTATTAGGGACAGCACCCCTGGGTGGAGTTAGAGCAGAAGCCTGAGGACCCTTTAGAGAGCGGATGGGTAGGCAGAGAGGGGCCATGATTGGAGGACTTTAGGTTTTCACCAAGAGACTGAGAGTGGGTGACTTCCTTTGGGGGTCATTCACTGCTGACACCTTTTGATAGGTTGGGACCTGGTTAAGTAGGGATACCATCTAGATCAGGGTAGGGAAAGCCTAACCTGTATTTTCCCTCCGCCTGTAATGACCGACAGATTTCAATATGTGTCTATGCTAATAGCACTATTGTTTTTAGAATTGGTATTGGTAATTTCCGTTGTTCGTCTGAGGGCTTTCAGAGAACACATGTACGTAGTTGGGCCTGTGTATCTGGTTAATCTCATTTTGAGATGCTTGTATCTACAACTTATCTTGACTTTATAATAAACCTTTGAAAGCTAGAAGTTGTTTGTGATCCTTTGAGCAGAGTCCTTTGTTGGGAGAACTAACTTGGTAAGAGATGCACTTTCTTTCCTCAAAGACAGGCAATAAAGGTTCAGTCGACCAGATCGGGGTTTTAGATCGATAGTGATAAGGTATTGATCAAAATCTCACCCTTCCAGTTGGTAGCTATAGAGAATGGTTGCCTTCTTGAGGAAGGTGATCTAGGCCAGGTTAGATTACCCCCAGGCCCCTAGAGATCGATGATCGGAAGAACCGCCCGCGGAAGAAGGACCGGATGACGTGAGACAGAAAAGCAGCAGTATCGGTCGAGAGTGAGTATAAAGGGTCATGCGTGTTAAGATTGCGGTGTTTTGTATTGTATCTATGTTGTAATGTCTGGCGGAGTTGAATGACTGTAGAGAGACTGTGGAACAGGTTGTGAGCGCGCGCAACCGGTGGAAATCTTAAGTTCAAAGAGAGCTTAAGTGGTTCGGGGGTATCGGACGCCCAGAGTAATTGTTAACTAGAGTGAAGGGGGTCATGAGGTACCAGTGATCACCCGAAGGACCAGATAGGGGGAACGTAAGAGTGAGTGCGTGAGTAACGGACGCTGGTCGGAAGTTACTGAGTGTGAAAAGAACCTATCAGAGAGACGATAGACATCTCGTCAGTTAAGTTGACAATTATAGATAGACTGTGGACGTACAGTCGAGGGAAGTGACCGCTTGGTCGGAAGTAGTCATTTTTCGGTGTATGAATGGGACGCATGCATGACCGCGAGGAGAGCTGAGAAAGGAGGGGTGCTGCTGCGAAGCGGAGACTAGTGACGTCAGAAAGTGCCGCGCTGGGATTGGCCGGCCGGTGAAAGACCGCGCTGCGATAGGCCAGCTAGCAAAGCCGCGCTAGGATTGGTGGATTGTCATCAGGAAGTAAACAAAGTATTCAAGCTGGAAATTTTGCGCATAATTATGAAGTGTTTTAAATGGTTAAGAGCGCTGTTCAAAAGGGAGCGCAGGGGATCGTATGAAGGGGAAGAAGCCCCGCCAGAGGGTACGCCAGCGCATTTCATGGGGACAAATGTTGGGTTGCACACGATTCTGTGGATCTCAGAGTGGAGTAGGATGACAGATGGAAATGAGGAACTCACGTTCCCGAAGTACGGGACGTTCAGATTAGAGGTGTTGCACAGATTAAAAGCAATTATGACCGCAACTAGACCCTTGCCTAGACCAACTCAGTTTGAAGCCCTTAATGCGTGGATTAGGGCAGCGCATGAAAAGAACATGAACAAACGGCAAGAAAGAGTGAAACGTTCGGTAAGGGCAGTACAGGACGCCAAGTGGGATGAGGATGCTAAAAGATGGAGGGTGCATAACATGGAAGTAAATAAATTGTATCCAGTGTTAGAGATGCCCGGGAACAAAAGCCCCCTAGAAGAGGATGACGAGAGCGAGACAGAGGACAGCCTGATAAACAGATTATTGACAGACAGGCCACCCCCGTATAACAGAGCAGGGGGAGATGCCGAGAACGGCGAGAAAGGGGGGGGCAATGCAGAAGAGCATGGGCCGCTTCCCAGTTCCGATTGGGATCCCGCTGCAAAGAAAGAACTGTCCCAGCCTAGCCAAGTGCAACAGGTGGTCGGGAGGTTTGTGGTGCAAAGAGCGCCAGAAACGGGGTGTGCCACATCCTACGCATTACCTGATGCACTACAGGTACCTGTTACCATAGGTCCTATAGTGTCGGTATATGACCCAGACAGGGCTAGAGGGGAAGAACGGGTACGAAGGGACAGGGAGAGAGCAGAGATGGCAAGAAGGAAAGAGATGATCAATTCCCCAAGTCAGTTGCAGATACCAAGAGATTGGAGCACCCCAGTACACACAACAGGCGATCTGGGGGATATTAGATGGCCAGAGGATATGAGGGGACCAGGACGGAAGTCTTTTCAAGAGTTCAGCGAGTACATGAAGAAATGGGATGAGGCAGTCAAGGCTCAAAAGAACATTATAGCGGCAGAAGCTGAAAGGGAAAGTCAGGACAGCAGAGCCCGGACTCACTGCGGGGCTGAAGAGAGCAGTCCGGAGTGGGACGGAAGGGAGAAAGACAGTAGGGGATTCACCCATTGGGCCCGTAGTGGAGGTAGATCAAACCTGGAAAATGGGGGCCCAGAGAACGGGGGGGTGTCTCGCCCGATACCTAATGAAGAAGACAGGAGGGCTCGGGAGTACAGGGATAGCTTTAAGTGTATCCACTGTGGGCCCAGCAGGAGGGAACAGAGTGGGAGTTGCGAGAGGCCGTGCCATAGTCCTTGTGAAGACGGACATGAGCGCAGCCCAGGGAAGACGGGAAACCAGGAAGGATCGTATCAGATACTGAGTGATACAAGGCTGAGGGAGAATGGGGACCGAAGGGAGAGTAGCAGAGAGCCCGTGTTCCACCACCTTCCAAGATCGGATGGCAGAGCATGGGATCTGGAGAGATGGGAACAAGAGAGAGCACTCCCCAACTCGCCAGGACCCAAACGTAGGGCCCGAAGTTGGGATGGGAGAGACACCTGTCAACCTCCCTCGAAGGAATTATTGCGAGCAGAAATAAAAGCCAAAAGACTCGATGTCTCCAGTTTAAAGTCAGATCTGGATGACATGGTAGACGGTACCCTGCCCTTAGAAAGAATGGACATGTATGAGCAGGATGAAATTCTGTTCATGGCAAAGGACGTAACTCGAAAGGCGAGAGCAACACATGAGAAATTGGTCGAACTAGCAGGCAAATATATGGTAGACTTGTCAAGAACCAAAGCGTTACAGGGCAACCACAGGCTACATTACACAGACCGAGATCTAGATGAGAGGAGGACCATCGGATTGAAAACACACATAAGGGAACTGATCACTGGAATAAGGACATGGAGGGCCCTAGATAAGTGGGAGGAGAGGTGGTCCAAGAGAGGGACCGTTAGGAGAAGTACACTTGGGATGACACCAGGAGGACAGCAGGGAGTAGAGACGTACCCTTTGAGGGAAGTCGCAAATGGGACCTATGTTCACGTCCCTTGGAGTAGGGGGGATTTGGCTGCTTTTACCACCTCTTTCCCCAAACTGCGGGAAAACCCTGTGGAGTGGTATAAGCAAGTTGAGAGATTCGTAAAAATCTCAAAGGTCCTATGGATAGATTTGAACACACTGTTTGACATAGTGGTGCCAGGAGATTTGTGGACCGCATGCAAGGTTAGCGCTGAGTGGCCCAACGTAGAGCCAGAGAGAGATGCAAAGACTAATGGGCCGTCCGAGAGTGTGATGGCAAAATTCGAAAGAGTAATGACGTGGCTGAAAGAGAAAGTGCCAATGCAAGACATAGATTAGGTAAAAATTGACCGAACGAGACAGGAACCCAAAGAGACAGTACATGAATACTATGAGAGATTGCTGAAGGCGTTTAAACAGTATAGCGGTCTGGATGTCATGGATCCGAGGGACATAGGGCAGTTTGTGTCCAAGTTTGTCCTAGGCCTGAGACCGGATATTAGTTTAATGATCCAGCAACACTTGATTTGTTGGCAAAATAAACCCCTGGATGAAATACTGAGGTATGCCAGGTACTGCTGTGATGAGATAGATTCTAAGGCTAAGAAACTAAAGGAGAAACTGATGGTGGTACAGATGCAGGCAGCAGGAAAGGGGGGACAGCAGCAACAACAACCAGGAACCGGTACTGGAGGAAGGAAACAATACAGCCAGAACAAGGGCAATGAGGAGAACTCCACCTTTAGACCTAGGGTAGATATAGCTACCTTAAAGAAAACGACTAGGTGCCATCAGTGTAACGAGCTGGGGCATTGGAAACGCGAGTGTCCCTATAATATTGAGATAGGAGACCAAGAGGTGGAAGAGGAAGAGACTCAGAGTGCGCCTACAAGAGGGATAACGCAATACCAGGGAAAGGTGCTCAAAGGGGGGCCTCCTCCCCGAGCCCAGTTCCCGCAGGCACCCAGAGTAGGGACTATGGGTAAGACATATAGACAGATGCCCCTGTTTGTAGGAGGAGAGGAATGCTATTATGTGGACCCACTAACTGGACAGAGAGTGGAAAGAGATGACTGCATCCTCGGGGCAGCTCTGGAAGTAGACCAAAGGGGACCCTATGTTGAGGCCGAAGTGGCAGGGTTCCCCACGACATTTCTAGTGGACACAGGAGCCACTCGATCCACGATCAGATCAGCCGCAGTCCCAGGCCTGCCCATGTCGGGGGAGACCATACAAGTGGTGGGGGTCGCTAACAAAAGAATGACCAGTCCCTTGACTGAGCCCGTGCAGGTGAAAATAGGGAAGTACAGTGAGGAGCACCAGTTTGTGGTTTGCGATTCTAGTCCTGTATGTCTGCTAGGAAGAGACCTTTTGTGCAAATTGAACTGCACTATATACTGTACTCCGCAAGGAGTGGAGGTACTGACAAATGATGATGATGCAGACTTTAAAGTCGCGAATTCCAGAATATGTGTGGAACTGTATCCCACTCTGACAGTAGACGAGCTCCCCTGGGACTTGAGGGAGACAGTCGCTCCAGAAGTGTGGGATTTCACTGGGGAAGAGATTGGGTTGGTCAAAGGGGTAGACCCAGTGAAAATTGTAGTGAAACCTCATGCTGAGTTTCCAAGAACACCTCAGTATAAATTGACCCCAGAAACGATTGCAGGCATAAAACCCGTGATTGAGTCCATGATTAAGCAGGGAATACTGAAGGAAATCGTAGGTAGTCCATGTAACTCCCCGATTATGGGTTTGCAGAAACCAAATGGGAAATTTCGGATAGTGCAGGACCTCAGGAAGATTAATAACATAGTCGTTTCATGTTGTCCAGTGGTACCGAATCCATCAGTGATACTGTTTCAGATACCGTTCCAAGCAGAATGGTTCACTGTGATTGATCTTTGCCAGGCTTTCTTTTCGATCCCTTTGGACGAAGAAAGCCATTTTCTTTTCGCATTTAAGCTGGAAGGTCGCGTCCTAACATGGTGTCGTATTCCTCAGGGGTATACAGAGAGCCCATCGATCTTCAACCAGCTCCTGAAGAAAAATCTTGAAAGTCTAGTGCTGCCCCAGAGGTCAGTTCTGGTCCAGTACATAGACGACCTCCTTGTGGCGTCAGAAACAGAAGAAGCTTGTAGGGAAGACTCTATTGCTTTGTTAAATCACCTAGCTGAAAATGGGCATAAGGTATCTCCGGGGAAATTGCAGTACTGCCTGACAGAGGTACAGTACTTGGGACACAGAATTGAGAAAGGTAAGCGAAAGGTGTCACCAGACAGGATAGAGGCCATCATGAAAATGAATGCGCCTAAAACACAGAGAGAAGTCAGAATGTTCCTAGGAATGGTGGGATATTGCCGACAGTGGATTGCAAACTTTTCACTGAAAGCAAAGCCTTTGCAAAAACTGACGCACAAGGAAGTGAGCGATCCGGTACCATGGGACAAAGACTGTTTGATGGCGTTCCTGCAGCTGAGAGAGGACTTGTGTCGTGCTCCGGCTCTGGGAATGCCGGATTACGATAAACCATTCTTGCTTTACTGTTGTGAGAGAGAGGGATGCGCGCTGTCTGTGTTAGTCCAAATCCATGGGAATGCCCGTAGACCAGTCGCTTATTTCTCGGCTACTTTAGACCCAGTAGCCGCAGCGTTGCCCGGATGTCTCAAATCCGTTGCCGCAACAGGTGTCAGCATTGAGAGGTGTGAGAATATAGTTATGGGGCACCCGTTAGAGGTACATGTGCCCCACTCTGTTGAACTGTTGATGACCAGGACCAAAACACAGCATCTGACAAACAGCAGGCTCACGCGCTATGAGCAAGTCATTCTTGCTGCAGAGAACGTGACCCTCAGGAGATGCTCTGTTTTAAATCCTGCTACCTTGATGCCACTTCCAAACGATATTGAAGATGATGATGAATGTACAGACCATGACTGCCTCGATGTGACTGAACTATGCACCAAACCAAGACCCGACATCGTAGATGAGCCACTGACCGACCCAGATGAAATTTTCTTTGTCGATGGCTCATGTGTAAGAGACGAAGTTGGGCAGTTGAGAGCAGCTTATGCTGTTTGCACAATTACAGGAGTAGTGGAAGCTGGATGCCTGGAAGGAGTACACTCCGCTCAGGTAGCCGAGATTATTGCCCTGACACGTGCCTGCCTGGCAAGCAATCAAATTCGAGTCACCATATACACTGACAGTCAATATGGTTACGGGGTAGTTCATGATTACGGGCAGTTATGGTCTCAAAGAGGGTTCATGACCTCTTCAGGCTCTCCCATTCGCAATGGAGAGTTTGTGCGCCTGCTGTTGGAGGCATTACAATGTCCAGCAGGTATTGCAGTTGTGAAGTGTACCGCGCATACCAGAAACATGGACTTCGTGTCACAAGGCAATAGATATGCCGACGAAGTCGCACGGTATTGCGCGGAGACAGGATACTCTTTCACAGAGGTGGAAGTGGGTGGAATAAATGTAAGGACTGAATTAGCTATGATATTGGAAACTGTTGATACTTGGGACGAACTGAAGGAGATGCAAGAGAATGCTCCTGACGGTGAAAAGGAAACATGGCAAAAGGCAGGATGTGTGGTGGGTGAGGCCCATTTCTGGGTCTCAGCAGATGGCAGAGCAGTGTTGCCCAATGAGATGGTGAGCCCAATGGCCCGACACATACATGGTCCTGTCCACTTAGGAAGAGATGCTATGCTGAGAGTGTTTAGACAGACCTGGTACAACCCCAAGTTCAGAGTAGCAGCCGAAGCAGTGTGCCAGCGTTGTGTGACGTGCCAGCAGTTGAATGTAGGGAAGAAGACACCCGTTACACTGAGCCACATAGGGAGGTCAGGAGGTCCATTCAATAGAATGCAGATAGATTTTATCGAAATGCCAAGGTGCAGCCGCCTCCGTTATATCCTGGTGGTTGTCTGCGTTTTCTCCAGATGGGTTGAGGCATATCCTACACGCAGGTGCGACACCCTCACAGTGGCTAAGTTACTGCTTAGGGAGCTTATACCGCGCTTCGGGGTGCCGGCCTCTTTGGAATCAGATAGGGGAACGCATTTCAACAGCTCGCTTGTAAAAATGATTTGTGCCGCTTTAAATATAGACCAAAAGCTACATTGCAGTTATCGACCAGAAGCTTCAGGAATTGTGGAGCAAATAAATGGCACCATCAAGGCCAGAATTGCAAAGGTGTGTTCATCAACATCCTTGAGTTGGCCTGATGCGTTGCCATTGGTTCTTATGAGCCTCCGCAGTACCCCCGACAGAAGAACGGGGCTGTCACCACATGAGGTGTTAATGGGAAGAGCAATGAGGTTACCTTCTGTCCCAACTGCTGCACTGATTAGCATCACAGATGATATGATCCTGGACTATTGTAAGGGGCTGTCTGACGCCATTCATTCTGTGTCCCTTCAGGTGCAGGCTGCCGAGGTACCATCGTGCCAGGACCCTTGTCACGACTTGCTTCCTGGAGATTGGGTCCTGGTGAAAAAGCACGTGAGAAACAGCTGCCTGGATGTTCGTTGGCGTGGGCCTTTCCAGATCATCCTGACCACAAATACGGCAGTGAAGGTGGGAAGCCTGCCCAACTGGATCCACGCGTCGCACACGCGGAGAGTTCCAGCACCTCTGGAAGAAACAGCTCCTCTCTCGGATAGACGTCCAGCTGCGGACCGAGAAGCCATAGAGGGGGCTAGCCAAGCTGTAGAGGTGCCAGCGGAAGCAGGGAACGAATCTGACCAAGCTGAGGACGGTCAGTACAACAGCGAAACAGACGACGCTACTGAAGGGGAAAGTAGCTGGGAGTACGAGTCAGACGCTGATAGGTCTGACAGAGAGCGGGAAAGAACAAGAAGAAGACGGAGTAGAAGGGTACGTGGAGAAGCTGATTGGCCGCAAAGAAGGAGCTCTAGCCTAAGGTCAACTCTGGAGAGAACCCTTCCTCCGATATCAGAAGACTCAGACCCCGAAGAAGGTGCTCAGGGCGCTGAAGCACCGGAGTTGAGGAGGTCAAGAAGAGTGCGTGTGCCTAACAGAAGATACTCCACCCCTGAGTGGACATACCTGGCGACAGATGGCTTCGAAGCCAGTGACAGGGAGGATCCGAGCGGTGGTGGTGTCCAGTTCTGAGCCCATCGTAACAGTGGAGATACGACTGTTAGTACCCGGAGTTGAACAAGAAGGGTCACTGACATTTATGCTTCCCCGACCTCCCCGCCTCAGCAAGATAAAGGACATGTTTCTCACAGAATTGCAATTCCCCGATTTTGGTACAAAGATATCAGCAGCAGAAGAGCACAATCTTCGGCTGGAAATATTGAATTTTGCTGTTGAAGCTGCAGGCGAGCGCCTGATAGTGGATGCTTAAAAGACTTTGTAAATAAGCGTGAAGAAAAGAAGATTACCTAGCGCCTAGGAAGCAGAGATTCTTAGGGATACTCCCTGAGATGATGGAGAAGGGCTAGGGTTGTCTGTATTTGAACTAAAAGGAACTTTGGCGGAAAGGGTTGTCAGCTTCCAGTTGCGTGGTTCTCAGGACAAAAGGAGTAAAAGAGACAGTAAAGGAACGAAAAAGAAAGGAACTTTGTGCTGAGTTAAGAGAGAACCACACTATCTGACGAAATGGAGGCCGGTACCCAGAACCGCAGAGCGAAATGTATAATAGGTACACTAATAGTAGGAGTGATAGTACTAATAGCTTTAGTGGTAACAGTCTCTTATGTAAAGGGACGTGAGGAGGAGGCAAAGGTAACTGATGTGGCATCTGTAGAAGCGCTTACACCCACCATTGCTGGTGAGAAGGGGAAAAACACACACGAGAAAGCGTTATTGGCTGCAGAAGCCCGCAGGTTACACGTGGATGAGTCCCAAGGTGACTTTAGGTCAAATGCTTATGCTAAATTATTATATGAGTATGTGGAGGCCATGGAGGTGAAGGACTGTTACGTCTGCATGCAGTTGCCGGCGTCTGTAGATGAAGGCATTCGATACCATCACCTCCCGCTGACATATGGCATTACTTGTAGCTTGTTGCTTAGTATATTTTATGGGAGAGATAGTTTTGACTATTATTTCTCCAATTATGATGCAGTGTTACCAGAAGTCCCAAATTATAAACAGATGAACAAATGGGACTACTGGAAGAGTGAAGACAGATTGGCAAAATTTTTCATTCCTTGGATTACTTTAGATACTTCACATGCCCGCAGAAATAATCTGACATGCAAGGTGTCAGAAGTCGAGAAAAAGTTTATAGGGCAGGTGGATGATCGGAATAGGAGACAAAAGATTTTGAAAAAATCAGGACAATGGAAAACAGATTGGACCGAAGAAGAGAAGGCACACAAAAGAAAGGGTAGTAGTGGTCCAATAGCTTTAGATAGAACGCAGAGAGGAAAGTTATGTCTTCATAGAGCCAAAACGTATTATGAAAATGTATACGTGGGAGAGGTTAGTTGTGAACATGCCTTCAATTTGGAGTATTACACCAAAGACTTCCTGAAGGGAATGCAAGTGATTCCTAACGTATATTTTGTATGTGGGAGAAATGCCTACGTGAGGCTACCTGATAATTGGTATGGCTCATGTTACTTGGCAATTATCTTCCCTAAAATATATCATGCCCAAGACTTAGAGATCATTGAGGGCAAGACATCATCAAGAGGAAGGAGAGATGTGAGTGCAGAAATGGTTGGAGATGTCTTTGGAGCTGTGTTCCCACTTCTGGGATTAGCTCTTAATGATGTTAAAATTAGACGGCTAGCAACGGTCGTAGACAGGTTGTCTGCCAGCACTGCTCAGTCCTTAATGCTAGTAGAAGGAGAGATGCAATCGATAAGGGCTATGGTTCTTCAAAACCGCCTTGCGTTAGATGTCCTATTAGCAAAAGAGGGCGGAGTCTGTAAGGCTTTGAAGGTCCAAGAATGTTGTACTTACATTCCAGACAATTCGAAGCCCCTTGAGAAAGTTATTAGAAATATAACTGATATTCACAAGGAGATTGAAGACCTGAGCAGAGAAAATGTCTGGGAAAAGGTGGGCCAAGGAATGAGTGAAGCTGGAAGCTGGCTCACCGCCTTAGGCAAAAGCTTTGTGTGGAAAATACTAAAACCTATCATCATAATATTGATCTGTGGAATCGTGTTATGGGGTTTGGTGAGGGTATTTAAATGGAACAGAGCCAGAAGGTCAGAGAGAGCACAGAGAAAACAGCTGCAGAGATTGGCTGCCATACAAGATAGTCAGTACCGGAGTCTGAGGGCTCTGGAAACACAGAAGCGAGTTATGCTAGCAATCACCGCAGTTTAAAAATTTAGTGATGACCCCGAGAGGTCATCAAAGGGGGGAACTGAGAGAGCGCAAACTGATCAAAATGTAGAAGTGCACCACACTTACACGTAGTAAGCATAAATCATGAAGGGAAATGCCATGAGTGCTGATAGTAACTACACCTATATTCTGAAATATGTAGTTAACTTAGAGAATGCATATAGAAGTGGAACTAATGGAGACATGAGTGCAATGTATAACTTTATTAGATGTGATTAATCATGGTTCATGTTAAATGTAGCTGCTAATAGGAAGATGGCGTGCTGCGAGCACAGAAAGAGACAGGCCTCATGCATGGCCATGACAGAAGGAATCAGACTGGTATACCTTTCATTTCTTGGACCGCACTCATGTTATGATTACATTATATTATTCAGAAGAGCTATATTATATAGATATGAGTTCTTTTATTAATTCACAAATTGTGATACTATGTGATTTTATTCAACGTGAATATTCTTGAATCTATGTTGTGCAGCTGTTAAATGTAAGATGGCATACGGAAACGTAGAACGTGGTAGGCCTCAGGGCCAGAGCTAGGAGGGAGGGGGAAGGCGATTAAATTGCATAATGTGGATGGCACTAATGTTTAGTAATAATGAGTAGGGTTTGATTTATAGATGTGTTTACTTAATCAGTAGAATAAGAGTATTAACATGCTAACAATTAAGAAGAAGTTGAATATTATAAAACTGTTGTAGAGCTGGAAAGCCTTAAACGTTGATTTACACGTATTAGTCTGGGCCGGGGAATGTTGCAACGCAGTTGGAAAACCATAAGATTTGGGATTTGGCTCCAAATGTCTGTCTGGAAGAGAAAAGGGGGTATTCAATTATTAAAATGAATAGAAGCCTGTTCTTGAAATGGACCAGACATGGAGGAGGGTTCCGGAATGTTTAAGGGGTATCAGCGGGCCGGAGAAGCGTCTGAGAAGCAAGGTCGACTCTAACCACAAGGCCTCATCATGGAAAAAGCCAGAAGCTACACCACGTGAGGGGCGTCTCGCGAGGGGCGTCCTAAATGTTGTTGTGATTTTGTATTAGGGACAGCACCCCTGGGTGGAGTTAGAGCAGAAGCCTGAGGACCCTTTAGAGAGCGGATGGGTAGGCAGAGAGGGGCCATGATTGGAGGACTTTAGGTTTTCACCAAGAGACTGAGAGTGGGTGACTTCCTTTGGGGGTCATTCACTGCTGACACCTTTTGATAGGTTGGGACCTGGTTAAGTAGGGATACCATCTAGATCAGGGTAGGGAAAGCCTAACCTGTATTTTCCCTCCGCCTGTAATGACCGACAGATTTCAATATGTGTCTATGCTAATAGCACTATTGTTTTTAGAATTGGTATTGGTAATTTCCGTTGTTCGTCTGAGGGCTTTCAGAGAACACATGTACGTAGTTGGGCCTGTGTATCTGGTTAATCTCATTTTGAGATGCTTGTATCTACAACTTATCTTGACTTTATAATAAACCTTTGAAAGCTAGAAGTTGTTTGTGATCCTTTGAGCAGAGTCCTTTGTTGGGAGAACTAACTTGGTAAGAGATGCACTTTCTTTCCTCAAAGACAGGCAATAAAGGTTCAGTCGACCAGATCGGGGTTTTAGATCGATAGTGATAAGGTATTGATCAAAATCTCACCCTTCCAAAGGTCTGTCTTTGTTTTCGCTGATGGGTAGTTTTTAAATATGGTGATCAATATTTTCTACATGGCCACCATGGATATTGGCATGGAAGTGTTGGTGCCTAAAGAAGTTGCAAAATAGGGTATTAAACCATACACCCCAATTTACAGTTTCGACCCTTGAAATCCATATGGCGCTTGACAGGTTGGATGGGCCTTTTCCACAGTGTTGTGAATGAAGCAAGGAACAAAAGAACACGCCATAAATATCAACTGCCAGGCTCAATATTTTAAGTCAATGATGAGATATTGTAGAAGTTTCCAAAAACGTTATTTATATTAAACAATCAGTATGGTTTTGTCACTTTTATTCCTGTTATTCCAGATTACATTAATGCAAAATAAAAGGTTGATTAGTGACAGCATAAAGCATAAGCCAAACTGTTCCATAAAGGCGAATCGATACAAAGAAAGTAAAGTCAATGTCAGCAGTAGCTTCCAGCAATGATAGAGCGACTCTCCAGTCCTGTAGAAGAGTCATAAGGGGGTCTTCTCACTTTCTAACTAGAAACACTCAATATAATATAAAATCACACAATAATGTAACAAAATTTAGTAGGTGTTAAGGGCCCGATGTAGGTAAATCCGATTTACCTACTCTTAAATACCGAATCATACCGATTCAGTATTTAAGAGTAGGTAAATTGGAAGTAGGCAGATGTAGGTAATTTTTCTTTTACAATTACCGATTCTGTAAGATTCGGTATTTACCGATTCGGTAAATACCGAAACGGTATTTCCCATTGATTCCTATGGGCCTTGAAGCCCATAGGAATCAATGGGAAATACCGAATCGGTATTTACCGAATCGGTAAATACCGAATCCTGGCAGGGGGAATGGGGTCTCACTTTGACACCCTGTAGCACCCCAATTGCAGGCTTGTGCGCCATGTGGCACACATACATGGGCATGTCTGTGTGTCACATGGCATAGGTGTACAGGCACAGATGTGCATGTACACTGGAATTCGGTATTTTACCACCCAATAGAATTGGGTGGTAAATACCGACTCCTAAAGGGCATGTGGCACTCTTTGAGTGCCAGCTACATCTGGAATTACCGATTCGATAAATATACCGAGTCGGTATTTTACCGAATCTGTAAATTGACCGAATCAGTAAATTTACAGATTCGGTAAAATTCGGTCCCCCTACATCTCAAAAGCCAATTACCGGTCGGTAACGCCGAAATCGGCTGTTACCGCCCGGTAATTGGTGACCTACATCTGGCCCTTAATGCGCTTGTCCATTGGAAACCGCTCATACGATGGTGTCATCAACATCTGTTGCTCCTCCTCCTGATTCCCACGGTAAACATTCACGCCAGTAAATAGTTAAACAATCGTTGCAAGTACATCTGCGATACATGGAGGAAAGTTATCATGAGAACTTTCTTACCTAAGCTATTAGCTGTGTTCAATGTTCAGTTGTGAATATAAGGGGCTAGTCAAAGGCAGTGAAACAAGTCTATCGACAATGTCCTAGTTAAGCATTTATAATATATATCTAAATTATTATTCATTCTGGCAGTCTATTCCTTATCAATCCACAGCAAGGTTCATTCTTATACCAAGATGAACGAATATGGTGTGATGAAGCAAAGGAACATGATCTTGAAGTCAGCACAGTCTCTAGCAGGATGCTGGTGCTTGGCAAAGCTGTGAGCAAGAGCCAAAAGAAATATAGCTTGGGTCTAGTTACAGAAGCGCATTAAAAATTATAGCCTAGTACATTTATTTTTCTTTGCATTACTTTTCCTACATGTTTAAAGCAAGCACATTCTCCCTAAGTGTATTTTACTTATGCATTCTTTTAACAGAGTTAAAGTGCATTCTAAAGTGTGTCTTTACATGTTTAAAGTAGGCATATTTTTCCTACCTGTTATTCTCCTATGTGAAGACATTTCTGCAAATGGTTTAAAGGCATTCTAAGGTGCCATCCTAATATAATTTGAAAGTTACAATTTTCTTACAGAAGCCATGTCAAAAGATTGAATTGTGTAAGCAGAGCTGAGCAGCATGACTATTGAGCAGGGCGTGGCCTATGTACTCACTGCGAAATTGTACAGCTTCACAGAAGTTTCAGGGAGCACTTGATTATGCTGAATAGGCCCCTTGTGTCCATTGGGCAGGAAGGGCTTCAGCCCCTCCATCATGTTTAGTGGCCCGGGTGGAAGCTGTGTGGGTCTCTCTAAGGGAGAGCAGTGTGAAGTACGGGTGGAGAAGAGTGCGTCAGAATGAACATTTCTTTTCTGGAACAGCTTATCTTGCAGCTTGCAGTGCTCTCGACGGAGGTGATGGAGGGGGGGGGGGGGAGGGGGTCACAGTTGATTCACAACATCCAGGACAAAACCCCACAGTGGGAGCTCTATTGTGCAAGGCAGTGTGCTTTAATGATCGCCCTTTAGAGAAACAATGCTTGTTCATTCATGCTGGTATGTGAGACCACATCTGCAATTTAAAGGCAATCTCTGCCATTTTCCTGTGCTTCCAAGCAATTCATTCATTTTTCATTCTGAAAACCCTAAGGCATGTGCTGCCTTTTATCCCATCGAGCCTGCAGAAGAGGGTAGTTACAACTCTAATCTCATCCAAAGTAGATTACGGGAATTCCCTCTTCATCGATATCCAAAGCCTTTTCTTCACAAGCTACAAACACTGCAAAATGCCACAGCAAGGTTATTACTGGGCATTCCTAAACATAAATCAGCTTCCCAAGCACTGATGCAACTACACTAGCTCCCCATAGATAAACGCATTCAGTTAAGGCACTCAATATTCCCTTCAGGGCTCAACAAGCTGTCGGTCCTGACTACCTGATATAGCGCCTTCAACGCTACATCCCAACACGCCCCCTACGCTCATCTACAAGTGGTTATCCTGTAGTCCCCAGATTTAAAAAATCCAACTGGGGTGGGAGAGGATTCATCGTATGCGCCTTGAGGCTGTGGAACTCTCTTCTGACAAAACTAAAACTTAAGGCAAATCTGTCGGACTTCAGGAAACACCTAAAAACCTGGCTCTTCAGCAAATAACTCTGCCATTGTTTGGATCTTCCTAGCCTGCGATGTCCGCTTAGCGCCTAGATACCCCTGGGTAATTGTCTCTCTTTATAAATTTTAATTTTATTCAACAAGGCAGAAATCCCAAATTGTCTTGATGTTTATTTGCATTCATATAGTGCTTTCTATTCTTGTGAGGGGAAATAAGCACTAAATAAATGCTAATAAAGGAAGAAAGAGTTTCTTGTTTTTTTAATGCAATGACAATTTAGCAATCCAGAGTGTTCTGTAAATAGCAATGTAGGATGGGGGAAATTTACGAGTTTGGTTCTAAAAGTGTCAGTACTGACTAAAACATAACAACATGCCAAATGATGCTGGCAAAATAGAGACGGGTGGATGGGTAGCAAAGAGGGTCCATGAGTAGTCGTAACAAACCTCTGGGTAAAATATCCTGGCTGCCAGTCATTTTTTATTCAAGCAGTTTATATAGAGCAATTCCAGTCCAAAGGCATCAGGGTGCATTACATGAGCAGCAAATTGCATTAAACTAAATCAGTTTTTTTTAGGCACAGGGAAAAAAGTGATTTGCCCAGGATCACAGGATGTTGAGCTGATGCTAGGATTCATACCTCTTTTCCCAGTTCTAAGTTGGCAGCTCAGGCCATTAAGCCACATGTTATCAGTTAGTATCGGCATTGGTGGTGGCTGGTGGTCCACTCGACACATACCATTAAAAGCACCCGGCCCTGATCTAGTGCCTCTGGACTTTTTTAAGCACAACGTTAAGGTCTGGGCCCCCCCTGTTGTTAAATGTATTTAGAGCAGTTGTTATTGGTCGTATTCCGGCATCATGGAAGGAGGCAGTAGTGGTGCCAATTTTCAAGAAGGGCGATAGATCTGATCCCTGATGCTATCGCCCAATCTCATTAATTGATGCATCATGTAAGATATTGGGTAGGGTCATCTTAGCCAGACTGGAAACATGGGCAGATTCGGTGGGCCTTATTGTGAACTCCCAATATGGGTTCAGAAAAGGCAAAGGTACCGTCGAACAGTGCCTGAACCTGGCCCTGATCATAGGGAAATACATGAAGGCAAGGAATTCTTCCATCCATCTTGCCTTCATGGATCTCTCAAGTGCATTCGACACTGTGTGTCGGAGCAAGCTGTGGCAAATGATGGAGGATATGGGATTCGAGGAACCCCTGGCCACCTTGCTCCGTAGACTCCATGAATCAACCACTGTAGCCATAAGGTTCGGGCCAGGGGGAGAGAAAACCAAGTCTATCCTCTCAACTGAGGGCGTCCGACAAGGATGCATATTAGCCCCTTTTTTGTTTCTCGTGTACACCAATGGCCTGGAAAAATACCTGTTGGACCACTGCCATGATTTTCCAAAGGTCAACGGCAGGAGCATACCAATGCTTTCTTACGCCGATGACACAGTACTAATGACACTCACAGGAAACAGTATGCAGCATTGTCTTGATGCCTTCCACAACTTCATGTTGGACCTAGACCTGAAGGTAAATTTCACCAAATCCTTTGCTATGGTCTGTGGCCCAAAGGGTACCAAAACCAGAGAGTTTGTAGTAAATAACTCCACTATTGAAAAGGTAGATAATTTTAACTATCTGGGAAACTTTTTCAATAACAAATTAAGCTGGGCCCCGTTAATGAAGACTCGAGTCCTGAGTGCTAGTCGCTCTATTGAAGGTCTGTTTCGTTTCTGTGGCAAACTAGGTCAAAAACCTGTTACACATCTAAAAACCCTGTACAAAGCAAATTGTTTGTCGGTAGCTACCTATGGGGCAGGGGTTTGGGGGACCGAAAGCCCTGACACGATACAAATTATGGAGAACAAATTTCTAAAGCGTGTATTGGCTATCCCATCAAGTTCTTCAAATAGATTTGCCCACGATGAGATAGGTCTGAGTTACGTGAGTGACACCATTCGCCTCTCCCCTTTATTATTATGGGGTAAAATATGGCTATCAGAGGACTTACAGCTTTCTATAGATATCCTCCGGGACTGTTTAAAACTGGCAAACATGAAACAGATTCCCTGGCTATCTTATGTCAATGAAATGCTCCATAAATTAGGTCTGGGTGACATTTTTGACAACCCCGAAAACATACAGGGAGATGTTAAAGCTGTTATTAAATCAAGTTACTTGAAATCCTCATTTGCACACTCCCTGGTCAGCCCTCACGTTCCTAAGGCTACTTTACAGCATCGGTTTTCTTTAACCTTTACAAACCATGTACAATGGCGATTCTACTTGACAAGGTTTAGGTTACACATCTTACACTTTCTTTTTGCGTTTCCTAAACAGGGGGGTTGGTGTGAGAGACTGCCCCCCTGTCCTTGTAACAACAAAGATAGCCAAAGCACGATGCACGTTGTTCTCTTCTGTTCCCTATATAAGGATCCGAGAATTAGGTTTATTAAGCCGATCCTTAAGGAAAAGCAACCATGTCATTATAAAGAGGGTTATGACCATCTATTATCTTTGTCTTCATCTAGTGTCTGTTGTGCGATGTTAAACTTTATACGAGTGTCACTCTTGATTAGAAAACGTTATGGTTAAATCTGGCCCCAAAAACCTGTCTCTTTGCCCATGTATATTGTTGTATCGTGACTTTCTTTTTCCCTGCCCTTGAATGTATACCCTGGTATGAAGAATTTATGAATTACCCTAATTAGATTGAAAGCAAAAGTCATGGGTGTTAACTGTGATCATTTTAACTAATGTATCTTATTAGTTTAGTGTTATGACTGTAAAATTGTCTTTTAAAAATGAATTCCAAACTATGTCTGTATATGTAATTGTTTGACTTTTATGCTTCTTCTTTTCTGAATCGAATAAAGTTTTTGAAACGAAACGAAAGCATCAGGGTGCATTACATGAGCAGCAAATTGCATTAAACTAAATCAGTTTTTTTAGGCACAGGGAAAAAGTGATTTGCCCAGGATCACAGGATGTTGAGCTGATGCTAGGATTCATACCTCTTTTCCCAGTTCTAAGTTGGCAGCTCAGGCCATTAAGCCACATGTTATCAGTTAGTATCGGCATTGGTGGTGGCTGGTGGTCCACTCGAAAGTTGCCTCAAAGCAATGAAAAGCAATGCAAATCGCTTTGTGTCCCTTTGCCTCATGGAGGCATTCCATGAGTCTTACACAGGCATTCCCATTCAACCCCCCACGTTTTTTTTTTTACCAAAAACCTTATCTACTAAGAATAGTAGTCAGTGTTATTTTTTGCATCACTTGAAAGCAGGCATTAAAAAAGAGAAATGCTTTTATTTCTACAAAATTCCCCACTTTATATGGGTACTGAACTATACAGCAGAAATCTGAAGTAGTAAAGTTTTAAAGTTAGTCAAAGCATAGGGCACCCTTGCAGTACAAAACCTATGCTAGGCTCACACTGATACCTTTGCACTATGGCGCAAATGTGTTTTTGATTGTGCTTGGTAGCCTAATTGTGTGCCTGCAATAGGGAGAAAGCAGGATGGTGCCATATCTTTGTAGATATGGTGCTTTCCTGCTCTCTGCCACACAGCAACTTTGGGTGTTGTGCTGCATTGTGTGAAAGGTTTGATAATCTGGGTCTAAGTCTCTTTTCCCTCACTTACTCTAACTCACATTACTCACTTGTTCTGTCTTACTCATACTCACACCCACCCACTGATACACACAAAGGTACTCATACGCACAGATTCTCATTCTCACTTCCACACGCTCACTAGTTTGGGACCTGGTGAAACTGCATCTGCAACACCATTGATAGCTGCACCCATGATTCACTCCATTCCCTCTCACAACCTCCAATCAATAATACATTCTAACACACTCCTACTCCTTCACTGAAAATTGAAGAACCTCTTATAATTTTACATTCATAAATGCTGTTCTATTGTTCCTCATTGCTTTTAGTGGCAGTGCCAGTGACATAGACAAAATATGAAAGTATGTTTGTTGCCTCTAAACAGCACTGACTACTAAAACCAATATTAACAAAGCCAAACGATCTTGTTCTTTAGGTCGAGCATTCGAGACCTCTTGTATATACTTTAGTATATACTTATATGTGTATGTACTTTGTGGGCTCTGGAGATCAGCCCTAGGACTTGTCTGCTTCCGCTTAGGGACTTTTTTTCTGTTAATCTGCCTCTATTTAACTGTCTTAATAGAAAACAACCAGCAGAGGTCGGTAAAATAGCAGAATTGCTTTCTGCTGAGGGACTTTATTTTTTTTATTTTTCAGGCAACTGCCTCTATTTAACTTTCTTGATAGAAAACGACCAGTAGAGGTCAGTAAAATACCAGAATCACTTTAGCATTCTATATATTCCATTCATAGAAATTGTCTTCCACGGGCACCCGTAGACAATAATATTTTGTTCAAATCTTGTATTTTCAGTGATATGACCACCGAAGGCCCTGGTTATGTCTTCAAAACAGAGCTTTGGCCTATACCAGTTCCCGCTGAAAGGCAATATTGCTCTCCATGTGTTCCCATACCTTGCATGACACACAGTTTGGTGCTTACTTTCCCTCCATGTTAAAGAACAGTAGATGTTTCAGCACCCAGGCTAATGTGCTGCATAGCTGAATACATATTAGGTCCCAGAGGTGAGACCGATTGCATTGCAAATGTTATGTATGTTATAGCTATTTCTAAAGCATAACGGTTACCTGAAGGTGCCTGGTGCTAGCTACTATCCACTGGGAAAGTAAGTGGTAGACAATAATTACAGGTTAAAGAGCCAGGTTTTTAATCCCTTCCTAAATGGCAGGAGGTCTGTGGTGTTTCTCAGGTGAAAAGGAAGGTCATTCCAGGCCTTTGCAGCACACACAATAAAGCTTCTTCCACCCCATGAGGCTTTTTTTGTGGTTGGTACTACCACCAACTTGGCTCCCAAGGAAGGCAGGGTTCTTTTAGGCAAGTACCACTGCATTTGCTGTTTCAGATAATCTGGACCTGTGCCTTGGAGAGCCTTGTAAACAGTGCAAAGGGCTTTAAAGGGCACCCATTTCCTAACAGGCAACCAGTGAAGTTTTTAAATTTCCTTGGAGATAGAAGCAAATTTAGGTATGCCAGAAAGCAATCTTGCTGCCGCATTTTGCAACAATTGGTGTTTGTTCATAAAACGATCCTGCAAGCTAAGGTACAGGCTGTTGCAATAACCAAGCTTAGACAGGATAAGTGCTGCGACCACTGTCCGCTGACTGTCAACCGGCAAAAAGGGAAGAATTTTCTTAATCATTCTAAGAACATAGGAGGTGGCTGATGACACTGCATTAATCTGGTTGCCAAAGTTAAGTATATCATCAACCATAACTCCTAAGTTTTTTACTTTCCTCGATGGTGTAGGAAGAGTGCCCATTGCTACTGGCCACCAGTTGGGGGTCCAAAAATTGGCATCATATCCGTAAAGGATGATGACCTCAACAGCTTCCATACAGTCGTGGAACTGATTGTCTATTCCAACTGCCTGTCCAGGCTGCAGAGCCACAACACATTTTGTGTTGTCTGCGTAGGAGGTCAGGTTAAAACCAAAGGAGCCGATTAGGAAGGCTAGGGATGATACATACACATTAAAAAGTATAGGGCTAAGCGAGGACCCCTGTGGCACTCCACAGGGCACGGTGAAATCTTTAGAGTGAAATTCGTCCAGCACCACAATTTGTGATCTACCAGATAAGAAGGATTTTAGTGGCTTCCATGCTTTACCCTGAACCCCGCATGCCAGCAGACGGTCCATCAATAAATCATGATGTAACCGTATCATAGGTCCAGCAGAACTAGAGCGGCCTTACCTCCCCTATCCAGGACTTCCCTGATCTCTTCTGTAGATTTTATCAGGGCAGACTCAGTACTGTGACCTTCTCTGAACCTGTATTGAGTAGGGTCCAAAACTTGGTTTTCACATAGAAAGGCACTGAGTTGCAAATTCATTGTCTTCTCGATAATTTTTCCAGATAGCGGGAGGCAAGAAATTAGTCGGAAATTGTAGGGGTCCTTGGGGTCTAGACTAGGCTTATTTAGCAAAGATAGTATTGAAGCGACCTTCCACAGTCTAGGGAAGTGCCCTGCTTAAAAAATTGCATTGAATGGGGAGGTAAGTGCAAGGGCGCCGGGTGCCGGGGCATGTTTGACCAACCAGGCAGGACAGGGATCAAAGGGGGAGCCTGATCTTGCTGCCATGAGGAGCCTCTCAGTATCAGTTAAAGATAGTGGGGAAAATGTGTCTGCAGAGCTTGGGAGATGATTAAAAGCCGAAAAGATGACCTCCACCTTATTCAGTAAGAACCTAGCGATGTCCTCGCATAGTTCCTGACTTGACTGAATTTTTGCTGGGCGGGGAGAGGCCAAGCTTGATACAGTTTTAAAAAGTTCTTTGGCAGAGTTTTTTGCTAGGCTAATTCGATTTGCGAAGAATATTTTCTTAGCAACAGCAGTTTTTAGGAAGCAAGACTATGTTTATAGATCTTTTTATCTGCTTCCTCGCATTTATTCCTCCAGTTCCGCTCCAGGGCTTTTCAGGTGAGTTTATGTTTCCTCAGTTCCTCCATATACCAGGGAGCTGTTGGGTGAGATCTTTTGAGAAACTGGACTTTTACTGGGGCAAATTTATTACATGCTGTTTCCACCCAATTAGTGTAATCGGTGGCCACCTCTTATATTCCTGTAGGTAACTGACCAGCAGTTACTGTAAGCATATCTTCCAATTCAGCGCCCTCAATTTTATTCCATGCCCTGCTTTCTCCCTGACTCTTGGTGCCCCCCTGGCAACACATTGAGCGGGAAGGGTCAGTTCAAATAGTACAGCTGCATGATCAGTCCATTTGAGAGGCAGCAGACCCGTACAGGTGAGTTGTGGATGGTTTGAAAAAATACCGTCCAGAGTGTGCCCTGCTATGTGGGTGGGGCCTGTCACCTATTGGCTAAGTTCGCAACTCTTCATCATGTCTAAAAGAGCCACTGTGTCTGGTTCCTTGAGAGCTTCTAATTGATAGTTAAAATCTTCCATGATCGTAAAAGAGTCAGTACAGAGCCCCTCTTCCAGCAAATTGCCGATATAGGCTAAGAAGGTGCTCCTGGGCCCTGGAGGTCTACATAGTAGAATGCCCTAAACCTGTACTGATAGGATGGACTCAAGCTAAAGGAGAGTGCCTCACTGGCTGAGTTTGAGGCTGCATAAAAGCCAGCCTTCAGTGAGTTGTGCTAAATTATAGCTGTTTTTGACAGTGCTTTTTGCCTATGTAGTTCAGCATCAGAAAAGAAAAAATTATGGTGCGTTGTTGATATTAAGGAATATTGGCAAAATAAAAAGAGAAAAAAAATACAATGCTCGATGCAGGCACGTGCACCATCAAGCATACACACGTGCATCATAACACCATAGTGGCGCAGCGCAATGATGTATGTCCACATGTATCATCAGGCATGCGCACATGCATTTGTTATGCTGTGGCGGCCATTTTTTAAAAATGTTAAGTGGTCCAGAATGTCTAACACGGACCATGGAGTGGTAGATTGAAATCAGTTTGAAAAGATCACTAACGCATTCTTTTTGTTGTTGTTGTTACAATGGAGCAGTCTGTCTGGATTGCAGGTGCTAGCCCCTTGTAGGAGAGTAGGGTCTGCTATCCTATGGTCACCCCAATTTTTGCTTTTTGCTTCACTGGTTTTCGACTTACTGAGGCTGTGGGCCTGCTAATCAGACCCCCAGCCTGCTGTTCTCTCTCTAAATTTATAATACATGTGCTATAGGTACATACCACAATTGGAAATGGACTCCTTGTCAGCCCCTGTACCATGCACTATAGGTGCTCAGGGCATAGGTGCCACCAAGGCCTACCAGGGGCTGAAGCATAGCTTTTGCCACCCCTGGCTGGTTCTTAAATTGACACAACTGGCTGATCACTCAGCTGGGGCAAGTGGGTGTAATCACCCCTTGCTTAGATATAGTATACCTATATCTAAACCTATATCTGGACACATATATAGCCTGTGAGCCACTCCTATGGAAGGCCTCATCAATCCTGGAGGCAGAGTGTGTGGTTTTATGTGAGATGGAGCTCTGGCATGAGCTGAGCCTGTCTGCAGCTGTCGGGAACAACTCCCTAAGCTGATCCGGGATAATGCCATACCATATACTCTTAAGCGCCTTATAATCCTCGCGGTTATATAGCAACTTTGGTTTGGCTTTATCAAAACATGTCGTGTAAGGTGTCATACGAATTGGAATACTACCCCCTCACCAGTTCTGGCGACGGGGGTAGCATTCCACCCTTCTAGAGGGAGAAGACATGTTACTTTACTGAAACGCGGTTGATTTAAAATGAGCCTCAGATCCACAAAATGGATGCCCCTGCCACAGACACGGGTCTGGCCTCCTGCTGCTGACCGAAACTCAGCATATGGTGGCCTGGACAAAGGGTTTCCTGTCGCAGGGCGGTGTCAAACCACCCCAGACAGGAGATAGTGGATTGTAGTAGGGAGGTTTCAAAGAAACCAGACACTGCCTGGGGAGCACAAGGCTGCCCCTTGCATAATCCGGCCAAACCGGTTCTGGGGCCTCCCAGCCCCTGTCCCAGCGCGGCCTGGATCAAAGGAAAGGGGTGTAACCACCCCCTTCCTGGGTCCCACCCATAGGAGGGGACCTAGCAGGATGTCCAACCCCCTAGATTCGAATAAGAGGGGGAGCAGTCCCAACGGACCTCAGATCATCCTGAAGAAACATAAGAAACGAAATCTGGACCCTTCGACTTTCTACACGACGTTAGAAGACTGAAGAATCTCCCTTGTGGTCAAGGAGTGACCACCCTGTGCAAACAGGTACCATCCAGCCCTCGACCCTTGCTTTGTTGCAGTTCCCGCCGGAACTCGAGCAACAGAGATCGACGAGATCAAGCTTGCCTGCCTTCTACCTGCCCGATCCACAGTCCCTGCAGAGCTGAGACCCGTGGAGGCGACCGGAAGCGTGGGGCACGCCATCTTGAAAAGGCCACGAGACGCTGACCGTGCAGCCCACGAGTGATCCTCGAAGCTGTGCACCGGGGTTTGAGAAGCCCCAGCCCCGAGCTCCACTTGCACCAAAGCTCACCCCTCCACACTCGACGAGTGCTGCGTGGGGCCTTTCTGCTTGTGTGCGCTCGATGCGTTGGCCCGGTCACTTGCCAGCTGGCTTGTGGCCCCTGTGCCGACGAAACTTGAAATACGACTTGCTTTTCTGGTTGCTCCAGATCTGCACCAGCTCCTGTGAAAAGGAGCACCCACTCTGACCCTCCTGGTTCGAGTGATAAGCAATCTCCCGGTTCCGCGTGGATTGCTTTTGCCAAGTGCTGTTTGCTGCAATCTTGAAGCCGACGGTGCTGACGGCGAGAGCCTACGTGGGACAGATCGTGACCTGCTCCTGGACGTCGCAGATGCCCCAGAGCCCACGTGACAGCGGAGAGAAGCCTATCGACAACCGCCTGATTGCGCCCGACATTGCCTGGTTCCGTCCTGGTTCCACCCTGGTCACTGCTGAGTGACCCAGACTCTGTCCCCTCTGCTTTCAGGTACTTTTCTACTTCGATCCACTCTTGGATCGCACCGGACACTTCTGCTTCACAGCGCCTGCAGCTGCAATAGCTTCAAGCACCAAGAACCTGCGTGACAGAACCCGACGCCACTTCGACCCTGTGCACCCACGGCCTGTGGGTGAGGTAACTTTGCAACGCCGGTGTCCTTACACTGGTACACACCTCTAGGGTCTGTGTCTAAAGTTTTGTGTTCCTAGGTTCAGCGGAAGTATCTTTTAATTCACTTTAACTGACTTTTACGCACCATTGACATTGCATTGGTGCGAGCCGCACTTTCCGTGCTGCACCCGTCTCCTGTGGGCTACTCCCGACTTCAACTTTGCTAGTCCTGACTGCTCCCAGCGAATCTCTAGGCCCTAGGCCTAACCATTGCTCGAGAAGTGTTACTTATACCACTTTTTTAGTATATGGTTTGAGTGGCCACCCGCCCTCATCCATAATTGTGCAACTTTATATGTTTAACAGTGCTTTTGATTTAACGCTTGTGCCCCTTTCCTCATAAAGAGTACTGGGGAGTATTTTAGAAATAAATACATATATTTTTACAATATATACTTGTGTGGTGTCCTTTCATTTGATTACAGGATTGTATGTGGTAAAACAGCTCGCTTAACACGACCTCTTAAGTTAAGCCTTTAAGGCTGCTTAGTCCATGCTACCACTAGGATAGCTTGTCTAACAAGGTTGACTTACAACCTGACATCTTTGGGGTTTGCTTGGACTGATAACCAGTGGTTCCAGAATTGGAAACACTACCTATCAGGCCAACTTCTCACATTGGTGTGCAGCGGTGCGGATTTGAGCTTGCTGTTTGTTTTACCATTGCAATCTTTATCAAATTGAAAGATCACATCAAGTACCTCTAGGTACATATAAGTCAAAAGCTTAGCATATTAAGTTCTACTGAACTTAGTAGTTGTAGATTAAAGGGATTAGCACACCCTGACTACAACTCACTAGCAAGGTACAGTAGGAAAACACTTAGTGTAGGTAAGTGCATCACTTACACCTCACTAGCAGTCATGTCTGACACAGGAAACGCCTCAGGGTCTGCTCCTGTGACAGTTGACCTTACCAAGGCAGCTTCCAGCTATGACAAGTTAACCCGAAAAGACTTGATTGCCTTGTGCATCTCAAGAGGGTTAAAAAGGGGCAGAAGTCCCACCTGTCCTATCCTGATAGCCATTCTAGAACAGGATGACTTAGAAAAGGCGAATGAAGTTCCCTTAGAGTCAGGAGATGGAGTAAACCCCCCTGTAACTGATACCACTCCAGAGGAGGAAGAAGAAGAAGAGGAGGAAGAGGAGGAGGATTCAGACCTAGAAGAGCCTGAAGATCAGGATCAGAGGGTAAACCAGGTACAGGTTGCCAGGCTTAACCAGGCCAACCTAGACCTACATGGGAATGGAGAGGGCCAGCACCTCCCCAGATCTCATAACCAAATTCTCCCAGGTAATAGGAGGGTGAGATCTCAATCAAGGGACTCTCATCTTTCTAGTGCCTCAAGAGAATCTCAAAGAGGGATGACTCCCTCCCAGAGAAAAGAGCATAGGGCCAGGATGAGGGCTGTCCAACTCCAAATAGAAAGGGAAGAGGTAGCCTTGGCTCAAGCTAAACTTGCTTTAGCAAGAGAAAGAAAATTGTGTGGCTTAGATGCCACTGGTGGCAGCAAAGTTCCTAAAGAAAAAGACAGGGCCTATGACAATAGAAACCTGACAAAAATTGTGCCCCCCTACAAGGAAGGGGATGATATCCACAAATGGATGACTGCTCTTGAGAGGGCCTGCATGGTACAGCAGGTCCCTGAGGATCAGTGGGCAGCAATTTTATGGTACTCCTTTTCTGAGAAAGGGAGGGACAGGCTCCTCACTGTTAGACCTGAGGATGCCAAAAACTACTCTGTTCTGAAGAGTGCTCTTATTGAAGGGTTTGGCCTAACCACTGAGCAATACAGGTTGTTGTTCAGAGATACCCAAAAAGCACAGACTCAGGACTGGACTGATTTTGTAGATTGTGCCACTAAGGCTCTGGAGGGTTGGCTGCAGGGAAGTAAAGTTTCAGACTATACAGGATTGTACAATCTTATGATGAGAGAACAGATCCTTAATAACTGTCAGAACCAGCTGTTGCATCAATACCTTGTTGACTCTGATTTGACCTCTCCCCAAGAATTGGGAAAGAAGGCAGACAAATGGGTCAGAACAAGGATTAAGCAGAAAAACCAGAACCAAGGTGACCAGAAGAAAACAGACCAGAAGGGTGGGAATCAGAAAGATAAAGAAAAGGACCAGAAGTCTTCAGGCCCCCAAACTAGCAATAAGGAGGGGGGTTCCCAAAATGGAAACAAGAAAAAGAAGAATGATGGCCCAAAGAAACCTTGGTGTAATACCTGCAAATCAGTTTCACACTGGGGCAGTGAATGCACTAAGAAAAATCCAGTCCCCACCACTGCAGCTCCTAAAGCACCTGCACCCCCTAGTACAGTTAGCAGTGGTGGTACACAGCCAAAGGGTTTAGTAGGGTTGACCCTGGGTACTGAGGTGGAATCTGGCCTAGTCAGAATCCCCACACAGGCAGTTCTCCTATATGATGTGGACTTACCTTTGCCCACTGCAGTAAGCCCCAGTAACCTGGGCAAATATAGGCAGACTCCCTTAATCAATGAGAAACTGGCTCAGGCCTACAGGGACACTTGTGCCAGTGTCACTATGGTGACACCTGGCTTTGTGGACCCTGGTCAGATTGTACTAGGTGAAAGTTACCTAGTGACCAATGCAAGCAACTCCACTACTTCACATAGTGTGGCTGTTGTGAACTTCTCCTGGGGAGGGGTAGATGGCCTAAAGAAAGTTGTTGTGAGTGCAGACCTCCCAGTAGACTGTCTGTTAGGCAATGACCTTGAAAGCTCAGTTTGGTCAGAAGTGGAGTACAGGACTCATGCAGAAATGCTAGGGATTTCAGCTCATGTCCTTGCAGTGACAAGGTCTCAGGCTAAGAAGTGCCTTCCTGAACCAGTGGTGGATCTTGAAACAATAGACCAACCACAACCCAAGAGGAGGAGCAAGAGGGTTAAGGCTGTGCCTTCCCCCTTGCCCCAGGTTGAGGATCAAGTTTCACAGGAAACTGATTCTGCAGTCCAAGAGGAGACTGTCTCAGATGAGCTTGAACCTGAACAGGTTGAGTTTCTGGGGACAGGGGGACCCTCAAGGGCAGACCTGGGGCAGGCCCAATTAGATTGCCCTTCACTTGAACCCCTCAGACAGCAAGCTGCTGCTGAGGCTGCAGGGAATGCTCAAGGTACCCATAAGGTGTATTGGGATGAAGGACTCCTTTATTCAGAGGCTAGAGACCCCAAGCCTGGCACAACCAGGAGGTTGGTTATACCTTTGAAGTTTAGGGGCTTCCTTCTTACCTTGGCCCATGATATTCCCCTTGCAGGACACTTAGGCCAGAATAAGACTTGGGACAGGCTTGTTCCACACTTTCACTGGCCTCATATGTCAGAAAATGTCAAGGAGTTTTGTCGCTCCTGTGTCACTTGCCAAGCCAGTGGTAAGTCAGGTGGCACAACAAAGGCCCCCCTGATACCACTACCTGTGGTGGGGGTACCCTTTGAAAGAGTTGGAATAGACATTGTGGGTCCCATGGATCCTCAAACAGCATCTGGGCACAGATTTATACTGGTGGTAGTGGATCATGCCACCAGGTACCCAGAGGCAATTCCCCTGAGGACCACCACAGCTCCTGTGGTGGCAAAAGCCCTCATTGCAGTTTTCTCAAGAGTGGGCTTTCCAAAGGAGGTTCTTTCAGACAGAGGTACTAACTTTATGTCTGGATACTTAAAAGCAATGTGGAAAGAGTGTGGAGTAAACTATAAGTTTACCACACCCTATCATCCACAGTGCAATGGGCTTGTGGAAAGGTTCAACAAGACCCTAAAGGGAATGATAAAAGAGTTACCAGAGAAGCTTAGGCGGAAATGGGACATCCTTTTACCCTGCTTGCTCTTTGCTTACAGAGAGGTCCCACAGAAGGGGGTTGGCTACAGCCCTTTTGAACTTTTGTTTGGCCACCCTGTAAGGGGTCCATTGAGTTTGGTGAAGGAAGGATGGGAGTTACCTCTCAAAAAGCCTAAACTAGACATTGTGGACTATGTACTTGGTCTCCGCTCCAGGATGGCTGAATACATGGAGAGAGCATCCAAAAACCTTGAGGCAAGCCAAGAATTACAGAAAGCTTGGCATGACCAAAAGGCTGTTATGGTTGAGTTCCAGCCAGGACAGAAGGTGTGGGTGTTGGACCCAGTGGGGCCAGCAGCTCTCCAGGACAAATGGACTGGACCCTACCCTATCATTGAAAAGAAGGGAGAAGTCACCTACATGGTTGACTTTGGCACCCCTAGGAGCCCCCACAGGGTGCTCCATGTAAACAGATTGAAAGCATTTGTTGACAGGGAGGACATGAGTCTCCTCATGGCCACAGATGGGGAACAGGAGGAAGAGAGTGACCCTCTCCCAGACCTGCTTTCCCAGAACCCTGATGATGGTTCAGTTGATGGAGTAGCCTTGGCAGGCAGCCTCACTGAGCAGCAACAGGTGGACTGCAGACAGGTGTTGCAGGCCCACAGACATATGTTTTCTCTCACACCCAGCCAGACTAACTGGTACACCCATGAGGTGGACACTGGTGACAGTCTGCCTGTGAAGAATAAGATCTACAGGCAACCTGACCATGTCAGGGATTGTATAAAGGCTGAGGTGCAAAAGATGTTGGAGCTTGGAGTGATTGAGCCATCAGAGAGCCCATGGGCTAGCCCAGTGGTCCTTGTGCCAAAACCTCATACCAAAGATGGGAAGAGAGAAATGAGGTTTTGTGTGGACTACAGAGGTCTCAATGCTGTCACTAGGACAGATGCTCATCCCATTCCAAGAGCAGATGAGCTCATTGATAAATTGGCTTCTGCCAAGTTTCTGAGCACATTTGATTTGACAGCTGGCTACTGGCAAATCAGACTAGCTGAAGAGTCAAAAGCCAAAACAGCATTTTCGACCCCTAGTGGACATTATCAATTTGTGGTAATGCCCTTTGGTTTGAAGAATGCACCTGCCACCTTCCAAAGGTTGGTGAATCAAGTCCTTGCTGGGTTGGATGACTTTTGTGCAGCATATCTAGATGATATTGCTGTCTTTAGCTCCACCTGGGAGGATCACCTGATCCACCTGAAGAAGGTTCTGGAGGCCCTGCAAAAGGCAGGCCTGACTATCAAGGCTACTAAGTGCCAGATAGGGCAGAGCAAGGTTGTGTACTTGGGCCACCTAGTAGGTGGGGGTCAAGTTCAACCACTGGAGAGCAAGATCCAGACCATACAGGACTGGGCTCCTCCAACTACCCAGACACAAGTCAGAGCCTTCTTGGGCCTGACTGGGTATTACAGAAAATTTGTAAAGAACTATGGGTCCATTGTGACACCATTGAATGACTTGACATCCAAGAAGATGCCCAAAAAGGTTCAGTGGACAGTTAGCTGTCAAAAGGCATTTGATGACCTGAAGAAGGCCATGTGCTCTGCACCTATCCTGAAGAGTCCTGACTACTCCAAACAGTTCATTGTACAGACAGATGCTTCTGAGTTGGGGGTGGGAGCTGTGCTTTCACAACTTAATCAAGATGGTCAAGACCAGCCCATTGCTTTTATTAGCAGAAGGCTGACCCCCAGGGAGAAACGTTGGTCAGCTATTGAGAGGGAGGCCTTTGCTGTGGTTTGGGCCCTGAAGAAGTTGAGGCCATACTTGTTTGGTACTCACTTCCTAATTCAGACAGACCATAAGCCCCTCTTGTGGCTAAATCAGATGAAGGGTGAAAATCCCAAACTGCTCAGGTGGTCCATTTCCCTACAGGGGATGGACTTTACAGTGGAGCACCGCCCAGGGACTGACCATGGTAATGCAGATGGTCTCTCCAGGTACTTCCACTTAGAACATGAAGACTTATCTGGTCAAGGTTAAGTTTAATGTCCCTGCGTTTGGGGGGGGGTTATGTAGGAGAGTAGGGTCTGCTATCCTATGGTCACCCCAATTTTTGCTTTTTGCTTCACTGGTTTTCGACTTACTGAGGCTGTGGGCCTGCTAATCAGACCCCCAGCCTGCTGTTCTCTCTCTAAATTTATAATACATGTGCTATAGGTACATACCACAATTGGAAATGGACTCCTTGTCAGCCCCTGTACCATGCACTATAGGTGCTCAGGGCATAGGTGCCACCAAGGCCTACCAGGGGCTGAAGCATAGCTTTTGCCACCCCTGGCTGGTTCTTAAATTGACACAACTGGCTGATCACTCAGCTGGGGCAAGTGGGTGTAATCACCCCTTGCTTAGATATAGTATACCTATATCTAAACCTATATCTGGACACATATATAGCCTGTGAGCCACTCCTATGGAAGGCCTCATCAATCCTGGAGGCAGAGTGCGTGGTTTTATGTGAGATGGAGCTCTGGCATGAGCTGAGCCTGTCTGCAGCTGTCGGGAACAACTCCCTAAGCTGATCCGGGATAATGCCATACCATATACTCTTAAGCGCCTTATAATCCTCGCGGTTATATAGCAACTTTGGTTTGGCTTTATCAAAACATGTCGTGTAAGGTGTCATACGAATTGGAATACTACCCCCTCGCCAGTTCTGGCGACGGGGGTAGCATTCCACCCTTCTAGAGGGAGAAGACATGTTACTTTACTGAAACGCGGTTGATTTAAAATGAGCCTCAGATCCACAAAATGGATGCCCCTGCCACAGACACGGGTCTGGCCTCCTGCTGCTGACCGAAACTCAGCATATGGTGGCCTGGACAAAGGGTTTCCTGTCGCAGGGCGGTGTCAAACCACCCCAGACAGGAGATAGTGGATTGTAGTAGGGAGGTTTCAAAGAAACCAGACACTGCCTGGGGAGCACAAGGCTGCCCCTTGCATAATCCGGCCAAACCGGTTCTGGGGCCTCCCAGCCCCTGTCCCAGCGCGGCCTGGATCAAAGGAAAGGGGTGTAACCACCCCCTTCCTGGGTCCCACCCATAGGAGGGGACCTAGCAGGATGTCCAACCCCCTAGATTCGAATAAGAGGGGGAGCAGTCCCAACGGACCTCAGATCATCCTGAAGAAACATAAGAAACGAAATCTGGACCCTTCGACTTTCTACACGACGTTAGAAGACTGAAGAATCTCCCTTGTGGTCAAGGAGTGACCACCCTGTGCAAACAGGTACCATCCAGCCCTTGACCCTTGCTTTGTTGCAGTTCCCGCCGGAACTCGAGCGACAGAGATCGACGAGATCAAGCTTGCCTGCCTTCTACCTGCCCGATCCACAGTCCCTGCAGAGCTGAGACCCGTGGAGGCGACCGGAAGCGTGGGGCACGCCATCTTGAAAAGGCCACGAGACGCTGACCGTGCAGCCCACGAGTGATCCTCGAAGCTGTGCACCGGGGTTTAAGAAGCCCCAGCCCCGAGCTCCACTTGCACCAAAGCTCACCCCTCCACACTCGACGAGTGCTACGTGGGGCCCTTCTGCTTGTGTGCGCTCGACGCGTTGGCCCGGTCACTTGCCAGCTGGCTTGTGGCCCCTGTGCCGATGAAACTTGAAATACGACTTGCTTTTCTGATTGCTCCAGATCTGCACCAGCTCCTGTGAAAAGGAGCACCCACTCTGACCCTCCTGGTTCGAGTGATAAGCAATCTCCCGGTTCCGCGTGGATTGCTTTTGCCAAGTGCTGTTTGCTGCAATCTTGAAGCCGACGGTGCTGACGGCGAGAGCCTACGTGGGACAGATCGTGACCTGCTCCTGGACGTCGCAGATGCCCCAGAGCCCACGTGACAGCGGAGAGAAGCCTATCGACAACCGCCTGATTGCGCCCGACATTGCCTGGTTCCGTCCTGGTTCCACCCTGGTCACTGCTGAGTGACCCAGACTCTGTCCCCTCTGCTTTCAGGTACTTTTCTACTTCGATCCACTCTTGGATCGCACCGGACACTTCTGCTTCACAGCGCCTGCAGCTGCAATAGCTTCAAGCACCAAGAACCTGCGTGACAGAACCCGACGCCACTTCGACCCTGTGCACCCACGGCCTGTGGGTGAGGTAACTTTGCAACGCCGGTGTCCTTACACTGGTACACACCTCTAGGGTCTGTGTCTAAAGTTTTGTGTTCCTAGGTTCAGCGGAAGTATCTTTTAATTCACTTTAACTGACTTTTACGCACCATTGACATTGCATTGGTGCGAGCCGCACTTTCCGTGCTGCACCCGTCTCCTGTGGGCTACTCCCGACTTCAACTTTGCTAGTCCTGACTGCTCCCAGCGAATCTCTAGGCCCTAGGCCTAACCACTGCTCGAGAAGTGTTACTTATACCACTTTTTTAGTATATGGTTTGAGTGGCCACCCGCCCTCATCCATAATTGTGCAACTTTATATGTTTAACAGTGCTTTTGATTTAACGCTTGTGCCCCTTTCCTCATAAAGAGTACTGGGGAGTATTTTAGAAATAAATACATATATTTTTACAATATATACTTGTGTGGTGTCCTTTCATTTGATTACAGGATTGTATGTGGTAAAACAGCTCGCTTAACACGACCTCTTAAGTTAAGCCTTTAAGGCTGCTTAGTCCATGCTACCACTAGGATAGCTTGTCTAACAAGGTTGACTTACAACCTGACATCTTTGGGGTTTGCTTGGACTGATAACCAGTGGTTCCAGAATTGGAAACACTACCTATCAGGCCAACTTCTCACACCCCTCCTAAAAAATAATTCAACGGGGATGGGGCGGGGTTGCAAAAGTGGAGACTGTGGGTTTAGAAAGTGAATACCTCCAAGCGACGGCAGCAGTGGTGGGGCAACAGAGTGGTTGGGTGTGCATTTCAGGGGGTGGGGGGTGGAGTGGTAAAGCAATGTGGGAGATTGGCATGGAGAGTGTAATAAATAAAAACTAAAAACAGATGGGGAAGAATAGAGAAACTCCGACAAGCTGGGAGTGGGAGCAACAAGAAAAGAGCGGTGTGGAGATGTGGGAGGGAAGCAGCACTTGAGGCAGAGAATGAGAAAACATGTACTCCCTGGGAGCGCTAAAACAACAATAAAAACGATTTCCTTAAAAATAAGCAGAAGAATACTATAAGTTATCCTAGCAAAAGGTTTGTAGAGAGGTTACGCTCAAAGGGAGAAGGAAATATAAGTAGTGGAATGAAAGCCATGAAAGAAAAAGTCACCAAATGAGATTGGTTGGAATTATATATATTATTTACATGGTAGGCAATAAGTCTTCGACTACAAACAGTTAAAGGCCTATTGTGGGTGAGTCCTAAAATACCTCAACAACGAAGAGACCAAAATAGCATGTGCTTTCACTATGTAAAATGGAACTAAATAGTAGCACCACCCACCTTGTTTAGGCAACACAGTTCAGAGCATCAGTGATAGAGAGATTTGAAAAGGGACTGGAAAATGGAATGGTTCGTGCAGGATGTATTGACCATTGTTAAAACATGTCAAATGTCATCAACTTTAGAAATTCTTTACATTTCACACACAAAGGTTCAGTATTTTCTTTCCCATAATAATGATATGTTAGTTGATACTTAATGAGACGAAAGAATGCCCACTTTGAAACAAAATTGGATTGTCGTAACAGTCAATGACACAGTGTAAAGTTTCATATTTCATTGTAGAAAATTGAACGTTGTTCGGCTTTTATTTCATAACAATAGTCATTCCTGGCTAATTTTCATGGTGTTGAATGAAGCCATGGGAACACAGCACCAGAAGCACATCTGGATATTCAGAGGGCGGGCTTTGCTTACCCCTGATGAGAGCAAGCCCCAAACAATCTTCCCTTAAATGAACCATATGTGGACAATCCCCGGATGGAGTCCCTCTCCTGTCATTCATATGGACTTTTTCTCCTTGGATCTGATTAAGACAACTGCATTTTGTTTTTCTCACCAGAAGTGCATCTCCCTTGTTCAGATGGGAAGGCATTAATGCTTCTACCATTCTCCTAAAGTTAAAAATAGGGACAGAACGCTGAAACGTTCTAAGCAGATGTAGAAGAAGGAGGCAGTATTTGTAGATTATGCGGAGATATGCAGTAGCGGTCGGTGGTGGTAGTGCGGCCGGGCTGTGATGTGGGGAAGGGGAGGGGCAGGGTGGGGGGTAATTAACTATGGATTACGGGCAATTACAGGTAAGTACACATAAAAATGAATAAAACAAATATTGTTGCGCGGACTGCATCCCCAAATGCGATGCAGTGTGCGCAATAAAATTAATTTTATTTATTTATATGTTTTCTTACCTGTAATCAGCAGTAATCCATAGTTTACTACCCTCCACCCTGACCCTCCACCTCCCCACATCACTGCCCGGGAGCACTCCCACCACCGACCGCTACTGGAGATATGTTAACATTTTGCATCACAATAGAGATACAATTAGGCATGGAGGGGCAGATTTATAAGAAACTGACGCATCTTCATTACAGCAGAGAGGCGTCAGTTTACTTGCGTCTCGCAAAAAACCCTTGCGCCTCTATGGATGCGCCCCATTTACAATGCGGTGCACCATGGCGCAAAGATTGACAGATGCATCACGCATCTGTTGGCACAAAGGTACCGCATTGCTGGAGTCATGCCGCAAGCACCACGCAATTCCAGCAAGGCTCAGGAAGGCCTATACCTATGGTGCTGTGCTTCAAGCAGGCATAAGGTTTTGACACAGTGACATCGTAGAAGTGGCACAGTGAAATCTTGTGGATTTCACTGCATCACCTTTATGAGGATTTCTTGCATCGGAACACCCACTCTGCATACATTATACCTGACCCAGGTATAATGTGACGCAGCGCTTTACAACGTGACACATCTCCCTGGATGCATCACGTTGTAAATATGTTGCAACATGGCGCATTGTTTATGCTGCTGTTGCGTCACTGCTGTTGCATCACACAAGTGACGCAACGGCAGCGCAAAAGTGTCACAAGGGGCTTGTAAATCTGCCCGATTATGTTTATTTGGGATTCACTTTTCTGTGCAAAACAAGTTGCTGAAAGTAAAGGAAAGCATCACTTTGCAATGATCTTTATTAGTGTGCATCAAGTGGCGTACCATAGGTTGCACATGGGTTCCCATGCAACCATCCATGGTTCTTGATGCACATACATGTCTTATAGCATTGGTAGACATAGGTTTGCACCAAAATGTTATGATGCTTGAGGCAGGTGTTAAAATGAAGAAGTGTCTTTATTTCTCCACATTTCCTGACATTTAAGGTGTGCTGCATTGTATAGCACACATCCTATGTTTGGTTGCTGCGCTGCATTGTGTGACAACTTTATAAATCGGCCCTTTGGATAAAAAGACCTCTAGACCTGTGTTGGCTACTAATGCTATTCAGGCGGAGCCTCAGGTGTGCGACAAATGTCCCACGAAAGGGGTAGAGCAACAAACGTGAGAGCAGATATATTCAAAGTTAGCACGATGAAGTGCGTCATCCAACGTTGCTGTGCTGTGTTGTGTTACTGAAAGCAAGCATTTCAGAAGGATATCTAATAAAATATGGCACTGTTTATCTCTTTTCCATTGCTGGTGAACAAACAGGCTTCCTAGCACCAGACACCCACCTTTGCATCATTGTGCAAAGGTGGATGGGTGATGTCTAGCATATGATATTTTTCTTGGTACCCTTCCAGCACAAAATACTTTGCCTAGACTATTTCTAAAGTTTCTTTAACATTGGACGTGTGCTGTACAGTGCAGCACGCATGCAGTTTGTAAAAGGTGTGGAGAAATTAAAACATTGCTCATTGTTAATAAGCACCTCAAGAGGTTTCCAACGTCCTTTCAACCAATGTTAGTAGATGTGTGTTAAAAACCATGGGTAGTAACAGGGGAATGCCAATGTATCACTCATGGGACATCCCCATGAGGCAAAGTAAAGCAAACCAGTGCAAAGCACTACTTGCATTTCGAGGCAAAAAAATGTTTGCACTGCAAAGTAAATACTTTATCAAGACTGCACTGAATTGCCTCAGTTTGTGTGACTTTGCACTATTCCAAGGTCTTAATAAATAGTTCAATGTGCCCAATGTATTCAAAGTAATGTGATGTATAGTAAGAGAGCAGATAACATAGACCTTTCTAACATTTTCTTTTAGTTACCATTTTAAGGCCCTGGACTGGGCCTTAAAATTGCACCTGCCATAGCAAAATCTGATTACGTATGTTCCATGTCAGGAGGCAGACAGTACTTATTCTACAATAAAACTGCCACGAGTTAAATACCCGCAATTAATATAATGCTGTATATGGTTGTTAATGCCAAAAATGTAACACAGATAAAAACTAAAGTAAGCTACAATGGGGCTTATTTATGAGAGCCATGCATCAGTTTTGCACCATGTAAAGTGACGCATGGCTTTGATAAATATTTATGAAATCAAAGAAAGCCACTCCACGTGGCTTTTAGTGGCCACAAAAATTATGAGAAAGGCGGCACAGCGCAAACAGCTGCTATGCCTTACTCTACGCCTGGGATGCATTACACAGACATTGTGGGGAGTTTTCACATGCAACACCCATGGAATTTGATGCTGCCCCAGATTTTCAAAGCGGCGTAAACCTCGGGAAGCATCAAACCCGTACACCTTCCGAGGTGAGGTGTAACGAGATAAAATAGGCTTGTTTCTCCTCGTTCTTTTCTCTTTCTATGTCTGCTACATTCTGCATCAGACATAGAAAGAAGAAAATGCCTCTTAGGATTGCTTTTGTGCAGGAAGGTGCTCCTTCTTGCACAAAAACAATCCTGCCTGCCACAGAGGCACCCTTGATGGAAGGGTGCCTTCATTGCATAGGCTGCCAAACCTACACCAACGCAGGCAGAAAGGACTTTCACTTCACAATGCTGAGCTGCGCTGCCTTACTCCAAAATGCCTTAAATGATGGCCAATGTATCTAACTGGCCTCGTTAACACCATGCGTGCGGGCCGATTTCCCGCTGTGCGCTGAAGTTTTCAAAAACCTGCGGTTTATGACAAGCTCAGCTCGTCATGAGCGTACGAAAGGCGTAACTCATGACGAGCAGCTCGTCATACGTGTCAAAGGGGTTAAGGAGCAGAGAAGTGCATATGCAAACTCATTTGAACCAGTTCAGAGGCACTGAATAAGCATTTCAGAGAAGATAGGTGCTAAGTGTCACATGAGGCTGCGCAGGTTGTTTACCAAGTGCCTCTGTGGTAGTAGCTTGATCCACTCATCAACTAAGAGCTATACTTAATAGATTGAGCTGGGCCAGGTCAAATAAGATCATAACACAGATACAAATTGCAAGATCCATTCATATCTTAATTTCTCAGTGCCTGATTAAAGAAAATCAGAATAATACTAAGGGCCTCATTTACAATATTTTGACACATGACAGTGTAGAAGGCCTTCCTGCTGCACTGCTGTGCGTCAAAATAAAAGGGCAGGAAATCGCTGTATCTACAAGATATTGCGCCTTCCTATCCTTCTTCCCTGCTCCGGCGCAGACACCTTTGTGGCATTTTTCAAGGGTGCCTGCACTGAGGGGATGATTATTTTTTAACACAAAGGGACACCTTCCAGCTCATAAATAATCATTAATGTCATTTTTCTCTTCTCAGATGTAAAGCCCCTAAAAGTAAGTATATTATATAGAATTTTACCAAAATCAAAACTAACTTCAGACATAAAAAAATACAAGAGACACATGACCCTTGTCGAGTGCACTAATTGAAAGGGATTCGAGTTGGAGGATGTGATTGGGTGAGGACCACTCATCATGCGGGGTGCGAAGTAGTACAAGGCGCACCAGGGCCAGAGGGATTAAAAGGAGATTGCTGGTAGAAGGAGAAGTCAGTATGGTAGGCACCAGTAGAGAAAAAAGGAGCAAAGGGGGCAGGGCGGAGTGCATAACAAGGAAGATGAAATTAGCATAAAAGGCAGGTGACCAGGGTCAGACTGGCCTATAGGGCAATCAGTCAGTGCATGATGGGCTGATATGTCAAATTAGTGTGTGAGCCATTTTTTGGCTGTGTGTGGGTCAGTTTTAAGATCTCCTGGGCCAGTTTTTACTGTTAATTTCCATGATAATAAAACAAACATTGCTTGCACCAAGCTCAAAGCATGTCGTTATAAGTTCAAAAGTGCCCCAATTTACAAAAATGGGCCATTTTTTTTGCCATCTGATTCATTTTTTTTGCCACTTTCTAGGTGCCCAGGCCTGTAATCTGTCCCAGCCCGACCCTGCACGTGACTGGTTCAGCAAATGTTGTGGCTAAGAAAACACTCTTACAAGGGCACAGTATATTTATTTTTAGACCAAACTCGGGATGCAGATGTACAAAGATTGTTTCTTTCCTGTAATCATTTATTCTCTAAGTGTGTGTTGTGAACAGTACACCTACTTTCCACATACCCAGTTCAGTACTTTATTAGTATTTTCAGTGCATTTCTTTCATGCAATACAGAAGTTAACACACACAATGTCAACATAATACACAACATGTTTATAGTGATGACAGATATTTGTGAGGGATCTAAGGAATTGTAATGACTGTAATCCATGCTTGAAAAGTGTAATTTGGATGCAACCTGTTTTGCAAAATACACAAACTGAAAACAAGAGTTATGAAAGTGATACATTATGCTGTGACTGAATGTTTAAACGTGTCACATACAGGTGAGAAGCACATAAGGACTGATGAAAGGATCTGGTCCATGTTTATAGAATCTGTTTCTATAAAAGTATACTACAGTGAGATGGAACTAGGCTCTATATTTACTTGGTTATCATATAGAATGAAACAGAGGCGTAGTTGCGAAAGAGGTAGTTATGATTTTGCAAACAGTGGATCCACTGACCACCTCCAAGCTTCTGCACAGTTTGATGTAAATTGATATTACCACTGCCAGTAATAATGCAGTAAATTCTACTGTACCATTCAAGGACAACATTCTTTTTACAACTTTGATATCCTGTTATCAAACCAAGGCTGGTTTGCCTTAAAAGAGCACATTGTTTTAAAGGCTCTACTGGTGATCCTGTCCTGAAGACATGGGGAAATTAGCAATTGCACTTTCTTTGTAGCCTCAATAATAGTTCACAGTTTATTTACCATCAGCCAGTGCGGACAACTACTCAACACCACTCAGCCTGGTTTCAGACCCAACCGTAGCAAGGACACTGCCCTCATCGCTGCCACAGATCACATCCACATGACTCTGGACAAAGGAGACACGGCAGCCCTCATCCTCCTGGACCTTTCCACAGGAATTAACATGGTCTCCCACCCCATCCTCACCCAAAGCCAAAAGAGCATCGAAATTCAAGAACACCCACTCCAATGGATCTACTCCTTCTTGACTAAAACATCTAAGTCAGGCAGCTTTTCACCATATACCCCAGACGACCACAAACTCATCCACAAGGATCCTCCCTGAGCCCAACCCTCTTCAATGTATACATGATTATTCTGTCCAGTATCATCTGCTCTCAGAACATCAACGTCCTCTAATATGCCAACGACATGCAACTAATTTTCTCCCTCATGGACAAGATGCTCAATACCCAAATAAAGTTAATTGCCGTCATGACTGAAGTCGCCTACTGTCTGAAGCTGAATACAATAAGAATGAAATTGTGATCTTTGGGAATAGAACATTTACATGGGACCCCACCTGGTGGCCAACAGAGCTAGGACTGACATCAATCGCCACCACTCATGCCAAGAATCTTGGGACCTACAGCAAATTCAACATGACCTTAGCAGTCAATGCCTTCACCAGCTCATTCTGTCATACCCGAAAGAGGCTGAGGAAGATTTTGAATGCCTCCCAGTCAGCACCCGCAAAAATGGACAAAAACAGGGGTCACAATCAAGCTGGTTTATGGGAACAACTTATATGCTGGAATCAACAAACTGTGGGGCATATCATCAAGGGGGCGCAATAAAATTATCGCCGCTTTTGCGTATGTTTTCGGCCGAAAAGCGGCAATAATTTTATCGCATGATCAACAAGGATTCAGGCTATCCCGTGAATCCTTGCCTCAGCACCTGTTTCCCCAACGTCCAGCATCTCACCACTAATGAGAAGCATAGTGGGCATTCCGCAGTGAAATAACCGTAGAAATGTCGCTAAAACGAGCGACTCCTATCAGCAAGTAGGGCGCAAATCTGCATAGCGGCGATAATAATATTGATAAGCGCGCTTATCACAGCTTTGTTTACGCATGCTTCAGAAGTGACTTACCCATGTCTTCCAATGGGAGGTGGATTGTAGGGATGAGTCTTCCCTTCACTATCAATAAGATTCTCATTTTCACCTTCAGGTTCTCGCTGGGTTTCCAGCAATAAGCGCACACTTTCACTGCTGTAGCTGGATTTCCTATCGCATTGGAGATAGGCATTGCTGATAGCATGTTATCCCCGCGATAGGATCCAGTGATAGCGAGCGTTAAGTTGTAACGTGCCACGAGCGGTCAGCGATGTTTATTGCTTCTTGTTGATGATATGCCCCCAAATCACCAGAAGGCTGCAGACCATTCAGAACTGGGCAGCCAGACTCACTCTCAACTTCCCAAGCCTTACTCACATCACACCTTATCTGAAGGATCTCCACTGGCTACCATTGCACAAAAGAGCACAACTCAAACTTCTCACCCACACTTTCAAGGCACTGCATAAAACTATTCCAGCATATCTCAACAATCTATTTGCTTTCACAAACCTTCCAGATGTATCCACCTGACTGACCTCCTACTTGCACACATCCACCGTCTATGAGAAACCAGATCTAGTATTAAAGACTTCTTCTACATTGCTCCTAAAATGTGGAGCAACCTGCCACTAGACAGAGGAACCTCCTTTTATCTTTAGATTTCTGCAAGAAGCTGAAGGCTTTTCACGAAATCTTACTAGGCTCTAGGTTTGGCATTATCACCGGAGCCACGTAGGGATCGATCGGGAGGTATTTCCTCGTAGAAATCGTGCTAGTTAGCACACCGGATCCTGAAGTTTTGGCTCATGAGGTTTATCTACAACTCCAAAACAACAACGTCTTTTTTTGCTAGGTACATTACTTTTACCTGCACTGTAATTTTTCCTCACTTTTATTAGAAAATTCTGGTATTAGTTAGAGAAACGTGAGTAAGGTGGGGATTTGTGCACCCCGTCCTGAAGAAGGTGCTTCTGGCACCGAAACATCTCGACGCACACAAAAAGGAGGTAACGCACATTGTCAGCGTAGGCACCTCCCACCCTCATTTTTAACAGCACCAGCCCGGGGGCTTATTAAATAATTTTTAGGCACCTCACGAGCCAGGTTCTTTTTAACTATCACTATTTCCCAAACCCCACAATACACTCACATTTATTCAAAATACCCCCTCACCAACACCACACATAGTCTAACAAGTGCTCACACGTCTCCGTAGGTCGCAGCACGCCGTACCCCGTAGAGGGGTACGATGACCCCGATAATGAAGCATGACCGCAAGGGGCCTGTTGGTGTGTGAGGGGACCTGAAAACATAAAGGTGTTCCCCACTGTGGAAGAGACACCCTTAATCTCAAGGAGTGGATTCTAACTACTTTCTTAGCCCAGCTGACCATCTCCAACTGGATCTGTCCTAGACTCTGATGGTGGCTAATGGGAGGCTGAGTCTCAACCACCAAGTTGTGTCCTCAAGGTTTTAGACCCAAGGCTGATGTTAGAGTGTACTCTTTCTTCCTTCAAAATTTCAAAATTAGACACAAAAAACATTTTTCTAAACTTTTTGCAAAAAGAATCAGAGCTTATTTGCAAAAAGAACCACAGTTTACCACCTGACCGCCACAGATGTCGGACTGCCAGTTCGACTCAACTTGCTGGTTTGCCCTGTTGAAAGGATTCTGATTTCCAGAAACCTGCAAAACTGGACACTTAGAAACTTGTTCAGAACTTTTCCTATGGAGAATCAGCAGAGACTAAGCCTGACGCCAAAGATGCAGCCACCAATGTCAAATTGCTGGTCAGACTGAACTCACCAGTTTCACTAGAGGAAATAATTTTGACTTCCAGAAAAGTTTCTAAGTCTAAACGTATAGGAAATTCACAGAGACTGACATCGAATAGCATCCAACTGCAGACAAGACCTTCCTATATATAGATTTTGGATTTCAACCGCTCGGAGTTTACCGTCATCAACCACTGTTTCCCACCGAAGCAGAGGCTCAGACAGAGGATCTGTGCTTTTCTAGGCCACCATCGTAGAGCACTTCTTCAGACTCAGCCTGCAACCCGACCGGATGACGACTCCAGAAAATCTTCTAAGTCACAAGGTAAACGTTCCACAGGGGCAAACCTGTTACCAACTGGCAGCAGCTCGTGGTCGGCCTTAACTTTTGACTGGTACCAGGGCTACAATTATCAGATAACCACGATTGGCACTTTATGCTTTTGCATGCTATTTTCAGTAAAAAAAAATCTAAACATTATTACTCTGGTTCCCTACATCTGATATTTGTTGTTTTGGTATCTAACTGTTCACTAAATTTTAATCTCTCTGTATGAATTGGAGAGGGAATTTTATTGTGTTGTCTACTTTTTAATTGTTTTGATACTAATAAATGATTTACACATTTCTCCTAAGATAAGCCTTCATGCTTTGTGATACACCTACCAGGCGCAGAGCTTGTGTTTAAATTATTAAGACCTAGGAGGACCTGGTATGGAATTGCGACATTATTACTGGATGGGGGCGCACATTCCCTCCAACTAATAATCCTGAGTCCTAGGAAGTTTTGGGATGAGTTAGAAACTAATGTGTTGGTGCAAAATATGGAAAGATATAGCACATTTAGTGTATGATTTAATTTAATTTGACAAGGTTTGTCTTTGTGTAGCATAAGCTTCTGAGCATCTGGACATACACAATTTCAACAGACAAGAAAGAGGATTTCTCTTTAGAATGTTAGCCCTCACCCCACATATGCTGGAAGATGCCACCCACTAGTGGCTCAGATTGTCTCTTCAGGGCACATGACAGCCTTGCTCATCCCACACAGCTTGTCATGGATATAGCCAACAAAAATCACCTCCTTCTGCTTAAGCATTCAAGCCACCACTATTGCCCTGGTGCTACAAGGCCAGTCCCATCATTTGAAAAAGGAAGCTGTAGCAAACAATTTTTAGATTATATGCCATCTCCTATGGGGTGAAACTCTATATCAATATAGTGCACATAACAATATAAAAAAATAATAAATATCCCAAAAATATTTTTTATGAAAATATAATCCATTTTGTTTATATTTTTCTCTTTTTGTCTGTATCATATATATTTTCTTTAATAGTTAATTCCAAATATTAATAACATTCTATATACTTATAGTCAACAATATTCACAAAACTAAAGAAAACCTGAAAAAAAGACACAAATCACTATCAAAGGACTAGATGGATTAAGGGGCTATTGAAGTAGGCAAAGCGGTGGGTTGGAACACTACGCGCGTTTCGGCTACTGCCTTCATCAGGAGCCCGTCATTTGCAATAAAACATTTATAGGCAACACTGAAAAAAATATAAAAAACTTGTGTCAAAAAAACAATTATGTACATTCTTATTATACAATATTTACATATAGGTTTACATTATACCCCTAGGCATGGTTATTATTTCAAGCAACATGACAATGGATTTAATTCTTCATTTTGAAAAAAGCAGCTAAATAATCTATAGTCTTTTTAAATTGATACTAATATTTAAAACAAAAAATAGCATTTGTGCATTTATACATCAGATATATATTTCAAATTTTGACAGATACTTAGGAGTTTGAACTGCGGAATACTGGACCATATTTTTGTACATGGACAAAGCGACGAAAAATTACTCAAAGATAACTCATTTTTACAGGTACATTTGATTGGAGCCCTCTCTGCAATAGAGAGAGATAGTAATGCATTGAAGGAAAAAAGCGTTTAAAGTAAGAAAAGAAAATAGGTCTAGATAATAGATAGGACATATCTCATTAAGTTGTTATTAAGCTGTAATTTTAGTTTCCAACTATTGAGGTCTGAAGTTTGAAAATAGGTTCAGATGACAAATATCTATTTGAATTGTTATTTGGCTGTTATTTTATTGCTAACTTAAAGCAAAACAAAAAAATACAAAGAGTCAATCACTTACTTTAAGAATAACCCAGGTGAATGTGTTATTTTTTCTGTTATATATAGTTTAGACGACTTGTCTTTCTCCTTAGATATAGGAAAATCACCTCAATAGGTATCTAAGAATAGATAGCAACTTGTTTAAAAACTGAAGTTGTTAACATTAGTATTTCATCATAATCTTATTAACTTCAAATCGGGTAATTTACCAATATCGCATCGTAGAACATCACACGTGATATCGTTTCAAAGGATGTGATGTATAGATAGACGGCATCCAAACAGCTACGTTGCCAGTCAGAATAATGGATATGATATCCTACATAGAAAAACAATACGGATACCTACCTTTAGCGGTATCTATTAATGGCAAGGAACGATATAGCCACATTGGTGTTCAGTAACAGTATTAATTTTGGCTACGTTAACATGTACCTTAATTATGGTAATGACGGACGTCTTTTGGGTTAAATTACCGGATGCCATGATATGTGAAGGTCATCGTTAAAGAGTAGGAATCTGAAAAGCAGATGAATAAAGCAAACTATGTTTTAAAAAAATGAAATTCTCTGGTCGATATGCGTCAAGACGCCTATGTTACGGATCTTACCCGCACGATATCGCAAGGATTCAATGTAGCTGGGTTTTTATAATAAAGATGCCGCCAACTGTTTTCGGATAAAGTGACGAAGCAACGCCACAAAGCACAGGTCTATATATGTGCATATGTAAGTGAAAAATTGGAATCCGGTGTTGAAAAACACTCGAGATAGACGGAGTCGCTCGCATTTGGACGCCACCAATAGTTCATTGACACTACGATTGTCATGGGTATAGAAAACTGACTCATTTAAATATCATACGTGTATTACCTTCTAAAAGCCCAAGATGATTTATATTTAATATATTAGTGACTGCGAGACAGTCCTAACGTCAAAAAGGAAAGTAAATATAAACACTTTTTTTATATTGCAGATATCAAACGGACCTATGATGTGTTCTAAACATAGAAAGAGGACAGAATTCAGTCGCCATATTGAATGTGAAGAAATCGAGATTGTCGTATTAAAATAAATTAAACTGCCTATTTCAAATTGTTAGATATTCAGAATTTAGTTTAAATACTTGTATCTACTTAGAGAGTCATTTTTGAAGATTAAATCTAGACCATCCAGTATTGATTATGTTTGAAGGTCTATAGGTAATTTATATATGCAACAACTGGTATTAGGTGTTATCAGTGAACAACATGGGGTGTATAATTTAAATAATTGCATGCTCCCATGGAATATCTAAATTCAGCCCATTTACCACAGTATCTAGAGTAAAAATCCATTTTACTTCTAGTTTTTTTTCAGATTTTGTCTGGGCAGAGTCCTTCTCTTGTTTGTATATTTTCCAAGACAAAACCAATGTAAGTCTTCTGGTAAATGTCCATTTTCTATATAGTGGGATACTAACGGTGCACACATCTTTTTAGTTCGCACTGCTGATTGGTGCTCAGTAATTCTTTTTCCTATGGCACGCGATGTTTCCCCCACGTAGCCTTTATTGCATGGGCCAATTAGTAGATAGACTACATTTTGTGTCTTACAATTGGTCATAGTTTTAGCTGTGATTCTCACGTTGTTGAATATTAATTCACTGCCTTCTTTTGCTTGTGGACATGTTTTACAGTTACCACATTTGAAATTTCTAACGACAGGATTGTTACCTGTGATGCTTCTTTGTACAGATTTTTTGGGGCCTGGCATTCTGGATCTTACCAGATCTTTTATGTTTTTATTTCTTCTGTAGGCAAAAAGAGGCCTGGGAATCATTTCTTGTTCAGATCTATTGATGTTAAGCAAATGCCAATTAGAATATATGATTTGGCGCACTCTTTCATTTAAAAGTGAATGTCTAGTTACAAACACTAGGTGATCATCCTTTTTTGTTTTGTTTCCCTGAAGGAGATGTTGGCGATCAAAAAATCTTGCCCGTTTGAACGATTCACGTACAAGTCTATGAGGATACCCATGTTCCTCAATTTTTTCTCTCATAGAGATAGCTTGCTCATCATAGTCTTTCAATTTAGTACAGTTACGTCGCAGTCTTAAAAATTGACTGAACGGTATACTGTTTTTTTGGGTTGGCGGGTGAAAGCTTTGGTAGTGAAGTAAAGTGTTTCAGGCAGTAGGTTTCACATATAAGTCTGTAAAAAGATGGCCTTGGTCATGTTTGATTTTTATATCAAGGAATTCCATTTCTTTATTGCTTACATGGGATGTAAACTTAAGATTATTGTCAAATGTATTGAGCCATAGTATGAACTCATTTAACATATCTTCGTTATCATCCCATATAAATACGACGTCGTCGATGTATCGCAATCAATAAAAAATTGATTCAAAAAAAGGGTCTACTTCGTTGAAAATATGACTGTGTTCAAAATGTGCAACATAAATATTCACAATAGTAGGTGCGCATGAAGCGCCCATGCTTACGCCTTTGGTTTGTCGATAAAGCATGCCTCGAAATTCAAAGATGTTGTCTTCTAAGACTATCTTCAAACAGTCTATAATAAAGTTGGCATTGCAATCAATTTCATAGGCGTCGATGAACCATTGATTTGCACTGATAGCACCTTCGTAAGGGATATTAAAATACAGACTTTCGACGTCTTACGTCACCAACCATTGTCTGTGATGGTTAAAAGGTGTACCTTCAAGTAGATTTATAATATGACCAGTGTCTTTCACATATCCTGGTATTGATGATATGTGTGGACGCCAAATTGCGTCCAAATATTTCGATACTAGTTCAGTTACACTACCTATAGTAGTCACAATTGGGCGGAAAGGAGGATCCACCTCATTTTTGTGTACTTTAGGTATGCCGTAAAGGCTAGCTACTCTTGGTTTATCCACATTCATGTACTCAAATTCTTTTGTACAGATGCCGCCATTGCATAATGCCTTGGACGTCAATTTTTTTATTTTCTGTTTGATTCTAGCAGTAGGATCTTTTGTGATTTTAGTGTAAAAAGTTGTATCACTTAGCATCTCTTCAATTTTTTCTACATAATTCGAAGTATCTAAAATATCAATTCCTCCTCCCTTGTCACAACCCTTTATAGTAGTTGTTGTAGATTCTCTCAATTCTTTTAATGCTCTATATTCTTCTGTAGTAATGTTAAAGGGAGTGTTGGGTATATATTTAGTGGCCAGTTTAAGCTTGTTAGTCAGCACTTGTTCAAAAATTCGAATTTCTGGTGTTACTTGATCTAAGGTTGGAGTGAAGATAGATTTGGGTGCAAGGCCTGATTTGTTTGTTTCCAACATATTGTTCTCAATATTGGTAAAAAAGTATTTGAGACAAATTTTTCTGAAAAATATCATCAAGTCATTGAAAAGTTCAAACTTATTAAGTCCAGAATGTGGCACATATGTTAAGCCTTTCGATAATACTGAATATACAGCATTACTCGACAATTGTTTACTAAGATTGAAAATTGGAATGGTTCTCATTTCCTCCAATATCGGGCATTTCGTGTTTCCAAGTATCTGTTCGGATTGGGGGATTGATGTTCCCTGAATTGGGGTTGGTATTGTGGTTGGTACTGTGGTTGGTATTGACCTTGTGGTTGGTATTGCTGACAAGGTTGATATTGTGGTTGATATTGGGATCTGTAGTATGGTCGGTATTGTGGCCGCCAATTGCCTCAGCTCTGTGGGCGTCTTCCTAAAAAAGGTCTAGACCTTTGATTAAATCTATTTCCGTGATTTTGGTATGGAGATGAACTACCATTGCTGTCTGAGTCAGACGTGTTGGAAAACGTGGTTACTTTCTTTATTCTGTTATCTGTTTGTAGTTAAAAAGGATCTTGTAAATTACTATCCAGTTGAGAATAGTAACCATCAGCTAAATATGGGTAAGTGTTTTCCTTACTGTAGTACCGTAAATCCTTTTGAAATTTATCCATCTTACGTTGTAAAAAGGTAGTCATTATATGAATTAAGTTCTATTTCTAATTCTTCTAGTTTCTTTTTTACATCAGGTATGACATCTGACATATGACATATGACATCTGATGATTTTTCAACACCGGTTTCCAATTTTTCACTTACATATGCACATGTGCTTTGTGGCGTTGGTTCGTCACTTTATCCGAAAACGGTTAGCGGCATCTTTATTACAGAAACCCAGCTACATTGAATCCTTGCGATATCGTGCGGGTACTATCCGTAACATAGGCGTCTTGACGCATATCGACCAGAGAATTTCATTTTTTAAAACATAGTTTGCTTTATTCATCTGCTTTTCAGATTCCTACTCTTTAACGATGACCTTCACATATCATGGCATCCGGTAATTTAACCCAAAAGACGTCCATCATTACCATATTTAAGGTACATGTTAATGTAACCAAAAATAATACTGTTACTGAACACCAATGTGGCTATATCGTTCCTTGCCATTAATAGATAATGCTATTGTTAGGTATCCGTATTGTTTGTTCTATATAGGATATCATGTCCATTATTCTGACTGGCAACGTAGCTGTTTGGATGCCGTCTATCTATAGATCACAGCCTTTGAAACGATATCATGTGTGATGTTCTACTAAACGATATTGGTAAATTACCTGATTTGAAGTCAATAAGAATATGTTAACAACTTCAGTTTTTAAACAAGTTGCTATCTATTCTTAGATACCTATTGAGGTGATTTTCCAATATCCAAGGAGAAAGACAAGTCGTCTAAACTATATAAAACAGAAAAAATAATACATTCACCTTGGTTAGTCTTAAAGTAAGTGATTTAGTCTTTGTATTTTTTCGTTTTGCTTTAAGTTAGCAATAAAATAACAGCCAAATAACAATTCAATTAGATATTTGTCATCTGAACCTATTTTCAAATTTCAGACCTCCATAGTTGGAAACTAAAATTACAGCTTAATAACAACTTAATGAGATATGTCCTATCTATTATCTAGACCTATTTTCTTTTCTTACTTTAAACGCTTTTTTCCTTCAATGCATTACTATCTCTCTCTATTGTAGATAGGGCTCCAATTAAATGTACCTGTAAAAATGAGTTATCTTTGAGTAATTTTTCGTCGCGTTGTCCATGTACAAAAATATGGTCCAGTATTCCGCAGTTCAAACTCCTAAGTGTCAGTCAAAATTTGAAATATATATCTGATGTATAAATGCACAAATGCTATTTTTTAGTTGTAAATATTAGTATCAATTTAAAAAGACTATAGATTATTTAGCTGCTTTTTTCAAAATGAAGAATTAAATCCATTGTCATGTTGCTTGAAATAATGACCATGCCTAGGGGTATAATGTAAACCTATATGTAAATATTGTATAACAAGAATGCACATAATTGTTTTTTTGACACAAGTTTTATATGTTTTTTTCAGTGTTGTCTATAAATGTTTTATTACAAATGACGGTCTCCTGATGAAGGCAGTAGCCGAAACGTGCGTAGTATTCCAACCCACCGCTTTGCCTACTTCAATAGCCCCTTAATCCATCTTGTCATTTGATAGAGATTTGTGTCTTTTTTTCAGGTTTTCTCTTGTTTTGTGAATATTGTTGACTATAAGTATATAAAATGTTATGAATATCTGGAATTCACAATAAAAGAAAATATATATGATACAGACAAAAAGAGAAAAATATAAATAAAATTGCTTATATTTTCATAAATATTTTTTTTGATATTTATTATTGTTTTTTTATATTGTTATGTGCACTATATTGATATAGAGTTTCACCCCATAGGAGATGGCATATAATCTAAAAATTGTTTGCTACAGTTTCCTTTTTCAAATGATTGTTATACCCTACATGTAGCGAACACATCATTGATAGGGGTCCCCTGTTTTTCTAAAACAAGGGCAGTTCCATCCTTTCCTTCTGGCAGGCAGCATGTTCCACAGTTGGATCAAGACAGTGAGATGTGGAGGATGAGAAGCTGCAAACTGCTGATATTTAAAAGCAACTAAATGCACTGCACACTCCAGTAGTGGCATGCTTGCTCCACCAATCAATCAATCAATCAATCAAAGACATTTATAGAGCGCACTACCTACCCGTAGGGTCTCGAGGCGCTTTGGGGGGGGGGAGGTGCCGCTACTGCTCGAACAGCCAGGTCTTGAGCTTCTTCCTGAAGGAGAGGTGGTCTTGGGTCAGGCGCAGGTCGGCCGGGAGGGAGTTCCAGGTCTTGGCGGCCAGGTAGGAGAAGGACCTTCCTCCTGTGGTGGCTCTGCGGATGCGTGGGACGGCGGCGAGGGCGTGGCTGGCGGATCAGAGGTGGCGTTTGGGAGCGTAGAAGTTGATTCGGTTGTTGAGGTAGCTCGTGCCTTGGTCGTGGAGAGCTTTGTGTGCGTGGGTAAGGAGGCGGAAGGTGATTCTCTTGTTGACCGGGAGCCAGTGCAGGTCTCTTAGGTGTCCGGAGATGTGGCTGTGTCGTGGGATGTCGAGGATGAGTCTGGCTGAGGCGTTCTGGATGCGCTGGAGTCTCTTCTGGATCTTGGCGGGGGTTCCGGCGTAGAGTGCGTTGCCGTAGTCCAGTCGGCTGGTGACGAGGGCCTGGGTGACGGTCTTCCTGGTCTCTGTGGGGATCCACCAGAAGATCTTCCGAAGCATGCGCAGGATGTTGAAGCACGACGAGGAGACGGCGTTGACTTGCTTGGTCATGGAGAGGGAGGAGTCCAAGATGAAACCCAGGTTGCGTGCGTGGTCCGTCGGTTTGGGTGCGGTGCCCAGGGCGGGGGGCCACCAGGAGTCGTCCCAGGCGGAGGGCGAGGGGCCCAGGATGAGGACCTCCGTCTTATCTGTGTTCAGCTTCAGGCGGCTCGTCGTCATCCACTCGGCTACCTCTCTCATCCCTTCGTGCAGGTTGGCTCTGGCGGCGGCGGGGTCGTTGGTCAGGGAGAGGATCAGCTGGGTGTCGTCGGCGTAGGAGATTATGTTGAGGTTGTGTTGGCGTGCGATGGCCGCGAGGGGGCTCATGTAGACTGCTTCCATCACTGACTCCTCCATGTTACAGATACTCATCCAGAGATTCTTGCATGTAGTGTTTGAATATCATGAATTTAACCAAAAACACAGTTGAGCTCATTTCAGGGTTAAAGGCTAGCAGAAAACTAACTAGTGATAGGAGAGGTTGCTGGTTATTGAATAGTTACCACATTGTATTGTAGTGGTCATTATAGAGATAATGCCTTCAAATTTTTCATAAATTGAAGCAGTGTTGAGGTGGTCCAGATGGATAAGGTGACATTGCCACTGTCTGTATCATCTGCCTGCCTGGCTTTAAACTCATGATTGCTTGGTCCTCATCCCTCTCTGGACTTCATACACCCTTGTAAACAACAGTTCACATTTCACTACATGCAATCACTATCTTGTACCACCAAGCTTTTCTGTAATGTTTTGGGGGGCTGCAGGAAGTGCAGCAGTCCCCCAGCAACATTACAAAACAGCAGTAATTCTCCTTGGTCATTAAATTCATGACCCAAGGAGAGCTTACCATATTTCTTAAAGCACTCCTAGCTGGTGCTCTTTTCTCTTTATCTAGAGTGCAGGGGCCTCTTTGGTTACTTTTATGGCTGCATTTTGTAGGCTAAAAGACTCAAAGATGTTGATTTGTTTTAAAATCAGTTTTATTAAACATTGCACTGTGTGAATTCATGAAATATACATTTGATTATAGTTATTGACGTTTTTTGGACAATGACAATAGGTTTGCTTTATATTTGTTGATATGTGGACCCATTGATAAAGCCAAAAGTCTCACTTTTTATATTGAGGTGTGACTGTTTGCCAAAGTCAGTAAATCTGCCTTACCTAAATTAACATATTTTATATTGTAACATCACATAGTCAACTTGCTGGGGTTTAGCGAAGTCTTGCCACAAGCCAAAGGCCATGTGCAGGGTGAGTTTGCGTGCCAGTGAGTGGTTGACCCGGTGCCCTACCGCATGCACACTGCAAGGGGTAGAGAGCTTGCATGGGATTTTTCCATGGGGCACTGTGCATGGTCAGACCCTGCCCCAACTCCACACCTCACATGGCTATTGACATGTTACTTTACTTTAAGGAAAAAGTTAAAAACTCACAGAAAAAACAAAGTTTACATTATAGTTAGGTGAAAATGTCAGATAACACATACCAATTTAAACAAACAAAACTACTGGAAGTAACCAATTATATTTCTCTCAAGTAACTATGCCTCATGCCCTAAAGAAATATAACTTGCGCCCTCGCCATACACTGTTAATTACCTCAAATATTACATGACTCACTACATGTTCTATGCTATCATTGATAATATAACAGCAGCATCTGATATGACATAATTGATGACAACACAGTGCATAAGGGGGAGGGAGTTATAGTTACTTGAGATAAATATAACTGGTGAAATTCATCAGTCGTGTTACCTTGAAATAATATGTTTTAATTGAAATTTTAACCTAACTCTTTAAACTTTACTTTTTTCTTTTGTTTTGTTCTGTGAATATATCTTTTTTATACATATATTTGTATAGTATTTACAGGTAGCACCCACGCCGCATGGCTCCTCCTGATCGGCGAGTCTCTGCCTCTCTGCTCTGCCGCCACAGAGGGTTCGCCCCTGGTAACTGCTATCTGTGCTCTTTTTTCCCCTCTGTTCTGCCATCCTTTTCTCTGCTGTGTACTGTATTTTTTGCATTTGTATTTGGTTTTTGAGGCACTCCTTTTGTGCCCCTGCCCTCTGTGCCCCCCCGCTCCCGGCCGCTGCTCCCCCGCGGCCCGTCCCCTTTTTTCTTCTGTTTCTCCTGCCCTCGCCCATTCGCTGCCCCGCTCCCGCCTCCCAGCTGCTCCTCCCTCCCACTTGGCCTCTTATGGAGGCCCGCGCGGCGAAGGTGAGTGTGACCTGACCCCAGGTCGCTCCCCATGCCAAACTGCTATCTGTGCTCTTTTTTCCCCTCTGTTCTGCCGTCATTTTCTCTGCTCTGTGCTGTATTTTTTGCATTTGTATTACTTTCTTGAGGCGCTCCATTTGCGCCTGTGCCCTCTGTGCCCCCCACTCCCCACTTCCCGCTGCTGCTCCCCCGTGGCCCGCCACCTTTTTTTCTTCTGTTTCCTCTGCCCTCACCCATTGGCTGCCCCGCTCCCGCCTCCCAGCTGCTCCTCCCTCCCACTTCGCCTCTTATGGAGGCCACGCGGCAAACCTGTCTGCGCCCGTCTGCGCACGTCTGTGCCTGGACCACGCCCAGCGCCAGAACCCCTGGACCCCTCGCCCCCCCAACACCAGACTGCACTACGACTCCAGCACCCTCCACGCACTCAACACCGGACAAGACCACCCTTGCTACCGGGCCACCCTGAAGCGCATACAAACCAACGAAACCCTGTCTCATGGGCGTAAATACTGTGATCACTGTTGTAATATCCTATGTACTATCTTTTTTTAGGGGTATCTTACTTCACTTCGTCCAATACTTTAACTATTTATTCAAAAGAAACACACACAGGGGAAGTATGGTATATTGGCCAACAACTCTTGACAGTCTCACAAAACACCACAGGATGTCTGAAAACGCAATCTATACAGTGCATCCACCAAATAACATTGGAATTATGCAAAAAAGATTTATGCAAAACTAATATCTGCCAAAAAATTGTGTGGCGAAAAGAATGACACCTCACGGGAACACCACCCTCGGGGTAACTTGCAATGAATCACCAGACTGAGCCCCCTTTCTCATCATTGGTCGTCATTCAATTCAAAGAAAAACTAGAAAGTGTCCAAACAAAAAACGTGAAAAGTGCACAGAAGCAGTACCTATAGAACTGCTAGTGACAATGTAGTGTGATTAAAATCAACAGGTACACCTATTCACAAACTTTTATTCCCGATTATTAGGCATAGTCTGTTGAATTAAAAAGGCTGGTAGCTAGCATCGCATACCATTACCATTCCCACCCCGAGGGGCATCCAAGTGCCCTTTGCCTGCCGGAACTGCAGATTCACCAGCATCCAGCCCTCCAAACCACCTACCAGAGAACCCAACCACCTCTGCTGCATCCTCCTCAACACCCGCTCTGCCCGCAAACACGCCATCGAACTCTGGGACCTCCTAGACTCCACCGCCCCCAACGTCGCCTTCCTGACGGAGACCTGGTTGAACACCACCTCAGCACCAGACATCGCCATAGCCATCCCACAGGGCTACAAGATCTCCCGCAGAGACTGCACCAGCAGAGTGGGAGGGGGAATCACCATCATCCACAAAGACACCATCAGATCTCGACCAACACCAACGAGACCCTCACCACCGCTGAGCACATGCACTTCCAGATCCATACCGACCCCAACACCACCCTCAGAGGAACACTCGTCTACAGACCTCCCGGACCACGACCACAGTTCAGTGATACCATCGCCGACCTCGTCAGAACCCACGCCCTCGCCTCCACGGACTACATCCTCCTTGGGGACCTGAACTTCCACCTCGAGAACAACAACGACGCCAACTCCACCACACTGATCGACAAACTCGCCAACCTCGGACTGAAAACAGCTTGTGACGACACCCACCCATGCCGCTGGACACACGCTGGACTTCATCTTCTCCACAAGACCCCACGTCTCCTTCAACCACACCACCAATAAGCATGGGCGAATTTTGCGAATCTCGCGTTCGCGAATTTTGCGGATTTGCGAACTCGCAATCCGCAAAATCCGCGAATTCTCGCGAATTTGCGGATTTTTTTTTGTGTGTTCGCGCGGGTTTCTGCCAGTTCGCGAGTGTTTTGTGCAATTTCGCAAACGCGAACTTACCTGTCGGTTCGCAAGTTTTGCGAACTTGTTGTTTCTACGTGTCCAGCCTGTTTGGGACACTCTTCTTCATCACTGCCACCCTCTGTCACCACTGCCACTCTCTGACTACTCATGCCACCCTCTGGCCCACCCATGCCACCCTCTGTTTCATCACAGCACCCTCTGGTTGTCCAGTGTACATTATTGTGGCAAAGCAAAGCACACCTTCCCTGCTGCAAGTGACCTGAATTAATTTGGGGCTGATTAATGTGTCACAGAATATTTTTTTAGCTGGCACCTGCTTCCTTAGTGCTTCCTGATTAGTGATCTTTTGCACTTGCTAAGTGCTTTCATTGTTGCAAAATTAGTTACAACACCTGCCCTGCCCCAACTGACAATAATGAATTAGGGGCTGATTAATGTGTCACTGGATTTGAACTTCCAGCCTGGCTCCTGCTTGTCTCCCTTAGCTGTAATTCAGGACCTTTGTGGCATATGTGTAACTATTCTGAGGGTCAGAGCAGGGTCACATAATAGTTGCAAGTAGGCAACTGAACTCTGGAGGGGCCCCTCAGGAAGCACTACAGGAAATGGCTACTAATGATGAGCTTGAACTTTTGAACCTGGTAAGTAGTTTCAGTTTTGCTAAGATCGTATTTCTGCAATTTAGCGCTTATTCGCGGGGCGCGAAGTTGAACTGGGAAGCCGCGAACTCACGCGAACAGTGCGAGCAAGCCATAAAATCCGCTGCTCGCGGATTTGCGGATTTTGCGGTAAATTCGAGAATCTCGCGGATTGTGAATTTACCGAAAATTCGCAAAATCCGCAAGCGGAACGGATTTTCCGCCCATACTTAACCACCAAACCCCACTGGACCGACCACAGATGCGTCCACTTCACCTTCAGGAAAACCACCACACACCACCGAAACCAACAACTGCCACGCAGCGGCTGGGGCAAGATCACCAAGGACCAACTGACTACCACCCTCGCCCTGAGACCACCCACTGACCCCACCAACCCAGACACCGCCGCGACCAACCTTAAACAGTGGATCAACAACTGCGCCAACACCCTCGCCCCACTTAAGACCTCTGCAACCAACCACACCAACAAGAAAGCTGCCTGGTTCAGCGAAGACCTCCGGACCTCCAAGCGCACCTGTCGGAAGCTGGAGAAGAAATGGCTCCACGACTGAACACCTGAAAGCCACACAGCCCGCAAGAGCGACACCCACAGACACCACCAACTCATCAGGACCACCAAGAGGACCGCCTTCAAGGACCGCTTAGACAACAACGCACACAACACCAAGGAGCTTTTCAGCATTGTGAAAGAACTCTCCAACCCCAGCTCCAACACCAACGACATCCCACCATCACAAGACCCATGCGACTCCCTGGCCACCTTCTTTCACCGCAAGATCACCGACGTCCATCACAGCTTCAACTCCGACACCCCCGCACGCACCACCAAAGCCACCACCCCTGCGACCACCACCTGCACCAGCCGCCTGACCGACTGGTCCAACGTCAACGACAAAGACACCATCCACTCCGGATCCCCATCCGACCCCTGCCCTCACCACGTCTTCAACAAAGCCAACACAACCATCGCGCCACACCTCCAAAAAACAACCAACAGTTCCTTCGAGACAGCAACCCTCCCGGAAAGCTGAAAGCACGCCGAGATCAACGCCCTTCTGAAGAAGCCCAAGGCGGACCCCAAGGAACTCAAGAACTTCCGGCCCATCTCCCTGCTCCTGGTCCCGGCAGAAGTGACAGAGAAGATCGTCAACAAACAGCTAACCCGCTACCTCGAAGACAACAACATCCTGGACCCTTCCCAATCCGGTTTTCGCAGCAACCACAGCACCGAGACCGCCCTCATCACCGCCACTGACGACATCAGGATCCTGATGGACAAAGGAGAAACAGCCACCCTCATCCTCCTGGACCTATCATCAGCCTTTGACACAGTCTGCCACCGCACCCTATCAGCACGACTCCATGACGCCGGAATTCAAGAGAAGGCCCTGGCCTGGACCATATCCTTCCTCTCCGGCAGAACCCAGAGCGTCCGCCTCCCACCCTTCCGCTCGAAATTCATTGAGATTATCTGCGGTGAGGTTCTGAGATTTCAGATTTCGTCCCGTATCTAGCCGCCATTTCGTGTCCTGTTGCCATTTTGTGTTGCCCTCACTCAGGCAGCAAGGCCAACGATGTGCTTTTGCTGTTTCCAGCTGCTACGTGCCCTTTCAGTTAAAAAGTAACTTCATTGTCCTTGTTCATGAAACCCGATGTCAGGGTTTGGCTGAGCTCGCTAATCCATGTCTGGTTCGATTGATCCCTGTCTCGACCGACCATTTGCCCTCTCCTATTCTTCCCTTATACTATCTCATCTGACTGGCCTTCGCTATTCTCTCCTTGTATGCTCCTATTACACAACTGTCCATTGAGACACACAAGCATGTCTTGCCACCTGCGAGAGGGGATTGTGAACACCATCACTGATTAATTTGTTGGGAGGGGCAGCACATGGGACCTGAGAAAGGGGTGTATTTTGAGATACCTGATAGCTTGTTTTCCAACTTTTCTCTTTGGTTCATTTTGTATGTGTAAGCAATGGGATATTGTAAATGTGTTTGCTATAAAAGATTGTATGCCACGGATTGAAGTGGCAGTCTCCTTAGAACCCACTTCGAGTGTAACTTCTAGGAGAACTGTGCTTAGCTGCAGCTAATAAACCTGGCTTCCACGCTCAATGGAGTGTCTTGTGTCTCTGTTAGTACAAGGCAGGTGAATCTGGGGATTTAGGCGTGCCCTGCGCCGCCCGGCCCATAAGGTCCGGTGCTCCAACTGGCGCCCAAGTGGGGCGGTTTCAGTTGTAGCGGTTCAGCCCGAGGGTCGTGAGAAGCCCCGCAAGAAAATTCCGGAGAATTCGCGAGCCACGCCAAGCAACCCGTGTATGTCGAAGTGGACCGAAGGTCTTTTGCAGTGCGGCTACTCCTTTCCGACGGCTGCTGATGACTGCTGCCCTGACTACCGCCCTGCCTTGGACCCTCTGGTGATGATTGGTATCGCGAGACTTTAGACGGACCTCCGTTGGCGTGAGAAGACCATTTAGTTAAGTATTCGTGGGTAGCGCCCACTTATTTGTTTTGTTTTTGATTTTTGTTATTTCGCCTATTGCAATAGTCGAAGCCGAGGGGTGAGTACTTTTGTACTGTGTTCTTTGCTTTCACTACTCGAAGTTAGTAAACGGATCAGTGTGTTTAAAATGCCTGGGCTGAGCGGATTTAGGAAACTTTGTTGTTTTTGCTGTTCTAGGGATTCCCGGCTTGAGGAGTCATGTCCGATTCCTCCGGTTGGAACTCCAACTTATGAGCTCTACTCTAAACATGGTGTTGGTCCCATTGCCTTTAACGATGCATGGATCCGATACACAAAGAAAGATGGTGTCTTACGGTGGCCACAAAATGGTAGTTTTGAGCCTGACATATTAGATAATTTGGAAGCAATTCTTTTCAAAAGAAAAGCCCGGCCGGCAATGTTTGACTCTTTCCGCCTATGGCGTAAGGAAGCCAAACAGAGAGAAATTAAACAGGCCAAAAGAGATAGGAAAATGAAAGATATGACGGTTATACAGGCTGCCCAGCAATTTAAAGACGTTGAGACTGATCGAGCGATTGAGGTCTTGGATAGACAGCATTGGATGGCAATCGATAGGTGGTATCCTGTGTTACCTCCACAACGCAAGGATCTTGATGAAGATCCCTAAATGTCACATTTGTTGAAATTACCTTCGCCTTATGCGCCAGGTGCTAATGCACCTGTATTGTTGCCACCTGTGCACCAACCTGTTGTTCAGCCAGGAGCTCCGGCTCCCACACCATTGCCTCTTCCAGTAATACCGCCTGCACCTCCTTTGCCACAAACTTCTGTACTTCAGTCTCCTTTGCCTTTTGTGTCTCTTGCAATGAGTAGTCCTTCTATACCTTTGCTTAATACTTCGTCTCCAGTTTTACTCCCTACTTCTTCTCCGATTCGTAATCGGTTAGTTGATACTGTTTCTGGTCTTTTCTCCCCCCTCTTTGGTTCGTTCAATAGGACTCCTGCTTTTTCTCGAAGGCAATCTCATAGTCAACTCCCAGATTCCAAGGAATGAGTTGTATTTGACTCCCTTGCTCATAAATGGATGATGAATGGTCCGTTATATAGTGTACCCGATATACTGAGTACCTTCCTCCAGTGGAATGCGCCTACACCAAGATACGTTTTTAATGTTATGTGTGACTCACTCGCTAAGGGATGGGAGGATACGGAATTGGATCTAACTCCTCAGGGTCTATTGGAGGATAAGTTTGATAAAGGACTTATTGTGGGTCATGACGTTGAGGATGCTATACAGACGCTTGTTACTTTTAGGTCTTTATATTCTTCTCGGACTTCTCCCGAATCTGATCCTGCAGTTAGACAGAAAACAAAGAATTATCCTATGAGAGAAGTTCCTCCGGTATGGAGGGACGCGGTTCCACAAGAAGGTAATGTTCCAGGTGTCCCCGCCCATTTTCAGCCTGTATGGGTACATGTTCCTTGGAAACGAGCTGAAGTTTTAGCACTTAACCAGTCTTTGCCGGACCCTCATAAAAAACTTGCTGGTTATTATAAAGAGTGGTCCCAGACTGTTGGTACATGTATTATGAATTTGGCTGATATTGATATGCTGATGGGGAATGTAGTTCCACAAGCATTGTGTGCTCGGATTCGTAGAGGGGATCACGATCAAGCTTTAGTTGGTAGTTGGGCTGCTATAGTTGCTGCAGATGCGGCACAAGTGGGTGGTGCTAAGCCACATGATTTGATTATACAGTTGCCTGGTAGAATCATAACTTTAATGAAGACAATGATGCCTGCTTCACGCGTTAACTGGGATAAGTTAGCTGCGTGTAAGCAGAAGAAAAATGAGAGTGTTTCTGATTTCTTTACTCGGTTTGAGGAGACATTTATTGACCATAGTGGTCAGGATTTAAGTACTGAAGGGGGACAGCGATTATTTGTGGATAAATTTGTCTTCAATCTGCTTCCTGAATTGTCTCATAAGTTTAAAGATTCGGGAAGTTCTTGGGCTGTTTCTTCGTCTGCCCAAATATTAGCTACTGCTCAATATTACGAGAATAGGGACAAGGAGGAAAAAGATAAGGCTGAGAAGAAGACTAAGGATTTAAAAACGAGAGTTCTTCTTCAGCAGGCTTATCCTCCTCGTTCCGGTCAGCGTCAGTTCCAGCAACCTACTCAGCCTCAGAAGTTGCTGCAGAAACCTGAGCCTTTTGTTCCGCGATCTTTCCTTGGTCCTAATCAGTGTGCCTATTGTAAAGAGGAAGGCCATTTTAAGAATAGTTGTCCGGTTTTATTGCAGCGTAATGGTGGATTTCAAGGGCCGCGAGGCCGTGGTGGTTTTCAATCGGCACCTAGGGGTAGAGGGCGAGGTGCGTTGCCTCAGGGGCAGTGTTCCTTTCCCCCTCAGAACTCTTCGAATTATTTTGATCAGCAGAATAATCAGTCTGTGCAATATTATAATGATGATTATTGTGTTGAAGGTGAGGTTCAGGATTTTCATTCCAGTTAGGACAGCCGTGGACAAAGTGAGGGAGTTGTATCAGTTCCAGTGGACCAGAATGGGCCTTATGTTGAGGTAGTTGCTTTGGGTGTTGCAGAGCCATTTCCTTTGGATACTGGTACAATGAGAAGTTCTATGATCCATTCAAAACTCCCTGGGGCACCTTTGTCTGGCTTAACAAACGTTTCTGTAGGATTCTCTGGCGCCCCAGTTGCTAACCCAGGGCCTTATTTATGAAAAGTGACGCATTGCTGCGTGAAAACAGCGATGCGTCACTTTTCACTGCGCACTCCTTGCGACACCAATGATGCGTCATATTTAATGTAAGACGCATCATGTCGCAAGGAGTTACAGATACGTCAGTATTTCTGACGTATCTGTAAGCGCAAAAGTGACGCATTGCTGGAGTGTGTCACAAAAGTGACGCAACTCCAGCAATGCGTCCTTTCACATGGGGAAAGCCCCATGTGAAAGGGCTTGCGTCAGTCTAAAGCCTGCTGTGAGGCAGGCGCAAGATTTTGACGCAACAGCGTCCTAATAGAGACGCAGTGAAATCCCATAGATTTCACTGCGTCACTATTACGAGGCTTTTTGCAGAAGAGACTCCAGCGGATCCAGAACGCCTCAGCCAGACTCATCCTCGACATCCCACGAACCAGCCACATCTCCGGACATCTGAGAGACCTTCACTGGCTCCCCGTCAACAAAAGAATCACCTTCCGCCTCCTCACCCACGCACACAAAGCCCTACACGACCAAGGCCCGAGCTACCTCAACAGCCGAGTCAACTTCTACGCTCCCAAACGCCACCTCCGATCAGCCAACCACGCCCTCGCCGCCGTCCCCCGCATCCGAAGAGCGACTACAGGAGGAAGGTCCTTCTCCTACCTGGCCGCCAAGACCTGGAACTCCCTCCCTCCCGACCTGCGCCTGACCCAAGACCACCTCTCCTTCAGGAAGAAGCTGAAGACCTGGCTGTTCGAGCAGTAGCGGCTCCCCCCCCCCCCCAGCGCCTTGAGACCCTACGGGTATGTAGCGCGCTTTATAAGTGTCACTGATTGATTGATTGATTTGCGGGGGAACGCCCCCTCTGCATACATTATACCTGACGCAGGTATAATGTGGCGCAGGGGTTTAAAAAGTGACGCATCTACCTAGATGCGTCACTTTTTAAATATGGCGCAACAAGGCGCATGTTTTACGCTGCCGATGCGTCACAAAAAGTGACGCATCAGCAGCGCAAAACTGACGCAAGGCCTCATAAATGAGGCCCCGAGTTTCTTGTCCTTTGCCTCTTTCAATTGGTCCTTACTGTCTGGAAACTCCACTTATTTTAACGACTGGTTGCGGAGAGAATTTGTTGGGTTTGGATCTATTGAAACGTCTTCATTCAACGTTGTATTGTTCCCCCTCTGGTGTGCGTCTTACTTTGGGTAAGAAATTGGCTTCCCCTATATATCTATCGAAGGATAGTTCTCCGCCTGAGTTGCAATCTCTTCCTGCTACGCTTTGGGCTACGGGTCCGAACGACTTTGGTTTGTTCCAGATTCCGCCTTACGTGGTTACTATCAAGCCTAATGTTAAATTGCCACGTATTCCACAGTACAAGATTTCTAATGATGGTGAGCAAGCCTGGATGGCTACTATTTATGATCTGGTTCAGAAGGGTGTGGTTGAAGAAACCAGAGGTAATGTTTGTAACAGTCCTGTTCTCCCTGTACTTAAATGCAGTGATCCTTCCTGACCACCTGTGTATCGTTTTGTGATTGATCTTCGGGAGGTCAACAAGATTGTTGTTCCCCAGTTTCCTGTTGTTCCAGATATCACTGCTATGCTCACTATGATACCCGCCTCGGCGGCATGGTTTTCTGTTATCGATCTTAAGAATGCTTTCTTTAGTATTCCTATTGCTGAGGAAAGTAGAGATATTTTTGGCTTCTCTCTTGGAGGCCGAAGTTTCCGGTTCAAGCGTGCTCCTCAAGGTTATTGTGAAAGTCCCTCTATCTACAGTCAGGCTTTGAAATCTCAGATTGATGCGTTCATCTTGCCTCCAGGTGCTACTTTGATTCAATATGTTGACGATTTGCTGATTGCTGCTGATTCGGAGGATGTTTGTAAAGAAGTGACGGTTTCTTTGTTACGTCATTTGTCTGATCTACATCATAAAGTGTCCCCTTCTAATTTGCAATATTGCCGCCAAGAGGTTACCTATTTAGGTCATCTCTTGACGAAGGAGGGAAGACGTTTGACCCCAGAACGAAGAAAAGCGATTGCACAAATGTCTGAGCCAACCACACAGAGAGAGGTACGTGCCTTTTTGGGCATTACCTCATATCGTAGACAATGGATTCCGAATTTTTCTTTGTTAGCTAAACCTTTGCTGGCACTTACGTTGAAAGATACGCCACAACCTCTCCTTTGGACCGATGAATGCCAAAAGAGTTTTTCTGATTTACGTAAGGCTTTGTGTTCTGCACCTATGCTAGGTACTCCGGATTACAGTAAGCCTTTTACACTCTATGTGCATGGAAGAGAAGGTTGCGCATTGTCAGTCTTAACGCAACAATTTGGAGACAAACAACGGCCATGTGCCTATTTTTCGGCTACGTTGGATCCAGTAGCCAAGGCATTGCCTAGTTGTCTCAGAGCTACAGCAGCGGCAGCAATTTCTATTCGTCAGTCTGCTGGATTGGTATTGGACAACACCCTCGTTGTTATGGTACCACATACAGTAGATACTCTTTTGGATAGGACTAAGACACAACACCTCACGAGTGCTCGCTTGTCTGGATATGAGCTAACGCTTTTGGCTAGCAATATACATATCAAGTGGTGTAATAGTCTGAACCCAGCAACATTGTTGCCCATACCAGATGAGAAAGGCATTCAGTGACAGCATGGTTGTTTTCTTCGAACAGAGGAGGAAATGAAAGGCAGAATAGATCTAAAAGATACACCACTTGTGGATCCGGATGGGATCCTATGGGTAGATGGATCTTGTTTTAAGCTTCCAAATGGTGAGACGACAGCAGCTTATGCTGTTACTACTTTGCATACTGTAGTGGAGACAGCGCGTATTGCACAGAATTCAGCCCAAGCAGCTGAATTTAATTGCTTTAACAAGAGCATGTGTTCTGGCGAAAGGAAGGAGAGTAAACGTCTACATTGATAGCCAATATACTTTTGGTGTAGCTCATAGTTTCGGTCGTTTGTGGAAGGAAAGAGGATTCTTTACTTCCCATGGGACTAAAATACAGCATGGCCAGTTGGTGACTGATCTTCTCGACTCACTTGCCTTGCCTACACAAATAGCAATAATCAAGTGTAGCGCTCACAAAAAGATTACTGATGATGTGGGTTGTGGGAATGACTTTGCAGACGAGGTAACAAAAGAGACATCAAGAGATGTTACGAGTCCTATGTATGTTGCGGGCCCTGCAAGATGGGTCAGAGAAGGAGGAATGTGTAAGGACACGATAAAAAGTATAAGAATGATTAACACCTTGGCTGCTAGGTGTTTTCCCCCCCTGTGCTGGAAACTGCACTTAGGCTGTATTCATGACGAGCTCAGCTCGTCATCAGCACAGCTCAACTGTGCATCATGACGAGCTGAGCTCGTCATCAGTATCGAAAGGGTTAAAGAAGAGGCTACGGAGAAAGAGTTGAGTAAGTGGAGAGAGAGTACGGGAATGTTGGACGCATCAACGATGGGTGTTACCAGACACCCATGTACTACCTGTAGTTACTATGGCGCATGGTCCTGCCCATATTAGTGCAAAGGGCATTTCTCCATTTTTTATTAATTATATAAGTGACCTTTAATTTAAGACTTACTGTTTTTATTATTGGATTGGACTTGTTTTTCAGATGAACTGTAGGAAGAATTTAGTAATTCCTTTTTCATTTGTAAGCATTGCAATCAACGTGAATTGTTGATATGTACCCTATAAATTGATGATTGATAAAAATAAGAATTATTCTTTAAAAAAAGATCATCCTGTGTTGCTCATGCTTTCTTAGACTATATGACTTGAATGGTCTCCCTGTTTAATTGATGGTTAGTCAGTTTGATTATAAATATATCAGATACTAATTTGATTAAACAGACTACTGTTTAAAATTAAGATGCAAGTCTGAATCTGGAAATTATCCTCACAAACAAAATCCTTTGCCGGCATTCCCAAACTCTATACTAGGAATGGGGAAAGCCTGCACCCTGTGCCTAGAATCTGTTGTGAAGTATGTCTGGCATTGTACAATGGTTACTTAGTACACAATGCTCTGCCCCCTGGTCAAAGAGATTGTGGTGAGCCAACTGTACTTGGCTGAATTACAACAGATTCCATGCATGTGGGGACTTGGTACAGCAGGGTGGAAGTGAAGATTTGGCCAGTGAACCCTAGTAGGTTCTAGGTTACACATGCTGGGCACATGGCATGGCCAGAGGCCACTGCATGTTGTGAAGGCTCTTGAAGTGCAGAAGCCCACAAAACCAGAACAGATCTTCATAGGCACTAAGATGTTCATAATGCTTTTTAATCTATTTAGCAGTTAGAAAAATGAATTAGTTGCTATTTGCTTAAAACAGTCTGTTAGGTACAGTCAACAGAGGCCTCCCCCAAGTGAACAGAGTGGTAAATATCAGGAAATAAAGTAGTGTCATGAAGGGAGGAGACAAGAAAGCGAGTGGTTTCACACCACACATATTTTGAATTAAACTGTGCATAGCATTTCGCCTTAGCTTTCTGTTGCTTAATTTCAAAGCGAATCTTAGGTTTCTGTTGCTAACTTGCAATGCAAATCAATCACCCGTTGTATTCTACAAATAGGCATAATTTTTTTAAATAATGTTTATATGTGGAATACAGCATACACTGTCTCGTTGTTTGATATTATAGATTATTTTGAAAAATATTTTCATGTTTTACATTACCCACCTTCACTTAACTTTAGTTTGTTTATATGTCCTTTTATAGTGCTTTTTAAAGCTAAGGAGAACGATGCAACAACAGTGGGATTGGTTACATGTGAATTAAAACAATAAATAAGCCGTTAAAGAGGGAGTGATTGAGGAAAGACACCAGGGAAAAAGTGAGAATTAACACTGTGATTTCGAAAAAATATCAAATATGGAGCATAGAGGTAGGGGAAGTGAAATTCCGAAGTAGAAAGGTGGGGAGAAAGAGAAAGAAAGTAAGACAAGAACAATGAATAATACGAAATAATAATAGAATTTGAAAGGTAGATCAACACGAAGGAAATTAGTGCACAGGTGAATAAAATTACTGTGGTAAGAAGTTGCCAGGAGAAGAGTGCATTTAAAATCAAAATAATGAAGATTCATTTTTATCATAATTTCAGGCAGCCACCAACCCAGGCATGCTAAAAAGCTGGCCCGATCGCCCTCCTCCTCTGCTTCAAGCCAATGTCATATTGTAGATAGTCTGTGGACGGGAGGTCGAACTGAGCGCTACGGAATCCAGACGCCACAGTTTTGCTGCTGTCATTTTGCAGACCACCGTTTTGTTCTGATTGAAGCAACCGCGGAGCAAGAGCGGAGTGGAGGAAGAGCAAGAGCGGGAGGGTGCGAGCAGGAGGACGCGAGAGGGAGGACGCCGAAATCTGTTGGAGATTGCTTAGGATTGCGGTTCTGTTCGGCTCCGAGAAATTATTTCAAAAAGCCCTGACGAGACGCCGAAACTCGCGGTCAGCCACCCGAGCACCCGAGGGTAGCCGCGGCTATTGCCCATGAAAACAGAGCCGACGTGAAGCTATGCCAGGAGCTGGACCTGGAGCGGGTAAAGTGTGCAAAAAGTGAGTACAAGTGAGCAGTGAGCACAACAAACTGGAGCGGTGGCACCTTATTCTCCCGCACTACACAGCCATAGTCCACAGTGGAAGACGAAGTTGTGCAGGAACGCCGGAGAGCTGTCCATCAATTGTTGTTTTTGCATTTGTCACCCCGAGTGGGATGGGTATGCTCAGAGGTGAGTCCCATGCTCTCCACACCACTGGAGTCAAGCTATCCTGGCTGAAGACGGCTGGTAGCCAGAAACCGGTTCTAGGATGCTTGATTCCGGTCCAGGAAAGACATGCCTTGGCAGTTCGGGCTGGACTGTTCCCATGAGGCACAGGGTCAAGGCTGATTTGCATATGGCCATGTCTGAACTGTGGTGGTGTGGAGTGCAAAACAACAATAGATTTAAGCCCAGATCTCTGTACTGGGGTGAATGTATGACATTGTTCTGCATTCTGTCCATCAATTGTTGTTTTTGCATTTGTCACCCCGAGTGTGATGGGTATGCTCAGATGTGAGTCCCATGCTCTCCACACCACTGGAGTGAAGCTATCCTGGCTGAAGACGGCTGATAGCCAGAAACTGGTCCTAGGATGCTTGATTCCAGTCGGTCTGTTCCCATGATGCACAGGGTAAAGGCTGATTTGCATATGGCCATGTCTGAACTGGGGTGGTGTGGAGTGCAAAAAAACGATGGATTTAGGCCCAGATCTCTGTACTGGGGTGAATGTATGACATTGTTCTGCATTCTGTCCATCAATTGTTGTGTTTGTACATTGTGAGTACAGCAGCTGTTAGACAGTGGCTGCTGAGAGTGGGCTGCAGGCGGTTGTGGAGGCGGACCGGTCAGACCCAAGCACCAACAATGTGGGACGGACTAGCGCACAGAACCTGCTCCTGCAGCACCTCTCATAGAATCACTGCACCACATTCCTAATTTAGTATCATCATCGGGTCAGATAATCCTTTGTGCAATCTTACCTGTAACTGCTGCCGCTGCTGCCGATGCTCAAAATGGTCGGGGGGACCGCAACGCCACACCTGCCCTCATGTTGCCCTCACGCTGCTCCCGCATCACGGACAGCATTTCCCAGCATTCCCAGTGTGGCGCACGCATCTTGCGTCACAGGGAAGAGCCAGGAGGCACTTCTTAAGCGCTCAAGGGTTCCTGCAGCACTAAGGGCGGGCCCGTCTGCGCCCGTCAGAGGCCGGAAGAGCCTGGGCTGAGCCACCCCTCCAACATTGACATTGGAACAGCAAGTAAGCCTGTGTAACTGGACCTGGTAACAAGAGGGGCCTTCCATTTTTAGGTCTCGCGCCTGCGATGCATATGGCAAAGCCATATGCCATCGCGCAGGCGCGATACTATTGTTGCCGGGTCTGCTTCCCAGGATACAGGAGATGTCACCCGCACGCTCTGGAAAGCGATCGGCGCCAGCCACGTGCGCGCGTTTCCTAATCTCCTGTCTCTCTGGGAAGCACACAAGCAAGCCCAGCAAGCCCCGCCAAGGCACCACGAGTGAACGCAGTAAGAGTTGTGCAGCCCGCATTACTATGCGCCCCCTCTTCAGCGCCACTCTAAACAAGTTTTTGCAGGTTGTGTCCTGTGAAAGCTCCTGCAGCAGGCAGGCAGGCTGCGGGAAACCTGAGCTCGGGCAGTAACAGCAGAGCAATGGGCAGCCACGACTCTCCCCTCCTCTCGGTTGCTTACACGGACCAACTTAACCGGGGAGTTAGGTGTCCAGACTCTGCACGTGGCACGGTCAGGGTGATCTGCGAGAGTCCTGGCCCCTGGAGGATCCCTGCCCCTTCCCTGCTTCAGAGCCTTCAGTCTGCCAGGCTGGCACGAGTAAGTATACATTTTCGTTAGCACAGTCTCTGCTTGATGGATGTCTTCATTTTATAGGCACCCGCTCTTGTCATCCTCCGTGCTTTCACCCCAAGAGCAGTGTGCGGCTAGCTCTGCTCGAAGTGCTGAGCACTCACTGCCTGGTCTCGTCAGCTCCATTGGTTTTACCCCAAGATCAGCGGCGAGCTCCACCCTGCTCTCACAGCTGTGAAAATTAAAAGTCTTGTTTTTTTTGCAGAGCGAAGTTATTTTTCAACAACCAGCTGTTCCTAATGGCCCCTTGGGTCAAACGTTTGTATTTCTCGTTTGGCCCATCTTAGCTCACTGCTCAACCAGGTAAAAACCAATAGGGAAAACAAACAATCTTTTCTGTGGCAAACCCTCCCTTGAGATCATGGAAAAATAGGCTGCTGTAAATATTGCACGGTTAATGGCTGTAGGTGTCTGGGAGGTTAAATATGTGTTGGGTTTAAAACCAGTGGCTTTCAGTGTTTACGGACAGGTGGCTTTGTTACTGCCACCAGCACGTGCCTATTTCAATGAGGGCGACAGGCTCTGTTATTGTTAATATTCTGGGAAGTAAACTTTCAGCGGACATCCCACTCGACACGCACATTGTTGTCAATGTATGGCGGGACTTTAAGTAATTAAAAGCACCACCACATCCACATCCACATCCACCACCACATCCACCACCACATCCACTACATCCAACACCACCACATCCACCACCACATCCACCACCACATCCACCACAGCCACCGCCACATCCACCACCACATACACCACCACCACGTCCACCACCACCATGTCCACCACCACCACATCCACCACCAGCACATCCACCACCCCCACATCCACCACCACATCCACCACCACATCCACCACCACATCCACCTCCACCCCCACATCCACTACATCCACCACCACCACATCCACCACCACATCCAACACCATCACCACATCCACCACCACCATATCCACCACATCTACCACATCCACCACATCCACCACATCCACTACATCCACCACATCCACTACCACATCCACTACCAGCACATCTACCACCACCACGTCCACCACATCCACCACCACCACCACATCCACCACCATCACCACATCCACCACCACCACCACATCCACCACCACCACATCCACCACCACCACATCCACCACCACATCCACCACTACCACATCCACCACTACCACATCCATCACTACCACATCCACCACCACCACATCCACCACCACCACATCCACCACCACCACATCCACCACCACCACCACATCCACCACCACCACATCCACCACATCCACATCCACCACCACCACATCCACCACCACCACCACATCCACCGCCACATCCACCGCCACCACATCCACCACCACATCCACCACCACCACATCCACCACCACATCCACCACCACCACATCCGCCACCACCACATCCACATCCACCACCCCCACATCCACCCTCACCACATCCACCACCACCACATCCACCACATCCACCACATCAACCACCACACCCACCACCACCACATCCACCACCACCACATCCACCACCACCAAATCATCCACCACCAACACATCCAACACCCCCACATCCACCAGCTCCACTTCCACCACATCTATGTGTGTGTGTGTGTGTGTGTGTGTGTGTGCTCTTTGTGTGGCTCTGTGTGTGTGTGTGGTTGCACATGCAATAGGTCTCACATTTGCGAGAGATTAAGCTATTAGCATTATAAATGACAATGCCATTTATTTATCTGTTTTCAAAACAAACACATACATAAAAAAATTGTCATTTACAATGCCAATAGCTCTAACTTTTGCAAAGGCGAGACCGTTGCATTGTAAATGCTTGTTGCTATAGGGACTGATCGAGGGACTGTGCTTCACAACTACGTAGAACGTTTTCCATTGTAAACTGATCAGTCTTCTACTTTTTGGGGATGAGTAAAGTCACTCGCAAAGGGGGGGCAGGGCCAGGACTGGTGGGGACCTTAGACGCCTTCCTCACACGGGCTGAATCCGTGTTAATACACGAGATTGAGCTGACTGAACGGAGGCTTTCACTGGATCCACTAGGTTCATCTATAGGGCATGTTCCAGTGTTAGAGTCATCAGTGGCCCCAACTGTGAGCCCCCAATCATCCTCTGTGATCGTAGGTAGCTCACAGAAAGGCACTTCCAAACCATGCACTGTGGATAACTCATCCTCCTCGCCCCCAGCTTCCCCCATCAATATGTTCACTAGGCAGCAAAAGTTATCACATGCCCCAGGAGGAAATGATCAGACAAAGAAAAGGAAAGCACGGAGTGCCCCCAAAGCCAGCCACCAGGTCTCAAAGCAGGCTAAGAACAAGAGCGTGGTATCTGGGAGCGGAGGGTCCCAAGCTTTACCCACTGAGATTGATAACACCAAGGTGGGTGCTGTTAGACTAGAGACATCTGCATTGGGGCCCCGACATCCTGATTCTTTAAAGGCTCAGGATGATCTTTTAAAACAGATGGAAGCCAAGCTCTTAGTCCTGATTGATCCCCTTATGTCTAAATTAGAAGCTATAGACCAGAGATTAATAAAAAAAGAGCAGCATATAATGAAGGCCAAACCTACCTATCCTGGGAATAGCCAGCCTGAAGTTATAGCTACCGGTCAGGTGGGAAATCTATCTGGGTCACCCCGTCATGATGCGGCCTTCCCACTCCCTTCCATAGTAATTCCTCTGAAACCATCCATACCACTCTTCCATCGCACATTGCCCCATTGATTCGCAAGGAACGGCCAAAGGGCCCAGTGGGGAGACTACAGGGTCAGGGTGGGGATATGTCGACGGATGTTTTTCTCCACCTTCCACCTGAGGCGACACCCTACCATATAGTACTGGCCAATGTTCCGAGTCTTGAATGTCGAGAAGAGGAACATTGGTCTTCACTTAAGAACAAGACCCTCCACTTCTTGAATACTAGGACAGGGCTTGGGAACAATCTCTTCACCGACTTTAAGATGGTTAGAAGGGTCGCTTGGGTAGGTCCTTCTGATAAAGGTCTGGATGGAGACTGTGTAGTTCTAAGCTCCAGGTCTCCGAGCATGGTCCGATGTATTCTGTAACGGGCAGTCTCCTTTGAGGTCAGTACAGAGGCTATTAATGTTTTCCAGCTGGGTCACTTTTATCAATCAGTTTGAAATCCCAGAGGGGCAATACAGAGGGTACCCTTGAACCCGCAAGGCCCTAAAAATTGTGCAGTCCTGACCTCCAACAGGTACGAGGTACTTAGCTCGCTGGAGGATAATGATTGACGGTATCCTAAACTTAATTCCATTGCTTCTAGGGAATCTGTTACCAAGGACTCAGGCGAAAACAAAATCATATTGAATATCCAGAGCCAAGAGAGTCCTCCTTTAATAATAATCGATCCACCGGAAGGCTCAAATAATTCGGAAGATGGACCTGGAGAATACAATAGTCCAACTGAGGCAATCTTGGATGGAGTGAACACACCGGTGGAGGAAATCGATCTTTGTGTAGTCCCTGGTAACAACCGGTTCCATCCAAGCAGTAAATCTAGCCCTGGTCCTTTAAATTTGGCTTTGGTTTCCTGGAACATTGCCGGGTTACAGAATAAATTAATATCACCAGACTGGCTAACCTTTATCAAACAAACCAATATTTTGATATTTCAAGAATCATGGTCAGTGCACCCTGAGTTTAGATAAGGCTATTTAAATTTCTTTAAGCCTGCTACTGCTGGTCAAAGGGGTAGATCGATGGAGGGACTAACCCTCTAGGTGAGACAGGATGATAGGTATAAAGTTCATCAGTTGGTCACTGATAGTAACAATATCTTATTAATTAAAATTAAAATTCCAGATATCGAGGGCCTTTTAATTTTTAATGTTTATGCTAGAGGGATGCCTGGAGGTAAAGCTTCTGACATTGTTGCCCTCTTAGATTCCTATCTCGATCATTATAAAGGAGGGGGAAACATATTACATTTTAAATGTTCTTTTGAACCTCTAGATACCAACAATGCAGACCGTGACCTTGAGGAGGATCTTGTATCGGACATTCCGCAATTAACCCTAACCCCTATTAAAAAATGGACGGAAGCTGCATTGCAGCTAAAAGTATTATGCCTAGAGCATGGGTTAAGGGCTGTGAATGGGAGGACGAAATATGATAAGCAGGGCTCTCCCACTTTAAGCAGCGGATTGCGTAGTAGTCTTATATGCTATATTCTTATTAACAAGGAATACTGGTCCTCTCTCAAGGACATGGTTGTTGTGGAAAGAGTGGAAAGTGACCATAAACCCTTGGTACTGTCACTTAACTTGTTAAGAAGTTACGCCTCAGACGGTTGTTTAGTGGGTATAGAAGTGCAGCTCAGCGATGGTACCAGGAGAGTAAAATGGTCGAACTGTCTTAATAAAGAGGACCAATTAGTGGTCATGAGCCAGTTGGTTGCCGAGGCAACTATAGATCTCCAAAATTGTTTTACGCAGCAGGAAATCAAGACTAAAGTTATTCCTATCCAAACCAAACTTTTTAACAAGCTTAAGGGATTTTTTATAACTACCATACAAAACCTCAAGAACCATGCTAAATCCACGGTGGACACATAGTATGGGAAATCATGTAAGGAGGCATATAAAGCATTAGCCAGGGCGATAAGGTCTAAAAACAGTGACAGAATAAAAAATGCGAGTGCGGAATACGAGCTAGTGCAACACAAGGCTGAAAGGGAATGGGACGTGCAGTATTGGAACAAGCTGTACCATGCCAGCAAAGATAGGAACATGACTGCCTTCTGGCATTTGGTTAAATGGGGCAAGGGGAAGCCTAGTCAACCACCTTCCAACCATGTAGCAGCGGAGTTTGCTTCCCTTGCTCGAGATTCAGAGCTGTCCCATGGTTTTCCCACTATCCCTGTAGATATTCCTGCCTTGTATTTTTGTATTGCATAAGCAGGAGGTTGAAACAGAACTTAACACGATCCTGAAAGGTAGAGCGCCCGGGTTAGACTGTGTACCTGCTGATCTGTTCTTGCAAGACAAGGTAGTATGGGTGAACTACATCCAGTCCCTAGTGAACGCTAATGCAAATGGCTCCCCTATACCTGATTCATGGATGGGTGCTAAGATTATCCTGATTTTTAAAAAGGGGGATCATTCAGATCCTGGTAATTACAGGCCCATAGGTTTAATTGATTGTATCCAGAAGGAGACTGCTAGGCTCTTGTTGAGCAGAATTCAAGGTTGGATCGATGAGTTTGATATCCTTTCCCCCCTTACAAGCTGGGTTACGCTCACACACGAGTACTATCGATCAGGATTTTAGATTTGTTTTAATTTACTGGCGTGTGGTGATCCTTAGAGGCGGTAAGCTGTATGCTGTGTTCGTAGATCTCAAGTGGGCATTCGACCTAGTCTTGCGTGCCAAGACGTGGAGTGTCTTTGCAGAACAGGGCATGCCTTTTGACCTACTGACCTTTTTAATTAACTTCCTGATGCGAATTTTGCACATGTACGATGGGGCCAGCAAGGAAGGGTAACTGATAGATTCCCGATCACCATTGGAGTTCGTCAAGGGTGTGTACTTGCACCAACACTTTTTTTCTTGTATATTAGCAGGGTAATTCAGTACTTCACTAACCACCCTACTGACACACCTACTCTTGATGGTAGGAAGATCCCTCTGCTACTGTTTGCAGATAACACCTTGTTAATCTCTAAAACGTAACAAGGTCTCCAGATGGCGATTGTGAGATTTGATTTTTTTTGCAGCGACCATGGTCTTATCATCAATGTGGATAAGACAAAGTTCATGGTGCTTGTTGGACCTGGGGTTACCAGTCCACATAGGGTAGCTTGGCACAGAGTAGGAAGGCTAAACTCCAAGGCAAATTGTGTTGTGCTTACATCACTCACTTACAGTAACCCAGCGCCCAGCCACTAAAATAATTGACACCACACCAGTTTAGAAAAATACGGATACCTTTTATGAAAGCTCTTTAAGTAATCTTGTTTCATTAATCATAAGATGGTACACACATTAATTCTCTGTATCCATATAGTCTCAGCAGTACATTGGCCCCCAGAATCAATAGATCAAACAATTAAACTTGTTACTTTCAATTAGGCCATCTCCAGGTTGTTTGGATAAAGGTTAAAGGTTTTATGAGTCAACATTTCACATTACATCAGATAAGCGAAATCATGCATTAGGTTAATTTGGAGATCATCTTGTAAACTTATTTAGCTGAATTAACCTAGGTGAATGCTCAGCAGGTGTCAAATGTATTCTCCTCCCCCTCCCCACTCTGTCTGGATGAGAGCGGTAGGAAAATCAGATGGAATCTTACAGGGACTCAGAGGGCCTGAAACACACTGGCCCCCTTGTACCACTTTAATAATCAGCCAGCGATAATGCTAGATCGCGTAGATATCAAGTCACAATTCGTATAGTCCTGCTAGATGGGGCTCCTCTGGCCAGCACACAGTTTCATTAGAGGTTCTCCGGTCAGACCAACCACCCGGACCTGAGGCGTAGGTTTCTGTTGTCAAGTCCCTTACCAGCCGCCAGATCCCCGCCTACTTGGGCGAAGGACCGCTTATGTTCCAAGTGAACCGTCTCCGGCAGCTCAAATATCTTAAACCTCACCACCAACACAGGTGTCCCGTGTCTATTCCCTCGCAGGCCAGGCCGCTCCGCATCAGAGCCTGCAGGGAAGGGAGTACGCACTCGCCGACTGCACCGCTGACTTCCCCTCACCTCAGCTCATCACCAAGGCGCCTCAGTCGATTCGCAGCAGCTCCGCGCTTCTGGGCCTGCGCGGGTGATCAGTGATTTCACCGCAGCGCTGCCTTTCTCCTCAGGCAGTCGGCAGGCCCTCCTCCGGCCCTCCAGCAGCGAACTCCTCGACGTTACTCCGCCCCCTTTGAGTAGTGTATCCCCCTCTACAGGGCCTGCGCAAATATGTGTCTCTACCTCTTCACCTCACTGCTGACTCTGTTTCCATCTCAAAGCAGCAGCGGCCCCCGGAGCGCCCCCTTCACCGGCTCTTACTTCCACCCTTCAGTAGCTAGCCTGCTTGACCCCCTGGGACACCACCAGAATCACAGCTGCGGTCCAAGCAGCTCCCACTATAGTGATCACGCTAGCCAACAACTTGTCTCCGGGGAAGAAGACGACTTCCCGGCAGCGCTTCACAGCCCAGGTGAGGGGTGACAGGAGGGGTACAGGAGCAGGTTGGTTTTAGGATGCAGACGGGTGAAAAGTTCCCTCAGTCCTATCCCTGCCTTTCGAAGCTCCTTATAGTTCTTTGCTCAGCTTTTCCTCACCGGATAACGGGGCAGAACTCTCACTCAGCTCAACCCCTTCCCAGCGATCCTACAGGTCCACCCCAGTGTCAGGGGTACGTTCCTATTAACTCGTGAGGACCCTATGTCCAGGTACATCCGAGTACAAATAAGTAGGGTCAGGTCTATGGCTAGAGGGACGGTGACAGCAGTAAGGAAGCAACCCTTAAAGTAAGAAGTCAACCCTCTGAGTGTCCTAACCCCCTAGCGCCACAGCCTGTACTCTGACTGGCTCTTAGGTGACAAAATGGCCGCCCAGGTACTGGCCTAATATACCCGAGGTCCGATTCACTGGAATGGGCCAGAACGTTCTAGATTCCTCTCACACGTCTATGGGCCAGTCTCTGAGGTAAAAGTCTTTGGCAGTTGGCAGCCACCATTTTGTAGTTGAATTCCTCACTATCACCTCCATTATAAAAGAACACCAGTGCCCCTTTTCTATGGTGTAAAAAAATATTAATGAGGCACCCAGAACTCTAAGGACAACACCAATTAAAATATAGTGGGCACAAAAAATGAAAGAAAATTAGGAGGCAAAAAGGAGAAAATAAATAAATAAATAGGAGGACCACCCAAAGGGCTGACAGGTCTAACACGCGTCCCCCCCAGCTGAAAGTGGGGAGAGCTACCAAACCCTTTGGGAGTTCTCATCACTAAGGCGGAAATACCTAGAGAGACTGTCTGCATTGGTGTGGTCCACTCCAGGCCGATGTTCCACCCGGAAGTCCATTCCCTGTAGGGAGATGGACCATCTCAACAACTTGGGATTCTCTCCCTTCATTTGCATCAGCCAACGAAGGGGCCGGTGGTCTGTCTGTCAAGGAAGTGCGAGCCAAACAAGTATGGCCATAGCTTCTTCAGAGCCCATACCACAGCAAAAGCTTCCCGCTCAATCACACTCCACCTCTGTTCCCGAGGAAGTAGTCGCCAGGACAAAAAGACAACAGGTTGATCCAGACTCTCTTCATTGAGTTGCGATAACATGCCCCAATGCCATGCTCTGATGCGTCCGTCTGGACAATGAATTCCTTAGAAAAATCAGGGGCCCTTAGGACTGGAGCTGCACACATTGCTTGTTTCAAGGTGTCAAAGGCTCGTTGACAGGCCTCTGTCCAGACTACCCCTCGGGTTGCTTCTTGGAAGTGAGTTCAGTTAGAGGTGCCACAATTGTGCCATACCCCTTCACAAAGCGCCGGTAGTATCCTGTGAGGCCCAGGAAAGCTCGGACCTCGGTTTGGGTCTTGGGGGGCTCCCAGGCCATGATAGCTTCAATCTTAGCCTGGAGGGGCTGCACCGTGCCCCTGCCCACCAAGTGGCCTAGGTACACCACCGATCCCTGCCCAATCTGACATTTGCTGGTCTTGATTGTCAAGCCAGCCTGTTTCAGGGCTTGGAGAACAGCTTGTAGGTGACACAAGTGGTCCTCCCAGCTGCTGCTGAAGACGGCAATGTCATCTAGATAAGCAGCAGAGAAGGCCTCCATCCCGGAGAGGACCTTGTTCACCGCCACTGAAAAGTGGCAGGAGCGTTCTTGAGCCCAAAGGGCATCACACAGAACTGGTAGTGGCCCTCAGGCATGGAGAAGGCTGACCTTTCCCTTGCTCCATCTGTAAGGGAGATCTGCCAGTACCCTGAGGTGAGGTCAAAAGTACTCAAATATTGGGCAGCTCCCAGACGGTCAATGAGCTCATCAGCCCTAGGGATGGGATGAGCATCAGTTTTTGTCACTGAATTCAGTCCCCGGTAATCCACACAGAACCTAAGTTCTGGAGTGGTGCCTGGTGGGGCAGCTTTTGGTACCAGATCCACCGGACTGGACCAGGGGCTACTTGAAGGTTCAATTACTCCTAGCTCCAGCATCTTAGTGACTTCACTGTGAATGCTGGCCTTCACCTTATCTGACAGCCGGTAGGTCTTAGACTTCACAGGTGGGCTGTCTCCTGTGTCCACATCATGGGTACACAGGTGGGTCCTTCCCGGGATAAGGGAGAACAGCGAGGAATACTGCTCCAGGACTTGGCGGCAGTCCCTCCGCTGTTCAGGAGTTAGGGATGGGGAGAAAATCACTCCCTCCACCGACCCATCCTTTTCTTGAGACGAAAATAGATCAGGGAGAGGCTCACTTTCCTCCTCCTCTGCTCCATCAGTCACCATCATCAAGATGACCTTGGGTCTCTCATGGTGGGGTTTGAGGCGATTGGCATGGAGCACCCGATGGGGCTGCCGGGGGGTCTTAAGATCCACTAAGTAAGTGGCCTTGCCCTTCTTCTCAATCACCTCAAAGGGGCCTGTCCAGTGATCCTGGACGGCACTCAGCTCTCCAGGTTCCATCACCCACACTTTCTGGCCAGGCTCCAACTCCACAGGGTGAGCATTGTGGTCATACCACTCTTTCATCACTGCCTGGCTGGCTTCCAAGTTGTCAGAAGCTTGCTTCCACAACTTAGCCATTCGGCTCCGGAAGGCCAGCATGTAGCTCACCACGTCCTGGGGAAGCTTCCTGGGAGTCTTTTCCCATCTGTCTTTCACCAGGCTGAGCGGTCCACGAACAGGGTACCCATACAGAAGTTCGGAGGGGCTGAAGCCCACTCCCTGCTGCGGCACTTCCCTGTATGAAAACAACAGACAGGGTAGGAGGACGTCCCATTTCCTCCGCAGGCTCTCAGGCAGACTTCTGATCATGCCTTTCAAGGTTTTATTGAACCTTTCCACCAGACCATTGGTCTGTGGGTGGTAAGGGGTGGAGAACCGGTAGGTAACCCCACACTCCTTCCACATAGCCCGCATGTAGGCTGACATGAAGTTGGTCCCCCTGTCGGACACAACTTCCTTGGGGAAACCCACATGGGTAAAAATCCCCATCAGGGCCCTAGCCACTGCAGGTGCAGTCATGGTCCTCAGAGGAATTGCCTCTGGGTACCGAGTGGTGTGATCCACCAAAACCAGGATTAACCTGTGACCGGCTGAAGTGGGTGGATCCAATTGCCCAACAATGTCAATGCCCACCCTTTCAAAGGGGGTGCTAACGACAGGTAGTGGTTCCAGGGGAGCTTTCAGCTTCACCCCTGTTTACCCACTGGCTTGGCAAGACACACACGTCCTACAGTAAGTGTCAGACGCCACCCTCATTTTAGGCCAGTAAAAACGGCGGATAAGCCGGGCAAAGGTCTTGTCCTGACCCAAGTGTCCTGCCAAGGGTATTTCGTGAGCCAATTCTAAAAGAAAGGCTCGGTAACATTGGGGGACAACCAAGGCCCGTGATGAACCATGCACTGGAGCCTTGGGTTCACTGTAGAGGAGTCCATCCTCCCAGTAAATGTGGTAGTTCCCTGCAATATTGCCTCCTGCCTGGGTTTCGGCCTGTCGCCTCAGACCCTCAAGGGTAGGGCACTCCTTCTGGCCCTTACAAAACTCCTCCCTGGTAGGACCCCCCACCACATGCCACTCGGCAGGGATAGGTAGGTTCTCCAGAGACACAACATCCCCCTCCGTGGACTCCGGGTCCACCACCACAGGTGGCCTATCCATCTCACGGGGTGTGGATGCCGAGGCAGGTTTCTCCTGTCCCTGGATCTTTCCCTTTCTGGCAGCTGGCTGTGCCTTTGTTCCAGGCTCCAGCCCTGGTGAACTCCCCCTCCGGGTTGTCGCCGAACTTGTGCTGGCACAGGTCCAGTCATATCAGAATGAGTCCGGTATTCCACCTCCTTCCAAGCATTGTGCCCCATATCATTCCCCAACAGACAATCGACTGGCACAGCAGGGCTTATGGCAACTCAAAGAGGACCTGCAACCCCTTCCCAATCAAATGGAACCTCGGCCACCAGGTAGTGACCTATTCTGCCGTCAGCCATCACGGCGGGGTGGAGTACGTGTGGAATCACCTGCTCTGGGGACACCAGATGACTCCTTACCATAGTCATACTGGCACCTGTGTCCCTCAGAGCTTCCGCTCTTTGGCCATTGATGGTGACCCACTGCCCATACTTGGTAGTATTTGAGGGCACCTGGATCTTAAGAACCATCTCCCGATCTCCCAGGGACACTAGGGTGACACCTGCCCACTCCCCTCCCTTATCTAAGGGCAACTCCTCCCCGAGCACTACACTAGCTACTCCCGGGGCTTTTCCTCCAGTGGGAGGGGGTGGTCTCTTTGGGCACTTGACATCACCTTTATAATGCCCAACCCCACCACATTCATAGCAGCGGACAACCCTTGGCTGCTGACTATGGTCAGGATGAGGGTTTTTCGGTGGGTTGGTCCTAAGAATGAATTCTGATCCCTTTTCTTGGAAACTGGTTTGGGGGCCTTTCGAGAACCCCTCTTCTAATCTCCCCCCCCCCTATTTCTTCTGGGGAGCACCCTTACCAGTCCTTTGGGAATCCCCTCCAGTCCCCTTTGAGGACACCCGGGTACTAGCCCAGATGTCCACCTCCTCAGCAAGCTTCCTGTGACTGGTGAGCTTGCTGTCCACCAGGTGTTGCCGCAACACAGGAAAACATTTCTCGAGTAGGTGCTCCTTTAGGATTAAATCATACAACCCCTCGTAGTCCCCCACCTCGCTGCCTTGCACCCAACCCTCTAAGGCCTTTTTGGCGTAGTCTAGGAAATCCACCCAGTTCTGTGTAGCCAGTTTGTGGCTGTTCCTGAATTTCTGTCTGTACTTCTCAGGAGTCAGCCCAAACTTTCTTATCAGCGCCACTACCATTGTGGGGTAGTTAGTCTGCTCATCCTGCTCTAGGGCGAGAAGTGCATCCCTCCATACTGGAGGCATTTATTTGTACAGGCCACCCCCCCCCCCCAGTATCTTTCCGATATCACATGGGCTCTTAGCGAAACCTCATAGGCAGCCAACCACTTTGCAATATCGTCCCCTGCACTGTAGCTGGCGACTACGTCTTTTGGCAAATAGGGTATGGGTTCCCTGGTTATTTCTTTGGGTTTGCTGCCACCAACAGAAGCACTAGGAGTCCCTATTTGCAGGGCCTTGAGGTCTAACTCCTTTAAACTCAATTCATGAGCCAGCCTCTCCTTCTCCAACTTAGCTAACTCCCACTTCAACTGCCTTTCCTCTCTCCGGTCAGCTAATTCGGCTTCGGTCAAGCTCCTCACCGAGATACTGCTGCCCTCCCTCGAAAGTGTTCTAGGTCCTTGCAGTAGGTTCCCCCTTTCAGTTTGGTACAGTTCATCCACTCCGATGACAGTGTCCCGATCCCCCTCTTGCTCCTCCTTCTTCCCATCTGAGTGAGCTTCCTCCCATGCCCTCAAGCTGGTTTGGAGTTCCCCCTTTTTCGCACCACGCTTGAAAAACACCCCCTTTCTCTGGTAAAATTCTCTGAGTTGGGCCGCAGTATAGGTCTCCAACTCCTCCAATTCAAATTCCATTTTGCCAACAGGGTCTCAGACAGCCACTTGGAAGAAGTCAAGGAAGGGCATTAAGTAAGGGTTACCTCCACCCACCACCAGGAATGAATTTGGAAAAACAAAACTGTTATTAAGGGGGTCCGCCAGGAGAAAACTCCAGTTGTAGGCATGTGGTGCACACTAAGCACTACTAAGCGGATGCAAGCACAAGCTCTGATCCCACCACTGAACACCAATTATGTTGGGTAGGGGTTACCAGTCCACATAGGGTAGCCTGGCACAGAGTAGGAAAGCTAAACTCCAAGGCAAATTGTGTTGTGCTTACATCACTCACTTACAGTAACCCAGCGCCCAGCCACTAAAATAAATGACACCACCCCAGTTTAGAAAAATACGAATACCTTTTATGAAAGCTCTTTAGGTAATCTTGTTTCGTTAATCATAAGATGGTACACACATTAGGCATTTTTCCCCATTAATTCTCTGTATCAATATAGTCTCAGCAGTACATTGGCCCCCAGAATCAATAGATCAAACAATTACACTTGTTACTTTCAATTAGGCCATCTCCATGTTGTTTGGATAAAGGTAAAATGAGTCAACATTCCACATTACATCAGATTAGCGAAATCATGCATTAGGTCAATTTGAAGATCACCTTGTAAACTTATTTAGCTGAATTAACCTAGGTGAATGCTCAGCAGGTGTCAAATTTATTCTCCTTCCACCCCCCCTCTGTCTGGATGAGAGCGGTAGGAAAATCAGCTGGAATCTTACAGGGACTCAGAGGACCTGAAACACACTGGCCCCCTTGTACCACTTTAATAATCAGCCAGCGATAATGCTAGATCGCGTAGATATCAAGTCACAATTCGTATAGTCCTGCTAGATGGGGCTCCTCTGGCCAGCACACAGTTTCATTAGAGGTTCTCCGGTCAGACCAACCACCCGGACCTGAGGCGTAGGTTTCTGTTGTCAAGTCCCTTACCAGCCCCCAGATCCCTGCCTACTTGGGCTAGGACCGCTTATGTTCCAAGTGAACCGTCTCCGGCAGCTCAAATAGCTTAAACCTCACCACCAACACAGGTGTCCCGCGTCTACTCCCTCGCAGGCCAGGCCGCTCCGCATCAGAGCCTACAGGGAAGGGAGGACGCACTCGCCGACTGCACTGTTAACTCCGCATCACCTCAGCTCCTCACCAAGGCACCTCAGTCGATTTGCCGCAGCTCCGCGCGCCTGGGCCTGCGTGGGTGATCAGTGACTTCAGCGCGGCGCCGCCTTTCTCCTCAGGCAGTCGGCAGGCCCTCCTCCGGACCCGCTCTCCAGCAGCTAACTCCTTGACGTTACTCCGCCCCCTGCGAGTAGTGTATCCCCCTCTACGGGGCCTGCGCAAATATGGGACTCTACCTCTTCACCTCACCGCTGACTCCGTTTCCACCTCAAAGCAGCAGCGGCCCCCGGAGCGCCCCCTTCACCGGCTCTTACTTCCACCCTTCAGTAGTGAGCCTGCTTGACCCCCTGGGACACCACCAGAATCACAGCCGCGGTGCTCTCACTACAGTGATCATGCTAGCCACCAACTTGTCTCCGGGGAAGAAGACGACTTCCCGGCAGCGCTTCACAGCCCAGGTGAGGGGTGACAGGAGGGGTACAGGAGCAGGTTGGTTTTAGGATGCAGACGGGTGAAAAGTTCCCTCAGTCCTATCCCTGCCTTTCGAAGCTCCTTATAGTTCTTTCCTCAGCTTTTCCTCCACCGGATAACGGGGCACAACTCTCACTCAGCTCAACCCCTTCCCAGCGATCTCACAGGTCCACCCCAGTGTCAGGGGTAGGTTCCTATTAACTCGTGAGAACCCTATGTCCAGGTACATCCGAGTACAAATAAGTAGGGTCAGGTCTATGGCTAGAGGGACGGTGACAGCAGTAAGGAAGCAACCCTTAAAGTAAGAAGTCAACCCTCTGAGTGTCCTAACCCCCTAGCGCCACAGCCTGTACTCTGACTGGCTCTTAGGTGACAAATGGCCGCCCAGGTACTGGCCTTATATACCCTAGGTCCAGTTCACTGGAATGGGCCAGAAGGTTCTAGATTCCTCTCACTAGTCTATGGGCCAGTCTCTGAGGTAAATGTTTTTGGCAGTTGGCAGCCACCATTTTGTAGTTGAATTCCTCACTATCACCTCCATTATAAAAGAACACCTGTGCCCATTTTCTATGGTGTAAAAAAATAATAATGAGGCACCCAGAGCTCTAAGGACAACACCAATTAAAATATAGTGGACACAAAAAATGAAAGAAAATTAGGAGGCAAAAAGGAGAAAAAAAATAAATAAATAGGAGGGACCACCCAAAGGGCTGACAGGTCTAACAGTGCTACATAAGCATAAGATTGTAAGAGGGAGGGTAGCCATGAATGAAGTCACATTAGAGCAGACCCAAGTTTTTTCCTACCTGGGTATTACTCTAGGGTGCAAACTAGATTGGAAACCACATATTGACCAGCTGGCCCTTAAATATGCTCAACTGGCCGGTGCCTTAATAGAGGAACAGCGCCTCTCCCTCACAAAGCTGATTGCCCCGGGCTTAAAATTTATAACACCAAAATTAGCGCTTCGGTCCTGTATGGGGCCGAACTGAGGGCCTTCAGCAACCTAGCGGCACTGACGAATTCTCAAAATAAGTTCATGAAGGGTGTAACTGGCCTCCCACAATCCACTCCATTACTGCCCCTCTATTATGATTTAGGATGCCAGTTTATAGAGGATGTGGCACGATATAGACCTGTGGCCTACTGGAGGAGACTCTGGGTAACCCCTGAGCTCTCCCTGTATGCTCAGGCTTTCCTTGAGGTCAGAGATGCCAATAGTGCGTGCAAAATCCCATGGCTGAGGCAGGCAAAGGCCACCTACAATGAAATGGGCCTTAACCTCTAGTGGCAAAATCCCACGAATAGTGTCTTTTCATCTAGAAAGGCTCTCAAGGAGTTATATTGGAATTTGGTCTCCATGAAACGCTTCAAGTCACTAACCAGTCCTTCCTTATCAAGAGATTTCTTGGAGATCAAACATGACACCGTTTACAAAAGATACTGGGATTTTATTACGGTTTTTAGTGATAGGGAACGGTATCACCAATTTAGGCTGGGTACACTCCCAGTCAATTCATTTATTGGTAAATGGCGCGCCAAGACTAGTACGATATGTCCATTTTGTCCGAACCAGCCTGAATCTATAGCACACATTCTATTTATATTTCCAGTGTACAAACAACTGAGGCACACATGGTTAAAGCCCATCTGTCTATTGAAAGGCATTAATACTGGCAACAAGGCTCTAATGTGGGCAATTTGTGCACATAAGCTAAGCTTGATTTAAAGGTTTTATATTGTATTATCTGTGTATAGGGAAAGAAGCAAAATCCTTCTTCTAACTTAGTTACAACTACCCTGTGGTCACTTTATTATGGGTTTCTTTTTTTTACAGTTTTTATTCTGTTTTTAGAATAATTTATTGTACATATGGATGGACTAACTTGTCGATTTACTTTCCTTTTGTGTTAGTTTTTTATCCTTACGAGAATGGAATGTTTAATATTTAAAATGTAAATGTCTTTTATGATTATGTGTATCGAAATAAAGACTTTTCGAATCGATAGTCTGTGGATTTTTATTGAAAATCGTTTTAGATGTGATCGTTTCTGTCTAGACAGTTTGCTTCTATAACTAACATTTTAGCTGTAAAGCCAATGAAATGTATCCATTTATCCAATAAACATCTGTTATTCAGCGCCAAGAGGCCTACGGGTGAATGTGCGCTTTACGAACGCACGTTATGTTATGTTATTTACAATTGACGTTGGTGAGGGTGGTTTAGTTAAAAAAAAACATCCTCAGCAACTTAGATATTGACATAAGTGTCTGCCATTCCCGTAAAATACCACTTAACCCCATCTGTAATGTAAAAACTATAATTCAGAGCATGTGTTTCACCCTCATTAAAGCGAATCAAAGACATATAGCTCAGCTCACAAGTAAGCCACACTCGAGCATGGTTGCAAGCAACTCAAGGGAAGCATCATGTATGTGAAATAGATTGAGGACGTTTTTATTTAGATAAAGCATGCATTATTCCAATCTTTACAGCAGTTTTGCTCAACCCTTTAAATAGCACTCCATTCCAAATTAAAAAATTGCAGTGACGATTTCCAATCGACAACCTTTCAGTTGCAATTAGAGTATTCTCCTGTATTTCACTAATTAGAACCCTCTGTTTCACAGACAAACTTTACCAATATATGGTTAGGATGTATATGTGTTTAAAACATTGACCATTAATTATTAGATACAGATTGTGTGCATTGTTTTGCCTTAAAGAAAAAAATTCAGCATGATAACATATCACTGAAGATTAGGAAAATAGTTTTATGGAAGTAACGAAACTATTGAGTGCGAGATTTTCAAAGCAAGCGTGCAGCCTTTTTACAGTTTATCATTTTAAGTTTTCTCTAATAATATGAGCTTAGATGCGATGGAAATAATGTTGAATGTGCTTAAACTTTTAGGTTTTGTGAGCCGAACACTCAACATCTTGTAAAATGCAGAGGAAACACAAGATAACAAGCAGATGGGTAGATATCTGCGCAGTGGGTTTAGGCATTCCCTTTAGATTTTGATCCACCTCAGCGGGGGATTAGGAGTCATTTATTACAGACGTCTTAGGAACATTTCCTGATGGGAAGTTGTCTAGACCGCGTGTGTTGATTTTGTAAATCGTTTACTGCTCTTTTTTCGTCTTAATGATGTTACCAATGTGAATGCACTCCCTGCAGCAGATCCCATCTTGCCAAAAGTAATAATGACTTAAGCAGAAACGGAATGCACTACTCGTGCAGAATTGAAAGCAAAGGACATCAAAATCTAAGATTGAAATAGTGCATGTTGAGGTCGAATCCCGATTTTACTATACCTAAGCACAATATCATTGAACTTTAAATGTTTTGCTTTTCGTACAGAAATAAAAATCTGGACAGATAGATAAGTATGGACAAAAACATACATACACACATATATCTATACTACTATTATAAAGAGAGAACACAAACCTTTTGGCAAGGTAAACTCGGGAACTACAGCGCCAATCCACACACCCAATACATTGTTGTAATCCTCTGGGTGTGCAGATGGACATAGGCTATAGAAAATAAAAATAAAACGTACATTTAAAAATATAACTCAAAAAAAAGTAGTGCCCTGAAAGTAGCGCCGGCCGCGACGCTGACGGCCACGATGTAGTGCTGGCCGCAACGAATGTGATGACGAGGAGGAGCGGCGGTGAAGTGAGGAGCTCGGGGAGGAGCGGCGGCTCAGGTAAGGCTCTGGGACACGGGACGGGAGGGAGCCGTGCAGGAGGTTGGCCCGGAACAACTGCGGTAAGGCTCAGGGTCTGGGGGCAGCATTTCAGGCTTGCGAGGAGGAGCGGCGGTGAAGTGAGGAGCTCAGGGAGGAGTGGCGGCTCAGGTAAGGCTCTGGGACACGGGACGGGAGGGAGCCGGTGCGGGAGGTTGGGCCGGAACAACTGCGGTAAGGCTCACGGTCTGGGAGCAGCATCTCAGGCTTGCGTGCACTCCCGCCCCGGCCCCCGCCCGCCACGACATTGTCCAGGACACAGACAATGTTGTGGCGGGCGGGGGCCAGGGTGGGAGTGCACGCAAGCCTGAAATGCTGCCCCCAGCCACCTTCTACCCCAGGCAACGCTGGGGCGGGCTGCTAGTATATATATATATATATATATATATATATATATATATATATATATATATATATATATATATATATATATATATATATCCATCAAAACGAAGGTGACCCCTCGGTTGTCCTCATGGAAAGAGCCACTCAGCAGGTAAGTATGTTCTTAGCTTTAATCATGAAAGCTGCAGCATCACATCCGAAAACAGCATTAAATATCAAGGGAGTCCATACGCCGACGCGTTTCGTGCGCTGTGCGCACTTCTTCAAAGGCGGACTGTTGAAATATCACACAGCAATCCACGGCACCTGAACACTTTATGACGCTCGCTGGGTAGGGCGGGGACAGCTCGCACTGTCTTCTGGTCAATTGAGTGCAGTGGACAATAAAGTTTGCTAGTGTTCTGTCATATTCAAATAAAATTCCCCAGTGGGTTAATGCTCGTTTCTCTTCTGGGAGGCTGCACTGTAGAACTTCCATTTAGCCCTCGCCTGCCCCTTCAGCTAGCGTGATTAGGCGCCGCCCTACCCAGCGAGCGTCATAAAGTGTTCAGGTGCCGTGGATTGCTGTGTGATATTTCAACAGTCCGCCTTTGAAGAAGTGCGCACAGCGCACGAAACGCGTCGGCGTATGGACTCCCTTGATATTTAATGCTGTTTTCGGATGTGATGCTGCAGCTTTCATGATTAAAGCTAAGAACATACTTACCTGCTGAGTGGCTCTTTCCATGAGGACAACCGAGGGGTCACCTTCGTTTTGATGGATTCGTAGCGGCTAGTCCAGCCGCGGAAAGAACCCCGCTGTGTTCCACAGCCCAGGCTGGCGCCTAATCACGCTAGCTGAAGGGGCAGGCGAGGGCTAAATGGAAGTTCTACAGTGCAGCCTCCCAGAAGAGAAACGAGCATTAACCCACTGGGGAATTTTATTTGAATATGACAGAACACTAGCAAACTTTATTGTTCACTGCACTCAATTGACCAGAAGACAGTGCGAGCTGTCCCCGCCCTACCCAGCGAGCGTCATAAAGTGTTCAGGTGCCGTGGATTGCTGTGTGATATTTCAACAGTCCGCCTTTGAAGAAGTGCGCACAGCGCACGAAACGCGTCGGCGTATGGACTCCCTTGATATTTAATGCTGTTTTCGGATGTGATGCTGCAGCTTTCATGATTAAAGCTAAGAACATACTTACCTGCTGAGTGGCTCTTTCCATGAGGACAACCGAGGGGTCACCTTCGTTTTGATGGATTCGTAGCGGCTAGTCCAGCCGCGGAAAGAACCCCGCTGTGTTCCACAGCCCAGGCTGGCGCCTAATCACGCTAGCTGAAGGGGCAGGCGAGGGCTAAATGGAAGTTCTACAGTGCAGCCTCCCAGAAGAGAAACGAGCATTAACCCACTGGGGAATTTTATTTGAATATGACAGAACACTAGCAAACTTTATTGTCCACTGCACTCAATTGACCAGAAGACAGTGCGAGCTGTCCCCGCCCTACCCAGCGAGCGTCATAAAGTGTTCAGGTGCCGTGGATTGCTGTGTGATATTTCAACAGTCCGCCTTTGAAGAAGTGCGCACAGCGCACGAAACGCGTCGGCGTATGGACTCCCTTGATATTTAATGCTGTTTTCGGATGTGATGCTGCAGCTTTCATGATTAAAGCTAAGAACATACTTACCTGCTGAGTGGCTCTTTCCATGAGGACAACCGAGGGGTCACCTTCGTTTTGATGGATTCGTAGCGGCTAGTCCAGCCGCGGAAAGAACCCCGCTGTGTTCCACAGCCCAGGCTGGCGCCTAATCACGCTAGCTGAAGGGGCAGGCGAGGGCTAAATGGAAGTTCTACAGTGCAGCCTCCCAGAAGAGAAACGAGCATTAACCCACTGGGGAATTTTATTTGAATATGACAGAACACTAGCAAACTTTATTGTCCACTGCACTCAATTGACCAGAAGACAGTGCGAGCTGTCCCCGCCCTACCCAGCGAGCGTCATAAAGTGTTCAGGTGCCGTGGATTGCTGTGTGATATTTCAACAGTCCGCCTTTGAAGAAGTGCGCACAGCGCACGAAACGCGTCGGCGTATGGACTCCCTTGATATTTAATGCTGTTTTCGGATGTGATGCTGCAGCTTTCATGATTAAAGCTAAGAACATACTTACCTGCTGAGTGGCTCTTTCCATGAGGACAACCGAGGGGTCACCTTCGTTTTGATGGATATATATATATATATAGATTTTTTTTAATAGGGATTTCTGAAAATTCTATGTTGAATAACTTTGGCGTTGATGGACGGAATTGGCTGAAATTTTCAGGAAAATGGCATATTTCGTTTCTGAGCGTTCCCAGAAAGTTTGGGGGGGTTTCGTCAAGCGGGGGCCGAGAAAAAAGGGGGGTCCCAAAACGTGTTTTTAACATCGAGTATTCCATAGGGCGGTTGGACTCACTTTTAGCTCGAACGGCTGTATGGATTTCTATGAAACTTGGCAAAATTGTAGAGACTGTTTGCCCGATGTGCCTTTGCTAGGTCTCAAGATATGTGCTCCAGTGGATTTTGTGAAATTAACGTTCAAAAAAATATATATATATCTGTGACAGTGTCCCGGCTAGCGCCCCGGTTCGCGTACCAGACGCGTAACGGAACTTCGCGAGGAGAAGCAGATTGGCTCTCCGGTGACTATCAACATTCTAAACAGTCCGGAGCGGCCGCCATCTTGTCTCTCGGTAGGATCGAGAGACAAGAGGTGGAAATAAACGAAGGGGGAAATGAATGAAAGGGGGCAAGGTAGACCCCTCCTGACCCCCTAGGATTGATGTGGGGGCTATTAAAGGGCCCTGCAGTGCAAAAAAAAAAAAAAAAAAAAATTCTATTTTTCGCGGTGGAAGCGCTACCCTGTACGCGAACCAGGTAGCTCACCGGTAGCGTAACGGGAGTCCGCCATCTTGTGTTTCGGACAAATTTAGTCACAAGACGGAGGATAAACAATGTTGGGAATGGGTATAAGGGGGCACGGGAGACATATCCTTACCCCCTAGGTTTTCTGAGGGTGGCTGAGGAGGCCCATATATGTAAAAAAAACCAGCCTTTTTTTTCAAATTTTTGCATGGTTAGCGCCCGGTCCGCGCACCGGGTAGCGTTCCGGAAAGCGTAACAAGGGGAAAACCAAGGGAAACAGTAAAATAATATTGGTGGGTTATCCTGGAGGTGACGCACCTCAGCAACGCTATAATTGATTGGATGCCACCTCTGCATGTGGCGGTGCATAGTATAGTTTCCAAAACTATACTTTTTGTCTGTGCCTCGGGACAGAACTGCATCGCAATGAGGCATGTCACCAGCCGGGCATTGACCTTTTTTTGCCCTCGAGGGTAAGAAAAAAATTGCCATATAAAATGGTCTAAGCGGTGGGATTGCCAGGGCTCTTCACGCAAGAACTGCCTCGGCTCTACCTCCTCTTCCTCTTCTTCTTCCTCTCTGTCATTTGAGATGTCATCAGTGATGTCTACAATGATGTCACTGACCATGTCATGAATGATGTAATAAGTGACATCATCAGCAGTGGATTGCGGGTGCGCGATATATAGTTAGTGCAACTAACTAAATATGCGAATTTCAATGGTTTTGTGTGAGTAAAATAAGGTTTTGTAAATGCTAATCCCTAACTATATATGGTCTATAACCTATGGTTTTTTCAGTGAATATATATATATATATATATATATATATATATATATATATATATATATATATATATATATATATATATATATATATATATATATATATATATATATATACATATATATATATTTTATGTCGAACGACAGATTGATACATAGTCCTGAACAGGTTGTTATAGTTATAAGGGAGATATATTGAGCTGCGTAAATTTGCGGCGTACCACAATATATGGTGATGATAAAACACAATATTATTGGTGAATCAAAGGTCTTGCAAAATAAAAAGGCAGCCATATTGTTTAGACCACACTTTGTGTCTGTTCTGTGTTTTTATGTGTCATATTGGTTATTATTGTTTTTCTAATCTACTGGAAGACATGAGACAGTTTAGCAAACTCTGAACAGTTAGGGAAAAAATATTTTTTATTGATTTATATGTTTTTTAGAAAGTTAATGATGTACTGTAAATTATTTAGAAAGTACTGTGGTACCTATTGAAATGTAAAAGAAAATATATCTATGGCAAAAGACACTCCATGACACGCCACTCCAATTTACTACACACCACTCCACTCATACTATGACATGACACTCCACTGTACAACAAGTCATGCTACTATATGCCACTGCACTTTATGCCCCTCCACTCTAAGACAATCTATGACACGCCATTCTGCTCTACTCCATGACAAACCACCACCATTCCACTTTACTCTACAATATGCCACTTCACTACACAGCACTCCACTCTAAAACATTCCACTCGACTCTACAATACTCCATTCCACTTCATTCCATGACACACCACTTCACGCTAGCACATAACACTCCACTGTAGGGCAATCTACTCTAAGCCCCTCTGCTTCAAGAGAATTGATGACACACTCTATGGCACTCCTCTCTAGAACCCTCTACCCCACTCTATTCCCCTCCAATCAATGCCACTCTGCTCTACTCTTCAGCACACCACTCAACTCTATGACATGCCTCTCTACTCTATGACACACCACTCCACTCTAAGGCAGTCCACTCCACGAAACTCCCTTCCACTGTATGTCATTCCACACCACTCCAATGTACAACAATTCACTTCACTCTACAACATGTCACTCCAGTCTATGACATGCCACTCCAATCTACAACATGCTGCGCCACGCCACTCAAAGACATGCTACTCCACTCTACGATACATACCACCACTCTACACCAATCCATTCTATGCCCCTACACTCTAAGACACTGTACATCATGCCACTCTGATACATCACTCCACTCCATTCTATGATATGCCACTCCACTCCATGCCACTACACTCCTAAACACTGAATTCTGCTCTATGCCACACTGCCACGCCAATCTACTCTATGACATGCCAATCCACTCTATACCACTCCACTCTATGCCACTCCACTGTACACCACCTAGCTCTATACCACTCCTCTCTATGCCATTCCTCACCATTCTACTCAATTCTAATCCACTCCATGCTATTCCATTCTACAACACTGTACTCAACTCTTTGCTATTCAATGACACTCCACCCAATGGCACTCCATTTGATTACACTGTGACACACCACTCAACTCTACTCTATTCTTCTCCACTCCGCCCCACGCCACTCCACTCTACACCACTTTAGGCCACTCCACTCTACAACACTCTATGCCACTCAACTCTAATACACTGTTCAACATCCCACTCTACACCAATCTACTCTATGCTATTCTAGTCAACAACACTCCACTCGATACCACGCCACTCCACTCTATGACACGCAACTCCAATGTACCCTATGACATGCCACTCCACTCTATGCTACTCTACTTTGCTACATGCCACTCCACTTGACATCACTCCACTTTATTCCATCCCACTGTAGGCCACTCCACTATACGCACCCCATTGTACATCACTCTGCTCTATGCCAATCCACTGTATGCTACAAAACCGTATGCCAGGACACTCTTTGCCACAATACTCTACAAGACGATACTCCATTATACTGCACTTTACCTCACTATACTCTAAGCCACTCCACTCTATAACACTCTATGACACCCTACAGAACTCTCGCTATACCACTCAATGTCACTGTACTCCACTCTACTCTATGACATACTACTCCACTCCACTCCACTATTAAACTTTATGCCGCTCCACTCTACACTGTATACCAAATCCCTCTGCAACACTGTACTCCACTCTATACCACTCTAGTCTGCAACACCCTACTCCACTCTATGCTAGTTCACCACTTCAGTCTATGGCATACCACTCCACTTGACACACCTCCACTTTAAACCACTCTGCTATTCGTAGTCTGCTCCACACTACTCCACTCTATGCCACTCTATTCTATGCCACAACGATCTACACAACTCTACTCCGCTCTAGTCCACTCTGTGTCAGTCCATTCTATAACTCTGTATTCTATTCCATGCCACACCGCAACACTCCATTCAATGATACGCCACTTGACGACCCTGGGTTATGCTACTCCACTACTCCAATCCACGCCATGCTTCTCAACTCAATTCTAGTCCATTCTATGCCTCTCCATTTTACAACACTGTACTCCACTCTATGACACTCCACTTAACAACACTTCACTTTATTGACACTGTGACACACTACTCCACTCAACTCCACTGTACTCAACTACTACACTCCACACCACTCCACTCTAAGCCACTCTATGACACACCCCTATATGCCACTCTACTCCACTCCACACCACTCCTCTACAACACTCTACTCCACTCTATGCCACTCTACTTAATGACACTCTACTCCACTCTACGACATTACACTCCACTTTACGCCACTCTACTTTATGCCTGTCCCTCGAAGACACTCTACAACACACAACTCTATGACACACCACCCGCCCTTCTCTATGGCATGCCACTTAACTTTACTCTCCAACAATCTACTCTACGACCCACCACTCTACATCACTCAATGCCACTTTATGCAAATTTCTGTCATGCCATTCCACTCAAATTGATGATGTGCCATTCTACCCGTATAATACACCACTGCCCTCTACTACATGTCACTCCATTCCATGACACTACTCCACTGTACAACACTTCATGCCACTCCACTGTACAACATGTCACTCTACTCTACGAAACACCACTCCACTGAGACATTTCATTCCACTCTATACCCCTCTGTGCCTCTCCACTTTAAGACACTCCATGACATACAACTCCGCTCTATAGCACTCCACTTTACACCATTCCACTTTATGATACTCTTCTGCACTTTACTCAATGACACTCAATGCCACTCCACTCTAGTTTATGCCACTCTACGACACGCTACTTAATGACACTCCAGTTGATGCCACTCCAAACTATAACACAGCACTCCACTTTATGACACGACACACCACTCCATTGTACTCTACGGCATGCCACTCCACTCTATGACACTCCACTTTAAGAAATGGTACTTTATGCCACTCCACTCTACCCAACTCTATAACACTCTTCTCCACTTCACAACACTCTATGCAACTCACTCTATGCTACTCCATGTCACTCTACTCCAACCTACAACACATGTATCCGCTCTACTCCACTACACCACTCTATGCCACTCCATTCTAGGACACTCTATGCCACATCAGCGTGCAACACTCTACTCCACTCTATGCATTTCCACTCTACCTCACTCCCTTCTATGCCACTCCGATCTATGCCACTGTGCTCTAAGCCACTCCACTCTACCCCATGACACTCTATGCCACAACACTCTACACCACTGTACTCCACTCTGGTCCACTCAATGCCACACCATTCTACAACACTCTATGCCAGTCCACTCTATCACACTGTATGACACTCTACTACATTCTCCACAGCTCAATTCTACAACACTTTACTCTAACTTTATTCCACTCTACTCCACTCTACCACAATCTATGACACTCCACTCTGTGACACTCCAATCTACGCCACCCTCCTTCACTCTACTGTATGCCACTACACTGTATTCAACTTTAGTAAACTCTATGTCCCTCCACTCTACAACAATCTACTTCACTCTATACCAATCTGTGATACTCTAATCATGACACTCCACTCAATGCCACTCCACTCAATGACACGCTGCTCTACTGTATGCCACATGACTCTACGCCACCCCCTCAGTACTCCTCCATTCTAAGAGACTCTTCAACCCACTACTCTATGACACGCCACTCCACTCAAGGCTATGATAGACCACTCCACTCTATGCCACTCCAATCTATGCCACTCTGCTCTACACAACACTACTCCACTCAATGCCACTCTACTCTACAACAGTATACTCCACTTTGTGCTACCCTACAACACTCGACTCAGAGACACTCCACTCGATGACACTCAACTCAATTTCAATGACACTCCACGACACTCAACTCAACAACACTCTACTCAATGAAACTCCATTCCATGACTCTCCACTCTACAACACCCCACTCTATGAAACTCCACTCTGTACTCCACTGTAAATACAAGCAGATATCACATTATAAACTTGCCATCTAGTAGGAAGCCACCATAAGGCAAACGTTGACCTTACCTGACTCTATGTGGCTCGCTTGGAGGAGGTCGCTCCCCACGCTCCCAAGGCTTGGTGACTTGCTGACTACAGAGCGCCTTGAAGCTGTCTAGCGGTATTGTAGCGCCTCCCAGCTGACCTCAAGCACCGCGTCTGCGCTCCACTCGCTCTGCTGACATCCCTTAGAGATATTATACCCCTGCATTGCTGCATTGTGTGATCACCACCTTCAGTGCAATATACTTTAATTAGCGCATTGTTCTGAGCGCATTGCCAATTTAAATATACTTTTTTGCCCGATTGTGCCCTGATTGTGCCCCAGTCTCGCCCAGTTTCGCTTTCCATCTGGTGCAGCCATTTTGTTGTAGTTGTGCTTTTTAGCCGTAGCTCACCCCGCTCCCGCCTCCCAGCTGACCCTCCCTCGCCCCTCCCCTCCCACTATCCATTTATGACAGATGCATTTTCGCGCAGCGTTCACGCGCAGCAGTCACGCCCCATGCGCGTCAAAGGTGCGCCAAAGGTAAGCCCGTCTACGCCCGTCCGCGCCTGGACCGCGCCAAGCGCCAGACCCCCTTGTCCTCGCAATACCCGCTCTAGACGCATTACGTACGACGCCGCGACTCTCTCTGCCCTTAACCCTGGCCGCACACCTCTTTGTTGCAAAGCTGCCCCAGGACACACACATGGACCATTCGCCTGCCACTTCTGCAAGTTCGCCTGCATCAGGACCTACACCAAATCCCCCAAACACAGCTCATAATCTAACCACCTGAAGTGCATCCTACTAAACACCCGTTCGGTCCACAGACACGCCACTGAACTCTGGGACCTACTCGACACTACATCACCGGACGTCGCCTTGCTCACAGAAACCTGGATGAACGCCTCCTCAGCGATCAACATCGCCATAGCCATCCCGGACACCTACAAGATCATCCGAAAGGACCTCACCAACCAAACCGGAGGAGGCATCGCCATCGTCCATAAGAACACCATCCGAATCACGACCAGCTCCGACGATAACCTCCCGACCGCCGAACACCTGCACTTCCAAATCCACACCGACCCCAGGACCACACTCAGAGGCACCCTCATCTACAGACCACCAGGATCCCGCACACAATTCAATGAAGACATCACTGACTTCATCAGACAACATGCCTTCACCTCCGAGAACTACATTCTACTGGGAGACCTCAACTTTCACTTGGAAAATAAAAACGACAGCAACACCTCCACTCTTCTGGGCAACCTGGCCAATCTCGGAGTCAAACAACTTGTTAACACCCCCACCCACCTAGCCGGACACACACTCGACCCTATCTTTACCTCCAGCAAATACATCTCCTTCGATCACACCACAACTCTCCACTGGACGGACCACAGCTGCGTTCACTTCAGCTACCAAAAAAACACGATCCACATCCCCCCACATCCTATTCCTCGAAGAAACTGGAACAAAATCACCACCGACCAACTCTTCACATCGCTTAACAAAAACCCTCCTGCCATATCTTCGGACCCAAACCAAGCTGCCACCAAACTCACACATTGGATCTCCCAAAGCGCTGATGAATTAGCACCCCTGAAAAACCACCAGACAAAAATAAGTAGCAAAAAAGCTCCCTGGTTCAACGATGACCTTAAGAAATCCAAGAAGGAATGCCGTGCCCTCGAGAAAGTCTGGAGAAAAAATCAAACCACTGACAACCTGACCACTTTCAAAAACGCCATCCGCAAACACCACCAACTGATCCGACAAACCAAGAAATCAGCATTCAAGGAGCGACTCGACAACAACGTCCACAACAGCAAGGAACTATTCAACATTGTCAAAGAATTTACCAACCCCACTACCGGCAACAACGACATCACTCCTTCCCAAGACCTCTGCGACTCTTTATCCTCTTTCGTCCGCAACAAAATTGCCGACATACATAACAGCTTTGAAAACCAGGCCGAAGACAAGTCAACTCTACCCTCCCCCGAACCAAAACAGAACTCTCACAACCTCCGCGCCTGGAACCCAATCACCACTGAAGACACCATCTGCCTGATGAACTCCATCCACTCAGGATCGCCATTCGACCCATGTCCCCACTACATTTTCAACAAAGCAGACTCCATCATCGCACCCCATCTCCGCGATGTCATCAACTGTTCCTTCAACTCTGCCACATTCCCGGAAAGCTGGAAACACGACAAACTCAACGCCCTTCTGAAGAAACCCACAGCAGACCCCTCTGAACTTAAAAATTACCGCCCCATCTCACTCCTCCCATTCCCTGCCAAAGTCATTGAGAAAGCCGTCAATAATCAGCTCGCCGCCTTCCTTGAATCCAACAATTCCCTCGACCCCTCACAGTCTGGATTCCGAGCAAAACACAGCACCTAAACCGCCCTCATCGCTGCCACAGACGACATCCGAAAGCTACTGGATAACGGAGAAACAGCAGCCCTAATCCTACTCGACCTCTCCGCCGCCTTCAACACAGTCTGTCATAGCACCCTCATTCAACGCCTCAGCAACGTTGGAATACAAGGGAAAGCTCTGGACTGGATCACCTCGTTCCTCACCGGAAGAACCCAGAGAGTCCGCCTTCCCCCATTCAATTCAGAGGCCACCGAAGTCATCTGCGGCATACCACAAGGATCATCTCTCAGTCCCACCCTTTTCAACGTTTACATGAGTCCCCTCGCATCCATCGCACGACAACACAACCTCAACATCATCTCCTACGCAGACGACACCCAACTGATCCTCTCCCTCACCAATGACCCAAGTATCGCCAAAACCAATCTCCACGAAGGAATGAAAGAAGTAGCCGAGTGGATGAAAAACAGTCGTCTAAAACTAAACTCGGACAAAGCGGAAGTCCTCATCCTAGGATCATCCCCCTCTGCCTGGGACGACTCATGGTGACCTCCGGCCCTGGGTACAGCACCTATTCCCACAGATCACGCACGTAACCTGGGCTTCATCCTAGACTCCTCCCTCTCGATGACCAAACAAGTCAACGCAGTCTCATCGTCATGCTTCAACCTACTACGCATACTCAAAAAAATCTTCCTTGATTTAATTAGTAGTAACACAGGAAGGAAAGGGGAGACTGCTCAATGGTATAAAATTTTGCTGAAAAATAAAGACAATTTGGAAACGGATATTAGTAAATTATGGGATACCTCCTTGGTTCAGATTTCAGATAACTTAGTGAAACTTTGGATAGACTCTTTTTCTATGTCTCAAAAAATAATTAAACCTTCAAATTTAAGAAGAAATCATTTATTTACAATGTACAGGGCTTATTGGACTCCTGCAAAACTCTCCAAGATGTCAGCAGTTCAATACTCTTGCCCCAGATCTAAGTCTCAAGAAGCTAATGACATACATAAATTTCTTGAATGTCCTAAAATAAGTAACTTTTGGGGACAAGTGTGTGGTTTTTTGGAGGAGGTACTTTCATTTTCACTTATATGTACTCCTAGATTGGTTATCTTTGGTCTCCCATCTGATTATGATATTAACAGCAATATATCACAGTTCATTTTTTATGTAATAGTCATTGCCAGAAGAGAGATCTGTAAAGAGTGGAAGTCGGTACTCCCTCCAAAATTTGCAGACTGCCTTAAAAACATCATGGCGGTGAGTAAATTGGATACACTATGTGGGGGAGAGAAGTCTGTTGATTTGTGGTCGGCCCTGAATGCCTGGAGTGAGAAATAAACTAATAGTCCAATGATTATGCCAGAGGTCTTGTGGTCCTGTCCTTCCTAAGTATCATCACGAGAGGAAGTTGGACGGGTAACAGCCCTACCTCTGGGCAATCTTCATTGGCTATCCACAAACACAAGGGTTGGAAAGGAAGGTTTGTGTCAGTGGCCTGAAGAACGCCTATCTAGAGTAATCGTCTACTGGTGGCATATATGAGAACAAAAAAAAAAAATCTTCAGTTGGATTCCCACCGAAGCAAGAAAGACAGTCACCCACGCACTGGTCACTAGCCGACTGGATTATGGAAATACCCTCTATGCCAGAACCACAGCCAAACTTCAGAAAAAACTCCAACGCATCCAAAACGCCTCCACCAGACTCATACTGGACATCCCCCGCCAAGCTTACATCTCGGCCACCTAAAAGACCTCCATTGGCTCCCCGTCAACAAAAGAATAACTTTCCGCCTCCTTACCCACGCACACAAAGCCCTCTTTGACCTAGGACCTGAATGCCTCAACACGCGACTGTCCTTCTACACACCCAACCGTCAACTACGATCTTCCAATCAATCCCTCGCCACAATCCCGCGCATCCATAGGTCCACCATGGGAGGAAGATCCTTTTCCTACCTAGCGGCCAAGACCTGGAATTCTCTCCCCACTCACCTCCGCCTCACACAGAACCACCTATCCTTCAGAAAGCAACTAAAAACCTGGCTATTCGATAAATAATGCTCCTGCCCCCCTCAAGCGCCTTGAGACCCTCTGGGTGAGTAGTGCGCTATACAAATTCATGAACTTGAACTTGAATTTATTAACAGTGTTCAACAGACTACATGAATTATAATTCTGCCTTCCCCATGCACAGCATATTCCTTTTTCATATTACATCACTTATAGCACGTATAGCAGACACCTTGACAGACAGATTGATATTTGCAATGTTGACAGTTATAGTTAAAAGAAATCCTTTACAGAGTCTTCAATGATAGTTATAATTGACTTATCATCAATCTATATAAATAAAAATGTAAATGTTTGTTTGTTCAAAATCGCACATCTCCGAAAGTTTTTCAGCGATTGCTTTGAAATTTTGACACAACATTGGATTCAAATAGGGGGTATTTTTATATACACAACGTTGGATTCCAATACACGTGTGTCGAGTACATGCATGTTTTTAATCGAAACCCCGAACAGACACATACAAATGTCAATGTTCCTTTGTTCAAAATCTTAAATCTCCGAAAGTTCTTCACCGATTGATTTGAGATTTTTACACAACGTTGGATTCGATTAAGCGCGTGTTTATATATACACAACATGGGATTAGAATACGCGTGTGTCCAAAATGTGCATGTTTTTAATCGAAAGGCCGAACAGACCCTATTGATTTGGTTGCTCCGCAAAAACTAAAAGGGACGCATAGAGACAATAGTCTACATATATTAGGATGGACAGTTGGAGACAGGATGGCAGACCAGGAAGTGGGTGGAGGGGGGGGGGGGGAGAAGTTGGTTCACTTTGCAACATTAAGAAAGGACGCATAGAGACAATAATCTACATATATTAGGATGAACAGTAGGTGTCAGGATGGCAGACCGGGAAGTGGGTGGAGGGAGCGGAGAGGAGTTGGTTCACTTTGCAACATTAGCGCATGTTTATATATACACAACGTGACAATAGTCACAAAAACATATTGTGTGCCCACAAGGATTGTGAAATTAAACATATTAGAAACATGAGCTTACTCTTTTCTTTCTCTTCCATTTAACCAGACTGAGCCACAGCAACGCGTGGCAGGGTACAGCTAGTAGAAAATAAATATTTAAGTCACTAATTACTTTGGCCCCAGTTGTTGAATATGCAAGATATATATTTTTTTAAACTTAGATGTATGTAAATCAGAATTTGTAAAGTTTTTGTCAATTGATTGGGGGATTTGGGTACTTTAAACCTTTACTTTTCATTTTGTATCTTTTTTAAACAAAACTTTATTTATTACATTTTCCAATGAATACAAACATACAAAGACAAACATTTCAGAGCGAACAAAGCATCATATGGTTCATGAGTGGCCCTTCATAACAAGCAATTTGGATACATAATATTATAGTCTAAGTAGGGGAGAGGAGGGAGGAAGCATAGTGGTATCGTGCGCGAGGATGGGGAAATGTTTGCGGCATGTGGGGCATGAGGGTATTTAGAACAGCCTGTTTTATAGTACACGCAGGGAGTGATCTAGTCTGTTTCTAAGGAAAGGAGATAGTCATGAAGAGGTTGCCAGACATCTTTAGGTCTAGATGTAGGGGGTTGTAACAGTGCATCGTTCTCGCTGACTGTATTACTGTAGGACATGGATTTAAGAAGGCAGGGTCTGTGGGTAGGTACCCGCTGCCCCAATGAATGGTAAGCTCCCAGTTAGCAAGTAAGAATGCCTCGCAAATCTGCGTATGGATTTAGGGATGTCATGGATATAGCCCAGGAGTGTCATTGCAGAGTCAGGCTGCATTGTGATAACTGCGATAGTGGAGAGGAGAAAGAAAATAGTGACCGACTATGGGCACGTCCAAGTTAGAGGTGCAAAATCGTCATCAGGGGTTTGGCACTTGGAACACTGAGCCAAGTGTGTGGGGTAGAATTTGGCGCTATCTTTGGGGTAAACGTACCTTCTGTGCAGGAACTTATAATGTATAAGTTTGTATCTGTGTTTGATGGACACTAACTTGGTTTGAGAGCAGCAGAATGCCCACACCTGTCAAGCATTGGGTAGCCCAGGTCCATGCTCCAGACCTCTCCGATGTGCATAGTGGATTCAGGTTTAAAGACCAAGCTTGTACTTTACATCGGTAAACTAAGTTATCGCCATCTTTGTGAGTGATAATGGGCGAGAGTGGTGAGTACTCATCCGAGGCCAGTGGGTATGTGGATGTTAAAGAGTCTGGGCAGTATACAACTATCCATGTAGGTGGCGTTCTGAATGCGGGTGTCATCGGCATGGGAAAGAGCAGGCTGCCATGGGACATAATCTCTAGCGTGTGGAGACCATGATGGGCTAGGGTATGCTGAACTAGCTTTTCACTCATAAGGGGTAGCCATGGGTTGTCCACCAGAGGGATGGTGGGGGAGTAGAGAATTCCTCCTCTCAGAGGGCGAATGAGCTACCACCAGTGATGGGGAGGGTCTGAATGTCGGTTGGGTCCACGGGGATGACCCTCAGGAATATGGATGAGAGTGGCTTTAGTCCACCCTGGTCCCTCTCACATCTGAACTACAGGATCGAGATCTCAGGATGATCCAGAGGCGGGCAGACTAGCACTGTGCTGAGAGGTAATAAATTAAGAGATCCAGGCCTGCTAAACCGCTGCACTTATAGGGAAGAATCATGGTGTCCCTGATATCATGAGGTGTATGTCCCATACAAGCCGTAGGAGGAGGCTGGGCAGGGTTTTGAAAAGTGTTGTGGAAGCGGGATGAGGCTATTGAAAAACAGATTTAAAAATGAGTGAGCACTAACCTTGTGATTATTTCCACTTGTCCAGCCATTGAGAGCGGGAGTCCAATCCAGTGCTCCCCGGTCAATAGCGGGCCCTAGTTTAGCTGAAGGACTTGCTCTTTATCTAAGTGTATGTGGATACCTAAGTCATTGGTGGAGTCCATGGTCCAGGACAAAGGGTATTCGATGTCTGTTGGATGTGCATTTGCTGTCAAAGTCAAGAGCTTGGATTTTGCCCAGTTTATGTGGAGGCCTGACAGGCTGCCACATCTGAAAATTTCCTGAATCAGTGGTGGGAGGTAGTCGGAGGAGTGACATACATATAATAATATGTCATCTGTGTAGAGGAAAGCCAGGAGAGGTCCTTGTGTGAGTTGAAGGCCGCAGTGTATGTGCTGTTCCTGGCGATAACGAACCAGAGGGTCCATTGCAAGTATAAATAAGAGAGGGGAGAGAGGGCAGCCCTGCCTGGTACTCCTTGAGATGGGGAATTGCTTAGTGAGCAAGCCGTTCACTCACAGACAAACCACTAGAACGATATAAACAAGCATATTGGAAAAGATCAAGGCTCAGGGAAAGCCAGGCTTTCTCAACGTTGCTCACAGGAATGACCACTCTAGAGAGTCAATCGCTTTTTCTGTTTCCAATATTGCAACCACAGCTGGGGTTGTAGGCAAAATTCTATTTAATACAGTGAAAATTGTTCTTGGTCTTAAAAAGGTAGATATGTGGGAAACGAAACCGGATTGCACCAGAGATATAATTTGCTCCATTAACAGGGAGAGGCATGTGGCCACAATGTTTTAAAGGTTTTGTAATCTATATTTAGAAGGAGAGGTCCTTGTGTGAGTTGAAGGCCGGAGTGTATGTGCTTTTCCTGGTGATAACGAACCATTGGGTCCATTGCAGGTATAAATAATAGAGGGGAGAGGGGACACCGTTTACTCACAGACAAACCATTTGAACCATATAAACAAGCATATTGGAAAAGATGAAGGCTCGGGGAAAGTCAGGTTATGTCAACGTTGCTCACAGGAATGACTACTCTAGAGAGACAATCGCTTTTTCTGTTTCCATATTGCAACCACAGCAGGGGTTGTAGGCAAAATTCTATTTAATACAGTGAAAATTGTTCTTGGTCTTAAAAAGGTAGATATGTGGGAAACGAAACCGGATTGCACCAGAGATATAATTTGCTCCATTAACAGGGAGAGGCGTGTGGCCACGATGTTTTAAAGGTTTTGTAATCTATATTTAGAAGGGAGAACGGTTTGTATGAGGAGCAAAGAAGTGTGTCATTGCCCAGATTTAGGAGTAGTGTAAGGATTGCAATGAAGAGCGTGGGAGGCAAAGAGCCTGTACTCTATTCCTCTGTATACATAGCGTGCAAATGTGGGGCTTGTAAATGTTTGTAGGTTTTATAAAATTCACTTGTGATGCCATCTAGGCCAGGGGCCTTGGTGCCATCCATAGTATCTATACTTTGAGTGATCTCTTCACAAGTCATGGGCTCCATCAGGAAGCTACGTTGACCATTGGTGATCCACACCACGGATATCTTGGCAAGGTATGCCATTATATACAATATGATTCAGAAAAGGGGGTGGTGATGGACAGAGTATCTGAATTAAACAGAACACTCATACCCAGTCAAGAGATCAGGGCTTGATCCATCACCGTTTTTTAGCTCACTGCACAATCCCAGCTCAGAACCTGGCTATATGCAAATTAGTCTGTCCCTGGCCCAGTCCATCATGGGAACAGGGCAGACCAAACTACCAAGCCAATTCTTATACTGGGAAGGAAACAAGCTTCCGGGGACCGGTTTCTGGCATTACAGCCTTTTTCGGCCCGGCTTGCTTGAATCCTGATGGTGCAATGAGCAAGGGACTCACATCTGAGTATACCCTTCCACGCTTATGGTGGACAAAACGATTCAGAAAAGGGGGTGGTGATGGACAGAGTATCTGAATTAAACAGAACACTCATACCCAGTCAAGAGATCAGGGCTTGATCCATCACCGTTTTTTAGCTCACTGCACCATCCCAGCTCAGGACCTGGCTATATGCAAATTAGTCTGTCCCTGGCCCAGTGCATCATGGGAACAGGGTAGACCAAACTACCAAGCCAATTCTTATACTGGGAAGGAAACAAGCTTCCGGGGACCGGTTTCTGGCATTACAGCCTTCTTCGGCCAGGCTTGCTTGAATCCTGATGGTGCAATGAGCAAGGGACTCACATCTGAGTATACCCTTCCACACTTATGGTGGACAAAACGATTCAGAAAAGGGGGTGGTGATGGACAGAGTATCTATATACAATATGGACACGCACTACCAAGTAATCAGAAGTTGATCTCTGTAGCCTGCAGTCTCCTCGGTGCTCGAGCCACGGCACCTTTCTGTCCACGACGCACCATTTGAGGAATGGCCATTAGCAGGAACAGCGCAACGCGTGCTCGTTGCTAAGGTTCTTTCATCCCCTTTTGCTGTCCTTACGCCGGTCACAATCGGCGTTTCCATAGTGACCCTGCATTCACAAGCATGGCGCTTGGAAATTATCAACAGTTATTTTTTGGCTCCTGCGTTTTAGAAACGCTTCACCTCGTTTTAAGAATATTTTAACACAGTTTGCTCTTCTCCCCCTCAGATTCTCTTATATATTGTTTATTACCAAAAAAAAAAGGGTATCTATTTATATCTGACATTGCCTAGTCCACTCTGGTTCCTCCTCCTTCGTTACCTTCACACTATAATGTCAAGCAGTGAATCAGATGAGGCTTCTGCCCCCACAGCAAATCTGGAAAATGATTCATTCAAGAAGATGCTCCATATGGAGATGAAATCCTGTATGTCAGAGAGTCTCTCTCAAGTAATGTCTACAAAACGCCCAAATGAAAACACTCAACAATCCCTAGATTATGAGAGTGGTTTGGGAGGTAAGAGACTAAAGAAGAGCAAACATAGTGATGGGGGCATGGGAGGTCTTAGCACCTCAAGAAATAGAGGAGGTCCGAGCACCTCATGGTCTGAAGGAGGTCTTCGCACCTCGAAATTTATGGGTGTCCTTGGCGGCACAAAAGATTCAGGTGTCCTAAGCGACACACTTGAAGGAAATGCTCACCAGAGCAATGGAAATGATAATTCAGATAATTCTGATTTTCTTGATGAATATGTCCTCGACTTCAACGAGGATGATCAAGACTTCACGGATTCGTTTGAGGATGCTCCATCCTCCTCAAAAGACGTAATCCTTGACCCATTAGGTGAAGAAATGCTCTCACCTCAAAATCTCAAACACCCACGGAGTTCAGAATAGACTCCTCAGGAGCATGTGGCAAGATTTATAAAAAAATGGATTAGAAACCCTTTGGAAAAAAGGGAAACACAAAATATTTTGAGAGCGGAATGCTCAAGACCTGCCATTGGGGACAAGGCTTGCTGCACCCCAAACCTAGACCCCGACTTGATTAAGTTTCTTTTTAAACAATCTGCCCCTTTTAAATGTGGCTCCAAGCAGATAATTTCATTTTCCTTCATTACCATTATTGATTTTTATCTGTATTTTGAAGTTCCAAAAAATAACTGTTGATAATTTCCAAGCGTCGTTCTCGTGAATGCTGGGTCGCTATGGAAACGCCGATTGTGACCGGAGTAAGGACAGTAGAAGGGGAAGAAAGACCCTTAGCAACAAGCACGCGTTGCGCTGTTCCCGCTAATAGCCATTCCTCAAATGGCGCGTCGCGGACAGAAAGGTGCCGAGGCTCAAGTACCGAGGCTCGAGTACCGAGGAGACTGCAAGTAGGTTTTTCTTTGAAAACCTCAGTTTAAATCAAAAACAAATATGGGCAGAGTGAAGAATAATTACACAGCGTGTACATCGCTCAACGAGAAAGAATGGAGAGATATTAAGACAAAGCTCGACATCTGTCGAGTACGCGTTGTTCCTTTAAAAGGGGGTTTAAGGGATGATCACAAATACCTTGAGAGGATCGCAAACAAAGTTAGTTGAAAAGTTTTAGGGACAAACGGATATACAAGGGATAAATCTCCATAAATTGGATACAAGTAAGGAAAAGGGTGTTGCAAGGGAGGGGGGTGGGAGATAAAACCGCACCAAAAGCACACCCTGTGGAGAAAAAAGTTTAAAACAGCATAATAAATTAAAATTGAGAGAGAGAAAAAGATCAACTTGTCTGCTCAGGAGACACATTTAAAAAAGGCTGATTGTTATTGCCTCATGAACACTATCTGTTGCCTTTATTCTATTTAGAACCTTTCATTGTGATGTATGTGGCTGCTTGGGGTCTGCATTAAAGGTATACTGCATATTGTATCCTCCGGTCTGGTAATGAAATCTTAAAATAATCTAAAGGTTTATGAATGTTGAAGGGTTGACATTTTGTCCACATCAAACTTGTGCAATTAACGTATTTTCCATCATAGTCTTCAAGTATAAGCAAAACTATCCATGGAAAGGTAAACCAAATTCACATCAATCCCGATGCATTTCGGGCAACTTGGTGCCCTTCGTCAGGGGTACCTTTAAAACATTAACCAAAAAACACAGATCTTACAGAAAAAACATCCACAAAGGATGTACATGATATTCAACTACAGAAATCTGAAATCAAGTGCCTTGGTAAGTCAAAAGTGCATGGCAACTGGTAAACCAACAAATGGTGAACAGTGGTGGACAGCAGTAAAATGAACATAGAATCATCACAAAGAGTTATCGGATATGTTGAAAATGTCCAACAAACCTCATGCCCTAAAAAATTAAACTAACGCTGAAAGTCAAAAAAATATCATGATTATCAGGCGAACAAGTGAAAGTATGCCGTGTTCAAGTGCAAAATACACCCGTAAACCAAACGTGTTGGAGTTTCAGTCGCGCCGTGCACAGAATGGTTCGTGAGACGAACTAAAAAGGAAAGGTAAATGGTGAAGTGAAAAGCATGTGAATAAAAGCATGCATAAAAGATAAAAGGAGACACAAGCTCTTACTAGATAGTCGCTGCAGTCTCACACACGACCCCCCTACATAAATGACAGGCAGCTTAAACTTCTCAATGTATGTTGATACGGCGCCACTGAATCTCTAACACGTGTGGTTTACGGGTGTATTTTGCACTTGAAAACGCCATACTTTCACTTGTTCACCTGATAATCATGATATTCTTTTGACTTTTGGCGTTAGTTTACTTTTTTGGGGCATGAGGTTTGTTGGACATTTTCAACATATCCGATAACTCTTTGTGATGATTCTATGTGCATTTTACTGCTGTACACCACTGTTCACCATTTGTTGGTTTACCAGTTGCCATGCATTTTTTACCTACACAGGCACTTGATGTCAGATTTCTGTTGTTGAATATCATGTAAATCCTCTGGGGATGTTCTTCCTGTAAGATCAGTGTTTTTTGGTTAATGTTTCAGAGGTTCCCCTGACAAAGGGCACCAAGTTGCCCGAAATGCATTGGGATTGATGTGAATTTGGTTTAGCTTTCCATGGATTGTTTTGCTTATACTTAAAGACTATGATGAAAAATACGTTAATTGCACGAGTTTGATGTGAATAAAATGTCAACGCTTCAACATTCGTAAACTTTTGGATTATTTTAAGATTTAACTGCTACCCATGACGAGAACTTTCGAGCTGTGCACAGGGGGACATCTCCTCTATAAGAGATGTGACTTGGTTTTTGAGGTATGCCACTATCTCAGACTCAGTACCCAAAGAGAGGGAGTAAAGGTGTTCCTAGTATCACTTGAATTCAGAAAGGGTGCCTTCATTGTCAGATACTATGATAACACAAGAGGCACGCAGTTTTGTGATAAATATGCGAAAGTGGTTGGCATGGAGTAGACGCGTGTAAGTGCACAAGAGTGTGACCTTGGCATATCCCTCTCCATAGCGTCTGCCAGTGGCATGCTTTGCCATTTATTTCACTACCCTGCTGGCAAGCTTGTGAAATTCAGTAAGCAGGGCCGATCGTACATGCAACCAGAAAGCATTGTCAAATTAGAAGCATCCCTGTCTGTCACTCAGAACTAACTCTATCTCCGTTAGCTGGGCACAGATGTTGAGAAGGATACCAATTTTCTTGGACAGTTATTCATTCATTAATGTATTCATTCAGTCTTATAATGTCTATTAAGACATCTGCGTTTTGTTACTGATCTTAGTAGAATATCATAAATCACCATGATAAAATTCTTCTGGGGCATGCTAACTTTTTGCAATGTTAACATATGTGGTAGGGGATTTACAATGGGGAAAATGACTTGGGCCATTTCTCCAGAACCAGGGCTTATAAAGACATATTTTATAATGACTATATCTTCAGGACACCCCCACCCCTGGAACACCTAAGGAAGACTTTAGGGATTCTGAATATTTAGAAATATTGCAGATCCTCCCTACACAGCTCCTAGCACCAAAGTAGATTTTGTGCAGTACTTTCTCACAATGTGGGGAGTGAAATGTGCAATTTAACCGAACCCAGGGCATATAAAACTCATTTTATAAGGGTCCGCAATATAAATACCTGACCCCTAACCCCCAACCCCTGGAACACTTAGGGAAGACCCTGGATTACCTAATATGCCCAAACATTGGAGGTTATTCATTCTAAGTGCCTAAACACCAAAGTCGAGTTTGGGCACAATTTACTTTTAAAAAGCAGTCCTGCAACACAGGGCTACTCTTAAACTGCCCTCAAGTACAGATAGGGCTGCTGGCCTCTAAACTGCCGTGCCCTATTATATGCTAGGGACTTAGCGGCAGTTTAAATCCCCCTGTCCTATTATGTACTACAGCCTTATAGGGTAGGTCACTGTCAATCAAAGGGGTACCCCAACCCATAATGTACCCTGGTGTATGTAGGTGTTTTCACTGTATTCTAAGTGTCTTTCAGCATAGCACTGGTCCTGGGGCTGGTTAGGCAGAACCCAGAGTCAGTTAACATCAGTACCCATCAGCAAAACATTGGGGGTGCCCAGGGCACAGGATGACTTTGCAACAAGTTTATTATGTTGATAGACTCATACATAAACAAAGAGATAGGCTGCAAAATTAAATCAACATTATATATATATATATATATATATATATATATATACTAGCAGCCCGTCCCGACATTGTCCGGGTATGAATTGCTGCCGGCCAGTAGTATATTGTTTTGTAGGATTTCGTTTTGTTGGCATTTCTTATCTGTGACAGGCCTGTGAAACGCTCCGATTCACAGTGCGCTGCTGATGCATGTAAGAGTGCGCGTTCAGTAGTGTGTGAACTCGAGTTTCCCTACTTTATTTTTCCTTGCAATATTATATAGCTCAAACTCGACAAGATGGCATGAGCACAATTTACATTACAGAAGAACACATTCATTTGTGGTAGGCACGGGGAGACAAAGCGATTTGCCTGGAATCACAGGATGTTGAGCTGATGCCGAGATTCGAACGTAGCTCCCCAGCTCTAAAGTTCGCAATTCTAGAACTTGTGGCGGGAGGTGTGTCTAAAAGTGTATGTCGGTGCTGGCCATCAATGAGAGAGACCCGTGCATTTTTAAAATGGGTGCTGAAAAAATATGAGTATGTTGCTGGAGATGTGGGCCGCCGTGCCACCAATGTACTTACTGGGGGAGGGTAAACACCCATTATTCCGCAACTTTCTTTCCGCATACCATCACTCCGCATACTTTCATTACGAAAGTACCATGACTCCGCAATGCTATAATACCGTATGGCATTACATTTTATATGCTTTTACCACACATACATTTACAACGAAATTCGTTGTAAATGCATGAATGGTAAAAGCATGTTTTTTTTTAGTCAAGTCAAGTCAAGTCATAAAATTTATATAGCGCACTACATACCCAGAGGGTTTCAAGGCGCTTAGGAAGGGGAGGATGATTATTTGTCAAAAATCCACGTTTTAAGCTGTTTTCTGAACGCTAGGTGATGCTGGGTGAGGCGAAGGTAAGCGGGGAGTGAGTTCCATGTTCTGGCAGCCAGGTATGAAAAGGATCTGCCTCCCATGGTGGTCTTGTTGATGCGAGGTACATTGGCGAGGGCTTGGCTGGAAGAGCGAAGTTGGCGGGAGGGGGTGTAGAAGGACAGTCGAGAGTTGAGGCAATCTGGTCCGATGTCGTAGAGTGATTTGTGTGCGTGGGTAAGCAGACGGAAAGTAATCCTCTTATTGACGGGTAGCCAGTGGAGGTCTTTGAGGTGATCAGAGATGTGTTCGTTGCGTGGGATGTCTAATATGAGCCTGGCTGAGGCGTTTTGGATTCGTTGTAGTTTCTTCTGGAGTTTAGCGGTGGTACCTGCGTAGAGGGTGTTTCCGTAGTCCAGTCGGCTCGTGACCAGGGCATGGGTGACTGTTTTCCTTGTTTCGGTGGGGATCCAGCGAAAAGTTTTTCTGAGCATGCGAAGAATGTTAAAGCAGGAAGAGGATACGGCGCTGACTTGTCTGTTCATAGACAGTGAAGAGTCCAGGATGACGCCAAGGTTCCGTGCGTGGTCTGTCGGGATGGGTGCATTTCCGAGGGCTTCCGGCCACCAGGAGTCGTCCCATGCAGAGGGGGATTTACCTAAGATGAGGACTTCTGTTTTGTCTGAGTTCAGTTTCAGACGGCTTTGTTTCATCCATTCGGCGACTTCTTTCATTCCTTCGTGTAGGTTAGTTTTGGCGGTGCTGGGGTCCTTGGTGAGAGATAGGATCAGTTGAGTGTCATCCGCGTAAGAGATGATGTTGAGGTTGTGTTGGCGGGCGATGGCTGCGAGGGGGCTCATGTATACGTTGAAGAGGGTGGGACTGAGTGAGGATCCTTGTGGTACGCCGCAGATGATTTCAGAAGCTTCGGACTTGAATGGTGGGAGGCGGACTCTCTGGGTTCTTCCGGTGAGGAACGAGGTGATCCATTCCAGTGCCTTTCCTTGGATTCCGATGTTTCTGAGGCGTTGTAAAAGGGTGCTGTGGCAGACTGTGTCGAAGGCTGCAGAGAGGTCGAGGAGGATGAGGGCGACTGTGTCTCCATTGTCCAGTAGAGTTCGAATGTCGTCTGTTGCTGCGATGAGGGCGGTCTCAGTACTGTGTTTGGCTCGGAAGCCAGATTGTGAGGGGTCGAGTGATTTGTTGGCTTCGAGGAAGGCGGCGAGCTGGTTGTTGACAGCTTTCTCGATGACTTTGGCCGGGAATGGAAGAAGCGAGATGGGTCGGTAGTTTTTGAGTTCGGTGGGGTCTGCTGTTGGTTTTTTCAGAAGGGCGGTGAGTTCAGCGTGTTTCCAGTCTTCTGGGAAGGTAGCGGAGTTGAAGGAACAGTTGATGACGTCTCGGAGGTGCGGAGCTATGACGGAGTCTGCTTTGTTGAAGATGTGGTGAGGGCATGGGTCTGTGGGGGATCCAGAGTGGATGGAATTCATCAGGCGGATGGTGTCCTCAGTGTTGGATGTTTGGATAAGGTAAGTATGGGTATAGGGGTATATATTTTGGGGTACTGAGATATATGTTTTGGGGTGTTTGGGTATTTTATGGGTTCAGATATAGTTTTGGGTTATGGGGTACAGGGGTAGTTTTAGGGTTTAGGGATAGCTATGGGTTTTGGGGTTCAGGGGTATTTTTAGGGTTCAAGGGTAGGTTTGGGTTTTGGAGTACAGGGGTATTTTTAGGGTTCAGGGCTAGGTTTGGGTTATGGGGTACAGGGGTATTTTAGAGTTCAGGGGTAGGTTAGGGTTTCGGGGTACAGGATTATTTATTAGGGTTCAGGGCTAGGTTTGGGTTTTGGGGTACAGGGGTATTTTTAGGGTTCAGGGGTAGTTTTGGGTTTTGGGGTACAGGGGTATTTTAGGGTTCAGGGGTAGGTTTGGGTTTTGGTTTACAGTGGTATTTTCAGGGTTCAGGGCTAGGTTTGGGTTTTGGGGTACAGGGGTATTTTAGGGTTCAGGGGTAGGTTTGGGTTTTGAGGTACAGGGGTATTTATAGGGTTCAGGGCTAGGTTTGGGTTTTGGGGTACAGGGGTATTTTTAGGGTTCAGGGGTAGGTTTGGGTTTTGGTTTACAGTGGTATTTTCAGGGATCAGGGCTAGGTTTGGGTTTTGGGGTACAGGGGTATTTTAGGGTTCAGGGGTAGGTTTGGGTTTTGAGGTACAGGGGTATTTATAGGGTTCAGGGCTAGGTTTGGGTTTTGGGGCACAGGGGTATTTTTAGGGTTTAGGGAAAGGTTTGGGTTTTGGGGTACAGGGTATATTTATAGGGTTAAGATGGGTTAGTGTTTAAGGGTGTTGGGGTATTTTAAGGAGTAAGGGTGGATTATGATTATGGGGTGCAGGGGTATTTAAAGGGAGCAGGGTGGGATTAGCACACAATATGAGACATGGCATGAAGGGTGGAACATATCACATGCCCCCAGCGTTTGTCACGCCCACAGCACAAGGCAAACACGCCCACAAGGGACTACTTTGCTGGCACGGTTCTTTTACCTTTTAAATGTATATGGTGGGCGTCTCCATAGCCTATGTCCTTCTGTCCTTCTGCTGCAACTGCCCTTTCCAACGCTGTATTGGGAGTTGTGATTGGTGATGTAGTTCCTGAGATTACCAGCCTCAAAGGTTTGGGCTCTCTCTTTATTATATTAGCATGGATATATATCTATCTCTCTCTCTCTCTCTCTCTCTCTCTCTATATATATATATATATATATATATATATATATATATATATATATATATATATATATATATATATATATATATATATATCAACAATCAACTATCAACGACATACTTTTTTGATAAGATCAAGAGTTATATCTCATATGTAAATAGTATTGTATAAAGTGTAAATTTTGTAGCATACCAAAACCTTGTCTTCTCCCGTTTCCACAGGTGGAGTATGAAGTGATTTCAAAAGACTGGTTATGGACCTTCAATTTTGAAAAATATGAACTGTATATCTAATACCGGCATGTATTACGAGGGAGAAAGTATAGAAGGGTACTATACCGATACTTTGCATGATTTGCTTTGTAAAGAGGTTTTGGTTTATTGGGAAACATGAACTCTTTGGTACTAAACCTTAATCTGATGTGACAGATAGCCCACTGTGTTGAAACAGAATGAAAATCAAAAATATGAGCTGGTTTATTTTTGCACTTTATCACATGAATTTTTAGAATAATCAATGACTATAATTGATGGTATTATTTTCTTCAAGTTTTACTCTTCAGAGAAATGAGGTGGATTAATTTGCGCCTTGGGAAAACCATTTTTGTTTGTGCCATGGAGTAATAAAGCACAAATGGAGGGAAATAAGACGTGAATACACCTTTAAAAGGTGGTGTGTGACGAACGCGGGTCATGTGACCAAGAACAACCAGGGTTGTTCGAAACGAGTTATCCTCGTCTGTTTGCTGTGCCGAAATAAATAATTGAAGAAAGGATTACGGGCTCGTCTGGATTCTTTTTCATTAGAATTCTACTGATATATATATAAATCCAACAAACGGCACAGTACTCCAGAGTGGGTTACTTAATGGATTTTATTATTCCACAGCTCCTCTCAACTAACGCGTTTCAGCCTGGACGGCCTTAATTACGGTTAGTGAGTCCCTTTTCACTTTCACTTTAAATACCCATCTCTGCTGTTCTTTGGCATTATGGGATTTGTAGTGTGAATTAACAATAAAACCTTATACATATATACAAAAGGACATTAAGTGGAATTGATCAATAAATGGGTGGAAAATAACCTACAGTGTTCTATGAATATGATGAGAATCTTAATAAAACACGCTAAAATAGATGTTGGAGAGATCACGAGAAAACTGTCAGAAATGGAGGACAAAATGAAAACCTTACCAAATCAACATGAAATCTCCAAATTGCGAAAGGGAATGGATTCCAGATTAGAGAAATATGAAAAAGAAATTGAAGAAAGAAAACAAAGAAAGTTCCAAAGGGACGAAAAAGACTATTTAGAAGGAAGGATACTAACATTTGCCAAGAGATATGAAACCTTGAAGAAAAACTATCCACTCCAACAACCGGGGATAATGGTTGAAAGTACAAGTGAATCCGATTTGAGTGAAGGAGAACTCACTGGAGCAAGTGGCACAAGTAAAATGTCTTTTTTGGAGGAGGTGCCTCTAATGAATTTAGACAAATCGCTGTCAAGAAGAGGAGGCCCCGGCAGAACAACAAACAGGGGACAAGGAAGGGGTTCAAGAGGCAACTCACCAGTACCAGAAAAACAAGAAGGGCCAAGCGGAAATAAACGTTATGCCTTGCGCAGCCAGAAACAATAGACACCAACCTCATTGTAAATATCTCCAAACATGTGCTCACTGAAGACGAAATCTCTCTATTAAACAAGGGCTCTCCTTCTGCCCGGAAAATCATTACAACTACACAGATGTCAGAATTGACTTTTACAAATATGTCAGGAAATTAAAACTGGCTAAGGTTCATGCAAATAGAAAGGGAAATATCTCAACAGAAGCTACACCATTATTAACAACTGAATTGGCAAGCAAACCAACACTCACAATAGATCAAGCACCTGATCTAAAAAACATGTTTGATCTACTCTATAATGTGGAAAAAGAAGAAATGACAGAGACGCAAATCCTGGAAAAACAGGACATTGAAACAACTAATAGAGTGGAAAGTGGACTAAAGAAAAAATCAAGATATTGCCCAATCCTCTCACCAGGGAACAGATTTGATCTATTTTCGGACGCAATAATTGGAGAACTGGAGAAAATACCAAAAAAATGAAACTTGGACAACAGAGAAAACCTAACAAGTAAAGAAAGAAATTCAATGAAGTCACTTATGGAGAATAATGAAGTAACGATAAAACCCGTTGACAAAGGGGGCAACATCGTCTTATTGAATACAACAGATTATAAAAAGGAAGCCTTGCGACAATTGAATGATGTAAAGAATTATGAAACGCTGAATCAGAATCCAATGAACAGAATGGTACTGGAATTAAATCATCATTTGAAACAATGGCAAGAAGCAAACCTACTAAGTGACAATGATGTGAAATATCTGACTGTGGACCTCCCAACGATACCGACATTCTATTTTGTGCCGAAAATACACGAAACAATGGTGAATACGCCAGGGAGGCCGATCGTCTCCTCATGTGATTCGATATATATGAGAACATATCGACATATGTAGATCAATATATGGCACCCATAGCAATGAGTATGACATCATATATAAAGGACACAGAAGATTTTCTGCGCATATTATCTGGAATTACAATGAACCAAGAATACTTATTGATAACAATAGACGTGGTGTCATTCTATACGTCTATAAGACATGAAATAGGCCTGGAAGCATGCAAATTCTTCCTTAAAGAACGGAGCACTACAGAATTGAGACACTCGGAGATGCTCATTAAAATGATAGAGATCTGCCTATCAAACAATGTATTTACATTTAACAAGCAGCTATATAGACAATGCTGTGGCACAGCTATGGGCATCTCTTTTTCTCCTAATTTTGCAAATGTGACAATGGGATGGTGGGAGGGAGAAATAGCATGGAGCAGTGAAAATCAGGAAGCTGTTGACAAAATAGTGCTATGGGTCAGATTCATAGACGACCTGTTCCTGATATGGAATGGAACAGAACAATAATTCGACAACTACTTTATGAAATTAAACAATAACAACACAGGCCTCTTATTTATATGCAGTAAGAACAAAGAGGAAATTGACTTTCTGGACACTAAGGTCTATATAGACAATAAACAAATTCAGTCGACGCTGTTCCGGAAAAAAACTGCGACCAACAGTATATTACATGGAAAAAGGTTTCATCCCAAGGCCCTCCTAGAAACCATCCCATATGGATAAATGATAAGAATGAAACGAAATTGCTCAAAAAAGGAAGATGCAGAGGCAAAAATAGATGAAACAATGGCAAGATTGTAGAAAAGAGGCTATCATGAAGAGACACTTAAAAAATGTAAAAAACGGGCGGATAAGAAAACGAGGGAAGTGACATTAATCCCTAAAGTGAAAGACAACACACCACAGGAACAAATGGCCCCAGGATTCATTTCAACGTACAGTAAAGAGAGTAGTATCATAACCAAGAAAATTCAGAAATATTGGCACTTGATCGCTGGGGACCCAGATATTGGCCAATCACTTCGATTACATCCAAATGTAACATACAGAAAGGCAAGATCATTAAAATACATACTAGCACTGAGCCATTTTTAAGAAAAAGCACAGAAAAATTGGCTAACAAGCCAACAAAAAGGATTTAAAAAGTGTAACGCTTGTAAAGCGTGTAAAATTGGTCGGAACATGAAAACGATAGAGGAACCCAACGGCAATATGATCACAATTGAACAAAACATCTCCTGTACATCACAATTTGTGGTCTATGTAATAGAATGCAACTGTGGTATGAAAAACATAGGCAGCACAACATGCATGGTCAAGATACGTGTGCTGGAACATATACGTGCTGTGAAAAATTGAAATATGGCATATGCAACGGCAAAACACCTTTCACAATGCCAAAAGGGGAATTGGAAATCAATGTTGTATTTGGGAAAACACATGATCCCTCCAGGAGAAAGAGGAGTTGACCGAATCAAGAAATTGCGCCAAATCAAATCCAAGTACATTGTGCGCCTCAGAACCCAGTTCCCCAGAGGAATCAACTTCTACGAGGAACTTTATGTACATCTTGGATGAGTTAAACAAACTGGCAATAATATAATGAATGCAAGGCTTCTAAACTACAAACATGAGGGCACTTAACCCAGGACTACAAATACATAAGGAACTGGTACGAATATGAAATAATCGGGTACTATACCCAAAAATAGAAATTCACTTAAAACAATCATGTACCAAAATGAATGTGTTTAAAAAAATAACACATATGATTAATCAGTGTTACTAAAACGTATGCAAATAGTATACTTTGTGATACATGACACTAATGTTAATCACCAAAAAACATCCCTTGCACACCAAAATGTATTTTTGTATATATGTATAAAGATTTATTGTTAATTGTTATGTTGTTAAGTTATTTTATTGGCTTTTTGTATAGGGCGTGAATCACCCGGGGGAATCTCAGCGCTTGTACCTGTGGGGGAACTTCTAGAGGGAAGGAAGTAGATTCAGAGGCAAAAAAGAGGCTTTAGAACAGAAAAGTTTTCAATAATCTCCGGAAGGGTTGGAGAGATGTTGACTTACGCAAACCGTCCGGTAGCGCGTTCCAATATTTGGGGGCCACATATGAGAAAGCCCTACCACGTAAGCGGCTCAGGCGAATTCGAGGGACCCTAAGGAGGGCCAAAGTGTTAGATCTAAGGTTCCGTTCTGACACGTACTTGTGTAACTTCTCTTGTAGGTAACGGGGGCCTTCACTTTGAGAGCCTTGAATGAAAGACAACAGGTCTTAAAAAGGACTCTCTTTTTCACTGGGAGCCAGTGAAGTTCTCTAAGTAAGGGGAGGGATGGGGATCCTCGGGGGCGGTTCAAGACCATCCTGGCTGCAGTATTTTGTATGACCTGTAATTTGGCTAAAGCTGTGTCTCCTACTTCAGCCAATAGAGCATTCCCGTAATCGAGTTTGCTCATAACCAAAGCCTGGACGACTGTTCTCCGATGTTCTAAAGGAAGATGTAAATTAAAATGTAAATTGATACTTGTATAGCGCACTACTCACTCGCAAGGGTCTCAAGGCGCTTGTACGAATACCGCTGTGGAACCCATCCTGGCTTTCCCTGTGAGGCGTCCACTCCTGGGCACCCCCAAGGTGGAGGCCAGGCATCCTTAGCGTTGTGGGGGCCGTTGTGGAGATTAAGCAAGCTATTGCCCAGAGTTGCAGAGTGGGACTCCATGATTGGAATAGGCACCGAGGCGAGAATTTTCAGGTCCGTGGAATTTTTTAGCCCAAGACCAGCCGAGGCGGGGAATTGAACCCTGGTCCCGGGCCACACCTCTGCATCAGGGTCTGCCGCTCTAACCATTGAGCCACACTTGTCCATCGTTTTTCGTAACAGCCGAAGGCTGTAGTAACAGGACCCTGTAATGGATTCGATGTTTTCTTTCATAGAAAGTTTATCATCCAGTTGAATTCCCAAAGATTTTACTGATGAGGAGGGAGTAGGGGCCTTGCCCAACTCTACTGGCCACCAATCGGCTGACCAGTGATGGGTGGCTTTACCTAGGAGCATCAGATCCGTTTTCCCAGGGTTGAGCTGGATGCATGTTTCCCGCATCCACTCCGAGATAGCCAACATTCCTCTTGAGAACTGGGATTTCTCATCCACATGGTTTGAGCCAACCGGGAATAACAATTGTGTATCATCGGTGTAAGACTCAATCTCAAAGCTGAAGGGTTGCAAAATCTTCGCCAAAGGGGCCATATAAACATTAAAGAGCGTTGGGCTCAAGCACGAGCCCTGAGGGATGCCTTTCTCTAGCTGAAATTTTTCAGATGGGAAAGTACCTAGCATGGTGGTTTGGCATCTATCCGTAAGGAATTTTTTTTGCCATTTCAGGACCATGCCTCCGATGCCACAATCCAGTAGTCTATCAGCCAGCAATTGATGGGATATAGTATCAAAAGGCACCGAAAGATCTAATAAGATCAGGATCATAGAACCACCGGCATCGAGCGTAAGATGTAAGGAATCCGTGACAGCCAAAATGGCTGTTTCTGTGCTGTAGCCGAGGCGAAAGGCAGACTGAGATGGATCCAGGAAGTTGTTTAGTTCCAGGTACTGGCTGAGTTGTTTATTTATAGATTATTCAAGTGGTTTTCCCAGAAGTGGTAGCAGGGATATTAGTCTGTAATTCGCTAGCACCTGTGGATCTGCTGATGTTTTCTTCAGTATGGGGCGGACATATGCTCCCTTCCAGGTGGAGGGAATACAGCCCGTATGGATGGAAGAGTTAAAAATGAGTTGTATTGTTGGGGCACATGTAGGGGAGAGCAAGGCCATTGTGCTTGGGGGGCACAGATCTGTTGGGGAACCAGATTTCGCCGCCCAAAGTAGGTTTTCAGTCTCTTCAATCGAGATATCAGCAAAATGATTTAGGCCACCCGTAGTAGATATCTGGCAATTGTCTTCGGATAGAATGGAGTCCGAAATGGTGGAAATTACCATTGCGAAATTGGAATAAATTGCGGCTATTTTGTCATGAAAAAAGTTTGCTATTGAATCAAATAATGATTGAGATTGGGGGGGTGTCTGTCTACATGCGGGGGGAGAGGAGAAATCCTTAACGATGTTAAAAAGAGTCTTGGCCGAGTTTTCTGCTTGTTCTATTTGGGTACGGAGGTGAGAACATCTCGATTCATTGATAGATTTATGATAATGCGATAGGGAGGATTTAAAAGCTTGTTTATCTAAGTTATTATTCGTCCTCCTCCAGCGTCGTTCTAATACTTTGCATTGAGATTTCAAATTTTTTAGATCGCCAGAGAACCAGGGGGCAGAAGATCGCCGGGCGGCCACAGTAGTATTTTTCTCTGGTATGATCATGTAAATGTAAATGCCGTACAATTGTAAAGCGCACAGCTGCCCCAGCAAAGGGGCATCCCGGCTCTGTATGCCGCTGGGGAACCCATCCTGGCTTTCCCTGTGAGATAGTTCCTCCTGGGCATCTCCAAGGTGAAGACAAGCATCCCCGGCGCTGATGGGGCCGTTAGTAGAGATTAAGCAAGCTATTGCCCAGAGTTGCTGAGTGGGACCCATGGTTGGAGTAGGCACTGAGGCGATAATTATCCAGTCCACTGACCATGGCCCAAGACCCTGCCGCGTCAGGAATCGAACCCTGGTCCCTGACCGAACTCTGCTTACGGGTCTGCCGCCTCAACCAGTGAGCCACACCACTCCATCATATCAAGAGTTCTTTCAAAAATAGTGTTAAACGTATCCAGAAGTTCCATAGGATCTTGCTGGAAATAGCCTAAATCGGCCCATAATTGATTAAAGATAATATTAAAGGATTTCAACTTGAGTTTTTTCCAGGGCCTACTTCTTCTCTGGTTCATTTGTTTTTGGAGGGTCCGGGGGACCCCTTTTGCCTGGATCGTAGGAAAAAATTGGAACATATAATGATCTGTCCAGACCAAGGGGAGAGGGGAAGATACTCTTACTCCATCAAAATTAGAAAAGATAAGATCTAATGAGTGAGCCACATTATGTGTGGGACCACTTCCTCTTTGTGATAGACCTATATCACTCAAGGCGGAGATAAGTTGCAGGACTTCCGGGTTTGTTATATTTTCCCCATGAAAGTTAAAATCCCCCAGTAGCGTGAAATTACTTGAGGCCAATACATGGGTAGCAATGTGTTCCATCAGATAGTTAGTGAAGTATGTTTTTGGGCCTGGGGGCCGGTATAATAATGCCCCGTCCCATGATATGGATGGAGAGAGGGTAACTCTAAAAATGCCCAGTTCCATAATGGCGTTACTCCACGTCGACAGCCATTTCACTTTTAAGTGACTCTTAAAGGCAATCCCTGTGCCACCTCCAGCTTTCCTAGTTCGATTTAAGTAAATAAACTTGTAATCCGCGGGGATGGCTAATGTAACAGCTGAGAGATTAGTAGATGTTAATGTAACAGCTGGGAGATTAGTAGATGTTAACCACATTTCGGTTAGGAAACATAGGTCTGGGGAGTGCGAGGAAATAATGTCCCAGATCTCAAACAGGTGTTTTGCCAATGATTTGACATTGCATAAGATGTAATTTAATTTATTTCCCTTTCCCTGTTGGGTATCATCTTTTAAGGGGTTGGGTATCATGTGAGTAGGCAAAGAGCTTTGAAATTTACATTTAATACATGCCACAGGCCCCTCTAAAGTAGCGGGAAAGGAGGAGGTACAGCAGTTACCCCCTCTGTACCTTGTAGGAGCAGTAAGTTCTATATCTCGCAGCATGTTTGCCGTATAAATTAGGTAGCTGGGAGCAGCGGTATCGGAGGTTGTTTCGGCAACATCTCCCGCCTCTCGGCTCGGTCTGGCGCGGACGGGCGCAGACGGGCTCGCCTTTAGCGAGCCTTCGGCGCGCCCGCTGCGCTCGTCCGCTGTGTGTCCAGGAGGGAGTGTCCATTTTATGGGGAGGTGTACCAGCCCTACTTCCAACAACTAGCCCGCCAACCCAAATGACCCCCAATATGGTGGCTTAAGTGGTGTGGGCCCAGTGTTCCCGCGTCCTACTCCTAGCCGCATCTAGTCGGCTGTTCTTGAGGAGCGGGAGACGCTGTGCGCAGTTAAAATGCAATTCCAGGTAAAGTGCAAGTTTTTAAAAAGCGCTAAGTATTTAATGTGCAAATCCGCAATTTTTGAAAACTAAACAGGAGAATTAGGTGGGTTCCCGGCTTCCGCCTCAGAAAATCCCAAAACAGGTGCGCCCATGCGTGCTTCGCCTGCCTTTTGAGCTCCAGCGACCAGCTCTACTTCCAACAACTAGCCTGCCAACCCAAATGACCCGCAATATGGCGGCTGAAGTGGTGTGGGCCCGGTGTTCCCGTGTCCTTCTCCTAGCAGCACCTAGTCGGCTGTTCTGGAGGAGCGGGATGTGCTGTGTGCAGTTAAAATTCAATTCCAGGTAAAGTGCAAGTTTTTAAATAGCGCTAAGTATTTAATGTGCAAATCTGCAATTTTTGAAAACGAAACAGGAGAACTAGGTGGGTTCCCCGCTTCCGCCTCAGGAAATCCCAAAACAGGTGTGGGTTCACACAATAAATCCCATAATGCCACATAACAGCAGAGATGGATATTTAAAGTGAAAGTGAAAAGGACTCACTAACAGTGATTAAGGCCATCCAGGCTGAAACGCGTTGGTTGAGTGGAGCTGTGGAATAATAAAATCCATTAAGTAACCTACTCTGGAGTGCTGCTCTGTTTGTTGGAGTTGAAATTAAGCTAGGGGGTCAGGATCCGACCCTAGCGCTAAGCACCCGCTGTGGAACGCTGAAAAGACCAAACTGGATCACATTGTGGACATATATATATATATATATATATATATATATATATATATATATATATATATATATATATATATATATATATATATATATTCCAACAGAGTTCCATTTTACTGGGGGCCCAGACCCTGCAGGGCGGACTCTTAAAAGGCAGGAATGGAAATCCTGCCGTTCATTTGCTCCTCACAAAAACACACCAGAGCCCAACTTCGTCTCACAGCGAAAGCCGACTTTATTTGTCTGAAACAATGTAGCACGTGACACCTGTTCAAGTCCTGACGTGTTTCGGCGTGACTCCGCCTTCATCATAGGTAGGTGTATTCAATTCATCCCAAGTGGACTTGGTCCCGCAGCGGCAGAACTGCGGGTCCCAGCATGCACCAGCATGATATTAGCAAATATAGTTTGATGTATTCTTATTTTCTTTGCGGCATTGTTTTGCCCAAAATTGCTGTTGTTCTTATCATCCAAACGGTGCACCGATATGTCTCTAGCTTAGTGCTTTGTTGGCTGCAATGTTCAAAAATTAGTGCTTCAGCAGCGAAGTTGCAGGTGAAGGGAAAACACCCCTCTCCTCTCCCTTTCTCCAACGACATACCAAATAGCCCAGGAAGTCCAATATGGCTGGTAGCGTTGCAAGCGGGACATCCCCCTCCATAAACATTCCAACAGAGTTCAATTTTACCGGGGGCCCGACCCTGCAGAGCGGACTCTTAAAAGGCAGGAATGGAAATCCTGCTGTTCATTTGCTCCTCACAAAAACACACCAGAGCCCAACTTCGTCTCACAGCGAAAGCCGACTTTATTCGTCTGAAACAATGTAGCACGTGACACCTGTTCAAGTCCTGACGCGTTTCGGCGTGACTCCGCCTTCATCATAGGTAGGTGTATTCAATTCATTCCAAGTGGACTTGGTCCCGCAGCGGCAGAACTGCGGGTCCCAGCATGCACCAGTATGATATTAGCAAATAGAGTTTTTAAAAAGCGCTAAGTATTTAATGTGCAAATCTGCAATTTTTGAAAACGAAACAGGAGAATTAGGCGGGTTCTCCGCTTCCGCCTCAGGAAATCCCAAAACAGGTGTGGGTTCACACTACAAATCCCATAATGCCACATAACAGCAGAGATGGGTATTTAAAGTGAAAGTGAAAAGGGACTCACTAACAGTGATTAAGGCCATCCAGGCTGAAACGCGTTGGTTGAGTGGAGCTGTGGAATAATAAAATCCATTAAGTAACCTACTCTGGAGTGCTGCTCCGTTTGTTGAAGTTGAAATTAAGCTAGGGGGTCAGGATCCGACCCTAGCGCTAAGCACCCGCTGTGGAACGCTGAAAAGACCAAACTGGATCACATTGTGGACATATATATATATATATATATATATATATATATATATATATATATATATAGCATCCAATAAAAATCTGGCACTGAGGTGTTCAAAACGTATTGCATGCGATAATTTTCGCATATTCTGAGTTTTGATCAGAAAATCAACTCAGATTTGGTGCTCAATGCACCAAAGTCCGGCAAGTTATGGTAAGTACTGTGCAATTTCTCCTTTTAAATTCTGACAGGTTTTACCAGCTTATAATTGATGATGAGCAAGGCCTTATAACTCCTTGTAGTTACCAGTTGTAGTAACTGCCACACAACTTGGAATTCCAACATCTGAGCAAACAGGATTGAGCAGGGGTTGGAAAACTCCGACCCATTCATAATCAGGGCCACTGAAAGAAAAATAGAAGCAGTAACTAATCAAAGCATTAAAAAAAAAAAACGTCATTGTAAGTGTGGGTCATTATCTACAAACATTGGGCCTGATGTACGAAATTTTCATTCGCAAAAAGCTGTCTCAAATGCCACAGCAATTTATGAGCATGGAACTATGTACTGGTGGTTAGTTAAAGCATTCTGAATTGTAATGGTTCACAATCTGACCTGACATTTCAATATTAATGAGGTAGATCGCAAATTGCGAGTCCCTATGATTGGATACTGTCACAAGGATGGTGGTCTGCTTGGGTCAGCAGATCATCATCTCTATGAATGAATGTATTTAAGACATGTTTTAATCCACACGTTTTTCTTAAAACATGCGTTTGAAAAAAGTATTCTTTGTTTTAAAATAAAGTTTCACTGAGAGTTGGACCACTGCTAAATCTCCTTAAAACTTTTTTTACAATACGAACAAAAGGAATGGGTCCAAAGTGGTCCTCTTCCCCTCTGATATTCAGATACCCCACGCACTTTGAGGCATTGGTATCTCATCATTAGTTTGCCACCTCAATTGCGCTCATAAACCTTTGATACTTTAGTCTCTGGCTCGAAAATAGAAGGGGGATGCAGACGATAACCCTAATTTTAATCTAAAATAAATGTGTGTTTATGGAAAAATGCAAAAAAAGATATTCTTGAAAAGGAACATATATTATGAGTTCAAATAAATCTGTGAATTTAGGTGCGGCAGAAACTCTAGACCCTGACATTAAAGCACATCAGTATGCTTATATTACTGTTTGATTGAACACCTTTCACACAGCCTGCACTCTTGTCTGGGCGCAACTGGGGAGATGACAGAGAGCGACATTCCACAGGCCTCTCTGACAAGTGTGAAAACGATGCTAGGATAACATGTCTACTTTGTGCAAATAAGTTTTGTTTGAAGGTTTGTCAGGCTGGGGCGATAGGAAGTGACCCATTTGACACCTGTCAATTATGGGAGACAAGTATAATCGGCAAATAGAAAAAAATCCCATTCTCACAGGGCCTCTAAAGAGGGGAGGCTTAGGGGGTTGAAACATATTGAGTACAGGAGTCGGACAAAACATCACGCCTCTCTTCTTGAAAATGGACCCAATGGGAATAAGGAACAGATGTGAAACTTTTTGTCGGAATCTATGACTATATAATTGCAGTTTATATTTAGATATTTGTTTCCCCTAAAGGCACTACTGCCCCCTCCTAATAACATTTCTCCGCTATTATTTCTTGCAACCCTATGGGGTACTTCGCTTATTGTACAAAGAATGGGACAATATTGGACCTTTCCTTTATGGCAACGCCGGTATGAACAATCGGAGACACTGTTTACGGTGCCAGGGCCCTGAGGAGGAGGCCACTGCAGCTTGCACCACCGATTGCCCTGTCATCGCTGTCATTGACGCGAAAGTGCGACAGTTCTGATTATTCCAGGTCCCCAGGCTAAAGAAATGGCTGGGGAGGCAGGTAGTGGTATTTTTCATGTATATTGTATTCATAAAAGCCGTTGATTTGCTCATCTCTAATTAGATGAGCAGCGCCACCATGTGACAGAGTGTCATAAGTGTGGTGACGACTATTAAGGGCCAGTGCAGAGCACCGGACACCACTGGCTCAAATTAAGCACCGGTACAGTGAAAAAATCAACGAGTAGCAACCTTGTTACCGTTGGTGCAGCCGGTGCAGTGTCACCAGGGCATAGAGCCCTCAGGTGCTAATTGAATCCTTATAGTTGCTGTGTTTTCTTACCCTAGCAGCTGTCAAAGAGGCTATTTTCCTTGTTTGCACCAGGACTCATGGCATCCTTGCTGCGCTATTGTCACAGTGACGTACAATGTGAACAAACACATGGGCGGAATGTGTACAATATGAACAATAGCAGGGAGGGGATTGCGAAAGAAGGCACAATTACAGGGCAAGGTTGGGTACAGTACGAAGCTGAGAGTTATTGGGTAGTGTGTAAGCAGCTACAGAGAGGAAATGTGTAAAAAACATATATTCACATGGAGGAATTTGTACGTTTACAAAAAGAACTAGACTTGAGCAGGAAATGCAACACGTACAAAGCTATCAACAAGAGTCAAGAGTCTACTGCAGAAATAAGATGTAACTGTGTTAGGAATGTGTAACTGGACAGCAGGGAATTCATGACTTTGGCAACAGAGTGAAGAAATAACTCACGAAACCGAGAGTTAGGCTCGGGTCTCAATTGCTGCTTCCAGCACTTACCTCATTGTACAGTTCTTCCATGTTTTACCTCATGAGTTTTCAGTCGTATGTTTTTGCCAAAACGAGCTACTTTTATGTCCAAGGTATTGGGATTTTTCCAAATGGCCGTCAAAGGGGACCACTGAGGAAGCCATAACGCCTGAATGTGTGACTGCAGCTGGTAACAAGGAAGAAATTGGGAAATGTCTGTTCTGTCGGTCAAAAAGCAACAGCAATCTTGAAAGGGTGGAGGGCAAGGTGTAGTATATGTCTTATGTTGAACTATTGGGTCCCATGTTTTCTAATGCTATTCAGTGTATTAGAATGTTTGGAGCTTGATTATAGACAACGAGAGGCTCAGGGCTAGTAATGGCAGGTATAAGCCTTCTACTCCAACATTCTAATGTTTGTATTTTTGTTTTTCTTTTTTTAATTTAGAACATTCTACCCTTAGAGTGTGGGATGTTCTAATAGCCATATAGCCCTTTTGCCTTAGGTCATATAGCTTGCTAAAGGCCCTCTCCCTCGATCCAGGCCTGTGACTCTGGTTTAGAGGCTTAAATAGCTGATATAGACCTGAGCAGCGGGATATAAGGCTATAGTTCCACTCTTCTTCATTCTGTCTCTCATATTGCTCTCTTGTGGAAGATAAACCCCAGTATTTCACTGTACCCCAATATTTTAATTACCCTTAAATTGACCTCTGGCGGCTCGACTCCTGCACCCCTGATCTTTCGATGAGTCACCACCCTCCTCAACACCAGATCCAACAAAATAGCAGAGTAAATAAAAATTGTGACTGGGATCACTCAATAACTGAGTTCTAGATTAATAAAAAAGTTAAAGGGCTTCATTGCAAATGATCAATACAAAGAAATGCAAAATATATGCCATAAAGGCTCAGATACACAATACATAGACAGAATCAGAATTACTCTAAGTTCCAATAAGAAACACAAATCATACGTGGAACAGACAGAGTCCCAGGAGGAATAGGAAAGACATCTAAGTTTTAACTGACAGACTCACATAGGAAATCAACAGCCTTACTAGATAAAATAGAAAGTTTCTCAATAAAAGTAAAGCATCCTAGGATAAAAATTAAAGCTCTCTCACTCATCCTTGGCACAGCGCAAAACTGCCTACCTTTTATACGCCACAATACCTAAATACGATGGTTGCCAGACACACAAAAAATATATGCACCTTGGACATGAGTCCTGTGTGTCATAATAATGTATGCACATGTGCGTTTAACACTACTATTTGAGGAATATCTTCATGCTATAGAATTTATAGAGCTCACATAGAATGTTTTTACTAATGTCGAAAGAAACATTTGATGTTTAAATTAATACCATTTAGCGCCAAGAAACCTACCCGGTGATCGTGCGCTCTATAAGTAATCCATAACATAACCATTTACATTAACATGAGAAACCCTTAATGAAATAATTCAGTAAACATTTATTCGATGTAGATTGATAAAGTGACTGACACATAATAATAAAGTGTAATGTTTCATTACAACTAAAAGGATTTGTAGTCATAATGCGTACTATAATGAAAGATGAAAACAATTGTAATTTGTTGTGTCCTTTAAACCATCTTCTTTTCCTTATTTCTGAAGCATTTCAAGTGATTCATAAATGTGTGCAACATAGATTGCGTAGCTGCTAGAAATGTTGTTCTTAATTTTAAAAGATCCTTATGTGTGCAGTGTTAGAACTGGGATTTCTGGTTGGCTAAGGCTTGCGCCAAAGCCAGGCAGAAACCACCATTCTAGTCAGGGCAAGGGAGTCACACGCCAAGATAACCCCTGCTCACCCCCTTGGTAGCTTGGCACGAGCAGACAGGCTTACCCCGGAGGCAATGTGTAAAGCATTTGCGCACGCACACAGCAACAACATCCCAGGCACACCACAAAAGGAACTCCACACAAGGTTATATAAAAATAACTTTTGCATTCTCAAAACACATCAGATAGTAATCACACAATATACATTGTGCCAACTGGCACGGGCAATATTCACAAGGGATTATTTACACAGGACAGGGCCACCTGGGCCACTGTCAGGATCAACACTTAGTAGAAATTGATACAAGAAAATAGATCATAAACCTACAACCAGTAACTACTGGTAATCACTGTACTCCATCTCAACCTGCAACATAAACTACATTATGTACAGTCACCTCAGGCGCGAATTATATTCTGCGCCAATCCTCACCAGCATAAACACATTATGCAATCTCTCACTAGTCTACACACATTAGACCCTGCCTCCTAAGAATAACTCACATTTAGGGGCGTAAAGCACAGAGTGAAGTACAGTCTCACTAACACAAACCTCCATAATCATAAACCACAGTTTAGAGGTATAAAACACAGGGTGCGCAAAACATACTAAATGCATTACATTGCCTAGCATCACATCACTCTAGCACATAAATCACATTAGGGCCTTGTGCCCTATCTACATACCAGCCCCCTGGCCAACTGGCCATCCCAAGAAGGGGCTCAAATGCCCTGTGTCCAGAATGTCAGGGCGCGCTGCCAATGCAGCGCCAGTCAGGGCTGCGCCATCTGCGCAAGCCTAAATGTTGCAGCTGCCCACTACTTGCTGGGCAGCTGGGAACAAGAACAGGGCCTAAACGCTGCAGCTGGCACTATGTGCTGTGCAGCTGTGGAAGGCCTGGCACCCCTGTGCCACGTCTGCCCCTCTCAGGGGCAGCTGGAAAGCAAACTGCGACAGGGGCCCTCACTGGCCCTTAGGAGCAAAACTGTGCAAAGGGTGGAAGCCCTCTGGCTCTAGAAATAACTGTGCACAATGGTGGTGCCCTCGAGCTCTAGAAATAACTGTGTACAACGGTGGAGCCCTCGAGGCCCTAAAAATTAATGGGCATTTTTGGGAGCCCTTTTATGCTAACACTGCCCCTACGGGAGCCATCCCTACGGGGGCCCCATTGGGCAGCCCCCTGCCCAATGGGGCCGCCCAGCACTGTCCATGGCCCTGGAACAGGCACAACCCAACCGTGCCCCACCAGAGCGCCACTCACCAGCTCTGGGGGGCGCAGGCGGCATTCCTCTCTCGGCCGGTGCAGCGGGCTGGGCTCTCGCTCTCCGGAGAGCCTCGCTGGGATCCGCTGCACCGCCCGTCGCCCGGGACTCTTTGTCTCCGGGGCTCTCCTCACTCCTGGGAGCCCCGCTAGGCAGGCACGGGGACATCTTCACCCGGTCCCCCTTCTCGGGACCGGGACCTGAAACAGAGCCGTCGGGGCTCTGCGCGGCTTCTCCCCGCCGGGGGGGGGGAGATACGGAAGTGGAGCCCTCGAGGCTCCGGTCGGCGTTCTCGGTCCCGCCCACCTCCTCTGCTTCCGGGTCGCGTTAGGCAGCGGCCCGGCAACGTCCTAAAGTCACCAGCTCGGGCTGTGGTGGTGATTCCTTTTCTCGGGTGAAAAGCGAGGGGTGGGCTAAATAATAGTAGAAATGGGGTGGGCACCGGTTAAGGTGCATATCACGAGGGGTGGCACCCTCAAGGATTTTCTACCAGAACGTGAAGACGCAGGGTGGGTACCTGCGCACTCCAGGGCACACAAAGGGCAGGAGCGCTTCCCTCTGAGGGAAAACGACAGCGCTCTGCCCAGAAATGAAAAATAAAGCGCTCATAATGCGCAGGGGGCACAGACAGCCCCAAAAGGCCCCAGAGATGACCCCTACAACAAGAAGGGTCCCAGCAACACAGGACAAAGCTCCTGGGGCAAGGAAGAATCTCCCAACCATCCTCAGGCCAGGTAGAAGGGTCCACAAGAATTCCTCCAGCAATCCAGGGGCTGGGCAGGGCCCAGGGAGGCAAGCCTTCCCCTGGGCCCCAGCAGCAGCACGCCCCTGGTAGATTCAAGTAGGAACACAAGAACATTTTACATGAGGTCACAGCCTCTTTTTATACACACAAATCTTTTGTCTCCAAAGGTACAGGCAAGGGGCGAACCAGATGCAACCGGTTCCTGAGCACTTTGTTTTGCTCAACCCCTCTGCCTATTCACAGGGTGGGTCAGGGACATCAGACATACCACGGGGGCGGTGCCAGCATTGTGGAGGGAAAGCCCAGCCCTATTCAGGTCCCAGGTGCACCCCTCCCTCACATCAACATGCAGATCTCTCCATTCACCACCGGGGCAGACCCATCCTGACTCCAGGAGCCAGGCACACCAGCCAGCTCCAGCCAATCACAAGCCAGACAGTCAATTCACATTCACTGCACAGACACACCAACTTCTAGAAGTGGCACTTCCACACTAGACACATTAAAGCCACACACATCATCGCGCAGCATTTAATCTCACGAGTTCGCACATACCAAACTCGACCCTGCACTCCCCACACATCAGGAACTACCATGGTGACACATATTCCCCATGCATTCCTATGGGAGGGCAGGTCAATCTCACACACGCACTCAGAGAGCACACACACTTTACACTGGACCACAGTGAAAAAGTGCGCAGAGACCTAAAATCACCAACACCAGGTTACAGAAACAGGCTAGGCAAAAGCAAAAAGTTTCGGGGTGAACCTGCCAAAAGGGCCAGGTCCAGCATGCAGGATATCAGAACAGGTTGAACAATAATGGTTACTCAATGTACGCATTAATGTTACATGTATGTACTTTCAATGGAGAAGCGAGGCTTATTTGCTGCTGTGAAGTCTTATTGCGTGATCTATGCAGTATGAACAAAAAGTACTCAAGAAACATTATATACATATAGGTTTAAATGTGCATACGCATATTAAATGTGCATTATTCATTTGATGTATTAAGTTAGCAGTTTCACTCAAAAGTCCTGAATCTTTGTCCTGTGAGAAACTATTGTGCTTCTGTTTCTACTGACCTGCTTTCTTTGCAGGGCTTCTCATGCTGTGCTAGATTATAATAGATACATTTATTGTAACAGCAATAGATACATGTCTGGGAAAGGAATCCAATGATGAGCACATGAGAAACTTGTGGCTGGACAATGGACTATTGTACTGAAGCCTAAGTGTGTGACCAAGACAGTGTAGAAGCGTGGCTCAATGGTTAGAGCGGCAGACCCTGATGCAGAGGTCAGGCCCGGGACCAGGGTTCAATTCCCGCCTCGGCGGTTCTTGGACTCAATCTCCCCGGACCTGATAATTCTCGCCTCGGTGTCTAGTCTAATCATGGGTCCCACTCTGTGACTCTGGGCAATAGCTTGCTTAATCTCCACAACGGCCCCAGCAGTGCTTGGATGCCTGGCTTCACCTTGGGGGTGCCCAGGAGTGGACATCTCACAGGAAAGCCAGGAAGGGTTCCACAGTGGTATGAATACAGCGCTACGAGACCTCTGGGTAGAAGGTGCTATATAAATACAAACACATTTACATTTACAGTGTTCCCATGTCCACTGTGGGATTTTACTCTACTATTGCAGAGTGTGTACCATCTGAATCCATAAATATATTGAAACAGATAAAATAGACTTCTTTTGATGATGCAACTGAAGGGGAGTTGTCAATGGACTTCATCAATTATAACTTACCATTTGCCCTGGACAAGGAGGCAGACGACTTTGGACTTTCTTGCAGGCCGTATGCTGGACTTTCTATACTGAGACCCTTTCTGCGTGTTCTATGCAGAACTTCCGTGCCACACCATGCCCCATTGCATTTTACATGAACTTTTAGAGACTTTTTCCATGTCAAGTTATTTACCTCAGGTGTGGTTTGGACCGACACTTATTTCTTGACCTATTCAAGACTCTTGTCTGAGCTTCTGAAATGCTATTGCTAATATTACTATTACTCTGTTGCCTTATACCTATAGTTTTCTGCAAAGTTATCTGATGCCTGAGCTTTGAGTATTTATGTGTTTCAATCTGTGCCGGAAAGATTTAGATTGCTAATTTCTAGAAAGGACCAATTTAAACTATTTTCAGAGCATCAGGTACTTATATTGTTGTTTTGTATTGCTGCCACAGAACTCCTTGTATGTTTAATTCTTGCCTGCCTACATTTATTTTGGAGACGTGGCACCGCTGTTGCTATACTATATTTATATAGTTTGGTCTTAAGAGTGATATACCTTAATTTGATTAATAATTGTAATAAACACCCTTGAACTTGCCTACCGATTCCTGGTCCTCATTATGTAGGCAATTTGGTTGCACAATTAATTGATATGGATCAGGCAACATATGCTAACTCTCTTTTCCCTCAGTGTTACGGAAAAGGTCCATTGAAGGAACAAGATAGCAATTAAGAAAGTGATGGCAAATGATCTAGTGAAGGAGGTAAATCCTCAATACCAGTTAGGCCCAGAAATGCAAGATCAAAATGCTGGATCACACTCAAATCCAGGGGTTTTTATTATCATTTTATGAGATTAATAAGCAAAAAACTGCAAATTCAGCATGCCTTAACTAGTGGTAACACACGATGAGTGAATCAGAATACTGATAGTCATAAGTGTAAATATAACACTAACCCATTTCTAAGGAAAAGGAAAAGTCTATCTTCTTCTTATAGCGCAGTCCTGAGATGTACTACACAATATGAAATATTTTTCAAAGAAACGCTCATAGACCAGTGTTATAGAAGGCCTACGTCAGAACTTCCAGTAGAAGCGTACTTCTGGATGATACATTCAGTTCATGAAGAATGTTTAATTTGCAATACATGCTCTCTAAGGAAAATAACCAATTGCAACACAGTGACTTATGCCCTGCGAAGACAAGGGGGAAAGAAGACATGCAGGGGGACATTGATGGGGAGCGACAATTAGCACGAGCAAGATAAACAGAAAAACAAAACAGCTTCCATAATAATAAAATGTTGTCTCTGTAAAAGTGTGGCATAGCTAAATTATATTATTAAACACACCTCTAAACATTTAAATAAAATTGTTTTAAGTGCAACATTAATAATTCAGCAGTTAGAAATATACTCCTCATGAAAATCTTTATTATTAGAAAATAATGTGTCTTCCAAAATCGCACATTTAGACAAAGCTTCAACACTCTGGAAGCTGGAATGTTTAGTGCACGTACATCTCACTTGCGTCTCATGTCAAACAGTTGCTGTAATTCACTTGCCCTGATCACTCCACTTTCCCATCATGAGTCCATATTTCCTGGAATAAACTCTTGTTACTTTTCTTTACCAGATTACCTGTGGTCAATGGAGTACAACACAGTGTTTTCTTACCTTTCAAACCATGTGAGGACTCCATGGGACTGACGTTGCCCACTTGCAAGAAATCATATAGAAATCAGCCCCTGATAGGCCACACCCAGTGGAACCAGTGGCTTATTTAAATCACAAGGTTATTCATATTTCAGTACTCATGCAAACACAAGGCTACTTTTATAAGGGAGTGAGACCAGCAATCAAGGGCAATATGGTTCAGTACTTTTTAGAAAATATTATTATTAAGCAAACCAGGATGGAAATTAAATCAGAAGTATACTGATTCATTAACTTCATGTAAGAAATCAGGTCATTGTTTGAGAGGGGTGGAAGCCGTACTCAATCAACAACCACAATCCTTGTCAGGGTGAACCACAAAAGTCACCACATTAACCTGTGCTTAACAACATGGTAGCTTGGCACAAAAACAGCCAGGCTTAACTTTGGGACAATACATAAAGTATTTAAGTAGCACACAAACTGTAATAAAGTGACAATACAACACAAGGCAAATCCCACAACAATTTAGATAAATAGAGTACATTTATTATATTATTTGCGACCAAACATCAAAAATTCAATCAGACGATTATGAGATATGCAATTTCTCTTGCGGTTATCTGGTTTTGTGAGACCTGATGAAAGTTGCAAGTTCAGACCTCAGACACCAAACATGATATTCCTACTTGCTCCCAATCAAAAGTTAACACTTATTAAATGTAATAATGTAACCAAATGTTATCCTATGGGAGAGTCAGGCCTTGAAGTAGTGAAAAATGAATGTGGGGGGGTTTTATAACCAGGACATACAAACCTCAAAATTCCATGTCCAATTTTTTTTAATAGAATGCACCCTGCCCTGAGGCTGAATAGGGTCTATTCTAGGGATGATTTATATATATTATAAAGGAAGGTTTAGGCCTGGCAAAATATTTGTTTTCCCATGTTGAAATATCAGCTTAAAACAGGACACACAGGCTGCAATGGCAGGCCTGGGGCATGTTGAAAAGGCTCTTTAAGTGGGTGGCACAATCAGTAGGTGGCACAATCAGTGCTACAAGCTCATCCGTAGCTTTCAGTTTACAGGCCCTGGGTACTGGTTGAGTCACTTTACTAGGGACTTACATATAACCTAATGGTAAGCCAATTTCACCATATTTTAAGGAGAGAGTGCAAGCAGTTCATCACTGGTTAGCAGTGGCAAAGTGAACAGAGTCTTAAAGGTCAAAAAGGGTTCAGAAAACAGGAGGGATGAAGGAAAAAAAGTGCAACTTTCAGTATTCACAAAGGGCATTTAGGATTAGTAAAGTTAGGATTCCTAACTTTACTACTCCTAAATGCCCTTTGTGAATTCCTAAAGTCGTAAAGTTAGGATTTAGTCTCAGATTACTTTTGTGGATCAGGCCCTATATTTCTGGCAGTCATGAAAATGAAATGTTGGAATCGGTAGAGAAATAATGCCATGGATTAGTCATATAACAGGTGGATTGTCACTAACTGAAAATGGTGCTTCTTCTAGTTATCTTAATACTCACACCTATGGTAGTTTCATTGCCTTCAGTGGCTCTATTTGACTCCTAAATATGCTCTGATGCAGGTACACAAATCATTATTCTATCACCCAAATGACTTAGCGCACCATGTATGCCATATTTTTTGTCTTATCCATTGCTTCTTGTTTGCAATAGGGTGCGTCATTCATGAGATATCTGCTATGACCTATAAGGGGTAAAAGGGAGCTATGAGGGCCAGGAGTTGTGAAGATGAAAACTTGATTAGTAGGTGTAAGAAATTGGATTAATATTTTGGTGGGGTGGTGACTACCCACCTCAAGGAATAATATCATCTCTTGTCAGGGTAAACTCTCAAGTCACTAAATAAACCTGAGCTCCACGTCCTGGTAGCTATGGCACATAGCAGACAGGCTAAACGTAGGGCAATATGTGAACTATTTATGCAGTACCAAACCATTAATACAGTTGAAATGCAAAACAATAAAAAGCCTAAAGAGAATTAGAAAAATAAACAAACATTTAATAAACAAAATTACACCAAAAACCCAATTAGTGGAATGGAAGACATGAAGTATTAAAGTTTTGAGTAGGAATAGCACCAAGTAGCCTAAAGTACCAATGGTAGTCAAAGATAGGGGTAGTGCAGTACCTTGGCTCAATGTAATACTGATTGCAAAGGAGTGCGGGTTAGATACACCAACCAGGTTCATCCAGGTCAACAATTATACCTTCTGACTGTAGTCCTTTAGGTCTCAATCCACCACAGGATTGCACTTCTAAAGCCCCTTAGTTCCTCAGAAGAGACACATGGAATCAAGCGGAGGCCCCCAGGAGGGTCCAGCCCTGAAGACGTTGCCACTGAACAGTTGGGCAGTTGCCTCTTGTAGGGTTTTGTAACCTTGTAGGTTGAACAGGAGGTCTGCCTTATGACCCTTGGAGTTCTTATCTTTGTCCTGGGTACAAGAAAGAGCAGGCCCTCCGTGGTTCTTCTCAGGTTGCAGACAGAAGATTTAGGCCTCTTCTGATCTTCCTGAGGTTGGGGAGTGTTGTGAAGTTAGTGACTGGCAGTCTTACATTTATATCTGGCACAAGCTAGTGGAAGGGAATTACTCCTGGGCTCACCCACACCAATGGAGTAAATGTTCCTGGAGCCAAACATTCACACTTTTGTTATTTTCAAAAAGGTGCAGGTTTTTGGCCACACTAAACTTGGGGCCTAAGGGGTGGGGTGGGATGTGTGTGAGGGAAGTGTATTTTTATAGTCCTGGTATCCTCCCACATCTGCCACTAAAATCGAGTTTGAGGCAGTCATTGTACCCACAATAAACCCAGAGACAGAAGTCTGGTAGAGCAAAACTAGCATTTTCCAGCAGCTAGACAGTGGATATGCAAAATTTGTTTTGACATCTTCTTTCACTTCCTTTCAAGTGTGCTCCAAAGTGTTATATGTAATTCCAGCAGACCTGTCATACTGGATTTAACTGTCAAGCAGAATTTGACACTGTAATGTCAAAAAGGATGCTCACAGCCCCCCCCATCCTGTATATTCTGATAGGTCCAGCTGAGTCATTTCTGTTCATTCAGATCAGTCTATTGTTTGCTCCTGCAGGTGCTTCGCACCCTTTTCATTCCTTTTCAAATACTAATTACCAGCTAGCAGAAGTGGGAGAGCAAATGCTAGTTGAAACTCCAGGACTATCTGCAGGGAAAAAATATATTTAAAAATGTACTTTTCCTTAATTTATTTAAAAAAATACAACTTCAACATTGAATTGGATATGTAATAACTATTAAATATAGTGTTGTTGTTTTAATTACTTTTTTAGATAGTCCCATTCCTGAGATACGACATTAGGGCCTTAATCTGTACTCTGGTTTTTTACATAGAATAACAAAGCCTGCCACAGTAAAAAATTGCATTTGGATGCTATTTAACATTACATTTCTTCATGTGAAGCTTTTAAATACCATGTACCCTGTCTTGTGGGCGACAAGGCCTACATAGGTGTGACTAATTAATATTTAAAAGGGAGGTTTTGACAGGTTGAATTGGAGTTTTTACACTGCTACAGACAGGCTATAAATGGTAGGCACGTTGATTTGTTTGCACTGTCACTAAAGAAAGGAGGGAAATGGGTGCTGCTGTCCACTAGCGACATTTAACCTACAGGCCCTGGATACAAAGATTTATATGTAAAATAAATATACCAATACGGAATGTGCCAATTCAACCACATTTCAAGGGGGAGCACAGACACTTGACCACTGGGTTGACCACTGGGTAGCTCACTGTTTAGCAGGCTTAAAGTGCACAGAGGTCTCACACTTGCAAAAACATAAGGTTGAGCAAAAGGCAAAACATATGGGGTGACCAGGCAGGATTGACAGATTTCCCACAGTAGGCCACAGTTCCAGTATACTTTTCTTAGCAACTCAGTTTGTAGGATACAATTATGGTGTTTTCTTTTTGCATTGTCACTGAGAACAGGCATGTCAAGTATGACTGTATAATACCATTAACTCATGAAGCATTAAAGTATGCAGTGAAGTGTAGTTTAGAACCACATATAGAATAAACGTTAATGCTGCTATCTCTTCTGCATTTGAAGTAAACAAGGGTTGCCTGTTGGACTTCATTAAGGATATGTGGGCAATATAAATTCAATACTCATCATATCTGCTAGTGCATGCATAGGAAATAATGAGGCATACAGCATGGTGTTGAGGAAATGAGTGATATGTTCAACAGTATTGCACATAGATGCTTGTGTGATGTTATGCAACACCTATGACTCACTGCAGAGACCTGATGAAATAGTAGAGTAATGCACATAGAAGCTTTGCCTCTGTGGTTATGACATTGCAAGAATGGAAATCTTATCAACATTTCCTTAACTAACGTCAATTCAAACTTACTTAGCAAAACTGGAAGTTCCATACCTTGCTAAGTCAATGCACCTTTGTCACCATGTTAGAATGGAGCATTTTCACAACATCACTTACATTTGATGATTAGCCAATGAAGAGAGGGTTGGTGACGTTCTTAAAAGTTTATTTTCTCACTAAGAGATCAGTCAATATTTTTATTTCTTTTATTCAGGTTAGTTAGATCAGATCAATTACAGAAATAATCAAAAGGGATTGGTTAGAACAGGCATAGAAAAAAACAGCGTGTTCCATTCAGAATGTAGTCCCTATTCAAATCTAAAGGACCTATCATGGAGGGTACACTGGGGAGGAAGTAGTTTCTTCTTCCACACTATTAAATTGTGGAATACACTGCTGATATCCACAAAGAACCGCACAACTTTTCTTTCCTTCAGAAAGGCAATACAAACTTGGCTTTTCATGCATTGATCTCTCACTTTCTGGTATTTCTCCTCCGCTGTAGCGCCTAGACGCCCTTGGGCATTCAAGCGCGATATAAATCATAAATTCATTCATTGATTCATATCCTAACAAGAACCCATATAGAGCTTCTTCTGAAAAAGAGTAAGTAGAATTTTGAAGCAAAGTCAGATAGCTATGAAAAAGATCAAACTACCCATAAAGGGTAGTTCTGGAGACTCAGCCGAGTACTGCAGACAGTTGCAGTAGCAAATGCCTAAATGAATGAGAAAGTGAGAGGAATCACAGTATAGCTAAGATCAGCATTAAAACAGAAAGTCTCCTCAATCTGCATAAGGAGAAGTCAAAGAAAATCACAGGCAGCAATAGCTTGTGATAATTTAAACTAACACAAAGAAGTGCTAAGGTGAAAGGTAGTAGTGCATTGAATGCCTTGACTCTCTAGCTAGGAACAAGTACTATATAGAAAGACCACTGAACAAGTTGCAAAATCAGATGGATATGTCATTAGCATCCAATGGAGGAAGATCTTCCAATGGTCAGTCATCGTTGCCTTCGATTCCCATGGTAAATGTCCATGTTGACTAGAACTTATTCAGAGGTGGCTGCAACGTATTACAAAAGTTACAGCTATGTAGGTTCTCATGGGAACTTTTGCAAGCCTACTCTGTTAACTGTATGGTGTCCTATTGTGTAACAATGGGCTGCTCTATGGAAGAAAACATTTTAAATCTGACATGTCCTAGTTAAATCATGAAAGGCAAGATGCATTAAGCATTTTCTTTTCATAAATATGCTTGTTCATTATGAATAGGTGGCCAAGAAAGCAATCTAAATACAGTGAAGGCATATGATGTGAGAAATACATTTTGCAGGAAACAGCACATTTCACCAAAAAGTCAGGCTCTATAATTTAGTGATAATGTTAAATCACAATTTATGAAAGGCATTTATTTTTCTTAACGGGATAAAGTAGAATATAAGAATAGTGTGTCCTAGCAGTTGGGAACGATAGTAATCCAACATTTTAGGTATTAATCGTAAAACAATGCTCTTCTCATATTCTTGCTGATCAACAATTCTACTTTTAGTGATGTTTCCCATAACTGACAATGTGGTTTTCGGGAATTATTTATTTCACTACTATCTTCTATTATTCATGTTCGAACAAATCCTTGGAAGGTCTTCATAAATTTTCAATTTGTATTACAGTGAAGGTGGTGATCTTGTGAATAAAAAGAAGGAGGTCGGGTGGCTTCTCCTTCTCCTTTCTTGCTGCCAGGGAGTGAAATGCTCTTCCTCGCCATCTTTGTGCTACAAAGGAAGTACTTGCATTTAAATGCAATCTCAAGACTTTGCTTTTTAATGTGGCATGTTATTAACAGAGTCAGTAGGTTGGTCAACAAAATCTTCCCAGTGCTAGGACATTCACTAAGTAGCTGTGTGCTTTATAAATCTCTGTGATTGATTGATTGATTGATTGATTGATTGATTGATTGATTGATTGATTGATTGATTGATTGATACATCGGCATGAAGCCTTGACATTTGATTGCAATAATATATATTTGTTTTGTTCTTTGTCTTTTGTTTTTAAATGCATCTTATGGTTGTTTGACTAGCTTTACAGTAAGCACTGTAGTTTGTAGAATGTTAAATCACTTACATAATTTTTTTGCAATTCTTCTCATGACTGTTGCTAGTTATCCATTTGATCTTTGTTTACAAGTACCAATTTATCATACAATGTCAAATATTTAGTAAATTAGCTTACCTGAAATAATTCATTTTGCATCTTCTAAAAACTATATTTTTCCTTTCTAGACAAATGATGTTGGCAGTAGTAAAAGTGTGTTCAGCCTGGCACACTGTGTGCATAGAGCAATTTATACAACTACGATCATCTCAAGGTGCTGTTGTAAATATTAATGTGTTTCATATACCACATGTACTTTCCAGAGCCAAAATAAAAACGCTAACAATGAAATTATATTTAGTTGTGCTGCCAATACTATTTGTATTCAATTATAACCCTATTTTGATTGACTGCATCATTCAATGACAACATCTATACAACTACTCCAATATGACTGCTGCACCAAATACTAGTGTATTTAGCATTCCCTTAAGATGGTCACTCTGCATCACTGTCTATTTTCTACGTGCCTTACGGCTACTTAATGCATTCACCATTTGTATGCAATCATAATACTACTTAAATTCACTGCATTAGCTGATGACAATATGTATACAATCCTTCTAATATTGTTGCTGCACCTAATACCAGTGTATTTAGCATTCCCTTAAGAGGGCTGTAGTGTTGCTCCAGTGACCTAATGGGAGTGCTGGACTTGTGGGCAATAATGAGTGATCAGTGGGTTTATATTGTTGCCCCCTAATTGTGCATCCTTTGCCATGTGGGTCATCACTAATGCATTTTGGGAGTAGCAGGGCGTGGTCAGGAGTACCTGCCTGTGCCGATGGCCAAGCAAATGCACCACTGTCTCTGAATGTTATTTATAGGCCTTGCCGCACCATATGACCTGCAACACAGACACAAACATCTTAGTGGCCCCACACCATCACAAGGCCCCTGACACAAAAATAGCAACCAGGGTGTTGAATATCTGGTCCCCAGTGTGCCATGGCAGCTGCGTGACCTCTCTGGGTGCTGCGTGCTCGTGCCGCATACAACCGTTGTGTGTGAACACACCCAGGGGTGCATCTTCACAGCGATCGGAGCCCACCCAATTTGTATGTGCAGCAGTGTGCAAGTGTCAGGCGCATCGCTGCTACTCCACGTGGGTATGGTGAGCCAATTACCGGTATCTTGATGTATGGCCTACTGTCAATACCCGGCGGAGAGCAGTGAACGAAGGTGGGAGCATCCTCTGCCCGCAAGCCCTAATTAGTCACGCATTGAGCTGTTTTCAATGTTGGGAGACAGAGACAAATGAGGCTGCCCTCTTACTGTCATTCTGCCTGTATGTCAACGAGCCATGTAGAAAAGGCATCTTTTGGATCCTTCAACTGCTGCTGGTGTTGCCAAAATACAGTCCTTCTGCCCCTTTTACGTCCAAGGAAACTGTAACAGGCCATTGGTTATAGCCTCTCAACATAATAACTGCCAACAAATGAAAGGGATGCTTCTGACATTCCTGAAGTCTCCAAACTATGGCTAGCATAGTGTCCGTTGAGCCATTCATGATTGAACGTGCCCCATTGGCACAAGCACCCAGATGGAAGGACTAAGTTCAGGGGAGCGCTGCTGTTCTTTTAGGCCACCATGGTGGAAAACGCACAGGAAATGGCAATGATCCTACATTTAGGTGACACAGATATACGTAGAATCTCCAAGACATCATGGAGGCTACCCCTACGACGCACCTCACCCCATTCCAGCTTTTAACCCCTATTTCAGGCTGATGGCGAATAAAGACTATGAAAGGTTTGTATTTTGCCAAGCCAGGCAGCAGGCAGAGGAATCTATAGACACTTTCTACACATGGTTGAAGGAGCTGGCCAGATGGTGTGGCTTCGCTGATGGAAATTAAGAGATAAGAGGCCTAATAATTCAAAGGTGTTGTGAGAAGTTGGCCTGGTATATAATGCTCACTAATTCTTAGTGATCACTTTGTACCATGCCAAGCAACCCTTATGATGATGGTTGTAATTCAACCTTGCAGACCAGTTATCCTAGTGGTAACGTGGACAAAGCAGTCTTAGGCTAAACTCTGAAAGGCATGTGAAGCCAGCTGTATTACCATGCACAACCCCCTTGAATACCAAATGAAAGGGACACCACACAGATATATATTGAAAATATACATTGATTTATTAACTATAAAATCCCCTGGACTCTTTATGAGCACAGAAGCACAAGCGTTAAATCACAAGACAGTTTAAAATACACAAAAGTTGCACAATATGGATGAGCCCTAGGGGCCACCTAAACCATATACTAAGAAAGTGGTATAAGAGATACCAATAGGAAAGGGAACAGGCCTAGGGCCTTGGGAATCGCTGGAGCTATTCGAGACTAGCAGTGACTAAGTCTGGAAAGGCCCGCGGGACTCGGGTGCAGTGTTCAAAGTGCACGCACTTTCCAATGCAAAGTCTATGGTGCGTAAAAAGTACAAAGTTAGAAAGTTAGGAACCTTCCGAGTGACCTACGGAGTTGAAACTTAAGACACAGGCCCTTGAGATGTGTACCAGTGCAGGAGCACTGGCGGAGCGGAGTTACCTCACCCACAGGAAGCGGGTGCACAGGGTCGAAGTAGTGTCGGGTTTCGTCACGCTGGTCGATGGTGCTTGGAGCTGAAGATGCTGCAGGCGACTCGATGTGAAGAGTTCCGGTGGATCCAAGGGTGGATCTGAAGTTGTGAAGACCTGAAAGCAGAGGGGACAATGTTCAAAGTCACTAGCCAGTGACTACCGTGGAACCAGATTGGAACCAGGCGATGTTGGGTGCAAACAGGCGTTGTCGGGTAGCTTCTCTCTGCAGCAACGTGGACACCCAGGGTCGAGGACGTCCAGGAGTCAGTCATGAACTGTCCCACGCAGGCTTCTCGCTGTTGGCGGTGGCGGCGACCTGATCGGAGCAAACAGGCCTTGGCAAATGCAAGCCACGCAGAAGTTGAAAGATGCTTAACACTCGGACCAGCAAGGTCAGAGCGAGTGCTCCTTTTTACAGGAGCTTGGGTATGTCTGGAGCAACCAGACCTGCTGTGTAAATTGTCGGTTTCGTCGCCAAGATGGCCGCGGACCACGTGGCTAGTGGCCGGGATGGCGCGTCGAGTGGCACAATGCAAAAGGGCCCCACGCAGATCGTGGAGATGCTGGAGGGCTGATCTTCGGTGCAAGAGCTGCTCGGTGGTGGGGGTTCTCAGTCCCCAAAGCACAACGTTGAGGATACCTCAGAAGCTGCGCAGTCAGCTTTTCGAGTGTCTTCCAAGAGGTCCGGTCCCACGTCACTCGGTGCCTCCACGGGTCCCTTCTTTGCAGGGACTGTGGATCGGGCTCGGAAAGGTCTGGGAGTCTGGTTCTGGTCAGGCTCTGGGCTCGGGCTCCGGCGGGAGGCGGCAGCAAAGCAGACGTCGAGTTGCTGGTTGGTACCTGTGTTCACAGGGTGGCCACTCCTAGGCCACAAGGGAGATTCTCTTCAGTCTTCTGAGCAGCAGAATGTCGAAGTCCAGTCGTTTTCTTAGTTTCAAGTTGATTCAGGATGATCTGCTGTGCAATGGCACTGCTCCCACTCTTATTCCCAATCTGAGGGGTGGATCACCTACTAGGTCCCTCCTCTGGGAGGAACCAGGAAGGGGGGCGGTTACACCCCCTTTCCTTTGTCCAGCTCCTCGCCAGCCCTGGGTCTGGAAAGTCCCAGGACCGGTTTGGACTGGCCTATGCACGGGGACACCTTGTGTGCCCCGGGCATGTCTGATTCTATTCAGCCCTGTCCTACCCAATACACAAAACCCTGTCTGGGGTGGTGCTCGCACCTCCCAAGGCAGGAAACCCTTTGTCCAGGCCACCATCTGCCGAGTTTCGGTCAGCAGCAGGAGGCCAGACTCGTGTCTGTGGTGGCAGCATCCATTTTGTGATGCTGAGGCTCTGGTTAACTTTAACCAGGGTTAAGGCTACACAGATGTCGTGTCCCTCTAGAAGGGTGGAATGCTATCCCCGTCGACAGAACTGTCGAGGGGATAGTATTCCAATTCGTATGACGCCTTACTCGACATGTTTTGATAAAGCCAAACCAAAGATAGCATTTAACCGCGAGGATTATAATGCACTTAAGAGTATGTGGTATGGCAATATCCCGGAACAGCTTAGGGAATGGTTCCCGACAGCTGCAGACAGGCTCAGCTCATGCTAGAGCACCATCTCACATATTTCCAAGCACTCTGCCTCCAGGATTGATGAGGCCTTCCATAGGAGTGGCTGATAGGAACATATGTGTCCAGTTTAGGTTTAGATATAGGGATACTATATCTAAGCAAGAGGTGATTACACCAACTTACCCCAGCTGAGTGATCAGCCAGTTGTGTCAAATATGGAGGCCAGGCCAGGGGTGGCACAATACATGCTGCAGCCCCTGGTAGGCCTTGGAAACACCCATGCCCTGGGTACCTAAGGTACACTGTTACAGGGGCCTATAAGGTGAACCAATTCCAATTGTGTTATGCACCTAAGGTACATGGAGTCCATTTTAAAGGAGAGAGCAATCAGCCTGGGGACCTGAATAGCACGATCCCAGGCCAACTAAGTAAAAAACCAGCTAAACACCAGGCAAAAAGTTTGGGGGTAACCATAGTCAGATATCCACCTTCCTACATAACCCCCCCCCCAAACGAAAGGAGATAAGGCTATCCTTGTCCAGGTAAGCCTATATTGCCTAAGTGGCCATATAAGGAAGTACCAGCTCTGGCTTGGTAACCCCCTGTCTCATGGTCCACTAAGCAATCCCTCACCCTAAGGGCATCTGAGGGTCTCCACCATAGGGAATCTCTACCTGTGGTGTGTCTTTGCAAAGTCAAAGGCTGGTGTTGAGATGGAGTACTGAAGTGAGTTTCCTCTGTAGGGCTCAGCTTCCTCCAATCACTCTCCACCATGTGTGCCTCTCTTTCTTTGACTGAGTTGCACTGTGCTCTCAGGGTCAACCTCTGGCTACCTAAAGCTGGAGGCTGAGTCCCTCTGTTTGGCTTACTGGCGGGACAGTTCAGGTTTGGGCCCTTAGGGTCCCAGGTTTGGCTGTGCCCGACAATATCCATCTGGAGGAGGTCCCTAACTACTTTTAAGGGGGATCCCTCAGGAGTTTTTAAAGTTTGCACCTCACTAGGGCTACTAGTTTCGGTGCCCCTAATCTGTTGATGGGGGTACTTTATTTGACAGGGGGCCCCTTGGGTCTCACTGTCCTTTTTGCCCTCTGCAGCCCTGGGCTGAGTAAGGCAAGGTAGAGAGGGGCAGGTTACCTGCTCCAGACTGGGTCCAACCTGAGAAGGGTCCACTGCCATCAGAGGCTCTGTCAGGCCAGGCCTAACAACCTCTGGGACAGTTCCTTCATCAGGGGTAAGGTCAGTTCCCTGAGGAGGCTGATCCTTTCCTAAAGTCTGGTGGGAGGGAGATTTCTCTTCCTCCTCAATGCTCTCAGTTTGGGTGGAGTGATCCATCATTTCAGGCTTCACTACCCACGTATCAATTTGAGTTTGGGCTGTGGCCATCACAGCCCCACCAACCTTTTCAGGAGGAGACTCAGTTTGGGTATGGGCTGTTACTAGTACAGCCCTGCTACTCTTTTCAGGAGGGAAGTTATCTAAAGATGGGGCTGAGGTTTGCTCAGCCCTCTCAACCTTTTCAGGAAGGACATCTTGGATTGGGGCTGTAGCCATCACAGCCCCACTAACCTTCCCATGGAGATTTACCATTCTAGAATGGGTTTGCTGTTCAACCTCAGCCCAGGCTGAGATTTCCAAATCATTACCCAGTAGGCAATCTACAGGCAAGTTTGCTGACACTGCCACTCTCTTTGGGCCAGTGACACCTCCCCAGCTAAGATTGACTACTGCCATGGGATGATTGGTTTCTATGCCATCAATGTTTGTCACCTGATATTTGGCATCAGGTAAAAGTTGCCTTGAGGGGACTAGACATTCAGCCACCATGGTGATGCTAGCCCCTGTGTCTCTGAAGGCCTCAACTTTCAAACCATTGATGAGGGGCTCCTGTCTATACTTGCTCAAAGTGTTTGGACAAGCAGTGAAATTGGCAAACCCCATGCCAGTCTCATAGACAAGAGTATCTGAGTTAGGGGACCTGGATAGGCCAGAGTCCACCTGTCCTCCAAAAGTAAACCCACCCAAATTCTTGGGGGTGCTCCCACCACCTGGGGGACCACTGCTAACAGTGACAGGAGGTGTTGGAGCCTGGCCTGGAGGTATATTCTCCTTGTTGCCATTCTTGGGACAACAGCTATCTGTTTTGTAATGCCCCACCTGTTTACAGGTATGACAATAAGGCTTTTTCTGGGTTGTAGAAGTGTCTTGGGACCCACCCCCATTCTTGGAGTTTTGGGGCCCTGGGGAAGTCTTTTCCTTACTTTTATCCCCACCCTTCTCTTGAGGCTTGGTAGTCTCTTTCTTTTGGTCACCACCCTGGTTCTTAGGCCTGATCCTGGTTCTGACCCACTTGTCTGCCCTCCTACCCAATTCTTGTGGGGAGGTCAGATCAGAGTCAACCAGGTGCTGATGTAGAAGCTGATTTTGACAATTACTTAAGATTTGCTCTCTCATAATTAAATTATACAATCCTGTATAGTCAGTAACCTTACTTCCCAGCAACCAGCCCTCCAGAGCCTTAGTGGCACATTCAACAAATTCAGACCAGTCCTGAGTCTGTGTCTTCTGGGTGTCTCTGAACATTAACCTGTACTGTTCAGTGGTTAAGCCCAACCCATCAATCAGAGCACTCTTCAGGACCAGGTAGTTTCTAGAATCCCCATCACTAACTGCGAGGAGTCTGTCTCGGCCTCTACCTTCAAAGGAGAGCCACAAGATTGCTGCCCACTGCTCCTGAGGGATCTGCTGTACCATGCAGGCTCTCTCAAGTGCAGTCATCCATTTGTGGATATCATCCCCAGCTTTGTAGGGGGGCACAATCTTACTCAGGTTTCTTGTATCAAAGGACCTGTCTTTATCCTTCTGGATAGTGCTGCCACCAGTGGATCCTAATCCACTCTCTCTAGGCTGTCTTGCTCTAGCAAGTCTCTCTTGGACCAGGGCAACCTCTAATTCTCGCTTCTGGATCCTAAGCTCAGCCTCTCTCATTTTGGCCTCATGTTCCCTTCTCTGAGGGCTAGTCATCTCCCTTCTGGAGTGACCATGAGAGCCTCTAGAAGCATGGGAGTTGTCAGAGTCACCTGAGTGAGTCCTTCTCCTCCTAGGCTTCTGGTTAAGTCCACCTGGGGGTCTGAATGGGTTGTTACCAGATTCATTCCCAAGTAGGCTTAAGTTAGCCTGGTTCAGTCTACTGACCAGCACCTGACTATTTCTGTCATCATCTGACTCACTGCTTCCCCCCTCTTCCTCTTCTTCCTCTTCCTCTTCCTCCTCATCTACCTGAGGAGCTCCAGTGATGGGGGCTTCCTCATCTACCAGGATGATAGGACCAGGGGTGTCTACAGTGTCATCCTCTGAAGGATGGCCTCCTTCAGCATTCCCTGTGGGGTTTGCCTTAGAGGGCTTTAGAGTCTCAGACTGGTCTAAGAGCTCTCTAAGGTGGTCTGTAGTAGGGGAAGGCCCTGTCTTCAGACCCCTTAAGACACAAAGCTGTCTTAATTCCTTAAAGGAAAAAATAGCAAATTTGGATGGTGCCCTTGGAGGGTCACTCTCAACAGGGATGTTCCCAGTGGAACCCTCTGCTCCAGACATTGCTCTAGTGTGGGTGGATGTGTTGCAATCTACCTACACTTGTGTTTACCTACTAAACCTATCTAGTAGTTGTAGCTAGGGTGTGCTACTCCCTTTGCTCTACAACAACTAAGTTCAGTAGAACTTAAGTATACTAGTCTTGTTTTATATGTACCTAGCAGGTACCTGTATGATCTTTCAAATGATAATCTCAAAGATTGTAATGGTAAAACAACAGCAAGCTCAGATCCCACCGCTGCCACCAATGTGAGAAGTTGGCCTGGTATATAATGCTCACTAATTCTTAGTGATCACTTTGTACCATGCCAAGCAACCCTTATGATGATGGTTGTAATTCAACCTTGTAGACCAGTTATCCTAGTGGTAACGTGGACAAAGCAGTCTTAGGCTAAACTCTCAAAGGCATGTGAAGCCAGCTGTATTACCATACACAACCCCCTTGAATACCAAATGAAAGGGTCACCACACAGATATATATTGAAAATATATATTGATTTATTAACTATAAAATCCCCTGGACTCTTTATGAGCACAGAAGCACAAGCGTTAAATCACAAGACAGTTTAAAACACACAAAAGTTGCACAATATGGATGAGCCCTAGGGGCCACCTAAACCATATATTAAGAAAGTGGTATAAGAGATACCAATAGGAAAGGGAACAGGCCTAGGGCCTTGGGAATCGCTGGAGCTATTCGTGACTAGCAGTGACTAAGTCGGGAAAGGCCCGCGGGACTCGGGTGCAGTGTTCAAAGTGCACGCACTTTCCAATGCAAAGTCTATGGTGCGTAAAAAGTACAAAGTTAGAAAGTTAGGAACCTTCCGAGTGACCTACGGAGTTGAAACTTAAGACACAGGCCCTTGAGATGTGTACCAGTGCAGGAGCACCGGCGGAGCGGAGTTACCTCACCCACAGGAAGCGGGTGCACAGGGTCGAAGTAGTGTCGGGTTTCGTCACGCTGGTCGATGGTGCTTGGAGCTGAAGATGCTGCAGGCGGCTCGATGTGAAGAGTTCCGGTGGATCCAAGGGTGGATCTGAAGTTGTGAAGACCTGAAAGCAGAGGGGACAATGTTCAAAGTCACTAGCCAGTGACTACCGTGGAACCAGATTGGAACCAGGCGATGTCGGGTGCAAACAGGCGTTGTCGGGTCGCTTCTCTATGCAGCCACGTGGACACCCGGGGTCGAGAACGTCCAGGAGTTGGTCACGAGCTGTCCCACGCAGGCTTCTCGCTGTTGGCGGTGGCGGCGACCTGATCGGAGCAAACAGGCCTTGGCAAATGCAAGCCACGCAGAAGTTGAAAGATGCTTAACACTCGGACCAGCAAGGTCAGAGCGAGTGCTCCTTTTTACAGGAGCTTGGGTATGTCTGGCGCAACCAGACCTGCTGTGTAAATTGTCGGTTTCGTCACCAAGATGGCCGCGGACCACGTGGCTAGTGGCCGAGATGGCGCGTCGAGTGGCACAATGCAAAAGGGCCCCACGCAGATCGTGGAGATGCTGGAGGGCTGATCTTCGGTGCAAGAGCTGCTCGGTGGTGGGGGTTCTCAGTCCCCAAAGCACAACGTTGAGGATACCTCAGAAGCTGCGCAGTCAGCTTTTCGAGTGTCTTCCAAGAGGTCCGGTCCCACGTCACTCGGTGCCTCCACGGGTCCCTTCTTTGCAGGGACTGTGGATCGGGCTCGGAGAGGTCTGGGAGTCTGGTTCTTGTCGGGCTCTGGGCTCGGGCTCCGACGGGAGGCGGCGGCAAAGCAGACGTCGAGTTGCTGGTTGGTACCTGTGTTCACAGGGTGGCCACTCCTAGGCCACAAGGGAGATTCTCTTCAGTCTTCTGAGCAGCAGAATGTCGAAGTCCAGTCGTTTTCTTAGTTTCAAGTTGATTCAGGATGATCTGCTGTGCAATGGCACTGCTCCCACTCTTATTCCCAATCTGAGGGGTGGATCACCTACTAGGTCCCTCCTCTGGGAGGAACCAGGAAGGGGGGCGGTTACACCCCCTTTCCTTTGTCCAGCTCCTCGCCAGCCCTGGGTCTGGAAAGTCCCAGGACCGGTTTGGACTGGCCTATGCACGGGGACACCTTGTGTGCCCCGGGCATGTCTGATTCTATTCAGCCCTGTCCTACCCAATACACAAAACCCTGTCTGGGGTGGTGCTCGCACCTCCCAAGGCAGGAAACCCTTTGTCCAGGCCACCATCTGCCGAGTTTCGGTCAGCAGCAAGAGGCCAGACTCGTGTCTGTGGTGGCAGCATCCATTTTGTGATGCTGAGGCTCTGGTTAACTTTAACCAGGGTTAAGGCTACACACATGTCGTGTCCCTCTAGAAGGGTGGAATGCTATCCCCGTCTACAGAACTGTCGAGGGGATAGTATTCCAATTCGTATGACACCTTACTCGACATGTTTTGATAAAGCCAAACCAACGATAGCATTTAACCGCGAGGATTATAATGCACTTAAGAGTATGTGGTATGGCAATATCCCGGAACAGCTTAGGGAATGGTTCCCGACAGCTGCAGACAGGCTCAGCTCATGCTAGAGCACCATCTCACATATTTCCAAGCACTCTGCCTCCAGGATTGATGAGGCCTTCCATAGGAGTGGCTGATAGGAACATATGTGTCCAGTTTAGGGTTAGATATAGGGATACTATATCTAAGCAAGAGGTGATTACACCAACTTACCCCAGCTGAGTGATCAGCCAGTTGTGTCAAATATGGAGGCCAGGCCAGGGGTGGCACAATACATGCTGCAGCCCCTGGTAGGCCTTGGAAACACCCATGCCCTGGGTACCTAAGGTACACTGTTACAGGGGCCTATAAGGTGAACCAATTCCAATTGTGTTATGCACCTAAGGTACATGGAGTCCATTTAAAGGAGAGAGCAATCAGCCTGGGGCCCTGAATAGCAGGATCCCAGGCCAACTAAGTCAAAAACCAGCTAAACACCAGGCAAAAAGTTTGGGGGTAACCATAGTCAGATATCCACCTTCCTACATAACCCCCCCCCCAAACGAAAGGAGATAAGGCTATCCTTGTCCAGGTAAGCCTATATTGCCTAAGTGGCCATATAAGGAAGTACCAGCTCTGGCTTGGTAACCCCCTGTCTCATGGTCCACTAAGCAATCCCTCACCCTAAGGGCATCTGAGGGTCTCCACCATAGGGAATCTCTACCTGTTGTGTGTCTTTGCAAAGTCAAAGGCTGCTGTTGAGATGGAGTACTGAAGTGAGTTTCCTCTGTAGGGCTCAGCTTCCTCCAATCACTCTCCACCATGTGTGCCTCTCTTTCTTTGACTGAGTTGCACTGTGCTCTCAGGGTCAACCTCTGGCTACCTAAAGCTGGAGGCTGAGTCCCTCTGTTTGGCTTACTGGCGGGACAGTTCAGGTTTGGGCCCTTAGGGTCCCAGGATTGGCGGTGCCCGACAATATCCATCTGGAGGAGGTCCCTAACTACTTTTAAGGGGGATCCCTCAGGAGTTTTTAAAGTTTGCACCTCACTAGGGCTACTAGTTTCGGTGCCCCTAATCTGTTGATGGGGGTACTTCATTTGACAGGGGGCCCCTTGGGTCTCACTGTCCTTCTTGCCCTCTGCAGCCCTGGGCTGAGTAAGGCAAGGTAGAGAGGGGCAGGTTACCTGCTCCAGACTGGGTCCAACCTGAGAAGGGTCCACTGCCATCAGAGGCTCTGTCAGGCCAGGCCTAACAACCTCTGGGACAGTTCCTTCATCAGGGGTAAGGTCAGTTCCCTGAGGAGGCTGATCCTTTCCTAAAGTCTGGTGGGAGGGAGATTTCTCTTCCTCCTCAATGCTCTCAGTTTGGGTGAAGTGATCCATCATTTCAGGCTTCACTACCCATGTATCAGTTTGAGTTTGGGCTGTGGCCATCACAGCCCCACCAACCTTTTCAGGAGGAGACTCAGTTTGGGTATGGGCTGTTACTAGTACAGCCCTGCTACTCTTTTCAGGAGGGAAGTTATCTAAAGATGGGGCTGAGGTTTGCTCAGCCCTCCCAACCTTTTCAGGAAGGACATCTTGGATTGGGGCTGTAGCCATCACAGCCCCACTAACCTTTCCATGGAGATTTACCATTCTAGAATGGGTTTGCTGTTCAACCTCAGCCCAGGCTGAGATTTCCAAATCATTACCCAGTAGGCAATCTACAGGCAAGTTTGCTGACACTGCCACTCTCTTTGGGCCAGTGACACCTCCCCAGCTAAGATTGACTACTGCCATGGGATGATTGGTTTCTATGCCATCAATGTTTGTCACCTGATATTTGGCATCAGGTAAAAGTTGCCTTGAGGGGACTAGACATTCAGCCACCATGGTGATGCTAGCCCCTGTGTCTCTGAAGGCCTCAACTTTCAAACCATTGATGAGGGGCTCCTGTCTATACTTGCTCAAAGTGTTTGGACAAGCAGTGAAATTGGCAAACCCCATGCCAGTCTCATAGACAAGAGTATCTGAGTTAGGGGACCTGGATAGGCCAGAATCCACCTGTCCTCCAAAAGTAAACCCACCCAAATTCTTGGGGGTGCTCCCACCACCTGGGGGACCACTGCTAACAGTGACAGGAGGTGTTGGAGCCTGGCCTGGAGGTATATTCTCCTTGTTGCCATTCTTGGGACAACAGCTATCTGTTTTGTAATGCCCCACCTGTTTACAGGTATGACAATAAGGCTTTTTCTGGGTTGTAGAAGTGTCTTGGGACCCACCCCCATTCTTGGAGTTTTGGGGCCCTGGGGAAGTCTTTTCCTTACTTTTATCCCCACCCTTCTCTTGAGGCTTGGTAGTCTCTTTCTTTTGGTCACCACCCTGGTTCTTAGGCCTGATCCTGGTTCTGACCCACTTGTCTGCCCTCCTACCCAATTCTTGTGGGGAGGTCAGATCAGAGTCAACCAGGTGCTGATGTAGAAGCTGATTTTGACAATTACTTAAGATTTGCTCTCTCATAATTAAATTATACAATCCTGTATAGTCAGTAACCTTACTTCCCAGCAACCAGCCCTCCAGAGCCTTAGTGGCACATTCAACAAATTCAGACCAGTCCTGAGTCTGTGTCTTCTGGGTGTCTCTGAACATTAACCTGTACTGTTCAGTGGTTAAGCCCAACCCATCAATCAGAGCACTCTTCAGGACCAGGTAGTTTCTAGAATCCCCATCACTAACTGTGAGGAGTCTGTCTCGGCCTCTACCTTCAAAGGAGAGCCACAAGATTGCTGCCCACTGCTCCTGAGGGATCTGCTGTACCATGCAGGCTCTCTCAAGTGCAGTCATCCATTTGTGGATATCATCCCCAGCTTTGTAGGGGGGCACAATCTTACTCAGGTTTCTTGTATCAAAGGACCTGTCTTTATCCTTCTGGATAGTGCTGCCACCAGTGGATCCTAATCCACTCTCTCTAGGCTGTCTTGCTCTAGCAAGTCTCTCTTGGACCAGGGCAACCTCTAATTCTCGCTTCTGGATCCTAAGCTCAGCCTCTCTCATTTTGGCCTCATGTTCCCTTCTCTGAGGGCTAGTCATCTCCCTTCTGGAGTGACCATGAGAGCCTCTAGAAGCATGGGAGTTGTCAGAGTCACCTGAGTGAGTCCTTCTCCTCCTAGGCTTCTGGTTAAGTCCACCTGGGGGTCTGAATGGGTTGTTACCAGATTCATTCCCAAGTAGGCTTAAGTTAGCCTGGTTCAGTCTACTGACCAGCACCTGACTATTTCTGTCATCATCTGACTCACTGCTTCCCCCCTCTTCCTCTTCTTCCTCTTCCTCCTCATCTACCTGAGGAGCTCCAGTGATGGGGGCTTCCTCATCTACCAGGATGATAGGACCAGGGGTGTCTACAGTGTCATCCTCTGAAGGATGGCCTCCTTCAGCATTCCCTGTGGGGTTTGCCTTAGAGGGCTTTAGAGTCTCAGACTGGTCTAAGAGCTCTCTTAGGTGGTCTGTAGTAGGGGAAGGCCCTGTCTTCAGACCCCTTAAGACACAAAGCTGTCTTAATTCCTTAAAGGAAAAAATAGCACATTTGGATGGTGCCCTTGGAGGGTCACTCTCAACAGGGATGTTCCCAGTGGAACCCTCTGCTCCAGACATTGCTCTAGTGTGGGTGGATGTGTTGCAATCTACCTACACTTGTGTTTACCTACTAAACCTATCTAGTAGTTGTAGCTAGGGTGTGCTACTCCCTTTGCTCTACAACAACTAAGTTCAGTAGAACTTAAGTATACTAGTCTTGTTTTATATGTACCTAGCAGGTACCTGTATGATCTTTCAAATGATAATCTCAAAGATTGTAATGGTAAAACAACAGCAAGCTCAGATCCCACCGCTGCCACCAATGTGAGAAGTTGGCCTGGTATATAATGCTCACTAATTCTTAGTGATCACTTTGTACCATGCCAAGCAACCCTTATGATGATGGTTGTAATTCAACCTTGTAGACCAGTTATCCTAGTGGTAACGTGGACAAAGCAGTCTTAGGCTAAACTCTGAAAGGCATGTGAAGCCAGCTGTATTACCATACACAACCCCCTTGAATACCAAATGAAAGGGACACCACACAGATATATATTGAAAATATATATTGGTTTATTAACTATAAAATCCCCTGGACTCTTTATGAGCACAGAAGCACAAGCGTTAAATCACAAGACAGTTTAAAATACACAAAAGTTGCACAATATGGATGAGCCCTAGGGGCCACCTAAACCATATACTAAGAAAGTGGTATAAGAGATACCAATAGGAAAGGGAACAGGCCTAGGGCCTTGGGAATCGCTGGAGCTATTCGAGACTAGCAGTGTCTAAGTCGGGAAAGGCCCGCGGGACTCGGGTGCAGTGTTCAAAGTGCACGCACTTTCCAATGCAAAGTCTATGGTGCGTAAAAAGTACAAAGTTAGAAAGTTAGGAACCTTCCGAGTGACCTACGGAGTTGAAACTTAAGACACAGGCCCTTGAGATGTGTACCAGTGCAGGAGCACTGGCGGAGCAGAGTTACCTCACCCACAGGAAGCGGGTGCACAGGGTCGAAGTAGTGTCGGGTTTCGTCACGCTGGTCGATGGTGCTTGGAGCTGAAGATGCTGCAGGCGGCTCGATGTGAAGAGTTCCGGTGAATCCAAGGGTGGATCTGAAGTTGTGAAGACCTGAAAGCAGAGGGGACAATGTTCAAAGTCACTAGCCAGTGACTACCGTGGAACCAGATTGGAACCAGGCGATGTTGGGTGCAAACAGGCGTTGTCGGGTAGCTTCTCTCTGCAGCCACGTGGACACCCGGGGTCGAGGACGTCCAGGAGTCGGTCACGAGCTGTCCCACGCAGGCTTCTCGCTGTTGGCAGTGTCGGCGACCTGATCGGAGCAAACAGGCCTTTAGCAAATGCAAGCCACGCAGAAGTTAAAAGATGCTTAACACTCGGACCAGCAAGGTCAGAGCGAGTGCTCCTTTTTACAGGAGCTTGGGTAGGTCTGGAGCAACCAGACCTGTTGTGTAAATCGTCGGTTTCGTCGCCAAGATGGCCGCTGACCACGTGGCTAGTGGCCGGGATGGCGTGTCGAGTGGCACAATGCAAAAGGGCCCCACGCAGATCGTGGAGAGGCTGGAGGGCTGATCTTCGGTGCAAGGGCTGCTCGGTGGTGGGGGTTCTCAGTCCCCAAAGCACAACGTCGAGGATACCTCAGAAGCTGCGCAGTCAGCTTTTCGAGTGTCTTCCAAGAGGTCCGGTCCCACGTCACTCGGTGCCTCCACGGGTCCCTTCTTTGCAGGGACTGTGGATCGGGCTCGGAGAGGTCTGGGAGTCTGGTTCTTGTTGGGCTCTGGGCTCGGACTCCGGCGGGAGGCAGCGGCAAAGCAGACGTCGAGTTGCTGGTTGGTACCTGTGTTCACAGGGTGGCCACTCCTAGGCCACAAGGGAGATTCTCTTCAGTCTTTTGAGCAGCAGAATGTCGAAGTCCAGTCGTCTTCTTAGTTTCAAGTTGATTCAGGATGATCTGCTGTGCAATGGCACTGCTCCCACTCTTATTCCCAATCTGAGGGGTGGATCACCTACTAGGTCCATCCTCTGGGAGGAACCAGGAAGGGGGGCGGTTACACCCCGTTTCCTTTGTCCAGCTCCTCGCCAGCCCTGGGTCTGGAAAGTCCCAGGACCGGTTTGGACTGGCCTATGCACGGGGACACCTTGTGTGCCCCGGGCATGTCTGATTCTATTCAGCCCTGTCCTACCCAATACACAAAACCCTGTCAGGGGTGGTGCTCGCACCTCCCAAGGCAGGAAACCCTTTGTCCAGGCCACCATCTGCCGAGTTTCGGTCAGCAGCAGGAGGCCAGACTCGTGTCTGTGGTGGCAGCATCCATTTTGTGATGCTGAGGCTCTGGTTAACTTTAACCAGGGTTAAGGATACACACATGTCGTGTCCCTCTAGAAGGGTGGAATGCTATCCCCGTCGACAGAACTGTTGAGGGGATAGTATTCCAATTCGTATGACACCTTACTCGACATGTTTTGATAAAGCCAAACCAAAGATAGCATTTAACCGCGAGGATTATAATGCACTTAAGAGTATATGGTATGGCAATATCCCGGAACAGCTTAGGGAATGGTTCCCGACAGCTGCAGACAGGCTCAGCTCATGCTAGAGCACCATCTCACATATTTCCAAGCACTCTGCCTCCAGGATTGATGAGGCCTTCCATAGGAGTGGCTGATAGGAACATATGTGTCCAGTTTAGGGTTAGATATAGGGATACTATATCTAAGCAAGAGGTGATTACACCAACTTACCCCAGCTGAGTGATCAGCCAGTTGTGTCAAATATGGAGGCCAGGCCAGGGGTGGCACAATACATGCTGCAGCCCCTAGTAGGCCTTGGAAACACCCATGCCCTGGGTACCTAAGGTACACTGTTACAGGGGCCTATAAGGTGAACCAATTACAATTGTGTTATGCACCTAAGGTACATGGAGTCCATTTTAAGGAGAGAGCAATCAGCCTGGGGCCCTGAATAGCAGGATCCCAGGCCAACTAAGTCAAAAACCAGCTAAACACCAGGCAAAAAATGTGGGGGTAACCATAGTCAGATATCCACCTTCCTACAGGTGTATATCAGCAAATCTCAGCGAGCGTATTCTGGATGAGTCCAGGAGATCTCTAGCTGACATCTTAACATTGGGATGAACAAAAGAACGCTCTAAGGCTCACGCCTTCCACATGGAAGCCGCCTTGAACCAATAAATAAAAGTAATAGCAGTCAACGCCATCGCACTAACACCCAACATAAGCAAGCTCAGGAGAGGTGGTGCAAACCTCAGGACATACGGCTATTGTGAAGGACCAACCCACCACCCTGAAGATTGCCCAGCGAGAGGACAGAAGTGTGCTGGGTGTGCGAAAGTCAACCATTTCATGAAGGGTTGTTGATCAAGAAAAGGGCATTCCCGCCACTACTCTGAATGCTGGCCCTGAAGTACAAGAGAGAGAGAGCCCTAGGCAGCCCTAGGCAGCGCACCCAAACCAACAGACCACGCACGCAACCTGGGCTTCATCCTGGACTCCTCCCTCTCCATGACCAGACAAGTCAACGCTGTCTCCTCGTCGTGCTTCAACATCCTGCGCATGCTACGTAAGATCTTCCGGTGGATCCCCACCGAGACCAGGAAGACGGTCACCCAGGCCCTCGTCACCAGCCGTCTGGACTACGGCAACACCCTCTACGCCGGAACCACCGCCAAACTCCAGAAGAGACTCCAGCGGATCCAGAACGCCTCAGCACGACTCATCCTGGACATCCCCCGTCGCAGCCACATCTCCGGACACCTAAGAGATCTGCATTGGCTCCCGGTCAACAAGAGAATCACCTTCCGTCTCCTCACCCACGCACACAAAGCCCTACACAGCCAAGGCCCAGGATACCTCAACAGCCGCCTCAACCTCTACGCTCCCAAACGCCAGCTTCGATCGACCAGCCACGCCCTTGCCGCCGTCCCCCGCATCCGTAGAGCCACCACAGGGGGACGGTCCTTCTCCTACCTCGCCGCCAAGACATGGAACTCCCTCCCCACCCACCTCCGCCTGACCCAGGACCACCTCGCCTTCAGGCAGCAACTCAAGACCTGGTTGTTCGAGCAGTAGCATATCCCCCCCCCCCCCCCCAGCGCCTTGAGACCCTCTGGGTAAGTAGTGCGCTATATAAATGCATGATTGATTGATTGATTGAGTGACATGGATGATTATGACAGCAAATAACACAACATTCACACCAGTCACTCCATCTTTTCCATTGGTGCGGCATCCCTGACTACATGTTGCCTCCCTCAGTGCCAAATGCTAGTCAGAACTCATCCAACACTAGCAGTTGTAGACACTGGAGAGCCTAACAACATAATGTTCTCTGAGACTTATCACGCCATGCAGCCACCCACACATCTACACCAAGCTGTGATTAAAGTATTCTCCTATGTCCTAGACAAACCGCTCGTCATGCGAAAAAAGTCAGAATGACCATAATGTACATATCTCAATTGGTGTCTATGCAAATCGTTGTTGCTGAAGAAGGCCATGGCATGCTACTAGGGTGCCGGGATGCGGAAGCCCTTGGTATCATGGTGTTAGCTTTTAGAGTACATCAAGAAGCCATAACTCACATCCTGGAGTAATTCCAAATAGGGTTCAAGGGCATTGGATTCATTAGAGGCAAGACGTTAAGACTAAACATAGATCAATCTGTGCAGCCCCTAGCCCTTCTGCACAGGCACATCGCTTTTCATTTGAGTCCTCAAGTGGAAAAAGTGCTAGACAAACTTGAAGCTGCGGGCATAATTGAGAAGGTGAGATGGACCACCCCCTGTCTCCAATTGCGCTGGCCAGGAAGCCGAAGCAGCCTGGTGAGGTGTGAATATGTGTAGATATGCGCCTGCCCAATGTTGCCAATAATAGGGAGCAGCATCTTACTCCCACAATAGATGACCTGAACGGCTAACTATGCATGGCCAGCTAGTTCTCCAAACTGGACTTACATTCTGCCTACCACCAAGTCATTTGTGCGGAAGAATCCTAACTACATTATGTCCTTTTCAACTCATGTCAGTCTACGACATTACAAAAGGCAAAATTTTGTAATCTTGAGCGCCACCAAAGTATTCCAAAATATCATACATGAGACGTCCCGGAGTCATCAATGTAAGTGATTACATTTTAATACATGCCAAGAACATACCAGAACACATCCTGAGGCTAAGGAAAGTGCTTCAAAGATTCAGGATTCTTGTCTCACCCTGTATCGCAGCAAGTGCAAGTTCCTGAAGCAGAGACTTCACTTCTTTGGGCATGTGTTCTAGTTTGGAGGGAGTGGCTCCTGACCCCGGCAAGGTATGGGACATTAAGGAAGCACCTCCCCCAGCAATGTGCAGTTTCCTAGGTATGGTTAATTACGGTGGCCATTTTATCAAGGACCTCACAACTCTAACGCAGCCACTCAGAGACCTTACCAAGTCTAAAGTGCACTGGTCCTGTGGCCCAAGCACGTGCTGGCCATTCAAGGAACCAAAGATGTCCTATAAGTTCATACAATGCTAGTCTACTTTGACTTCCGGATGGACACCGCAAAAGCAGTAGACACAGGCCCAAAAGTCCAGGGTGCAATGCTGATGCAATGACGAGCCAAACAAGAATGGACCCCAGTAGCTTTTGCGAGCCGGTCTTTCACAATGACATAACAGAGATATTCCCAGATTGAGAAGGAAGCAATAGCCATTCACTGGAGTTTTCACTACTTCCATTTGTATGTCTATGGAAATCCATTCGCGGTCACTACCGACCACATGCCTCGGCTACTACTGCTCAATGGAACAGTATCAAAGCCACCCCCAAGGATAGATAAATGGATGCTCTAACTTCAGGAGTATAACTGTCAAGTGGAGTACCGTCCTGGATCCCACACCCTGTCTCTGCACCCTCATGCCAACACACCAGAAAAAGAAGAGGCAGATGAAACGGAGGAGTATGTGAAGTATGTGGCTGACCAGTCTTGTCCCCTTCCACTCTCCATGGGAGCTAGTCGCCAGGCCATCGGCCAAGATGAGTGCCTACAGAAAGCGCTGGAAGCAGTAAAAAAAATCAGTGGCATGTGTCCAAGAACCAGTGGGTACAGCTCACCCCTGAAGTTAGACGCATCATGGAAAGCCTCTATCATGTTCGTCAGGAATTGAGCTTTGACCCCAATGACTGCCCCCTGAGAGGACATCATCTAGTCATCCCCAATAGCCTCACTGATTGTGTAGTTCAGCTTGCCCATGTCGGACACCAGGGCATGGTCAAGATTAAGAGCTGGCTATGAACGAAAGTGTGGTTCCCATCGATGGGTGAACAGGTACAAGCGTTGGTAAGGTTGTGCACCTGGTGCCAAGTTTCAGGCGAAGCAGTCTGCCCGCTCCAGCGGTAACAGTAAATGGGTCACAATGACCTTGGGTGTGTGTCATTATTGACTTTGGGGGGCTCCCTGACAGAGGACACACATGTTCATGATTGATGACTACTTGAAATACCCCTAAGTGGAAACCCTCTATCTCTATAAGGGCCAGTGAAGTGGTGCCCAACATTGAGAAGATTGTAGCTACCCATGGCCTGATGAAGGAACTAAGGACAAAATAAAGTCATTTGGATTGCCTCTGCTAGCCAGCAAGCTCCTGCGTTGGCCTTGCACTCATTCCTACGTAATTACTGCCAAACTCCCTACTTTACCACAGGGTGGGCCCCTGACATCTCTCCATGGGACGTGCAGTCGTGGATTCAATCCCTCATCACCATCTCTGGGTCCCTGATCCGGTTGATGACTGATGGGTGCATGAGAAAATAATGAAGTCCAATGATAAAGCCAGCCAATGCTACCATGCAAAAAGTGTCCACTCTTAAAGCTGGAGATTTAGTACTCATCAAGGATCGGCCCCCAGGAAGCAAATACAGACTACCCTTCTAAAGCCACCCTTGGACCATTTTCCACCTGCAAGGCACCAACGTCACTGCTCATCGTGGGACAGAAGAAATCACCTGGAACGTATTAGTGGCCAAACGGTTCTACCCCAGCACCAACGCTTCCATGGATGTGACTGGCAATGACTTTCAGGTGGAAGAACAGGACACGTTCTTAGAATCTGGAAGTCTTGCTCCTGTTTTGTCTGGACCTGCTCCCCATGTGGTGGGCAACAATGGTAGCCACAAGGGTAGTCCACATAAACAACATGGTATTCACACCATCCGGACCAGTTCTGAACTCCGAGGTAACCCAGTGCCATCCATGAAGCTGAAGGGTCACCTGGTGAGATGCCTTTTTTTCATCAGGTGAAAAGTGCTGCGGCAACAAATCATGGACAGAATGCTGAATCAAACATTCACCCCCAGTCAAGACGTCTGGGTTAAATCCATTGTTCTTTTGCTCATTATACCATCCCAGTTTCGACCCAGCCATATGCAAATCAGTCTTGGGAACAGTCCAGCACTTACTGCCATGCCAGTTTTCCCTGGACTGGAAACAAGCATCCTGGGGCCAGTTTCGGGGTAGTGCTCCATATCATCTAGGCTAGCATGAATCCAGTGGCACAGCGAGCAAGGGACCCACGTCTAGGCATACCCATCCCACTTAGGGTGAAAAGTACTGCTGCAACAAACAATGGACGGAATGCTGAATCAATCAAAAATGCAGTCCCTGCCATAAGATTTGGGTAAAATCCATTGTTTTTTTGCTCACTACGTCACCCCAGTTTGGACCCAGCCATATGCAAATTAGTCTTGACCCTGCTCCTCAGGGGAACAGTTCAGCCCGAACTGCCAATCAAGGTCCTCCCTAGACTGGAAACAAGCAACCGTGGACCAGTATATTCCGATCACCAGGTATGATGTGGTTTGGACCGTATTTTTATTTCACCTTGTCAACTAGGTATATGACTATGGTTGTTATACTGTAGCTGCTGTTACACGTTGTATCATGCCTGTCAGGATATCATTAAATTAGGTGGTACATGTTTCTGGTGTTTCATTTTGTTTTATTCTGGGGAGGAATGTAGTGTTGCTCTAATGGCATAACTGGAGCGCAGGTCTCATTGGTAAGAATTAGTGAGTGGGGGGTTTGTGTTATCAGCCCCTTACTGTGAACCGTAACGGTAAAACCCTGTGGCCACGGTGGTCTTCACTAATAAATATTGGGAGTGGCAGAGCATGGTCAGGAGAATCTGCCTGTGCCGAAGACTAAGCAAATGCACCACTGGCTCTGAGTGTTATTTATTGGCCTGAAAATATGACCTGCATCACAGATACACCAACATTGTAGGAGCCCCACACCACAACCTTCACGGGGCCTCCCGACAAAACTGAGGGTCGACCCACATCACTGTCTAGTTTTAATGTGCCTTATGGCTCCTTGATGCATTCACTTTTCATTATATGATAGACAAGAAATTCACTCAACATGCCGCCTTAGTTGACAGTTTGGGCACACTGAAATTGGCACCCCGTCTACAGTTAAAAAACAGAGACATGAATCATTTACTTGCCAATGTTCCCAAGATGCACGGTATTAGCTGACTGTTCTCCATCATTTTACTCTGTGGAGGTGAGCTTAATATGTGTTGCCTCCCTCTCCAAGCTTACAGATTTGTTGGCAATGGGCTCATTTAGTTTATTTTTGCTTCCCCGGCCTAATTTGTTTGTAAACCAGTTCAGCATGTGACTTTAATAGCACGTGCCCTTATATGATTCAGTCATTTCGGTGAGTGAGTTTTTGGAACCTCAACTAAGGGCCTAAGTACAAGTTTTCCAGTCCTCCTGTTTGGCCTCCACTGCTGCGCCAACAGGAGGACCACCAAGATCTTCAAGTGCCTGCCTGCTGGATTACAACTGTAATCAATGGTGGACAGGCGGAGCTGCGGCGGTATTATGTCGGTGACTGCATAAGGCTCACAGGTGAGCCTTAACTGCAGATGCTGCTGTGACAGTGCAGTGCACATTGTGCAGGAACAGGGGGTGCAATTCCTGGTGGTGCACAACATGCGCCCCTACTGCATTCACCCCCAGACCCAGATCTGACAGTGTTGTGTTCTAATCTAGGACCCCGATCAATATTGTGACCTTATGCCCCTATACGGCTATAATCCATTCATACTCCTATAATGGCATAAAAGATCAGAGCCATATTTCAGCCATATTTCAGAAATTCGCCTCTGCAGCTCATTACAGTACATGACACAGCAGAAGTCACTATCTTAGATTCCTAGATTACACTCCGAGTTCTTCAACAAGATAAAACCCCCAGCAACCTGGGAAAACCCTGCTTGCTATGTTTTGATTAGTAATAGAACTCTAATGAGCACTGTAAGAACGACCGGTTCTTGTGACATCTTTATTGACGTCTTATGTCCAAAAACTTACGTCAAACAAGGCACCTTTCAGGTATAAATATTACCAACGTTGCCTTAAGCAAGAGTGATGGTGTGGTGAATACAGGAGCAGAACAGCTGTCCCTTGCAGAGCCCAGCAGATGCAAGCAGCCCACGGACGCTGCCCCTCCTCCTCCTTGACGCGCTGAGAAAGACGCTGTCTTTTCTCCTGCCGAGAAAATCCAGCTCCGGCGTTTCCAGCCTACCCTTGCGGGTGACTGGAATATCGAGTCCTGAAAGGAGATACCAGCCCTCCAACATTCTATTCCAGAGGTATGGTGTTGACTAAACCCTTAGAGAGAATTCTTGAAGCAAATCCTTGGCAAAACCAACTTAACTAAACTGCTAATTACTTACTCCCTTCCAAGTGTTAGGCTTAGGTCAGGTACACTGGGGTAGGCGTAGTTAGAAGCACCAGTTGAGTACGTTAGTCAAATGTATATATGAATGTATATATTTTATTCATTTTAACCATTGTATGGCTAAGAAACCATATCAATGCTTTTACAGTATTATTTCGCAATCCTCCTTTTACTGTACGCACTTTTTATAATAACAAGTCTTGCAATTGTGGCAATTCATTTCTCTTGCATGAGAAGAAAGACTGTTCAATAAATAATACCTTTTATTGAAAACGCCCGTCTCTCGATTCTCTGCATCTTGGTGAAAGTAATCTGCACAACTGACTGAGTAAAATAACTGTCTATTGTTTCACACGACTCTAGAGATTGACTCTTATTCTAAGGAGCAAAGTTGTCATGTTTATGCGGTTGTTGGAAAACTGAATCCCTTCTTGTCTGAGCCAGGGGAGCTGATCACTTCCTATTCAGTCAAGAAAGTTTCCGGTGACCTCTGAGCTAGTTGGTAACAAATCCAATTAAGTTTAGCATGGTCAGTAGAGACCTGGAAGACCGCACTTCTACGTCTAAACTGCTGTTTATGTTATTCCAATGCGCAGGGCCTATAGGGAAAATAGGAACTACACTACAACAGTGGGCCCTAAAGTTGCCTCTCCGTCACCCTTTTAATGGAGGGCTCATTGTCATGAAATGGGCAGTGGAACTCCAACTCATAATATGCGCTGCAGTGCCGGCAGCAGCAGCGCCAGCACATTGATGCCAGTTGCTGACCACCGGCTAAGCGGAATCCTTGACAGCCCCACAGAATACTGCAGGTGGACCCGCAATGTGGCGGTAGTATGGTGGTACTCTGGACCACCGTTCTCATAATAAGCCCCTTAATTTAACAATAAAGCTCCAACTTTTTATTAATTTATTTTCTGTTTCTATTTATACTCCCAGCTCATAAAAACCAAAACACTCAAGCTAAGGTCACAAACACTGTATCCCCGGGCATAGTGGGTGTATTGGGGCTACGCGGAGGTCCACGGAGTTGCGCACAAACTCCGTGGAACTCTGCTACGCTATGCTATGCCATGCACCTCCACCCCCCCCTATATTAACAATTAATTCTACATTTCCTAAAATTAAATTATAAAATTAAAATTAAATTATAACCCCTTACCTGGCATGCGGTTTCCCTGGGCTGGCCTCCACCTTTTCCTCGCTGTCTGGGTAATTCTTGCAAAAAATGCGAATGTGCTTGCGCACGCATGTGCAGGTTTCTGAAAGAATTACCCAGCCGGCAAGGAAGGGGAGGAGGCAGCATGGGGACGCCGCATGCCAAGTAAGTGGTTTTAATTTAATTTGAAGTAATGTAGAATTCATTGTTAAAATGGGGGGGGGTGAAGGCGGGGCTGGCCAACTCTGCTCCGCTGCGAAGTGTACGAAGATTTGCCTTCTCCTCAGAACAGGTAAATCTCCGCACACTCCGAGGGCAGAGAGGAGGTCTCCTCCCGGGGTTAACACAATGCACATCCAGTATTCCTTTCTAACTGAATTTTTTAATTATTCTCCACATGATTAAGTGATATGTTAGAGCAAATATTTAGGCTGGTTACCTTCCTGATCCAGCCTGTTTTGTTATATTAAATTAAGTTTATATTTGACTCACTTTAGAGCATGGTTTCTACACCTCACAAAGTGATTGCAGTGGAAAATGTGTCAGTATCACACATATTATCTTATAGGCACCTTTATCATCGTACAGGCATACTCTTGTGAAATGTTTATATTATGGGTTCTTTTCGTTATTTTCCTATTAGTTAAATTATCTTTTTGGGTAAACTTGAATCTTCCTATAAAAAATATGGTTCTGAGTATCACTTACTATTAACATTAGAGACTGAAATGTCGACGTCTGTTCCACTCCTATGTATAAATCTTCGGATGCCTGGATGAATTGATGCATACATTAAACCACATCCATACTTAAAGAGAATGGACTTTGTTGCAGGGATTCTGAGAAGGGACAGAGCTATGCATGAGACCATAGAACATCGGCATGCAGGGACTGAGTCACCATAATACCTCAGTACCTATGAGCCCGAGTATGACTAGTTATAGTGTCTCACTTGCCCTCCTAAGTGACAAGAGAAACAAGTGAGTTGGCACCCCAGAACACAATACTTTCGATCCTCTCAGGGATCGCGATAACAGGATACACCATTTTGCTTTCTCACTCATAATCGTCCACAATAAAATAAACAAAAGGCACGAAGGAAGTTTAGAAGGTTTATTCAAACTACTGTGTCCCAAAATGCAGTATTTGTGCCACAATTAGAAAACAAATGCATACTAAATATACTGTTAGCATACTCACTAAACCATATATGATAAAAAAGGCCTGTCATGTTATAAAACAGAATATCCTAAACCCCCTCCCTTCTACTGAAGCTAGATGGTTATATATCAAAGATCTCTGGGATTAGTGGCAGGCCCCATACCTTAGAACACACAGATGGACATTCTACATCTGATCTCAGCTGACATAGCAATCTTGCCTCAGAACCTTCTTCTCAAGCGTGTGTTTAAACTCTTGTGATCAGTTATATCACAAGACATGTGTGCTCATAAAGAGCAGCTGCATTCTCCTGTTATGTCTTGGTGCTAGTGCCTGACCAGAAAGAATAACAAGGGGCATTGTTTTTTGACCTTGTCTAGCATGTTCAGACCAAATCCTACCAAAAGAACAGAACGCGAAAACATATGCAGGCTCCTTGTGAAAGTACAATGTGGCACATAAGCAAATGTGTTTACATAATAATGAGTCCTAATGAAAATGTGGCCTGTAACAAGCACATTTAGGCTAACATAGGGAAAACTACAATGGGCCATGCAAGAAACACACGAAAAGTTCACATACATTGATCTATTGTGCTGAAAACATATTTTGGTTTTATTCTTTTTGCACATTATTAATGCATGCAGGGTTGTTTATATTTTATGTACCCTATATCTTGCAATATTTCTGGGATTTACTATCTATATTTACTTTTTAGATAATTTCCAAACGATCCCCTTGTTGGAAAATTACCACCCTCAGTCTCTGTGTCACTGAGTGAGCAAGGGCAGCATTCAAGCCCACCCATTTCAAAGTGCATTTGGGGGATTTGCCCCTACAATTAACTGTATAAAAAAACAGATCCAATGGTGTTAGTTACAACATTATAGTTCCTTAGTATTAATCATTAATGTATATTCCTATAAAGAACGTGTTTTCTTTTTTCTGTTTGTACAAGTAAACGTTTGGTGAATTGTGTTGTGGTATTGTTGAAGATTGTTTGCATGTTCTGTTGTTTTGATTGCTAGATTAAAATGATTGATTTTTCTGTGCGTGGACATGGACGTACATATGCATTGGTAATTATAAACTCCTCACCTATTTTCTAGATAGGCAGGCAAACGAATTTGTAGCAATATGCTGAAAGGGTATTTAAACATGAATTACCCATATTACTTCACCTGAGCATATGAAGAAAATGTGTCCTTTTCCATGTTGTAATCCCTTTCGCATTCCTCGAATCTGAAAAATTATTTTCTGTAAATACCCTGAATTGTTCTAAATATTATTGTAGCGATAATGGTTTCTGTACAGCTTAAGCAATTCACAGATGGGAAACCCAAAAGTATGAAAAATGAGACCCATACAACATGTAAGCACCTTCTGTGGAATGCTGAGATTGTCTCACACTTTAAGAAGACTGTAAAAGTGGGTACTAACTACTGCAGTGTCCCTACATTCAGTGAAATATTTACGAGTGACGTGAAACAGATGCGGAAACTTTAAGTGTTTGATGGGTGTTGAAAGGGATGGGCAGGTGCTGAAAGCCAACTTGCACACATCCTGATGAGATTGGCATATTTTAATTCCATATACTCTCTAGAGACCCTAGTTGTGGAGTGGGCAATAAACAGCAGAAGGCAATATATCAAATATGACAAATACTACATTTATGGCACTGCTAAAACTTTGGTTTGGCGAACATTAATTAATTCATTGCAGATGTGAAAATGTATAACCCTCTGCTCTTTTGATTCATGTTTGACAAAGTTGTTCCTAATAATTGTGTTTTATTGGGAGAGTTACACTAATGGAGCATTGAAAGTCTAAATGGATGACCGTGTCTCAAATATTGCCTTCCATGTGTCCATCCATGGAATATTTATACATTATAATGTATTTTTACTTTGAATGAATTAAACTGATGCAGCCCCTGTTTTCCAAAGTAAGGGAAGCTAGCTGTGTAACAGAGCTTTAGCATAGATAAGACCTAAATTACTCACACTAATGTAAACGTAAAGTACATTAGGTTTCTCAAGAGTTCACGGATATCCTTAAAGAATGTATTATTTGTACTGGGGATGTTTTTATACATCTGAGTTATCCTGCGGTTTTTTATACACCTTCCTCCTCGCGCAATACCAAGATTTACAATAACTCATCAGGCGAAGTACAACACTCTTCAATTCACACTGGTTACATCAGTGAGTTAACTAATAAAACGGGTATACAGGCCAAAATATTCTGCCAACAAAAAAGCACATCTGGAATAAGTTACTTCACCAGATGAGGAAAAAAACAACTCTAAAAACACAGACCAGAGTCCATCTGTATCTAAGTTTGGCGGTCACATATCATTTTTTTTTTAAATGCACAGTTTCTGCAACTCTTTAATTGTCATATTCTGTGTCTTTGCTGTTTCCCTTGGAAGGTTTGACAGTAGAGAAATGAGCGCCATTTGGTTGCTCGCTCGTTTCGCTAAAACAGTGTGTTTATTGTTTCTGTGTCCTGTGAAGCACTCTATTCTTTTTTTTCTCTTGCTTCCTGGCTTTAACATACGTTTTCGCATCCTAAATTGAACAGTGAAATGCCATTAATCTCCAATTGAGTTATGTTGCCCAATTTTCATTCCTCCAGTCTGTAAAGTGATATGAGGGAATCATTAGGGTTTTAAAGCTGTGAACTCGAGGGGACTCGTGAGTGTTATAGCAGCTGTAACGCCATACATTAAACCCTCACTTGTTTGGCTCTGAAATTCAAATGCTAGTTGCAGAATAGACTCCTTTTATGTACTTTGCCATACATTTTCAAAGGGCCTCTGACTTGAGGAAAATATCACTATATCTCATTATTTATTGACTCTCAATATTTATGTGTTTGTGTGAATTACTAATGATATTATTGAATGTGGGCCACGGCAATACAGAGGTCCACAGAAGCCTGCAGGCTCTTTTTAAAACAGTAGACAAGGTCATGCAGTCTAGGTCGTGAGAAGTGCAAACTTATTGATTAAAGACATAAGGCCTCATTTATGTAAAGTGTTGCATTGTTGAGGCAAAACAGCGATGCAACATGTTTCACTGGATGTATGTCAGTACAACGCGATCTTTTAGATCGCGGTACTTTACAACACGGGTATTACATTGCGTTGGAGGGCGCGGATTGAGGAATTTTATAATTTGATATTCAAACACCAGTCCACGTAACAGTAGGGAAGGTGTTGGAATATAAAATTACAATATTCCTTAACCAACAGCGCCATCCAGCGCAAGTCATAACAACGACTTGCGTTCTAATGGCAGCGTGGTAGAGAAGTGCAAACTCTATCTGCTAGCGTTGTGTGTCTCTAGACATGCACTGCAAGTGCTAAGCATATTACGTTTTTAAAAACTTAGTGACCGCTAATTTTATCTTTCGTGTATTTTGGTGTAAAATTGACTGTGCACTTTTTGAAAAGGCTACCTCACCTTGTAGGATAATGTAATTCACAGATTTGGGTTGTATTTGCAGAACTCCCGCCCCGGTCCGCCGCGTCCTTGTTGGGCGTTTGTTGCGGAGGGTGGAGGAGGAGCCCAACACTTCCGGGCTCAGGACGAAAGGTCAGCGCTCTAGCTGCGCTGTACGAGGGAGGTAATTTAAATCCTGTTTGGACACACGCGCGTGGTGGAGAAGAGTCTCGCCGATGGCAGTGGCGGACTCTATCTGCTAGCGTTGTGTGTCTCTAGACATGCACTGCAAGTGCTAAGCATATTACGTTTTTAAAAACTTAGTGACCGCTAATTTTATCTTTCGTGTATTTTGGTGTAAAATTGACTGTGCACTTTTTAAAAAGGCTACCTCACCTTGTAGGATAATGTAATTCACAGATTTGGGTTGTATTTGCAGAACTCCCGCCCCGGTCCGCCGCGTCCTTGTTGGGCGTTTGTTGCGGAGGGTGGAGGAGGAGCCCAACACTTCCGGGCTCAGGACGAAAGGTCAGCGCTCTAGCTGCGCTGTACGAGGGAGGCAATTTAAATCCTGTTTGGACACACGCGCGTGGTGGAGAAGAGTCTCGCCGGTGGCAGTGGCGGACTCTATCTGCTAGCGTTGTGTGTCTCTAGACATGCACTGCAAGTGCTAAGCATATTACGTTTTTAAAAACTTAGTGACCGCTAATGTTATCTTTCGTGTATTTCGGTGTAAAATTGACTGTGCACTTTTTAAAAAGGCTACCTCACCTTGTAGGATAATGTAATTCACAGATTTGGGTTGTATTTGCAGAACTCCCGTCCCGGTCCGCCGCGTCCTTGTTGGGCGTTTGTTGCGGAGGGTGGAGGAGGGGCCCAACACTTCCGGGCTCAGGACGAAAGGTCAGCGCTCTAGCTGCGCTGTACGAGGGAGGTAATTTAAATCCTGTTTGGACACACGCGCGTGGTGGAGAAGAGTCTCGCCGGTGGCAGTGGCGGACTCTATCTGCTTGCGTTGTGTGTCTCTAGACATGCACTGCAAGTGCTAAGCATATTACGTTTTTAAAAACTTAGTGACCGCTAATTTTATCTTTCGTGTATTTTGGTGTAAAATTGACTGTGCACTTTTTAAAAAGGCTACCTCACCTTGTAGGATAATGTAATTCACAGATTTGGGTTGTATTTGCAGAACTCCCGCCCCGGTCCGCCGCATCCTTGTTGGGCGTTTGTTGCGGAGGGTGGAGGAGGAGCACAACACTTCCGGGCTCAGGACGAAAGGTCAGCGCTCTAGCTGCCCCTACCTCGTCTATAAATGTGTGTAGGACTGCGACCGCGCAGCGGACGCGTGCAGCGGGCGCGCCAGAAGCGCGCCGAAGTCGAGCCAAAGTCCAGCCCGTCTGCGCCCGTCCGCGGCTGGACGGGGCGCGGGGCCATAAACCCTGGCTCTTCTACGACTACTACTATCAGGTATGGCAGACAGGAATTGCTTGCCCTTCAACCTGACACGCTAGCAGGCTGCAAACATTCTTTGCATGCCCTGTCGCTAAATAAATGCACCCTATGCACTTTTACTCCTGTCAGCCATGTCCCAGCAACTAACACGGGTCATACCATCAAAGCAGCCTTGCTTAATTGCAGATCCTTGCGTAAGCATTGTATAGAAATCTTCCATTTACTCGAGGATCAGAACCTTAACATATTATTCTTGACGGAAACTTGGCTGGATGAATACTCTGACCCAGATATTATTCAAGCCCTTCCCCCTGGATACGCCCTTTCCAGATTGGATAGGAAAGATGGTAGAGGTGGTGGCATCGCCATCGCTACGAAAGCCCCTCTAGTATGCACGATATCTCCCATCTTGGTAGACCATAGTGAAGCGGGCTCTTTCACGATTAACACCGGCCCCAATCACTCTATATCGGGCATCCTGATATATCGACCACCTGGTAGGTTATATGATTTTACTTCCACCCTTATGGAAGCCATAACCCACCTAGCACTAAGGAAATCTCGTTTATTAGTGCTAGGGGATCTTAATGCCCACTTTGAAGACCCCTTAGACACTGACGCTACTGATATTCAAGCTGAGCTACTCTCGCTACAGCTGGAATTAAAAAACAAGGAACCGTCACATCAATTAGGGCATTTATTAGACCCTGTTTTTGGCAACTGGCAGGGAGTTCAAACTGCAGCCCCTCAACCTATACCTTGGTCGAATCATTACATCATTCCCATCACTATTCAACTAGATAGAACCGAACATTATCGTCATCAGTCTATACGTTATAAACGCAGAAAATGGAAGAACTTCTCTATAGAATCTTTTTCTAAAATTGTCCAGGATGAAGGCCCTCCTAGAGGGAATGATTGCGAGACAGCCAATAAGCATATATATAATTTTGTCACCAAGGCCCTTGACATCACTGCCCCTATTCGCACCACGACCAAAGACAGGAGAACAAAAAAAGCTGCTCCCTGGTTTAGTCAAGAACTTCAAACCATGAAGACAGCTTGTAAAAAGCTTGAAAGAGCATGGCGCCAAAAATACTGCCCAGAAATTAAAGCCCAGTACAAGATAGCGCAAAGAGAATACAACAAAACTATACGCCTGTTTAAGGCAGCTCATTACCATACTCGCATTATGGAAGCAGAAAACTCCTCTAAGGAACTTTACCAAATTTATAAAGAAATCTCCATAGTGGATGCGAACTCCTCCTCCCAAAACGATTCTGTGGAAACCTGTAACAAAATTGCCCAATATTTCTCAGGAAAGATTACTAACATCTATGCTTGTTTTTCTAATAATATAAAGTCGGCAACCGAATTTGATGAAAATGACAATCTCGTAAGCACTCCTGAGTGCCTAGGCTCATTCGACGTTCCTCCCTTTGAAGTATTGGCCAAAATGTGCAAGAACATCAAATCAGGATCTCCCCGTGACCCTGCGCCTCCTAAAATTCTAGCTGAAGCTTTTCCTGTACTAGAATCTCATTTTAGACATCTGCTTCAAGTCTCCTTCTCCACAGCTAGCTTGCCTATGGAATGGAAACAGGCTGTTGTACTACCGATTAAAAAAAAGCCGAATATAAGTCAAGACATACTAGACAATTTACGTCCAATATCTCTGTTGCCTTACCTTGCAAAGCTAGCTGAGAAAATTGCTAATGCCCAACTCATGGACCATTTAGAAGTCCACAATATTTTTCATAAATCTCAATCGGGGTTTAGATCTAATTTTTCCACAGAGACAGCTCTCCTGAGGGCTACTGAAACCCTACGGGAAGGAGCGGATGAGGGTAAGACCATGGCTCTCATCATGTTGGACCTCAGTGCCGCGTTTGACACTGTAGCGCATTCCATCCTGCTACAGTGTCTAAACAGAGCGGGAGTCACCAATAAGGCACTGGGATGGCTGAAAGCTTTTCTGACTAACAGGAGCTTTCAAGTCCAAAGAGGGACTTTTCTCTCAGACAGCGTGATGTTGGAACAGGGAGTGCCTCAGGGCTCTGCCCTGAGTCCCACCCTGTTCAATCTGTACATGGCTCCCTTGGCAGAAGTGGTACAATCGCTCGGCGTAGAGCTTGTCTCTTACGCCGACGACACGCAACTTCTAATATCTCTGTCACAAGCCCCCTCAATGGAAGCAGACAACTTCAATGCTTGCATGAGTAAGCTTGCTACTTGGATGACAGAGCACTGCCTAAAACTAAATGGCACTAAGACAGAGATTCTTATAATCGGGGGCAATGAGGCAAAATGGACAAAAGAATGGTGGCCCAATTGCCTGGGTCCTCTGCCTACTCCCAACCGGGAAGCAAAAAATCTAGGTGTCTGGGTAGACAACAAGCTATCTTTTGATAGCCATGTCAAGAAAACAGTAGGCAAATGTTTTGGAGTAATGAAAACGCTCAACCGCACTCTTGACTTGCTGCCTCTGACCTCTAGACGCACCATGACGCAGGCTCTAATCACATCCCGTATTGATTACGGGAATGTGCTGCTTCTGGGCACATCTGCCAAAAACATCAAGAGACTACAGGTTCTACAAAATTCGGCAGCACGCCTGGTGCTAAGGCTGCCTCGCAGAGCCCCTTCGAGTCCCTCTCTGGCAGCCCTCCATTGGCTACCTATTAGTAAGAGGATTGTTTTTAAAGCACTACTATGGTGCCATAGGATAATCCACCAAAAAGCGCCGGCTTATATGTCGGATTTGGCATCCATGTATGAACCGAACAGATCCCTTAGATCTAAAGGAATGGGCCTGCTCAGAACATCACGCCCCAAAAAAGCTAGAATGGGAGGCAGGTCCTTCCGCACACTGACAGCCAAGCACTGGAATCTCCTTCCTACGAACATTAGGTTAGAGACCAAAGAGGCCTCTTTTAGAAAGTTGTTAAAAACCTTTCTATTTACCTCATAATGGCACTCCCCTCTCTACTCTTGCATGCTCTTCTCCACAGCGCGGGGACACGCCGGGAGGCGTCACCATGCGCTCTATAAACCCCTTTAAACTAAACTAAATTAAAAGGTTGTGCGGTGTAAACACCGCGTTGTAAACGACGTTTACCGTTTCACGGCACACTCCTTGCAACACCATGGATGCACCGTATTTACTGTACGGCACTCCATGTTGCAAGGATTGACAGATGTGTCAGGAGTCCTGACATATCTGTCAACGTAAAATCCACACATTGCTGGAGTTGAGTTGTAAGCATGATGCAACTCCAGCAATGTATTGGGGAGGCCTATGCCTATTGCACTGCGTCACCAAACACTTGCTATGAGGCAGGCATAAGGTTTTGACACAATGGCGTCCTGAAAGTGGTGCAGGAAATCTGATAGATTTCACTGCGCCACTTCTACGAGGCTTTCTTTTGGGGGACGCCCACCCTGCATACATTGTACCTGACGCAGGTATAATGTGGCGCAGGGGTTTACAAAGTGATGCATCTGATTTAGAGTGTTGGCGGAGAGGGTACTCTGTCACAAAACCAATGAAGTACCCTCTCCACCAAAGTAAAGGGCCACCTGCCTGATTCACAGACTACTCTGTCTCCTTCACTGACCAGAGACTACCCATCTTGTCTTCATAAATGACATGCTTCTCCTGGCTCGGAGGGAAATTTGTAGGAGGTGGCTTAACGGATTGCCCCCTGTATAGTGAACGGGAGGCACACATTTTGGCTTCTACTGGTCAAATGGTTAGAAGGACAGAAGGGGTGAGTGGGACAACCGGAAGGATAAGAGTCCATTAAACATTGAGGGCAGGTTTTTTTTTTCTCTTTCTGTCCTCTGATAACACACTTTTGCCATTTTACTACCTCGATATGGGACCGTAAAGGTGACGATAAACTGAGAGACACCAGGTTACTACCCAGATGGGGTGTCTCCATCCCTTTAAAATCCGAGTAAAGGCTGTACACAAGAAAACAATCTCAAATAGGGCAACCTGAGGTGAATAAGGACATTAAAAGAACCAAAAGATGCTTTTCCGACAGCCTGATGGAGTAAGCACCGGCAGAGGTTTGGCCATTCGACTTCCTGCCTGATTTATAGCAGGTGGTCAAACGGCTAGTTTTCACTATCTGTCACCACTGGGCAAAACCTGGTGGTAAGAGACAGTGTAGGGGGTGATTTGGTTTTTTTTCTCAAAGAAAAAAATCCACTTTGCAATTTTGTTTTTGAAAATGCAAAAGCATGTTGAAAATTTGACGGGCGGTACCGTATTGTTGCCATCTGTCAAACTTTTAATACATTGACAGGAACCATCGTGAGGGATAAGAGACGTCCGCTGGGCCATAAAGGGCAATGTCAAGCTATGCGTTGCATTGCATGATTTGCCAAATATGCCCCAGTCAATTTAGCAAATATTTTCAGAACTCTGTGCATAACTCCCCATAATTGTGTGCCAAACATGATCTAATTCAGTTTCAAGCAAACACAACAGGATTGAGCACACAGAGACACAGCCAACGTACCTCCATATTCCTAGATTTTATACATGTACACCCATACATGAACAGAATAACATACTAGGGACATACTGCAAAGCACGGAGAAACACGCTTACAACTACTTGGGCAAATACAGACCCAGATGTGAACAGTCACCCAGGCGGACAGAGACAGACATATACCTATTGACATGCAGATACCAATGACCACACAGGCAGCACAAAAATAATCACACACAAACACCGAAAACACACACACACTTATATGTGCTAAGAGGCCCAGATAAACACTCTAGCAAAAACATACAAACACTTACGTACGTTTTGTGCATTATGCATTATTTCATTGCATTTTGTAAAGTTTTTTTTCAAGTATATCCTCTTTCTTATCAATTTAATATCCTACATGATTTCGGACCAGCTTCAAAAAACAACAGAATGCATAACAAGACATCAGAATGCAGAAAAGGCGATTTCAGAATTTACTTTACATAACATTAAGGAGAATATGTTAGACTCCAAAGCAGTGCCACAATAGATTGCCCGTGAGGGGTGTGCCGAGAGGGCTGTGAACAGTGTGCACTCTAGTTCACTACAATTGTAAACCTTTCTTTTCCCGACTTTAGGAGGTGTGAGAGGGGTATTTTTGGTGTCTCTGGACTGACATGTTTAAGTGGGCCATCCCAGAGCCGTACTCTACAATATAAATAGTCAAACCTCCGTTCCTTTTGGGATTGTTGCATGCAACAGACAGATTCTAGCCCAGTGGATACTAAAACTTTGGAATTTTGAGTGAATTTTGGGGGGCGTACTATCATCTAGGTTTATAACTAATACCAGAGCAGGATTTTGTTTAAAACTTCAGCCCTTTACCACTCATAGATTTAGCAGTAACTAATTCACGTCTTTGAAGGTGCTCTGAAGTGGACATGTGGTAACAGCTGTCGCTACACAGGTAGAAAAAAATTAAATACATGAATGGGACATTACTCATAAAAAGCTGAATTTTTTGGTAACACAGGTATTGAAGACCAAATTATTTTTTTATACCTGCCCTATGCATCAACACAGTAAATGATTAGACAACTTTTTCATGTCAAGGTAGATTCTGTATTATCGAGTTCAGTCGACGTCAGACAGAATAACATGTGTTGATGTGTGGCTTCCAGAAGACATAGGTGGCCAGACAAGCGGGAAAGGCTTTATAGACCCTGTTATTGGTTTCCAGTTCCTCTGGGACTTGTTGTGGAATGTGACTAGCAATAAAGTGAAAGAAATGACCATGAGTCATTTCTTTCACAGTTCAAGTGTGCAGTTAACAAGACTTGTTGCCCACTCATGGTATCATGTCTGGTTTATAATATATTTTTTTGCATTATTTTTTTATATCAAGCTGACAGATAGGTTCAAGTAAATCTCCTACTGGCCTGTGCAGTTTTAAAACTGGGGCAAAAAACATTGAACATTGACAGTGATTGCAGCTATGGATGGCAATTAAAGGTAGCAATGGGGGGCACCCACTACCATTATCTTGCCTTTGGTACCACTAGAATTGCCTTTCCTAACTCAGGTTTCAATGATTACTGAAGAAATGATAGGAATAGAAAAGAAACAAGGGGGCAGATTTAACATTATGTCACGCAACGCAGCAACCCAACTTTCTGAACTGCGTGAAAGGGAGAGGATAGGAATACCCTATATCTGTCAAGATATGGCACATTCCTGTCTTCTGTCTGGCGAACAATCTGCTGCCTAGCGCCAATCCAGGCATCTTTGTGCCATAGTGAAATGGTGCCTGCATTTCAGGCAGGATTGTTTTTGTCCAGGAATTGACATTTTCCTGGACAAATGCACTCTAGAGGCATGTTCCACTTTAAGTGTTCAGCAGAATGGAGCACACGTAGAAACAGGAAACATCGAGGAGAAATAAACATATTTCTCCTCCTTGCACCTCTGGTGGAAAGGCTTACAATGCTGATGCATTCCTAGGTCTACAAGTGTTGGTAAATCTGGAAATGCTTCAAAATACATGGATAGATGCATGGAAACACCCATGCCCCACCAATGTAACACCCACACCATGCAGAATAAAACAATGCAGAGAATTGCACTGCCTTTTGTTGTTCACGGTTTACCAAGCCATGCAGGATCAGACAAGGGGGCATTGCATGGCTTGATAAATCACATTACAGGTTGTGTGTCACCTTGCATGGCTCAAAGGCGACACAAAATCTTAATAAAAATGGGCCCAAGTATATTTTCCCTGGCTGACCTTCCTTTTAATTTTCTTAGCCTCTCTGCAGCAAGTATTGAGACCAATGAACATACCCAGCAAATGCTGTCAGTATGTTACAGTTTTTTCTCCCCACAATGGCAGTCAAATAGATGTTAAGAATATGACAAAAGAAATACAATTATATAGAATGCATGTAATAATTGTGCAAATATAGTATTATATGAATCTCAGAGTGTCATCGTCTCACATATTAAATCTTTAGCACTAGTGTCCCAAGGGCATAACATTCTATGTGGACATATTGCAGTTTCTACCCTGTACAGTTTGCATGTACTTAGGCCGATATTTGTGAACAAATTTTGCATTTCTTAGCTGTCTAAATCTCTATATTGGGCCGTTGAGAAACACAAAATTGCCTTTCGGTAAGTACGAAAGGCATATGCAGCATTGCAAATCGTGATTTCTACCCAGTAGAAGTTGCATTTTGCGTTTCACAAAATAGGAAATGGTTAAGAGGGATATACTATTTTCGATTCAGTAACCGCATGTACTTAGCATTTCCTAAATGCAACTAATCTCAAAATAGCAATTTAGGAAATCTACTTACAATCAATTCGGATCTGATGGTAACCAGGTTTAAACATCAAAAAGGCACTCAAAATACATCAGGATCATTCACAATGGCAGCTTTGTGCAGGAGTTGTTTGCCACCTTTAGAATGTAATGTATAAAGTGGGTTCATTAAACTGTATGTTGACGATAAACAAGACTTAAAACTTCCATGTGCCAGTGTGCTGGAGAGATCAGTCTTAAGATGCTGTCTTATAGCAGGCCACCTTGCCTTTTGTAGGCTCATTTTTTATTGACTGCTTGTAAATGGATGTTGGGTTCTGCGTCCTGCTTGCCTGGGTTGACCAGGCTTCCCCGTTTTGCCAGGACGGTCCCAGTTTTTAACCAGCCGTCCCAGCAAATTTCAAGAAATATAGCTCATGTCCCGGTTTAAATAAGGTCGACTGAAAATGGTCGTGGGAGGTGTTTTTTTATGTTTTACAAAGTAGGGATAGTTAGCAGTTGTTTCAAGAAAGCAACTAAATTAACAGGCAAGCTACTGGGTTTAAAAATTGCATTTTATGTATGTTCTTACTGCTTGTTCTGTAATTCTCTGCTGAGGAGCGCTCTCATCGCTTTAAGTAAAATTGTAGTCCTTCTTCTATTTTTGTGAAATGTCCCGGTTTTTGGCTTTAAAATTCTGGTCACCCTATGCTTGCCCCGACGACATAGAGTAAGAGTGAACAATGCCTTATATGCCCTAACCTCTGCTTTGTTTCCAGCCCCCATGTTCGAGCGAAGAGGTGTGCTGTATGCAGAGGATGACCCTGCTTTCACCTGCTATGGGTCCTTTAAGTCACCGCCGCCTGATGGTGATGTGTGGATGAACCACGCACACCTTGGCGGTTCAAGGCCGGATCAGGAAGAGGGGAACCTGCGTGACATTGGGGAGACAAGGAGCATCACGTCGGAGCGGAAAGCCGAATGCTGCAATCCGAGTGGAGGAAGGGGTGTGGAGCATTTCAGAGCAGGAGGAAACATAGACCGCGGTCTAGGAAGTCCGGGGCCCAGCATTGAGACGCCGACAAAAATGCCAGGATGCCAACGACCCCAAGAGCCGCACAGCCGCATGACTTGCGCAGGTGCGTGCCCAGTCCTGGAGAGCAGAAGGAGGGTAGAGTAATGGACCTGTACATTCGAATGGGGAACACATTGACGAATACACCCGTGCACCGATAGGGGCTCTCAGCTGTTCAGTCTTCTTTTTGTGTACAAAACACGGGTGGAGGTACCATCTATACAGTCGACCTGCCTGTCTGCATGCCGGGTGTACTTTCCCCACTCCCTTCTCTACATAACTTCGGATAGTCAATCTTGAGGCTGATATACCTTATATCTTTTCTTTTTTTATGGTGCTACGCACTGGATGGGAGACAAATTCCAGGAGGAGCTGACATTCACCAAAGGATAAAAGGAGATCTTAATGTTTTGTTTTGTGACTTGCAATAAAAATTACAAATAAGGAAAGCAAAAAGATAATGCCCAGTCTCTTACTTTCCATACCTAGTGACACATGGTGGAGAACACGGACAGCCCTCCATTGGTAAGCTGAAGAAGGAGACGCTAATACATCATCTAGTGGATGGACAGAAGAAGTTGAAGTGGGCCATAGAATAGCATATGACTTCGGCCCAGGCAGATCGAGACATATTTAAAGATGTTATTAAGTCCCAGGTAGATGCGATACAAAGGTCGCTGAAGACAAGGTGCAGATCACTTCTCATTTTTAGGGGACCCCTCCTGGAGCTCCAGTACACCAAACATAGCTCTACAAAGTATATAGCTGGAGAGGATCCTGACGACTTCTTTTGAATTCCAAAAGGGCAGCCAAAGCGTCAGGATGACCTGTGGGGTAATGGACATTTTTCCTGGCTCCACTCCTGACAGTGGAAACCCAAGCAGCCAACCAGGTGGCTAACGCTGGGGGTACTACCCCCGACGAAAAAATAAAAACCATCATTCTTGTACAACTTGCTCTGGACACTGAGTCCTATAGAGTCAGGTTTCGGAAAGAAAAAGGGGCCCCTGGAGATAATCCTAAGATACTGTTCTTGAAAGAAAAGCTGGCAGCGGATAAACGGCTGAGGCCAACAGAAAAAACAAAAGAAGAAATCATGAACCAGATCTATTTGGAGCAATATCTCGATTCTCTCCCCCCCCTACTCAAAAGGTGGCTATGACAACACTCACACCTCACCATAGAGCAGGCTGTCGAAATGCCACATCCTTTGCACGTGCCCAACCCTGTGTTTCTCCTTGGGAAACTGAGAAAATAACACGAAGCAGCCTGTGACAAAAAAAAAAGCCATACATCCCATTATTGAGCCTTCGAGGCCTCATAACTATAAACCTGATAACCCCCCTTTACCGGGGACCCCATTGTTTTGACTACGGCGAGAGGGGTCACACAACCTGTACATACCCCCACAAGAAGCCAAGTGAAGTACCTATGGACATCAGAAAGTCTATTCTCTACACGGAGGAACTGGGTACCTGTTTTTGTGTGAGTGTTCAAGTTAACACAACCCAGGCTACCGCCCTACTGGATTCGTTTTTTTTTCGCCAATCAGTTATCCAGAAAGACCTGGTCTGTGCCACACAGATAATCCCTGGAAAATAGGTGCATATTCGATGTGTAGACTGAGATTTTCAGACATACCCTGTGGCCCGAATACCCATACCACCTCTAAACAGACAACGGTCTATAGTGACAGTAGGAGTCCTACAGAATCTCCCAGAGGAACTCATATTAGGAACAGACAACCCTGATTTTCTGACATTAGTCCTGGGAACTATAAAAAAGGGGAACCAAGGACAGCTACCCGAGTCAATCATTTCCAGTGCTCTCATCACTCAGGAACCTTGGCAGATAGACAGGAACTGCAGACTGGCACAGATCAATGACGCTTCCTGCAAAGTGCATGGCAGGAAGACTGAAAACCCTAGTCTGCTACTCCCGTGGTATACCCCCACTTCATAGAAAGAAATGGGCTCTTATACAGGGTGAGAAGGGTGAACGAATCCCTCAACTACTTGGACCACAGGCTTATCTGGACCAAACATTGATCTTTGCCCATTCGCATCTCCTAGCAGGGCACTCAGGGGCTCTCAAGACTACACAAAGTATCCTTCGCCACTTTTACTGGCCAAGTATATAGGCACATATAAAGAAATACTGCCGGGAGTGTCCTGTTTGTCAACAAAGGAGTCCCTATAGACCTCCTACAGTGAGGCTCCAGCCTTTACTGATCGTAGGTAAGCCTTTCGAACACATTGGCATGAATCTGATCGGTCCTTTACCATATTCGCTAAAGTATACAAATACGTCTAGTGCTAGTGGATTACTCCACCCGATTCCCTGAGCCCTTTCCATTAAGAACCCCTATTACAACAAACATAGCTGAAAAACTGATTGAGTACTTTTCCCGAGTGATTTTTCCTCACCACATCCTTACAGACCAGGGGCCTCCCTTTATCTCAAAGCTCATGTCACAGGTATGCAGGATACTCAATCTCTCCCATATCAAAACCTCCGTCTATCAACCCCAGACAGGTGGTTTAGTCGAGAGGTACCATGGGACCCTCAAGCTAACCCTGAAAAAGATGCTCACAGGAGAAGGAAAGAACTGGGACCAACTTTTCCCCTTGCCAGGTTCGTTATCCGAGGATAGGTCCAGAGTAGTCTAGGCTGTACCTCCTTTGAGTTGTTATATGGAAACAGCCCAGGACCCTACTTAAGATGACCAAGGAGGTCTGGGGAAAAGGAGAAGATGATGCTAGTGAGCTCTTGGAATACAGCAAACAGCTCAAAGCACGTATAGGGAAACTAAGAGATCTGGCACATTCCAATCTAGAGAAGAGACAAAAGAAAAAACAGACCTTTTATAATAAAGGAAAGAAGTGGAGATTTCTACAGGTTGATGAGTAGGTCCTAATACTCCAGCTCACACCCCCCACTAAGGTCAAATCAGAGTGGAAGGGCCCCTATAAAGTTGTGGCTAAGATAGGATGAATCACATATAGAATACAGGTCTTCCATAGGAAACAACAGAGCTATCATATTAACCTCTTGAAAAAGTGGTTAGGTACTTTACCCAAGACAAACCAACTCATCCTGACTCCCTTGGCAGATCCCTGTACCCCAGAGCATCTGGTGGTGAATGAAAATCTGACTACGGAACAACGTTCTGGACTCTTGGATGTGCTTGAACCCTTCTCTTTGTTGTTTTCGGATCTACCAGGGAAAAACCTTCCTGGTAGAACATTCGATTGAGACCCCTCCTGGGCAGGTGGTGAAACATAGGGCATACCGGATACCGGCTGCCCGGAGACAAGCCATTACTTTGAAAATAACTAAAATGTTGCAAATGGGATTCATAAACCCTCCCAAAGCAAGTGGTCCTCGCCCATCTTCCTGGCCCAAAAACCATGACGAATCAGTCTGGTTTTGTATTGATTTTATTGATTTTAGAGCAGTAAATGTCATATCAAAGTTCGATGCCTATCCCTTACTTCGGATAGACAAACTCATAGAGAAGCTAGTGGATGCTGGCTACATATCCACTCTTGACCTAACCAAAGCATATTGGCAGGTCCCATTATGAGAAAGAGACAGAGAGAAGAAGGTCTTTTCCACCCCAGATGGGTTGTTCGAATTCACGGTTCTTTCCTTTGGCCTGCATGGGGTGCTCGCTACTTTTCAAAGGTTGATGAACTATGTGCTTTGTGACGATCAGACATACTCTTCGGCATATCTGGATGCCATTGTAATCTTAAGTCCATCCTGGGACCTACACCATAAGCATGTTGTCAGATATTCCAAGAGTTGCAGGAAACCGTCCTACAGGTAAGCGTAAAGAAGTCCAGGATGGGGTTCGAAAAGGTGCTGTATCTGGGATATCTGTTGGGTAATGGAGTAATCGAACCCCAAGAATAGACGGTCATGATTATTGTTAATACCCCTTTTCCAAAACCAGATGAGAGATAAGAGCTTTTCTAGGCTTGTTGGGATACTACAGGCGGTTTATGCTCCGGTATCCTCTTACTGACCTTCTAAAAAACGATACCCCAAATACTGACCTCTTGAACCCTTCTGATCGAGTCCAAGAAGCGTTCCAACGTCTAAATGAAGCTATCACCAGCAGCCCTGTCCTGAAATCCTCTAATTTTGCAGAGCCCTTCATATTGCAAAACGATGCCTCTGATGTCAGTATAGGGGCCGTGTTGTCCAAGTGTCACCAGGGGGTCTGAAACTCACAATACTGTTCATCAGTCAGAAACTCCTCCCAAGGGAACAAAGATACCCTGTGATCGAAAAAGAATGCCTGGTGATCAAATTGGCAAGCTAAGGTACTACCTAGAAAGCAAACCCTTCATACTCTACACTGATCATGCCCTGTGACCTGGATGAGTCGAAACAAGGGTAATAATCCCGGAGTGTTGCAGTGGTTCCTTTCCCTTCAACCCCTTGCTTTTGAGATTTGACATAGAAAGGGCTCCCAAGATGCCAATGCAGACTTCCTATCTCATATTTCGTATCTCCTCGATCGGTAGGACTCTAGGCTTGGGGTGTTTCAGGTTCTGCGTCCCGCTTGCCCCGACGACATAGAGAAAGAGTGGACAATGCCTTATATGTCCAAACCTCTGCTTTGTTTCCAGCCCTCATATGTCCAAGTGAAGAGGTGTTCTATATTGCAGAGAACGACCCTGCTTTCACCTGCTATGGGCCTTGAGGTCGCCGCTGCCTGATGGTGACGAGCGGATAAACCACTTACCACTGAGCGGTTAAAGGCTGGATCAGAAAGAGGGAAGCCTCTGTCAAATTGGGGAGACGAGGAGCATCACGTCGGAGCGGAAAGCCGAATGCTGTAACCCGAGTGGGGGAAGCGATGTACAGCACTTCAGAGCAGGAGGAAACACAGACCGCGGTCCGGGAAAACTGGAGCCCAGCATCGAGATGCCGACACAAATGCCAGGAGGCCAACGATCCCACGAGATGCCCACCTGCATTTCCAGGAGGATCGTGGCTTGCAGAGGTGCGTGCCCGGTTTCTGGGGAGGCGGGTAGAGGAACAGACCCTGTCCTTCAAAGGGGGAACATCTTGACGATTATGCCCTTGCACCAATAGGGGCTCTTGGCTGTTCACTCTTTTTTTTGTGTACTTAAACATGGGTGGAGGTTCCATCTATACCGCGACATGCCTGTCTGCAGGTCAGGTGTGCTTCCCCCACTCACTTCCCTATATAAACTCGAAAAGTCACGCTTGACGCTGATATACCTTTTATCTTTTCTTTTTTGTGGTTCTACTCTCTGGATGCCTGGATGGGAAAAAATGCCAAGAGGATAAAAGGAGAACTTTTACGTTTTGTTTTGTGACTTACAATAAAAATGACAAATAAGGAAATCAGAAAGAGACTACTCAGTCTCCTACTTCCAGTACCTCGTGACAATGGACCACAATAATTGGCAATGAATCCCTTTCTGAAATCCATTTGAGGCAAGAGGAAGTACTAAACTAAATTGTAATAGCAGGGATTCTCACTTGTTAGGTCTCGCCTACGCAGCGTGCATGCAGGAGCGCGCGGCGCCATTTGGTGGCGCCATATGGACGCAATCATCGCGCCTTGCTGCGTGCTCCTGCAAGGGAATTGCGCATGCCCCTTTCCCCTGCTGCAGCACGAGGTACGCGCTTGTGCTGGTTTTATTTTGCTGATATCGCCTTGTAATCCATCCACCACGCCCAACAGAAAACATGCCACGTGACGTCGCTGGTGGTGTTGTTATTCTGTCCCAGTATGACGTCTATCATGGAAGGTCCACTAAGCAAATGGATGAATGTTATGAAAGGTTGGCAGTACCGCTGGTTCATGCTGGATTACAACTCGGGTCTGTTGTCGTACTACACGGTAAGGAAGTGGCAAGTTCTACGTGACTTACTTTTTCAGGGTGTCTAATGCACGTGGGCGGGGCAAGGAATTTACAGAGAGACAGTAAACTAAGGAAAGGTAGAGCGCAAACTGCTGTGACCAATCAGAAGCTGAAACAGTAGTTAAATTGACTGCTTTTGTTCTAGTCGTCCACTGGTATGGACCTGTACTGCGGTTTATTTCTTAGTGACAAAGGTCAAGTTGTGCCTCTAAAGTTTTATTTGGTTGTCTTTCCTCCGCAGAACTATTAGCTATATTTCCTTCAAAAATCAAACTTTTGAGGACTGGTCTAGCAACCGGTCCTTGTCACGTAGAGCAATCATCTAGTTTTTATAACAGCCTTTTCCATATTTTGTTGGGCAATTGTTTACGATAAATTTAAAATGGATTGGATTGCGTACAAGCTAAGTACTTCGTTTGAAATATTGTTGCGTGCCTCGGAGGTTTCACTCTCTTTAATGTGAAGTGTCTCCTAAGAATCCATAAATGCGTCCTCTAATCTTAGAGGGCAACCCACTGGGCGCTGCTTTATTGATCGCGACTGCGATTGGTATGCTTTCACTAATGTGTCCAAGAAAACATATTCCAGACAAATCTTCTTAAACTGTAATCATGTTTATTCAGTACATGAATATGTTCTTCTGTATGTGTTGTTAATCACATATTATTATTGGTTACATTCCAATTATGGGTGACGTTCCCAATGCATTTCGTGCCACCCTGGGCACTTTGTCAGGGGAATCTTATTGAAAACAATATGTAATGTATGAGGTACCACACTTTTCATCTGACATATACTGTTCTTTACAGAATTGTTCAAACCATTAAGGGTTAAGTCCTAAACAATAAATTCAAAAAAAGTTGCTAAGTATAGATATTGGTGCACTATTTGGTCAAAATAGATATGTGCTCTTAAAATAAAGTTTGTTGATGATGTTAAAAGATAATATGAGCTCAATTATTGATGAGGATGTTGTTGTTTTCCAATGCATTGGCACCAGCTTAATCACAGAAACTGATGTAAACAGCAAGTGGCGCTTTTTATTTTATCCGTTCACCATGTATGTTGCCCCCCATAAGAATGTAGTGTTCCTTAAACTTTGCTACAATGAAGTAAGAAGAAATGTGCTACTCGTGATTAACGTGAGTTTGAGTTTTGAGCAAGATAAGTTATCCACTTAACCCATCCACGGAAGGGAAAGAGAGACCATACCCGAATAAGCATTGTTCCTCACACAATCCTCCATTGTTACTACAGTGAAATACTGGACACCTTTGTATTGGCCAGACAAGCCTACCATCTCACTCTTAGTGGTATTGACAAGTGCAGCCCAAATCATCTTCGAAGAGAAATATACCGCTAATCCCCAACACCCCCCCCCCGGTGAATGGAATTGGTTAATAATCCCTTTTAAAGTTCTCTAACAGATGCAAGTGCACAAGACTCTATATGTTGGGTACCACGAGCAGTCATTCATACAGTTGTACCCAGATGTTCTAACAACATACGTGAATTAAATAGTTTCACAATAGTTGATTCCCTGGAAGAAGCTACACTTGTGTACAATATGACTGCAGCATTTGAAAACACTTGTATTTGCAGTATTCATCACATCGATTACCAGTTTAACACTATGCTTGTCTTTTTAGCCTACGGAAAGGTGCATTTAGGAACTAGTTAATTAATTTGTGTTTCCGAACTAATTGACAGAAGTCCTATGCCTTCATCCATATACTTCATCCATATACTTTTTAGGTCTCGCCTACGCAGCGTGCATGAGCTACATAGGAGGACCTTTAGCCGTCGTTCTGCTCTTTTTCGAAGTAAATACGCATGCTTGTGGCGGCATCCACCATGCGGGAGGAAGCAGGGGCGCGCCACAAGCACGAGTGTGTGCTTCTAAAAAAAGCACATGCACACACACAAACAGCTGCTGTTTCTTAGCCCAATCGCTTTTGCGGCCACGTTGCTTTCACGGCCGCGTGGCCAATGCTTGTAATGTTAGTGACTCGCCATCACCCCTCAATTAGTCCATCTCTTCACCCCTCACCTTACTTGTCTGTAAGTGGCCCCCCCTTCTTATTATGAACCCCCTCATTCTTTACCAATCACTCGCCATACATTTGCTAAAGCTTCCCATTAGGGCTTTTACTCCTCACTAACAGCCCCTCCCCACACCTTTGTTTCCCGTCCGCATTCCCAGACTCATCACTCGCCATACATTTGCTAAAGCTCCCCATTGGGGCTTTTACTCCTCACTAACATTCCTCCCCAAACCTTTTGTTTCTCTATCCCGTCCGCATTCCCAGACTCACCCACTGTTTCTCAAATCTCAGTTCCGAACTACTCCCTAATCATTGTTTACCTAAATTTTTCCCATCTCCCCAACCCTCTTCTGTTACTGCCCTCTGCTTATCCCTATTTAAACTTGTCCTTTCGAGGACGTATTTGTATGTGACGACGTGGGTGTATGTGAGTATATCTGTATAGTTGTGTTGAAAACCCATGCCTGCATGTGTGCATTGAAAGTGTCTGTGGAATTACACAACTGCAAAATCCTATAATGGTCTTGGGGGCTGTTGCTGCTGTGGCTCTCTCCTACACCACAGGCGATGGTGGAGAAACATAAAATGCCAGTCGATACCCTTATTACAGACACATTGACACCGACTGGCACAGTCACATACTTTAAGCACAGCTGCAGACGCATAAGCAACATCTCTCTCACACAGTGATACAGGCTTATTGACAGACACATAGGCACAAACACAATGCATAGACTGATTGTCTGCACTGACTTCTGCAGCCCAGTTTTGCCACAGTACATTACAAAGCATGTTTCTGTCCATGACACACAGGGGTCGCGTCATTAAACATCATAGGGCATAAAATTGTGTTGCCGGATTATTAACGGGATAATGTGCTGCATGGCTAAACACTTATACGGTCCCGAAGGCGAGACCTATTGGCTATGGCAAGGATTGTTTTTTTTTAGATATTAAGTAGCCTGGTTGGTGGGTTGTGTTTATCTTTACACCTGAGACGCTTATGGTTTGCCCTGCATTTAAAAATCCAGAATGCTAAAGCAATCCCTTCTGAAACTGGTTCGTTATCAGACGTAGTTGTATTGTGTAATCACATAATTTTCTATCAGGCACTTGAATCTATAAACCGATAACTTTCAGAGCGTGGTCATAACAACACAATTTAGCTTTGGCCCATATGTTTTCATCCCTTCAGCCACCATTGGGACAGATAAAGGCCACATTGAAGAATAAAGCGTGCAGAAATTTCACATTGTCTCTGCTTTTCATGCCATGTATTTCGACAGCTGTTTCTTGATCAGCTTAGTAACAGTGTTTTGGATCTCTTGTGAACCGTTTACACCTCTGCATTGTTGTGCATGATCTGTTTAAGCCATCCAATTACACGTCAAAAGACGGATTTATGATTCTCAATATTAATCAGGTATTGTGGTTCTGTTTGTCTTTTTATTCTGATGCTTGCCTTGTAGTTTATGCCTCCTGAAACATAGATTGCACGAAATACATCAATTGTCATTTAAAGAGGATTTACATCTGATTATGAATATCAGGCAAACAAAGATACAATTCCAAGCCTAATGAATATATAAAGGGGTGTGGGCATTTTATTCTGGAGTGTGCACATTTTGTTTCCGTGGTTAAAGTTTTAAAAAGTTCCTGACTGCTGCCCTTTGCAATTGCAAAGCTTGCACATTCCTGCTTTATCATTGCCTTCACCTGTGCACATTTTTACTTAGCCTAACAAGATAAACTTTACTGTATAGGACTCTATCAAAAGTTTCATGGCAAAGTTGAATTCGGATCCGCAGGCAAATTACCGTCTCTAGATTCCATATGCTATCACCTCTCCATTACAATGCATATATAGGTTTTTGGCTAGAAATTACATGAGGGATGCTGAATTACTGCAGCAGTTTCCATGCGTTTTCTCCCAATACCAGGCCAATTACAGAGCCTTTTCTCAGGGTTGTACCACACCTAGTAGTTCTCAGTTTTGTAAAACCTCATTGCGAGTGATCCAATCCTGTAAAAAATATGAGTCTTTGACCAGAAATTGGTTACTAATCAAATCGCTAAAACACTAACCCCACTCACCACTACCCTGTGTCCTGTGCTAATCACGATTTCAGTATTAAATAGAACTGGCACCGAAATCATGGACACAATTATTTCCCAGCACTAATTTTGTCAGGTAAACTATGGTGGAATGTATGCAGTGAATATGCTTCACAGACAAGGAGGGGAGAATTTGATATTACTGAATTATTCCCCTTTCTGAATTTCTGAATTTTCAATTCTGCTATTATATCGTGCAAAGTACATCATGTGCTAAAGAGTAGAAGTATTTTTCCCAGTGATAGATTAGGAAACAAATAATAGGATTCTCCTAATGAGGTTCTAACTGCATGCAGCAACCTATATCTTATACAGAGCCATTCTGTTGGCATTAAATTCCCCTTAATGCCAGGATTTTCATATAGAGGTAGAAAAGGAATGATTGGAGATTTTGCAAAGACTTCCATAGACCTTCTCGCTTACCTAACAAAAGTTGGCAACTTCACACACGCACCTACTATATTTATTCAAATATGAGTTGTCCTGCTAGCATCCAATGTTATTTTAGGTCATGCTATATTTACATAGCACAGATACTGGTACTCGTATAACTTCTCAGCACTGTTCTAAACTGCAGGGTCGTCGACTATTACACGGTACATAGGGAAGGAGGAGATCTGGGGGAGAGGAGAGACTCTGTAAAAAGGCAGTGCCAAGAGTCTGCTGACAGTCAGCCTGGAGGCATCATAATTCTGATTACAGAATGTGTGGTTTCCTAAATAGTGATTTCCTATTAGGAAATGGCAATTTAGCAATTTGCTAATTTGTGATTTCCTAATAGCAAATGAGAAATCGCAGGTTACATACAATAAGTTTTGTGATTCCCAAATAGCGATTTCCACAGATTCTCTTCTTGCGAATCACAATTTCAAAATTCTGTACATATGGTCTGTGTCACCCAGGAGCATCAACATCTTCAAATGTTCCCAATTTGGCTTCACAAAGTCACCCACCACTAGCAAAATATTGTTAGGTTAGCCTAAAATATGTTACACTTTACCAAAAAATGTGACGAAATAGACCCTTGCAACATAACTCACTTTAGCCACGTGTTAGCCTTATTGGCTATTATGACATTTTCTCTTGGAACCAGAGTAAGCCGACATCTTATTTTTGCCAAAAATTGCTCTTTGTGAGATGGTGGCAGTTGTTGAGAGAAGAATGACAAAGATGCAGTCCAAAGATAAGAAAAGTGATGTTTAATCCATAGAAATGTGACCCATAATAGATGGGTGCACTGATCATTTCAAGCCCCACTAGCATCTGAGTCCAAAATTCATGGCAAATCTAGAACCTCCAGTAACATTCCTGATATAGATACAGAAATTAAAGGTACTTTTGCAATAAGCATTGAAAATATAACACTGTACAAGTACCACAACACCACTCTACCCTCATGACAACTGAATCTCGTTTGTGCTGTGTGTCTTACATTATTGTTCTACATTTTTTCTTCGGCCAAAGTTGCAGAACTTGTCTCAGCAATCAAAGGCAGTTGATCAAGAAAGATGAGGCAATCCTGCTTGATAATTTATGAGACTAAATAATCGCAAAAACCCACAACCGTGGCTGTTATTAACTGAAACAGAAGGCATACTAGTGTGATCAGCTCCAATGTAACTAGACATTTTAGAATCTGCGAAATTATCACAGGTTCGCCCACACCAGTGCATGTTCAACTAAAAATCTCTGCTTGTTTATTAGAAATAAGAACAAGGTTACTGTTGTTCTACCAAGCCAGTCCACACAAAAACACTGAACATTTATGCAGTTTCAGAAATGTTGCCAGAATGTACTCTCCTTTTCACAATTAAAACCCAGTAAGCAATTATAAAGTCCAAGTCTCTCAAATTCGTCCTACAATCAAAATCCTCTTTTTGTTTACTTTGTTTGTGAGGAACTCTGTTATACATCTTTCTAACACTTTCCTTAAATGTCATATCAGATTTACAAGTTCTATTTAACCAATTATGTACAAGTCTACCTATTAGGTCCCTGCCTCTTAATAATTTCAATTGGTGTATTCCTGTAGTGGAATGAGGGGAAGTTCAATAGGACTAGCCGCCTGATTCATGAAAAACGGCATTTGCGATTCTGAAATAGCGAAAAAATGCGAATCGCTATTCAGATATCGCAAATCCGAATTCATGAAGATTAGCGATTAAAAAAAGCGATTCGCACGCGATCGCAAATTCCGTTAGCGATTACCGATAATCCCAGAAAAATCGCTATTTCCGGCTACCCGCGCCAGGATTGCGAACTCGCAAATAGCGATATCGCTATTTGCGATATCGCTATTTGCGAGATCGCAAACTCGCGAGATCGGGAAAACGGGAAGTCGCATTTCGAGCCCAGTGATGACATCACAACCAGGAAGCAGCCAGTTCCCACCCCCATTCACCACAGTGAGGCAGACCTGGAGGGAGCAAGTGGGAGAGCTGCTGCAATACAGGAGATTGCTACACATCTACTACTTTGCCACAATGTCAGAGGAACCTGTTCCTGGCCCCAGCAACTCCTCTGGGCGCAAAAGGAAGCTCAAATTTTCCGAGCAGGAGCTCGAACACTTGATTGAGGGGGTGGTGGCCAACCACGACAAACTCTTCGGAAAAGACTCCCGGAGGGTCCCCGAGCAAGAAAAACGGAGGATATGGCAGGGGATTGCCTCCACTGTCAACTCTGTGGGAGTGGCCGATAGGTCCCTAGAGGAGCTGAAGAAACTGTGGTACAACCTCCGAGGCCGTGCCAAGGAGAAGGTGGCGGAGCGCCTTGGAGAGTCGTCGGGCACTGGAGGTGGGGGACCTACAGTCCCTCCCAACACAACACCCATGGAGGACCAGGTGGAGGAAACCCTAGAGAGGGAGGCCTGTATAGGCTTCACACACCTCGACTCATCCCGCACCACCCAAGACACCCAAGGTAAGTGGCATGTGACTGTGACCCTGCCCCGCTATGAATGTCCATGACCAAATAGGCTCCCCTAATGTCCCATAGGCATGCCATAGTTGCACATCAAGGAATGCCCTGATGCATTGTGGGAGATGTAGTGTGGCCACAATGTAGTAGTACCGCAATGCAGCCAGACAGGTCCCAAAACACACAAAGCCACAGCCATTCAGGGAATGTCACCCAGCATGCATGTAGCAACTGCACGTCTGCCAGATACATGCAACTAACGATCCTCCACTTACCCTCACAGGTGGCGGCGAAAGCAGCGACAGTGAAAGGCTGCAAATTGATGAGGAGGTCCAGGAGGAGGAGGTGCCACCACCAACCCAGGCACCAGCCCCTGCCGCTGCTAAAACACCAGCAGCCAGATCCACCTGCAGTGTTCCCCCTGCGACTGGTGCAGCACCTACAGCCGCTGCCAGGCCAGCTACTATTGTGCCCCCTGCAACGGCCGCACCACCTAGAGCCGCTGCCAGGCCAGCTACTATTGTGCCCCCTGCAACGGCCGCACCACCTAGAGCCGCTGCCAGGCCAGCTACTATTGTGCCCCCTGCAACTGCCGCACCAGCAACGCCAGCTGTCACACCCCCAGCAGTTGTGGCTACAACATCTGGGCCCGCGCCAGTTGCGACACAGCGTGCAGCCACAGACTCAGGCCAGCAGGGCAGGCGTGACAGGTCTCGCCAGCACACCACTCCAGCAAGCAGGAGGGGCAATGGACAGGGGCTGGCGTGTTTGAGCATTGAAAGACGCATGTTGAGGATACACCAGCGCCAGCCACGACAGCAAGGTGCCATTCAGCTGCAGCTCCATAAGATAGGGCGCAATGTGGCCGGAGTCGCTGACCACATGGACCGCATGACGGCGGCCATGGCAGGTGTGGGGGAGCGCATAGACAACATGACTGCAGCCATGGCAGGTGTGGGTGAGGGAATGGCCCGCATGACTGCAGCCATGGAGACCAACACCGCTGCGATGTCCACACAGCGCAGTGCAGCACGCCGCCGCCACCGTCAACTCATGAGCCGGCTGGCCTCCTACACCAGGGCGAATTATGTTGCTGCCAATGCAACTTCTCTGTTGGCGCGGCGGTCCCTAACACAGCAGCACCAACTTGTCCAGTGCAGTGAGGACATGACCAGGGTCCTGGAGCACCTCACCACGGCCGTTACGGCACTACACCCTCCAGCAATACCATCCACTGTAGGGGGTGATGATGTTAGTGAGGGGGCATCCAGCATCAGCAGCCACTCAGCCTCACAAATCCCACCACACAGCCGCAGCACCAGGCCCACGCCAGGTCCAGAAGCCCCGGAGGAGGATGCCCCTCAGAGGCGCTTGGGCGCAACGCGCAGTAGGCGCCCTTGAGAACATTTGACATTCATTGGCACAGGCTGACTTTAAGCCTGCCATGTCACATGACACAGCAGTATGCTGTAATATTGTTAGTGGGAGATAGTTGAAATGAAACCTTTTTTTTGTGATATGAACAAATACATTTATTTTGCTACACACATTAGCGTTGTGTCATCATTACATTTTGTATGCATTGTGGATTTGTGGGGTGATGGAAGAGGGTGTACTAGAAACTGTTCACTGTGATGTGGTTGCGACGTCTGTGGCCTTCAGCTGGGTTCTCCCCACGTGCATGGCGCGCATGTGCAGGTGGCCGGTTGTCCCCTTCAGATTCATTGCCAGAGATGTCGACAGGTATCCGGCGCTTGGTTGCAATGTTATGTAGTATTGCGCAGACAGCCACAATGCGGCAGCACACTGCAGGACTGTAATACATGGCCCCACCTGTCTTGTGCAGTATGCGGAACCTGCTCTTGAGCAGGCTAAATGTCCTTTCTATGCAATTCCTTGTCCGTATGTGTGCAATATTGTAGCGCCGTTGCTGGGGTGTAGCAGGGTTGAGGTATGGGGTCAGGAGGTATTCACGGGGGCGTAGCCACTGTCAACTGAATGAGAGGAGCAGATGGTGATTGCCTGTGCTGCGCTGTTACATCTTAGCAATGTGACATTGTCGACAAAGTGTACTTACCAAGTAGGTGTCCTTCCCCAAACTCTCCCCTGACCAGTCGTGTGTGGAGGCCGCTGTGCCGGAATATGAAGGAGTCATGGGTACTCCCTGGGTACTGTGCGACAAAGTCAGTGATGTATGTCTTAGCATTGAAGACCATTTGGGTGTTGAGGGAGTGGTAGGACTTTCTATTGCGGAACATATACTCCATGGAAGCTGGTGGGCAGATGGCGACGTGGGTACAGCCTATGCATCCGAGCACATGTGGAAAATGGGCTACATTTAGAATTGTAGCTTGGTCATGTCCAATTCCTGTTGGCTGGCGGGGAATTTGATGTGACGGTGTAGCTGGGTGAGCATGGCGTCAACAAAAGTGTGGAGGCAGCGTGACATGGTGGGCTGGGATATCCCCCCAGCTACCGGAAGCTCCCAGAGGCCAGGAGGTGCAGGCTACACAATACCTGCACATGTGTAGGCACCGCATTGGTACGGCTTGTTGGGTGCTGCATCAGGGGGTCAAGGTCCTGTATTAGCTGCATTATCATTTCCCCATTCAGCCTGTATTTAGCATATATCTGCTCTCTGGTTTGGCCCAGCAAGGTGACCCCCTGGCGGAATATCCTGTCCTGGATCCTGCGTCTCCTTCGTGCTAATCGCTGTAGCCTTCGACGCCTCACCACCATGTACATTCCTGGCATTGTGGGACTCCTAATGCTGCTGCTGATGATTGTCCTTATGTGTGATTGGTCAGGCCAGAACCTGTTGGTGATTGGACAACGGTTTTTTAAAAGTAATTTTTGCATGGCTTTTATGGTTACCACCTGCTTTGAGTTGTCCTTATTTTGCGCGGCGCAAAATGCGATTTTTGGGTTTTTCGCTATTAGCGATTTTTCTTGAATACCGATTGCGATTCTATAGCGAATTCGCTATTTCTTTCGCAGAATTCGTGGTTTCTCGCATTTTCCGATTCGCTAATGCTCACCTGCCGGGATTCTGCGAATATAATAGCGAATTCGCTTTTCTGTGTTCGCGAATTCGCTATTTTGATGTTGAATGCCGATTACGGAAATTGCGCCCGCAATTGCATTTTCGCAGCGATTGCGGGCGCAATTTTACTTCATGAATAAGGCGGTAAATCTCTCCTTAAGAAAATTACCCATGTCAAGTCCTGCTGACAATGCGGTTTGTACTCCTTCCTTTAAAAATAAGTTTGCTTTTACAACAAGACCATGGGTAGAAGGAGTTTTACATCATGTAATGTCAAAAAGTGGTTTATTTCCTTGGAAACAATTTAGTTAGAGAACCTTCTAGACAGAAAACATTCTCTACAAAATTTATCATATTTTTGTGTTAGGAGAATCAGCAAATTCAAAATAATTTCATTTTGAAAAATACCATATTAAGACTATCAAATTCCTACTTTCAGAAGGAAGAATTTGGAAAGGTCCTGAAAGATCTAACAATACTTTATTCCACTGACCATTTACTTGTGGAGTTGAACATAGAGGTTTTCAACCATTTTCCATTGATTGTACGAAACAACACACTTTGGGCTAACATAAATGATGCCTCAATCCTGATCGTCTATCGAAGGACACCAGTAACACTGTCTCACTTTTTTGCAAGTCACAGTAATACCTAAGTGCACTTCATTCTCGATCTTCATGACATGTTCACATAAATCTGCTGGTAGTATAAATAGACAAATGTTTTAACACACCCTAGAATCACACGTTAATTCAAAAGATACTTGACCAAAACTTGGCAGATCACTAGAAATACTTTTTGAGTGAGGCCAATCCTATCTGATATATTTGAAAATCTTGTGGTAAAACTATTTCATGAGAAATGGCAGACAACGAATTATCCTCTTAAATAGAACCATTTGTTCCACGAATAACAACAACTACATCTACCATGCATTGATGATCAGCATCAAGCTGTTTGCTGCTAGACAAATGGGGGTCAGGACAGGCAATCATCATGCACATTTTGACTATGCTGTACATACTTAACATGACTAATATACACTTGTAACATAGAAAGAAGTCTGACCAAATGTGCTTAGGCTTTGGCTAGTCCATTGCCACTGTGATCAGTATATACATCAAATCAGGTGCCCCAAAGGTAGGTTTTAAACATTTGCACAGCCCACACACAAGTTAAAGCTTTACATTCTGTAGTACTATATATGTAGCATCTCCATCATTCAGTATTATATAGGCAAACACAACTGTGAATCCTATACCTCCAACCAGCTGGCCAAATACAGCTCCAATGCAGTTTAACCTCTCATCAGCAACTCTAGAGGTTTTTCTTTCAGGAACATTCACATTTAAAGAAGGTGCATTTACAACAAGATCTTTAGTCTCATCAAAACCAATATACATGTATAAAGTCCAATCAAATTTGACTCCTTTTTTAAGTACATACTTTAAATGTTGCACAGCCAAATCATACCCAGGGACAGAAACAAGCATAGAACTCTCAAAGCCTTAAAAAAAGACATAGAAAATCCTAATCTGTGGGTCGTGGTGCTATTGAATAGCTTCAATATTGCAGAATTTTGCTTTACTGCTCTTAGCAGAAATAGTGTGACCTAGATAGTCTACTTGTTGAAGAAGGAGTTTACATTTTTTAGGGCGAACAGTCATCCTTCTTTCATTTAAGCTTTGTAAATTTCTATCAAGAACCAATAAATGTTCCTCCCTCTGTTTAGTGAAAATCTTTGAATCATCTTGGAATGCCTGAACATTGTCTAACTAAGAAAACATAATGTCCATTATTTTTTTACGCACAATGGCTACTGATTCCATGGCAAACAGTAGCCTCAACTGCTGCTTGGCACTATGAAGTGTGACAGGGGTAAAGAGGTATTGAGAACATTTGCTCAAAGCAATCTGGTGATAAGCAGAATGTAAATCAACAGTAAACAAATATCTAGCTTTCCTAATGGTTGCTATACATTATTTTATGCAAAGGAAGGGATGACAATCCACAAAAATAGTTTGGTTCAATGAATATAGGTCCACACACAACCATAGGTCAACTCACCATTTTCATATCAAAACGACTGGAAAAACCCACACACATAAATTAGTCAGTTGTATAACACCCTCTGAGCAACGTTTGCCAAGCAACATTTTCAGGTCTTTTTGTACACTGAGTGGTATAGGTCTAACTTTGTGAATATTTGGAATAGCATTGTGGATTCATTTAATAGAGTTTTCAATGCCTTTTTTAGGATCATAAACTGAAATACATCTTCATTGGTATCTAATGTAAAGATTGGCATTTCATCAAGGACAATGGGATTCTCATGACCTGGTTGCAGCAAAATGTTTATTTTTGCTAAGTCTTTCCACCCTACAATAATCTATCCCTTGTTGGGAACATAAACCTTTGTTCATATTTTTCTTCACCAAACATTATAAGGGAGCATTAAAATACCCAAGCACATCAATGTTGAGATCGCCAAAGACTTTAGAATTGATACAAGTTTTCTTTAACAGAAAATAACTGGACCAATATTAAAAAGTGAATGAGTATGCTTAGTTGGTATTAGGTGCTCCTGAGTCTGCCTTAACCATTCAAGGTTTGCCATCAGTCTTGGTTTGACATAAAGGTACTTTGATCTTGCTACCATTTGGAATGTCACTCTTAGTATCAATAGTTAACAATACCTTACTAAATTTACTTGTACCTTCTTTCATATCTACATTGTTGATTTTTACATTGTTCCTTGGTGATCTACAAACAGCTTGTCAATATTGTAATCTCCTATAGTGGTTGCATTGTTAACTAATGCTGGACCCAAGGCATTATTACCTAAGTTATTTATCTATACACACCTATAACAGCTTTCTTGACCTTACCTTACTTTACTGAATTTAGGATTCTCAGCATAGACTGAACTTGCATCATAAATGCAAGCTACAGTTATTAAACCCTACTGACTGGACAAAACTTGGAAAGAAATAATCTATATATCTATACTTTTTGCAACATTTATAACGTCAGGCAAAGTTGGGTTTCTGCAGGTCAGTAGGCTCTTCGGCATCTTATTTGAAAAACCAATAAACACAAATTGGCCTCATATATGTTTCAATGCTATTTTCAAATTCACATGTTGAACTGAACATGCATAATGCAGCTGTTAACTCCTCCACTAATTCACCAATGCTTTGTTTACGCTTGAAGAAATGATGTTTTCCAGTAAGACACTATGGGCCAGATGTAGGTCACCAATTACCGGTCGGTAACGGCCGATTTTGGCCGTTACCGACCTGTAATTGGGTTTTGACATGTAGGGGACGTTTTTTACCGATTCGGTAAATTTACCGAATCGGTAAAATACCGATTCGGCAATTTTACCGATTCGGTAAAAACCCAGATGTAGGTAGCACTGTTTACAGTGCTACAGGCCTTCAGAATTCGATATCTTACCACCCAATCCAATTGGGTGGTAAAATACCGAATTCAGCTGTACATGCACAGATGTGCATGTACACCTGTGCCATGTGACACACAGACATGCCCTTAGGGCACGTATGTGTGCCACATGGCACACAAGCCTGTACTTGGGGTGCTAGAGGGTATCAAAGTGACACCCCCTGCACCCTTGCAGGAATCGGTATTTACCGATTCGGTAAATACCGAATCGTTATTTCCCATTGATTCCTATGGGCTTCATGGCCCATAGGAATCAAAGGGCAATACCGATTCAGTATTTACCGAATCGGTAAATACTGAATCATACAGATTCAGTAATTCTAAAATTAGAATTACCTACATCTGCCCCCTTCCTATTCACCGACTCTTACATACCGAATCGGTAAAATTCGGTATTTAAGAGTCGGTAAATAGGAATTACCTACATCTGGCCCCTGATTAATCGCAGTATTGCCTCCACATCCTCTACTTAGCCTCTGCATTAACATCCCAATCAGTTTTTTCAGCATTAGGCGCTGTTACCAGAGAGAAATAAACAAAGTCTCTATGGCCAGCGATGCCTAGATGATTGAATAGAAGAGCCATTAAACATCCCTTTAATTATTTTTAAGCATTAGGCGCTGTTACCAGAGGGAGAGTATTGAAGGCTCTCTGGATAGTGATGCCTAGATGATTGAACAGAATTTTCCTTGGTACATCATATCCAGTTGCATAAATGTTTGTCAAATAATTTTCAAAAATATGTAGTCATTGTTTCCACTTAATTTCTGGTTTCTCAGTGTTAGGAATGGGGGTCTCTAGTTGGCAATGCTTTTCACCCTTGTCCAAGTAGGGTCCCTTCTTCCTAGTCAGGGTAAGGTGTATACACTTCTAAAATACCACCTGCTCACCCCCTTGGCAGCTTGGCATGAGCAGAGAGGCTTATCTCAGAGGCAGTTTTTGAAGCATTTGTGTACACTTACAGTAATATAGTGAAAACATTACAATTGGACACCACACTAGTTAAGAAAAATAAATATTCTTTATCTAAACCAAACAAGACCAAAACAACAAAAATCCACAATACAGTAATCAAAATATACCTTTTAAAAGGTAGAAATAGTTCCGTCCATAGCAAACTATAGATGAAACACTTTCAACACAAACTACCTTAGATGCATCAAAATCATAAATAAAAACAGCCACAGGGAAGTTGATGCATCAGTTCCTTACAAGTAGGAAAGGTGATGTGTCGGTTATAGCCCCAGGTGGGTAACTCTGCACCAGCAGCGGAGTTTACGGAGTTTTGCCTACTCTGCACTCCGTTGCGAACGCGGAGTTTAGGCAAAACTCTGACTCCGTGGCAGAGTGGAGTTAGCCGGCCCCTCCACCCTCCTTAAATAATTATAATTTTAAAAGAAGGCACTTACCTGCTGTGGCTGCCTCCTCCATGCAATTGCCGCTCTCCTTCCTCATCCTCGCCATCCGTTACTATTGGAAACCCCTACAATGTACGTCTTGCACGTGCGCAAGACGTACAACGTAGGGGTTTCCAATAGACAAGGACGGCGAGGACGAGGAAGGAGATCGGCTGTGGCGAGGTGGAGGCAGCCACAGCAGTTGAGTGCCTTTTAAAAAATATACAATTAATTAGAGAGGGGGAGGGGGGGAGTTCAGCTGAGTTTTTTTCCAAATCTGTGGAATTCCGCATAGAGGCACTACGCCAGCTCTGCCCGGGCTTTGTCGGTTCCTTACTCCAGGGGAGTTGATGCGTCAGCTCCTTACTGCCATGCAGAGGAGGTGATGCATTGGTTCCTTACTGAAGAGGAGGTGATGTGTTGGTTTCTTACTGTGCAGGGAGGTGATGCATTGGTTTCTTACTGCGTCCCCAGCGTTGATGTTGACTTGGCGCCCGGGGCAAAGTGTGAGGATCAGGGATGCCTCCGTTCTCGATGCGGCAATGGCGCTGCATTGGTTTCTCCAGCCGCGGTCCCACAATGCATTGGTTCTTGCAGTCGCACAGCAGGGCCTGCATCAAAATCGGTGCAGTGATCTCAGACTTTCTAGATCGGTGCACTCGATGCGGCGTGCAGAGATATCTCCTGCCGCGGGCAGGCGCTTTGTTGGTTTCTTCGACAATGCATTGAAAAGAGGTGCAAAAGCGTTTTGCTCCTCTCGTCGTTGCGTTACTTTTGCAGCTCCCAACAGCAGGAACAACCTCCAGAGGCCCAGAACTTTAATAGCCACCTCTTGGAAAGTCAGAACTTCCAGCAAGGAAGGTCAGGGAAAGCTGGGTGTGAAGTCTTTGTATCCCCGAGACTTCAAAGCAGGAGGCAAGCTCTACTTCAAGCCCTTGGAGATCTTCCTCAAGCAGGGGACACAGTACACAGAAAAGCCCTTGTCCTTTTCTTGGAAGAAACAGCCACTGCAGGCTAAACCCCAGACAGCACACAGAAGAGGGGCAGTACTACTCCAGTTTCTCCAGCTCTTCTCCTTGGCAAATTCCAGAAGTAATCTAAAAGTCTGGGGTTTGGGCCCCACTTTTTATAGCACAAATTAATTTGTTCTCTGGTGGCAGAGAAACTCTTTGCCCAACCAAAACCAGTTCTGTCCTCACTGGAGCAGCTTCCTGACAGGAGGTGGAGACAGCATTGTCTATGGCAGACCAGGCCTTTTCAGGTGTGAAAGAAATCTCCTCCCCCTATTCCGAATGCAGTCCAAGTCTGTTCAGCCTAGCCCTCACACCCTGGAAAGGCAGGACACACCTCACCACCCTCACCCCCCACAAGTGGCTGTTTGAACAGAAGGCACATCCTCACCCCTGTCACTCCAAATCCAGACATTCAATACACAAACCTAGCAGAGGCAGACAGGATGGCTAAGCAGAAAATACCTACTTTCTAAAAGTGGTATTTTCAAATACAGAATGTGAAAATCATCCTCACTAAAAGATGCATCTTTATATTCTGAGTTCGGGCATACTAAACTTTACCTTCCCATCTTGTCCCAATGGAAAGTTATATTTATAAGATTTTATAAATGAACTCCCAATCTATCCTAATGAACAGATATCCTTTCAATAGTGAAAAATAAAATACACTGTCTTTCACTATCAGGACATGTCACACACATCAGGAAATGTCCTACCTTTCACATACACTGCACTCTGCCCACAGGGGTACTTTGAGCCTACTTTAAGGGTGATTCACATGTAAGGAAAGGGAAGGTTAGTGCCTGGCATGTGGTTGCACTTGCCAGGGCGACATGGCAGTAGAAACTGCGCGCAGACACTGCAGTGGCAGGTCTGAGACTCCTTTTGAGGGCAGCTTGCGTGGGTGGCACAACTAGTGCTGCAGGCCCATTAGCCGCAGTTGAATTACAGGCCCTGGGCACACGCAGTGCACTGTACTTGGGACGTAGCAATAAGTCAAATAAGCCAATCATGGAAACACCAATCCATTTTCACAATTTTCAGAGGTGGCATATGCACATTAGCACTGATCATCAGTGAAAAAGTGCCTAGAGTCATAAAACCAACAAAAACAGGTCAGAAGCAGAAGGCCAAAAAGCAAAAGGTCTGGGGATAAACCCGATGGAAAAGCCAGGTCCAAAACCTGTCATAAGGGGTTATTGTGACATGTTGAATTTGAAGTGTAAACTGCCACGTCCAGGCCACAATGAAAGTCCTTCAGTCATGTTTTCATTGTCAATGTAGTGGTTGACACAAAATGTCGCTGCAGTGCCCACCAGTGACATTTACCTGACAAACCCTGGGCACTTGTTGTACTATATACTAGGGAATAGTGGGTAAGTTAAATATCCCAATTAGGGTATTGGGGTATGTAAAAAACACACACACGAGGTAATGGTGGATACAGGGTAGCACCTCAAAACAGCTGGATAAATGGGCTTGCAGAGTTGATGTTGCAAAATAACCTACACACAGACAAGTACGATTGGCGCCACTCAGGGTAAGATATCCCAGTTCCTATGGTATCAATGACACAAGAAACACAAGTGACTTGTGAAACATTTGCAAAGAGACCCTGGCACTCACAATATTTCACATTGAATTGAATATAATAATTTGTCCATCCAAAGAAAAGCACAAGGATGAGGAGAGATTCCTCCTATTACAGGAAACACAGAAGATACAGTCAACTAATCATTCATTAATGTGTTACATAATACAAAAAATTTGCAAGGACTAGCACATGACAACTTATTCATACACTCATAAAGATTTAATCACAGTGTGAGTAGTAGTCGAGTCCTTGTTGTGAAGGACACAGGAAACAGCCAACGCATGTTTCCTCACCACCATGACTTTCTCAAGGCTCCAACTTGTCAAAATGTACGCAGGGAAATTGGACCGCTCAGCGGACACGATTGAAGAGATCCCATTAAATCAGCATTCAAAGTTTAGTCCTGACAATGTCTACTTCTCTTCGATCTCTGTTCCTGCAGATTATTTCAAAGGACCTATCTTCATAGAGGATCGTATGTATGTATTTATTTATTTATTAAGAGTTTTGTATAGCGCGAACAAGACCCTTGGGTATCAGAGCGCTTCACATTACATGAGGTAGTTAAAATCTGTATTGTTGTAGAAACTTTCACAACATTATGAGGTAGGTACATATCGACTATGTTAGAATGGGTATGGGTGTATATTCACCACGTGGACAGGGGGAACACAAGCACTTTATCAGTGGTAGGCAGGGGTAAGGTGCACAAGATTTTCAGCCAGCAAAAGCAGTTAAAAAAACTAGGTGGTACACCATGCGAAAGGTGGTTATTTCCTACAGCACCCTTCTGGCAACATACACCCAGTCTAAGCTGTATTTGGGGGGAGAAGATCAGTGTGCTTTTCCTTGCTAACAATATTCCCACTTGTGTTGAGCTGGGTCTTTCTAGCTTGATATTCTTGGATTTCACATTTGCAGCAGTTCCTCTGAATGTCAGCCCTGATGGGCACCTCCTATTTTCCATGCCATGTACTCACTTATAAAGACTGCAACAAGGAGGAATCATGAGGAGCTAAGTCCCAGAGTACTTACCAGCAATCTCCATTACTCTGCTATGTCACAGTCTTGCAGCCCTTGTGCCCCGGCGTTGAGAACACATTCCCATTGGGCAATAGGTGAAGTATCATAACTTGTTATGGTATAGGAGGATCAAGGGGTCAAATGACGTTTTATGGGTTGGTTTAAAAGTCTCCTAAGGAGTGTTTTTCTGTTGCTTGCTAGAGGCCTGTCAGATGGCGGTCTTAATATAATATATAAGAATAGGGATGCAATGACGTAAAGTAGAGTGATGCAGCCCCCACTTCCGAGTGTGAGGTGGGGCTCGTAGCCTCCCAAATCTCATATTCATTGATCTTGGGAAAATGGGCTCCCCTGTAGGGTGGTCCACCTGCTCCATAGGGACTTCAAGGGGCTGCAGGGCCTGCGTTGCGCCTCTGTGCAGATGAGTATGTAATGACATCATTCTTCAGTACTTTAGTCACAGAAATGGAGTGGTATCTTGACAGGTTGTCATTTCACCAAAATACCTGGTGCAGCCGAAGTGACTTCATGCACCAATTGACCGCCACTCACAACACAGGACTGAGCACATGTCCCACATTTAGACCCTCAATAGCCTCCTTTTTGCTGCTGAGGGCCAGGGAATGGGGGAGGAATGGAATCTAGCATCTAAAGACACTTTTTAGAAGGCTGGTGTTCCAATTTTTAAAAGGCAGGAAGAAACATCTGCCCGGAAGAAAATGTAGCATAAATTCCTGTGCTACAAACAGAAAATTGTTTCTCAGATGGATATGGCACTAAAAAGCATACATGTATTATCTTGGTGCTCGCTTAAGAGTTTGGCGGAGAGGGTACTCAGTCAATACGGCAAAGAAGTGTACTCTCCACCAAACTGAAGATCCACCTACCTCATTTAGGGCCAGATGTAGGTCGCCCAATACCGGTCGGTAACGGCCCAAAATCGGTAAAATCGGCGGTTACCTAGCGGTATAGCGAGAATGAGATGTAGGTGCCAAAAAAATACCGAATCGGCAAAATACTGACTCGGAATTATCCGAGTCCATATTTACCGAATCGGTATTCACCGATAGGAAAAATACCGACTCGGTATACACCGATTCGGTAAATAAGGCATCGGAAAACATGGCCATCGAGATGTAGGAAAGGCCAAAAATACTGAATTCATCCAAATTCGGTATTTCTGAGTCGGTATTTACCATGGACTGAAAGGTGGTGGTAACCATGTGGATGCTATAAAAAGGCTCCCAAAATGCAACCCTCCAGTCAAAATGGCTGCACTCTATGTGATAGCGAGGAGGCGAAGGCTACAGGCTGCAGGACTGAGGTTATGGCAAAGGGAGGAGCAGGTGTACAGGCAGAGGATCACTCTGTTCCAATTGACTGAGCCTGAGATACTCCAGAGGTACAGGCTGCACCCCAATACCATCATTGACCTAATAAGGGACCTCCACCCATACCTGGATCATCCAACACCCAGGGCCCACGCCATACCTCCCCATGTCCAGGTGCTGTGCAGCATACACCTGCTTGCCTCTGGGAGCTACCAGAGTGTGATAGATGCAGTAGGAGGAGTATCCCAGAACTGTCTGTCCCGTTTCTTCAGGAAGTTCCTGGATGTCATGACTCAGAGAATGGGAGACTACATACAGTTCCCTGACACACCTGCGGAACTTGCCAATACTAAAACAGACTTCTATGGACTGGCTCACTTCCCGCATGTGATAGGCTGCATTGATGGCACCCACATTCCCCTATGCCCACCTGCAGCCACGGAACACATATACAGAAACCGTAAGTCTACGCACTCCATCAACGTGCAGGTGATATGCAATGCGGGGAACATCATCACCGACATAGTTGCTAAATTTCCAGGGAGCACGCACGACTCCTACATATTCCAGAACAGTGGAATATACAGACGGCTACAGAATGGCGATTTTGGAGATGGTTATCTGCTAGGTAAATATGTAGCACACACCCTGAAATGTATCTCAGCTCCATGTGGAATGTGTATGAAACCCATGTACCTCTTGTTCTCTCCCAGGTGATAGTGCATATGCCCTGCGTTCCTTTGTGCTGACACCGTACCTGAACCCAACCAACAGAGCAGAAAGGCGATACAATGTGGCACACAGGTCCACCCGCAATGTTGTGGAGAGAACCTTTGGACTCCTGAAGAGCAGGTTCCGTTGCCTCCACAAAAGTGGAGGTGCGCGACAGTACACCCCCCTCCTGTGTTGCAAAATTATTGTGACCTGTGCCATATTGCACAATCTTGCGACCAAGGAAGGCACAGAGGTGGAGTTGACACTTCGTGAGAACATAGATGAGGACCAAGAACATGCAGATCCCCACGCAACAGGGCCAGCCGCAGTAGATGGCAGATTGAGACGGACTGAAATTACACAACGCTATTTCTAGGTAAAGTATGACACACACACAGGTATACTTCCGGACATGAGTAGTTTATTCAGCACTACTTCATGATGGACACATGACTGTACGTCAATGTCACTGGCTGCACATACTCAGTTGCTGTCACTGTGTGCAGTAGAGTCAGTTCCCTGAATAGTTCAGTTTTTGCCTCCTCGCACCACATTGCGGGACTTAGGTGCCTGTCCTTCAGGTTCCCTGATTGTGCCTGACTCTGCATGGCTGTGCCTGCCGCTCCTGCGCACCTCCTGGACAGGTGTACTGGAGCCACTCCTGCTGGTTGACCCCTCAGTCTCCTCCACACCTGTGTCACCAGCATTGCCTTGGTTTGAGGTCAACATCTGCTCCATTTCAGAGGTAACTCTACCCATGCCCCGGGTTAAGTCAGTGCAGCAGTGCTCTATTGCTTCCTGCATTGAGATGGAGCGTCTGCAGAGGAGAGCTTTGTTGGCAGCGAACCTGTTCATGGCCTTGGTCTGTTGGCGCATGTACTACCGTTCCCTGGCACGCTGGAGATGTTCCCTGTCAAGCTTGTCGGAGAGAACCTCCATGTAGGTAGAAATGTCAGAGATCCCCTGTGCTATCAGGTTCAGGCTAGTAGCCATTTGGGTTATGCCCTTGTCCATGTTGGACATTGTTGCGCTCAAACCGCGCACCTGCCGCTGCATGGCTTGCAGCGATTTGGCCTGCTGCCGTTGCACCTTCACCATCGTGCCCTCCAGCCCACAGAACACGCTCTCACCATCCTGGCCCTCCCCACCATCACGTGCCCTCCTGCCAAGGACAGTAGTGCGCGCTGAGCCTGCAGACATAGTTGGTCTTGGCCTGTCAGGCACTGGCGCACTCTTCTGGGGGACATCTTCCTCATCCTCTGAATCAGAGGTCTGCAGAATCCTCTGCGGGGGCTCCGCCTGGCTACTTTCCCCTCCCGGCATGGGCGTGTTTGTGAGGTCTGGAGACCCAAACAACAGAGGGGACATTGGGATTGGTGTAGTGGGTGGGTCTGGTGATGAGGGGTCCTGGGTAGGGTCGTCTCCACCTTCTCCTGCGCTGTGACGATTTTTCCTTTTTTCTTTCTCCCCTCTTTTAGATGGTGCTGCCCTCTCCTCCCTCGGCGGTGCAGAACTGCGTAACGACTCTCCTGTGGAATGAAATTGACATAGTGTCAATGCTGTAGTTTGTCTGTGTGTGTTTCTTAATTAAATGGTCTGCACACCTTTGCACAGTCCACATTGCTTGTTTGGGGATGTGTGTGGCATGCCTTGCTGAGTCATGTGTGGTGTACTTTGCTTCTGTGTGTACATGACTACGTCTACCATGATGCATTGCAGCAAGAAATTCTGACCTCTCCTGCTGTGTCATGTGTGTACACAGTGGGGTGCAGGGTTGGGATAGGTGGGGGTGCATGTGGGTACATGCCTCTTACCTTGTTTTTTGGCTGATTTCGCTGTGCTATCCAGGTCTCCAATCCCATGGATGCATTCAGACTCCATGGTGGATGCAACTTGCTCCTCAATTGCTGTAAGTTTTGGGGCTTTGGCCCTGCCACCTCCAGTCAAACCAGCATCCTTTTTCTGTCCTGCTATCTTCTTCTTGGTCACTATACGCAGGTCATACTACCGCTTCTTAATGTCCCCAATGTCCCGGTGGGTGACTCCTATGGCATTCACATTGCCCTGAATTGCTAGCCAGATGTTCCTCTTCACAGTCTCTGCAACATGCAGAGACTGCCTCCCAAATATTTGGCTGTAGTGGCTGACAATCTCATCCACAGCCACCTGTAGTTCCTCTGGGCTGAACTTCTGCTTCCTTTTCCTCTCAGCAGCATCCTTCTGTCCTTCCTGTGCCTCCATTCTGTCAGTCTGCTCGCCTGTGGATGCTGTGCTCCTCTCTCCTCTGCAGATTTGTTTGTTCAGTTGGTTTCCACCTGCATGGGTGTGGCCACTCCCAGGTACTGGGGTGGGGTGCCTCTCTCTCATTGGTTGGATTCACAGGGCCTTGGCTGTGGGGTGTGTAGGCTCTCCCTGATTGGTTGACAGGCTCACATGGCATCTTTCAAACTCCCAAATCGGTATTTACTGATTCGGTAAATTCCGAGTCGGTGAAATCCGATTCGGAATTTTCCGATTCGGTGATTCCCATTCATTCCTATGGGCAATGTGGCCCATAGGTTTGCTTGGGTTTCACCGACTCGGATTTTACCGACTCGGTCAATTCCGATTCGGTAATTACCGATTTGGCTTACCGAGTCATACCGAGTCGGTAACTTTTACCGACTTTTTAGCTACATACCATTTACCGATTGGGGAATACCGATTCGGTATGAGTCAGTATTTTCCATTCGGTAAATGGAAATTACCTACATCTGGCCCTTAGTATGTGGATGGTAGAGGCTACTCTCTATGTTGCCAACATACTCCTCCAATGGCCCGACAGAGTACTTGCCATCGAAGGTTTCAGCATTTGTCCGGCCACCAATTTTGAGTGGGAAGACAAATGGCAAGTTTTCCCTGTCCTTCATCACCAGGCAAAACCTTGAGTTAAGGGGCAGTGAAACTGCAAAATGACCCCCATATGCCATGGTGTGGGGGTCATTGTTTTTCTTTTTAATTTTTAAAAGCAAAACCCCACTTACGGATTTTTCTTTTGAAAATAAAATAAAAAAGTGGATCCTTAGACAAACTTCTTCTCCTTGTTGATGGAGCATCCATCAGCCTGCTGTGACAGCAGTTCGTGTAAATGCAGGAGATGTTTGCTGGACCGGCAGGCACCTCTAAAGGGTGCTCCCTCGGGGCAATGGAGTACTTTACTCCCTCGCCCTGATGAAGTTAATTGCTAAATCAGGCCCTTCGTTACAAGGCTTTTAAAAGGCACTGGAGTGTACATAACTTACATCTCCATTTAAAAAACACTACAGGTGAATAACGCGTGGTGTGTATAAACAATTGCCTGGCTTGGAGCGCATTGTATTGAGAAATCTGCGTCTGTCCAAAGCTGTGCGAAACCATGCTTATGGCTTAATGGGCGCTATATAAATGGTGGATAACAGTAACAATGAAGACATCCACCCCAGCGATGTGATTCCCTCTCACATCATTACAATTACTTTGTTCACATGGCTGGCAATAGGACGCCACTATTACGATCTTTTGTTTTAGATGCTGTTTTTGCCTCAGTGGCTCGGTTAATACACTTCTGCGGTTGTATTTTCTAATCCGCAGGGCTGTTTTCTTTGTTCCGAGGAAGGGAAGGAAACAATGCATTTTTCCCTATGCAAACTACAGCGCACAATGGGCAATCCCTGCTGCTGCCGATTGGTGCTTGAGAGAGAAGGGAAGCCCGTGCTGGGAGGCAGGGGAGGACGCGGGGCAGAGCGAGAGACCGCAGCACTTCCCGTCCTCAAGCTAAGAGGCGACAGGACAGGCGGACGGAACAGCCGGACCGAAGGACAGCATGTCACCCATGGGACAGTCCGCGCGGTGGGCGAGCCTGGCGCTGCTGATCGGGGCGCTGTGCAGCGGGGTCTGCGCGGCCCGGTCCAAGGCGTCCCGAGGGGTCGCCGTCCCCTTCGTCTTTGACCCCGAGGCCGCGTGTAACCCCCCGTGCCAGCACGTGGGGCTGTGCATCCGGAACAACACCTGCTTCTGCTCCAAGGGCTACGAGGGCGAGCTCTGCCAGTATGGTAAATAGAGAATTAAATCTGCTCAGACCACCACCCGCTAATAGTCATAGCAGCGCAAACCTGTTGCCGCTACTGTAGCGCGTTCATATGCCGGATGGTAAGAACGATGCTTCCAGGCGCTGCGCAATGCTGCATTAACTGCCAGTAATGCTAACTCTGTAAATTCAGCACGTCCCATTCTATACAGAATTTTTGTGCAGATAAACAAGTACAATTTGTGTATTATTTCTTAGCATTTTGCTATTCTGCTTGTTTGGAGGCTATTTTCACCAAGTATTTCAGAAACAGATTATTTTTTTCCACCAAGTATTTCAGAAATGGAATTAGGATAGTTTAATGACACAACAACAAGGACGAATTTAGACAGGTTGTGCCGGGTTAATTTTAGGAACTGGAGGTGCCCTATTTAGAATATTTGCAACCCAGAGTAAAAGATACGAGTGCACGTTTACTCTCTAGCTATGGTAAATGGAATTGATGCGTAAATTATCCGTAAGTGAAATTAGTAAACTGTATAGAATTGAATTCAATTGACACGGGAGAGTGAGTATGAGGGAAAAGGACCTTTTAACTGTAAAGTGTGTGGGTGGCGAGGGGGCTTGGCTTGGTGGAAGGTGGGGGCGAGCGCTAAAAGGAGCTGGAATGCACGATATTCTTGCAGCTGTCGAAAAGGGATGCCCTGTTAAAGGAGTGATCCAAAAGTGTTGGATTTGTTGACCAGGGGCTGCTTCGAAATACAAAGACACTTTCACGGGCGAGTGCGCGTCGGAGACAAAGAACAAACTTGTTTGAAAGTGAGTCACTGAGCAGTGTTGGGTTGAGGGGGGAGGCGCATTAGCACCAAACTTTTTTTGTGTGCACATTTTAACATTTTTGCAATTCATGAGGCGGATAAAAGCATCATGTCTTTAAAAAAAAAATGAAAAAACTTTCATCCTCATCATGAAAGGGGTTAGTTGTTCTAAGAAACTCGATCGTTCCTTTCCACATGGCTCCATATCACTGGGGATAATAACTTTCCATTCCTATACTTTCCTACTACATTCCTTTGTAACCTTGCCTTTGCGGTTCAATTGAAGTTAAAAACGACAATTCCCAGAATGCATTGTCTGTTGAATAAATACACAGGACTGGAAATGTTCAGTTCAGAGTAACAGCGATCTTTTAACGCCTGCCACAACTTTACTTATCAATTGTTTTATTTACATTTTAAGAGTAAATTGAAACAGCTCTGAAAGTTTAACAGCATGAACATTTTATGATAGCCCCAAGCAATGTATGAAGAGCAATTCCATCTCTTCGATGGAGTCTAACAAAAGTATTTTTGTATTTTTTTTAGGCAACGGACCTTTGGGAGAATAGCTTGGGTTACAATCTACTGAAAATGGGCAATACTATTTATAACACTACTGATGTTGCTGCGCTATGTACAGAATACTATCACTGCTAGTATTACTACTACTAATAATGCTAATAATAATACATATTATTTTTTTAGCCCTCCAAAAACATACCTGTTAACGTTTTATGACCTGTGAAGGAGGAGGGAAGCGTCAGGGACCAACATCATATCAAACATCATGGCAAAGCTGCTATGGAACGTCCAGCTCCAGTGCTGGACGTTCCATTGCGCAGGTGCAGTTGGAACGTCCAACGGCCGACGCCAGCACTCCCGAGGTAGTAGTGCCGTCGGCCGTTGGACGGGCGCAGCACTTAAGGTGTTAAAGCAATTTTATTAATTTAGTTTTCTATTTAAAAACAGAGATCTATCCACAAAATTAAAAGATTTCATCTATCATCAACATCAAATTAATCTGACCGGTTTGTCTCAGCACACCCTCGAAATCATCAATATTTAGTGCCTTTCCATGAGTACGGCGGGTCCGCCCACAGTATTCTGAGTGTGGTGGTCGGACCGCCACGAGAGACGAGACCACTGGTTCCGTCGGGATTAAGGACGGGTTGGCGGTCTGCCAGCACTGCTGAGTTTATTACAAGTTGCCTTTTCACAGCCCTTTTCATGCGGTGAGCCCGCCATGAAAAGGGTGGCAGAGAGGCAACTAAGGGGGCTCCCTGACGGATCTAGTCCTGGAATTGCATGCGCAGCGGCACATGTATTATCCCCCTGTAATTGCACCACAATTCCTGCATGGTGTGCCATGCATGTCACACCTTGCAGGAATGTGCCGTTGGTGCTGTCATGGCTGTGGGCTGCATGTTAGGCCCTCCTATGTGCCTAACAGCCGACCACCGTGAGACCGCTGCAGCACGGCCCGCCCGACCTGGATTCGACTCTGAATCTGGCGGGAGGGCGCACTATGGCCTTGGTGGTCCTCCTGCGGACGAGGCAGCGGTGGTGCTGCTGGAGGACCACCACAGTCATAATAAAGAGGTTATTACATAATCTTTGTATAAACAATTTATATCCAGTCCACTCAATTGTAAATTAACTTTTTACCAAGAAGTGTTCTTATTATTACTTCCACATCTGATTATACTTTATGATAGTACCTGTATTGTTGCATATACCTTTTCCCTTTTATAAACTTTCCTTATTTTATTTATTCACATAGTGAAAGAATATGGCTCTTTGTTTTTCCAAAAAGTGGTGATGACTGTCCTTGCTATTAAACATATGCTGTACCACCTTTTTTTTAGCTTGGGTCTTAATCCCAGATGTGAAGTACATCCCAACAAAAATAACAATTGATTCTGAAAATATTTAAATATTTAAACATTTCAGAGGCATATCTTATCCCAGAAACCCTCTAAATTTGGACATAACCAAAACACATGCATCCAATCACCAGTACCTGAGTATCTTAGACAATCTTTACATATGTTGGGATTTCGCTTATGCAATGACTTTGGGGAATAGTATGAATTGAATTGAATTGAATGGGGATTTATATAGCGCTACTATACCCATGGGCGTCAAGGCGCTATGCCAACCACTAAGTGCATGTTTGCAAATATTTTGTTGTCCACCCCTCTTAAGGCTGTTATATTATGCTCTAGTGCCTCCCTTGAAATGGCTGGGCTGACAATGAGTGATGTTTTTTGAAGCCACCTTTAAAAGATGTGTTCTTGTAGGTTGATTAAGATATTCTTATAAGTTTGAATGTACTTAGCCCATTAAACTATTCCTAATGTGTGGCTCACTGGTTAGAGCAGGCAGACCCTGAAGCAGAGGTCAGACCCGGGACCAGGGTTCAATTCCCGATGCGGCAGGGTTTTGAGCTCAAATGTCCACGGACTCGATAATTCTCGCTTCGGTGCCTGACCTAATCATGGGTTCACACTCTGCAACTCTGGGCATTAAGCTTGCTTAATCTCCACAATGGCCCCCTGTGGCGGGATGCCTGGCTTTCACCTTGGGGATGCCCTGTAGGGGCTATCTCACAGGGAAAAGCCAGGACGGGTTCCCAAGGCAAGCGCTTAGAGACCCCTGGGTGATAAGCGCTATATAAATCCAATATACAATACAATACAATACTATATATGTTTCTTAAAGATATGTACTACTAGTTATTTGGGGCTTTCTATATTAGCAATGATAGATAACGCAGATATTTGGCAATGTATTTATCTATGTGCAAAGTGATACCACCACATGATACATGAAACCTTTTCACCTGACCGCTTCCCATGTATTTATTGTACCGGCTATTACCCAGTTCCCTACTTTCTCCATAACAACCCCCACCGCCACAGCGTTTAAGCTCCAGTGGTGTCATTTCCATGTGTATATATGTCAAGTGTGATTCAGCATGTATACTGGGTATCTTTAGGTACTGGAGTAATTGTTCATGCAATGCATGATACATGACCTGGAGGCTAAATTGCAGACCTGCCTATTAAAACCAAAATGTCACCATGTGATGAGAGGGTGGGGCCTTGGACGGGGCGGGGCTTCGAGAAGTAGCTAAGAAGTACTTTAGCCACTGCTTCGCTACCAAACCCCTTCTTCCCCAAAAAACTGCTTGTGGAGGCTGGTGCCGGTGTCCTGAGGTATTTTCTCAAACTTTAATGGATGTTGGCTGTTCAAAGCCTCTGGCAATGAGCTTGAAATCCACTGTTTACAGCAGTTTTGAGCTTGTTTCTCCTGCCACTATGTGATACAGGCACCTCACCAGGTGACCGTGTAATGGGAGCTGATATTGTGTTCCACACAGTTACACCCTGTGAGTTGGCAGGTCTGAAAGTTTACCAATTTAGGGTTCTGAATCTATCAACTTTTGGAGCATTATACACCAGGGTTCGTTTTGTTTGAAGAAGAAATTATTAAATATGTTTTCTCGCAGGGAGCTGTAATAGTAAGGTAGAATTTTTAGATAGGCTGACTGATAAGAATGATCAGGTCTGCCAGGGAGAGATTCCCTTCTTCTTTATGTAGTTGCAGTATCTTTAGACTAACTTGGGAAATATGGTTTTGCCGTAGGAAACTCAGTATTATTCTATCTATTTCTTTAAAAAACTATTGTGTATTACACACGGTATAGTACAGAATAAAAATACTGAATTCAGTAGCATATTAATTTTATTGATTGAGATTCTACCATTTATCGAATCTGGGAGGTTATTTCATCTTTCCAGTAGCCTTTGTATCTTTGGTTTGGCAGGCATAATGTTTATTTGAAATAGCTCTTCCAGAGTTTCAATGACATGAATTCCAAGATATTTTTTTTAATGATTTCTTATAGTGTATTGATACAACTTTTGGCACCATCTGGAGGAGTTTTTAAACAGTAGAATTTCAGTTTTGGCCTTATTCATTTTATACCAGCTCACTGCTGAGTATTCTGCCATTAATTGAAATGCTGCCTCAACTGAGCATTGTAGGGGGTTGGTATATAAAACCCTATAATTTCCATATATTTCAGTTTAGGGGCACCCAGGAATATGGATCTTATTGCTGGAGCCAATCTTATTGCTAATGCTAGGAGTTCAATATAGATTGGAAAACGTAGGAGGGCATAGGGCAACTGTGTCTTGTCCCTTAGGTGAGGTTAATTGATTGTGTTACCTTCCATTTACTCAGAAACAGAAAATGAACAATTTGGTCATTGTATCTACATCCTAGGGCAAACCTATAAACAAGCTTATTTGGATGAGGAAGCCTCACATGCAATCTTTGGAATGCTTCATCATTGGTAATCTCATGTCACCCTGGTAAAATGATACTATCAGGCGGACTCAACCCAGTTGTAAGGGAGTTCTTAATACACTGTAAAACTGTATAAACTGTAATCTAGGTGTTCCTAAAAAACCTTGGTGTAAACCTAATGAAAATACCTATATTAATAGGTACATCAGGTATGGGTCAAATGAATAGATGTGGGAACTTTTTTGCATACAATGCCCTAAAGATACCTTAATTAGCCAACATGTTTCTGCCCTCACTTGTGCCAGGAGCCAGGTCAGGCCGGGATTTAGTCCCAGATCTTTGTACTGGGGTGAGTGTTTGACATTGTTCAGTATTCTATCCATCATTTCTTCTTTTGGGATGGGTATGCCCAGAGGTGGGTCCCATGCTCACTAAGCCACCGGAGTCAAGCTACCCTGGCCGATTAGGGGTGATACTCCAAAAACTGGTCCTAGGATGCTTGTTTCCAGTCTGGGGAGGACTTCTCCTGGCAGTTTGGGCTGGACTGTTCCCATGTCGAGAAGGGTCAAAACTGATTTGCATATGGCTGGGCCCAAACTGGAATAGCATGGTGAGCAAAAAAACTATGGATTTAGGCCCAGATCTCTGTACTGGAGGTGAGTGTGTTACATTGTTCAGCATTCCATCCATAATTTGTTCTTTTTGCATTTGTCACCCTTAGTGGGAAGGGTATGTCCAGATGTAAGTCCCATGCTCACCAGGCTACCAGAGTCAACCTATACTGGCTGATGAGGGGTAATACCCAGAATCGGACTTAGAATGCTTGTTTCAGGTCCGGGGAGGACATGGCCTGGCAGTTTGGGCTGGACTGTTCCCATTGGGAGCAGGGTCAAGACTAATTTGAATATGGCTGGGCCCACACCGGAATGATATGGTGAGCACAAAAACAACGGATTTATGCCCAGATCTCTGAACTGGGGTGAGTGTTTGACATTGTTCAGCATTCCGTCCATCATTTGATCTTTGTGCAATTGTCGCCCTAAGTGGGAAGGGTATGTGTAGACGTGAGTCCCATGCTCACCATGCCACCAAAGTCACGCTATCCTGGCTGATATGGGGTGATACCCCGAACTGGTCTTAGGATGCTTGTTTCCAGTCCGGGGAGGACCTGGCCTGGCAGTTTGGGCTTGACTTTTCCCATGGGGAGCAGGGTCAAGACTGATTTACATATGGCTAGGTCCAAACTGGAATGGCGTGGTAAGCAAAAGAACAATGGATTTAGGCCTAGATCTCTCTACTGACGGTGAGTGTTGTTATGTTAAATGTTATGTTAAAAATATTTATTAAGCGCACATACACCAAGCAGTTTCATGGCGTTGTGAGCAGAGAGGAAGCGGCATAGACAGGACCGTTGGTTTACTCATATGCCTGAGAAAATAGCCAGGTCCTGAGCTGTTTCCTAAACTGCGCATAAAGAGTCATAGACCTCGGTTCCACAGGGAGTGAGTTCCAGAATTGCGGGGCCAGGACCGCAAATCTGAGGCCCCCATGCTTTTTACATTTGAATGAGAGAGTGGTTAACAAGTTCAGGTTGGAAGTGAGGTAGTGTGGCTCACTGGTTAGAGGCGGCAGACCCGAGAGCAGAGGATGGCCCGGGACCAGGGTTCGATTCCCGGCGCAGCAGGTTTCTGGACCAGGGTCAGCGGACTCGATAATTCTTTCGCCTCGGTGCCCACTCTGATCAGCGATCACACTTGGCAACTCTGGGCATTAGCTTGCCTCATCTTCACTAAAGGCCCCACCAGACCGCCGGGGATGCCTGGTCTCACCCTGGAGATACCCATTAAGGGACCATCTCTCAGGGAAGCCAGGAAGGGTTTCGCAGCGGTCGAAGCGCGGAGATACTCCCCCGGGAGTGATTCTAGCGCTATATAAACAAGCAAATTAAATTAATTAAATTAAATGAAGACAGTAATTCCAGAGAAGGGATATAACACTGGATCCTTGAGGAGATGAAAGCTGGGCCATTCCTGGCAAGGGCTTTAAAGATGGTGCATCCCAGTTTAAAAGCACAACGTTTAACCACCGGAAGCCAATGTAGTCTCTTCATCAAAGGTCTAACATGGTGGTGTCTGGGTTGGCGATATATTAGCCTAGCCGCTTGATTTTGCACCAGTTGCAAACAACGTATTACCAAGGCAAGGATAGCCAGGATCAAGGCCTCAGTTGTCAAGAACCTACTGATCTACCGGATTCTGCGCAGATGGAAAAAGCAAGCAGAGACCACTGAGCCAATCTGGGCTTTCATGGACAGATCATTGCTGATCACAATCCCCAAGCTCTTAACGGAGCTGGCAGGGCTTGTGGGGCTGCCCAGCAGCGGTAGCCAAAAATATGATTCCATGGATTAGCAGTTTCTCCTGTTAAAATCAACTCGGTTTTATCGGGGTGCAGTTGCAGTTGGTTGTCATTCAACCATTCACTAAGGAAGCACATTGTGGACTGGAAGTTGGACACTGAAGAGATGGAGGAATTGATATCAAACACCAGCTGCAGGTCGTCAGCGTAGTTAAAAGTTTCAACCATTCACTCGCGCAGAGACCAAACCAAAGGTAATAAATATAGGTTAAAAAGAAGGGGCGAGAGGAAAGAACCCTGGGGAACCCCGCAGGCCAACTTCATTTTTTTGGAGGAGAAAATGACAAGGCGAACTGCTTGAAATCGATTGCTGAAAAAAGAAAATATCCACTTCAACGCCAAACCTTGGATCCCGGCATTGCTGACACGGTCGATCAGGAGACCATGATCGAGTATGTCAAAAGCAGCTGACAGATCCAGGAGTACCAGAGTTTGGGTAAGACTGACTCCATTGAGTGTGCAGGTCTAAATCCTGCATGGTGAGAGTCAAGGAAGTGGGAGTTTTCAATAAATTAACTAAGGCAGCTGGCCATGTGGGCTTCTGAAATTTTGCCTAAGTAAGGCAATAGGGAAATGGGACGGTAATTGCTAAGAACCAGAGGGTCAGAACCGGGCTTCTTCAAAATTGACACCATTTTGGTGCTTTTAAAGGTGTCTGGGACAATGCCTAATTTAAGAGAGATGTTCAGGAATAAAAGGGGTGCGTCTGGGCAAGTCAGGAAAGCTTCCTGTAAAATATGAGGAGGACAGCAGTCAGTACGTGAACCCGATCCAACTTTTTTAAGTAGAGCACAGAATTCTTCCCTTGAGATTAAAGGAATTTGGTCAAGTAGGAGCGGGTTTTTGCACATAATAGGAGAGGTCGTGGAAGGGATGGGGATAGGGATGCTAGCCTTGATTGTGGCAATTTTCTCAATCAAATAAGAGTTGAGAGAGTCGAGAAGGATTGTGAGGGAATAGGTTTCACCATAACTGTATCCGGTTGAGCAAGCTCATTGACTATAGAGAAGATATCCTTAGAGTGGTTAGCGGAATTTTCAATTGTTGCGGAAAAGTAAGCTGTTTTGGTCAGGAGGATGACATTTTTGTATTCTTTGAGCTGAGTTATATAAATGACCTTTTTATCTGAAGAATAAATGCGTCTCCAACTACGTTCTGCTTGCCTTAAGGCTAGTTTCTTTGATGTTAGGTCATCCGAAAACCAACATTGGGTATAATGAAGTTGCTTCTTTTTGATTTTCTTAAAAGGGGAAATGCTATCACTGGCAGCTTCAAGCCAATTCTTGATGTTTATGGCCTGATTGCAGAGGGACTCCTGTTCAGTAAGCGCAATGGCCGTTAATAATGAGCAGAATTCGCCAATATTGGCATGATTCCAGTTTCTAGCTAAATGATTTCCTAACTGGGGAATTTTAGTTGGGGTACACAGGAAATAATGAGTATGATTAAAAATATGATCTGACCATGTGCATGGGGAGATTAATAACTTTGGGATTTCCAAATTGGTTGTCCAAACTTGGTCTAAATGTGCCCCTTTACTTGGGAAGCTGTGTTCACATGCTGAGTACAATTCATTCCCAAAAAGAGGTCTGTTAGTTCTATAGAACCAGCACTCTCCAGTGCAATGCTAGGCCAATAGTAAACATCTCCAATTATAAGAACTCTGCCACGATTAATTACTAAATGGGAGATCATTTCACAGAGCAATTGGGGGAAGGAGGGCATGTGATGAGGGGGTCTATAAAGTAAAGCAGAGATAAAAGAGGACTGGGGAGACTCAAATTTCAATATGAGGCTATCAACAAAGGGGATGCCTGTGATCCCCAGTGAAGTAAAGTGGTGTTTTCGATAAATGATAGCTGCAACCCTCCCCCAACTTTACCCGTGGATCTGTTGGCCTGAAGAATGTAGTAGCCATCAGGGACTGCTGCTAAGATATCAGGAATGGACTCAGCAGTGAGCCATGTTTCGGAAAGGAGGAGGATATCTGGTTTATCAGCGTCTAAAAGCTGGAAAAATCTAGAGCTGATGTTTCACCATTGAGCAGGTATTCAAGTAAATAATGTTAAGTCCCCCCCTTTCTGTCACTCAGGAAAGCTTGAGTCTGGCTGGCCCTTTACATCGATATGAGGCTCTTGGCAGCGATAGTAGATTTCTGGGAAGGTGTTCCTGTGTGACTGGATCCCCGCCTTATCAGCTTCAGCCCAGGTTTCAATATTGACAGGCCAATTGCCCTGCAGCCGCTTCAGGTCTAACGCTGAATAGGTGAGAAAATGGGCATAGTGTATGGCATTGTTCAGCATTTTATCCATCATTTGTTCTTTTTGCATTCGAAGCCAGGTCAGGGGCATTTATCAGAGCTGCAAAAAGGAGGAACGTTGTTCTATATTTACTCATTCAGGATAAGGAGAGGAATTTGCCTACCTGTTCCCTGTCACTGAGTTAACACTATATTTGGGCAACTACTAACTTCATGGTCTGGCTAGTAGGTGGTGACCCCTGTAATCAGAGATTTGTCTAGGTGTTCACCAGGCAAAGTACATATGCAGCCCAATAATTTAACCCAGTGGCAGCTGGCAGGAAATGGGGGTGAGGGGAATATATATTTAAAAAAAAGTACCTTTCCTTTAAAACTGCCGCTGTCACGCTGCTTCTCTTCTAGGTGACTTCCAAAGCAGAAAGCAGTCAGGCTCTCCATAGCCAATCACAACGCAGCAATGCAGCAATGTGATTAGTTTCCCATACCCAATCACAATGCTGCAATGCAGAGTTATGATTGGTCTGAGCTCTGTGGTTCAGCACTCAGATGGGGGTTGGGGGCCGTTGCATGTTCCTCACCGGGCTGTGCATTACACCCTGGTCGGAACATGCAAAGTGTGCATGACTGTTTGGCCTATGGACATCCACATCATTGCGAATACCCAGAATGACCAGATGGGGGTGTCCTAGGGATATCTACTTCAATTATTGCTTACATTTCGCTAATGATTTCCCCCAAGTATACACTTATCTTGGGACAGCCCCACAGGATGTGCCGGAATATCCCCTCTTCAGTGTCACACTGAAGAGAACAGGGGGTTCCACTCTCCTCATTTTGAATAGCTGACAGCTATTGTGGTATGTCCTCTGTAGGATGTTAAACTGAATCAATCTCAGCCAGGCCTTAATAGCAACAACAAAGCTGCATCCCAGTAGATATCCTCCCGGTCCCCAAGATTGGCCTTCCAACTATCTCTGAGGTTCCTGAGATTTTTTGGTTTGTTATTGAATATAGTGCAACTTGTGGGTTATAGTGCCCCTGAGCACCTGGGTCTCCTGCAGGCTGTGTTCTGGAAAGCCTGTCTACAGAATCCCCTCAGACGGTCTATAGTATCCCCTCCACCCTAAGGGCGTGTGTCAATTGTAGGTGTTTAAACCTCTGGGTTTGTGCAAACATATATTCCTGCAGTAGTGCCTCAAATGATTTAACCTCCCCATTTACTATAGCATCCAGTGCTTATATTTCAATCTGCTCCCAGTGGTGAAAGCCGGTGAGTTTTCAATATTGTGCCCTTCGGTAAGGGTGTGGCCTGACTGAGTCTCCCTTGCCAACCCATGGTGTTTGTTGTGTCATCCCATGCTTTCAAGGTAGCCTGGGTCGGCATGGGTAAATGGCTCCCATCTCTCTTTCCCTATATGTAGAGTATGTGAGTTGCCGTCATGATTGCGGCCCTCTCAATCCTGGTCGCCCCCTCTTTTGTGGCACATGTCCCCATGTAGTTGTGTGGCGATAAAGTATGCTTTTATGTCTGGGAGTGCCAGGCTACCCCTATAGACCAACCTGTATAATGTACATAAGGCTATTCTCAGAGTACCACCCTCCCAGAATAGCGTTCCTAGTGTTTTGTCTAGTCCTTCGAAGTACATATTAGGAATGGGCTGTTTGCGGCACATAGAGCAGTTTAGGTACATCAACCATTTTAAAGAAGGTGGCCCTGCCACGGAGCGATAGTGGGAGTTTGCACCACCACTCTGCATCCTCAGAGAAGTCGCCCAGGACCCTACCCAGGTTCTGCTCTAGAAACCATTTCCTGTCAATCGTTATCTCTATTCGGGAGATGCTTAAAGCAGACTCTTGCTACTCTGATGTCACCCTTCAACCCATTGAGGCCCTCCCAGTCTCCCGTTTTATAGACAACAGATTTCTCCCAATTGATACATTATCCCAGGAAGGTTTCAAAGCTACGGAACACCAACACCACCTCCAGGATTGACATCTCTGGGTTCGTACAGTATACAAGTTGCTCTGTCTGCATATAGCAATATCTTTTCTTGGTCATTTGTTATCTCTGAGAAGCTCTCTATGTAGCTCTGCTTCACAACCAGCATGCCAAAGGTTCCAGGCACAGTGCTAATAAGAGGATCGAAAAAAACTCCCATACAATGTGTGGTCTTGGCTGGTATGGGGTATTGTGTTCTTCCAGCCATCTTCTCCTCCCCTCCTCCTCCTCCTCCTCCTCTCCCTCCTCTTGTTGACCACCAATGTAATCTTGTGGTGGTCCTCTTGGTGGTTGTGGTGGTGGTGGTGGTGCAGATGCTCCAGATGCTGCTGCTACTGTAGCCATTTCAAAGTACAAAATATACCTCAAAGATTGCAAAACAGGTCTTCCTAAGTCGAAGGACAAAGTCAGAATAAGGAAAAAAGGTGGGGTTTTTCATCATTTGGAAAAAAAAAAAGGCCTGAACCAATGAGAAGTGTTATTTTCAGGTCACAAGACCAGGGGCTTCATCATTATGAAACCAAAACTGTTATGAACCAATGAAAAGTGTTATTTTCAGGTCACATGACCCGACGCGCTTACGCTACGCACCCCTGGGCGCGCCCCGGGGCGTGTCACGGGGTGCGTCGCGTAAGCACGTCAGATGCTTACGTTGCGCGATCGTATTCGCTCGAGTGCTTCCGGGTGCGCTTACGCCGTGCGTATCACTCGGACGCGGCTACGCGATACGTCACGATCATGTTTTCGTTCGCGATATTGGCGCTAAAGGGACGCTTCCCGGTTCGCGCACCGGGGCGCTTCAAAAGACTGCGCTTTCCGGGGCGCTAACCGGGGCGCGAACAGGGAGCGCTTCGGGGCAAAAAAACAAAGAAAAAAAAAACAATATACAGAAAAAACATTGTTTAACATAAATATATAATATAGGATTCATTTTTAAAAATATTACATTTCAGAGCTATAGAAATTTGCTATGAAAAAACCTTTGAAATTCACTGAAAAAACCATAGGTTTCAGACCAGTTATAGTTAGGAATTAGCTTTTAAAAAACCTATTAAATTCACTGAAAAAACCATAGGTTTCACACCAGTTACAGTTAGCAGGAAATTTTACTGACATAAAACCATTGAAATTCCATGTTATAGTTAGTTGGACTCACTATAACTTGCGCGCCTGCAATGCACTGCTGATGACGTCACATATTATATCACTCATGACATGGTCATGAAACACACACTCACTGGATGATGTCATCAGTGATGTCATCAGTGATGTCATTTGAGATGTCATCATTGATGACATTATCCAGTGTCTGTAAAGTTTAAATATGTTTTACATATTGAAGAATGAGTGGATGTATAAGTGTCTGGATGAAGGATTTAGAAGGTGCGTGACTGACTGTATGAGTGAGTGATTAAATGTGTCTTACTGAATGCATAGGTTTGTGACTAAACTGTCTGAATGTGTGCATCATTATGTCTGTTGTTGTGTAAGCTGCTGCATGTGTTGATCAGTAGCTATATGAGTGGCTATATGGGTTATTGATTGGTTGCCCAAGTATTTGTATGTGAGGGTGAGTGTGTGGTGGTGGCTGGGAGGTGTGTGACTCTGTGCATAGATGTGTGAGCAGTTGATTCACTTGGTGTATGGGTTCAAGAGTGCATATGGAAACAGCTGCATGGGCGGTTCACTGTGTGCATGGGTGTGTTGGTGAGTGAATGGATATCTCAGTGCTACATGTCCAAGTAAGTACATATGTAAAACACAGTGCATGTGAGAGTTGGCATGAGAGTCTGTGATTGCGTAAGTGACTGTATGGATCAATGTGTACTTGTATCAGTGATTGTAAATGAGAGTAAGTATGTGTTAGTATATGTTTGAATAAGTAAGGTTATGTGTGTATAACTGTATAGATGAGCAAATGGGAGTGTGATTGATTCTTTGCATGACTGACTAGGTTTGTGAGTAACTCCATGGATGAGTGGCAGTGTGTCAGTGTCTGTATAGGTGTATGAGTGCATATGATTGTGTTGTATTGATGAGTGACTGTATGTATGAGTGATTGTATAGGTGAATGAGTGGATATTTGTGTAGACTTAGGAATCAGTGAGTTTGTATGTAGTAACTAGTATTGGTGTGTCAATGGTTTCAGGAATGGTAGTCTGTATTCAACACTGGATGTATCAAAGGTTAGATTAGAGTGTGAGGAGGTGCATTATATTATCACATGGATGATGTCATCAGTGATGTCATCAGTGATGTAATTTGATATGTCATCAGTGATGTCATCAGTGATGTCATTTGAGATGTCATCAGTGATGTCATCAGTGATGTCACTGACCATGTCATAAATGATGTAATATGTGACATCATCAGCAGTGGATTGCGGGCGCGTGAGTTATAGTGAGTCCAACTAACTATAACGTGGGAATTTCAATGGTTTTGTATGAGTAAAATGTCCAGTTAACTATTACTGGTGTGAAACCTATGGTTTTTTCAGAGAATTTCAATGGTTTTTTAAATGCTAATTCCTAACTATAACGATTGTGAAACCTCTGTTTTTTTCACTGAATTTCAAAGGTTTTTTAAAAGCTAATTCCTTTCTATATCGAGTTTGTAACCTACGATTTTTAATTTTTTTATTTGCTGTTTTGTGTAAGTATTAATTATTAATATTTTTTTTAATAATAATATTTTTTAAATGTTTTTTTTTTTTAATCATTTTTTCCTGGGGCGCTCTCGGTGCGCGCACCGGTAAGCTCTCCGGAGAGCGCACCCAGAGCGCTATTTCTACGTTTGTGTAAAAAAATATGAATGAAAAGTAAATAATAACGCAAGACATTTAGTACCATACATATAAAAGCAGTATTTTTGATTTACGAAATGAAAATTATTTTACATTTCCGTGAAACTATCGAAACGTCACTTAGGCGCGCCGCGTATGGGCTCCCAGAAGCGGTTACGTTCGCGCCGCATATGCGCCCCTGGAAGCGCCTACGTTCGCGCCGCGTAAGTGCTCCCGGAAGCGCTTCGGTGCGCGCAGCATAAGCGCGTCAAGTCATGTGACCTTAAAATAACACTTTTCATTGGTTGCTAACAGTTTTTTTTACAAAGAATGAAATCCCCACCCATTTCCTTCACTTCTTCTTTCACTTTTGTGACTGCAAGACCTGCCTTTTTGCTCTCGGTTCTTTGTTGGATATCTTGGATTATCATGGCAGCCAGACCATCCAGCAGTGAAAATGACACCAATGAATTCATCTATGAAGTGCCTCCTCAGCCGAAGGTGAAAGAACATGTCATCTGGAAAAAAAATTCTATACCTAATGGGCATAAAAAAGTAAATGCACCAAAAGTTGAATGTAAAATCTGCCATGCTGTACTTTCCCGTGGAGACCCCCAAAAGAAGTACAGTTTTGGTAATTCAACTATGATTCGCCACGTAGAAAGGAGGCACCCCCAGAACTATGCCCGGGAGAGTGTTAGGGCTCTAGCACAAGAGGCTTCCAGGGATGGGGCCTCTACATCAACAGGAGGACCAACAACATCGGTGAGGGGGAGATCACAAGAGCTGATTCCGAAAATTCAGCCTGCTTTTAACAAAGGCGTCCTGAAATGCAGAGACTGTGATCAGCTACTTTGCTATGGGGAACAAAGTGTTCTGCTCATGGTTCGAGCATTGGAGAACCATCGCTGCCGTTCCCAGCCCTAAATTTGTTTGTTTTTTTTGCTCCTGTTGAGCAGTTTCCATTCCCTGTTTTTGTTTTTGTTCTAAAAAAAGAAAAAAGAAGAAAAAAAAAGTTCTTTTCAGAACTACCTCCAATTCTCATCAAAGAGCTATAGTTCTTAAAAAAATGAAAAAGAGTAAGTGAAGTGGAGTGCATTGATAAAGGAGAGGAAAATGAGTAAGAAAGAACAGAAAGGTATGAGAGGAGAAAGGAACTGAAGTAGGGGGACTGAAAGAAGGTGAGTGTGGGGAAGGAAAGTAAGGAGAAGGAGAGCGAACATGGGGAATGTGGCTATTCAAAGAAAATGTAGAATAGGAACGGGGTGTGGAAGGGTAAGAAAAGATGCATTGCTGGAGTTGCATCATTTTTGTGACACACTCCAACAATGCATCACTTTTGCGCTTACAGATACGTCTGAAATACTGATGTATCTGTAAGTATTTGCGACATAATGCGTCATATATTAAATATGACGCATGAGTAGAAGACTGAAGGCCTCATTTATGAGGCCATGCGTCACTTTTACGCCACCGTTGCGTCACTTTTTGTGACGCACCAGTGCTGTAAAAAATTAACCATATTCAGTCATATTTACAAAGTGACGCATCTAGGTAGATGCGTCACTTTGTAAACCCCTGCGCCACATTATACCTACATCAGGTGTAATGTATGCAAAAGGGACGTATTGACGCAAGAAAGGGTCGTAGAGGTGACGCTGTGAAATCAATGAGATCTCAGTGCGTCACTTTTAGGACGCCGTTGTGTCAAAATCTTGGGCCTGCCTCACAGCAGGCGTAAGACTGATGCAGGCCCTTTCACATAGGACGTGCCACTTTTGAAAGGGTGCATTGCTGGAGTTGCATCATTTTTGTGACACACTCCAGCAATGCATCACTTTTGAGCTTACAGATACGTCTGAAATACTGATGTATCTGTAAGTATTTGCGACATAATGCGTCATATATTAAATATGACGCATGAGTAGAAGACTGAAGGCCTCATTTATGAGGCCATGCGTCACTTTTACGCCACCGTTGCGTCACTTTTTGTGACGCACCAGTGCTGTAAAAAATGAACCATATTCAGTCATATTTACAAAGTGACGCATCTAGGTAGATGCGTCACTTTGTAAACCCCTGCGCCACATTATACCTACATCAGGTGTAATGTATGCAAAAGGGACGTATTGACGCAAGAAAGGGTCGTAGAGGTGACGCTGTGAAATCAATGAGATCTCAGTGCGTCACTTTTAGGACGCCGTTGTGTCAAAATCTTGGGCCTGCCTCACAGCAGGCGTAAGACTGATGCAGGCCCTTTCACATAGGACGTGCCACTTTTGAAAGGGTGCATTGCTGGAGTTGCATCATTTTTGTGACACACTCCAGCAATGCATCACTTTTGAGCTTACAGATACGTCTGAAATACTGACGTATCTGTAAGTACTTGCGACATAATGCGTCATATATTAAATATGACGCATGAGTAGAAGACTGAAGGCCTCATTTATGAGGCCATGTGTCACTTTTACGCCACCGGTGCGTCACTTTTTGTGACGCACCAGTGCTGTAAAAAATGCACCTTATTCTATCATATTTACAAAGTGATGCATCTAGGTAGATGCGCCACTTTGTAAACCCCTGCGCCACATTATACCTACGTCAGGTGTAATGTATGCAAAAGGGACGTATTGACGCAAGAAAGGGTCGTAGAGGTGATGCAGTGAAATCTATGAGATTTCAGTGCGTCACTTTTAGGACGCCGTTGTGTCAAAATCTTGGGCCTCCCTCACAGCAGGCGTAAGACTGATGCAGGCCCTTTCACATAGGACTTTCCCCATGTGAAAGGATGTATTGCTGGAGTTGCATCATTTTTGTGACACACTCCAGCAATGCATCACTTTTGTGCTTACAGATACGTCTGAAATACTGACGTATCTGTAAGTACTTGTGACATAATGCGTCATATATTAAATATGACGCATGAGTAGAAGACTGAAGGCCTCATTTATGAGGCCATGCGTCACTTTTACGCCACTGGTGCGTCACTTTTTGTGACGCACCAGTGCTGTAAAAAATGCACCTTATTCAGTCATATTTACAAAGTGATGCATCTAGGTAGAAGCGTCACTTTGTAAACCCCTGCGCCACATTATACCTACGTCAGGTGTAATGTATGCAAAAGGGACGTATTGACGCAAGAAAGGGTCGTAGAGGTGACGCAGTGAAATCTAAGAGATATCACTGCGTAACTTTTATGACGCTGTTGCGTCCAAACTTGCGCCTGTATCACAGCAGGCGTAAGACTGATGCAGGCCCTTTCACATGGGCCTGGCCCCATGTGAAAGGATGCATTGCTGGAGTTGCATCATTTTTTTGACACACTCCAGCAATGCAACACTCAACATTTTATTTTTCCACTATTGTTTTTTACACTCTTTTTCCCCGTGGTGCACTCAGGGTGCGCGTACCGGGGAGCGTACCGGTGAGCGCCGCCAGCGCTCACACCGTGAAATTTAAAAAAAAAAAAACGTTTTTTAGCCCTTCATGGTCCTTCTAGGCCCCCCTTAGAAAACCTAGGGGGTCAGGGGGTGTCTACTCTGCCCCCTTTTAATTATATCCCCCTTTCTTTTTTCACCTCTTGTGTCTCGATTCTACCGAGACACAAGATGGCGGACTCTCCGGACTGTTTAGAATGTTGACAGACACCTGACAGCCAATCAGCTTTCGCTCGCGCACTCCCGTAGCGCGCCGGGTGCGCTCACCGGTACGCGCACCGGGGAGCGCCGTCAGCGCGCCTATAGATATATATGTGTTTTTTAACTTAATTTTCCTAAAATCCACTGGAGCAAATTTCACCAAACATAGCAAAGGCACATCTGCGTACCAGTCCCTACAATTTTGCCAAATTTGGCGTAATTCCGTTCAGCGGTTCGGGCTGTAGACTTGTCAGACCGTCCTATGGAAATTAACATGGAGAAAACACGTTTTGGGACCCCCCTTTTTTCTCAGCCCCCACTTCACTAATCCCCCCGAAACTTTCAGGGAAGGAGCGGAGCGCAGTGAGACCATTTTAACGAAAATTACAGGCAGATCCCTCAATCGGCGCCAAAGTTATTCCCAATAGAATGTTGCAGATTTCCTATGGTAGCCAATCCTAACTATAACTACCTACTGGCGACCGCCAGTAGGTAATGTAGATATATATATATATATTTGCATACAAAGTGATCCTTCGAACCCTGGTTGCGCTCCACTACTGGTGCTCAGCATAGGGGCCGGATCATGGCACAAACAGCAAATTTTACTCCAATGATGCGGCACACAGGCTTGGGTGCTTTCAGCTCGATTTATTCAACACAACACAACTCTAACCAACGCGTTTCAGCCTGACCTCGGCTTTGTTCACGGTAAGTGAGTAATCATTACTTTTTACTTTTATATCCTCAGCTACCATTATGGGGCATTGTGGGATATGTAGTGCAATGACATATTAACAAATATTTACAGTTTAATCCAGGCATTGTGTTCTTATGACATGCATAATTTTGTTTGATTAGCATTTATATAGTTCGTGGGTGTAGTACCCATTGTTTTCCTTGGTTGACAGTCATAATGTTAATTTAATTGTTGTAATGTCTCTGGGATGTAGCATTGCCTTTTGGTCACCGCCATTGTCTGTCTTCTCTTGTTACCAGTGTTGAGTTCATCTTAATTTTTAGTGTTTGACTGGTGCTGTGATATTGTTAATTTTAGCTTCATTCAAAAAAAAAATAAAAAAAATATATATATATATATATATATATATATATATATATATATATATATATATATATATATATATATATATATATATATATATATGTATGTATGTATGTATGTATGTATGTATATATATATATATATATATATATATATATATATATATATATATATATATATATATATATATATATATATAAAGAAAAGAAGGTTTGCCCAATGGAGAGATCACACGAGGAAGGGTTATTCAAACCTCCAGCAGCAGCAGCGGCAGCATACCCTTGCGCTTCCTCTGATAGCCAAACGCGTTTCGAGCGTAGAATCGCTCTTGATCACTGGCCTGTAACACACACAAAGAAAGCGTTTTTTCGTTGGAAACTTTATTTAACTTTTCAAGTCCCGCCCCAGTGGGCGTAAACACTCAAGGCATTGTGGTCTTGATAGTCCAAAATTTATTATGTTATCCACAAGGGAGTAACAATTTGGCACAATCCCACTGGGGCAGAAAAGAATACGGAGCTAGCGGGACCCACCAGGGTGATGTATGGAACTTAAGTCACAGCATAATAATGCACATTCATATATTGCATTGTGGCGGGTGCTGCTTCCAGCATCGCCCGCCACAATGCAATATATGCGGCATGCCACCACTGCCGTGGCGGTGGCATCCTGATTGCAAATTGAGTGATCTATTCTCTTTTCTCATGAATAATACTGCATGGGAAATTCCCTGATGTATGGAAGGTAGCATTGGTGTTACCGCTACTAAAAAAACCTCATCTAGACCCTGCCGAGCCTAATAACTATCGGCCAATCTCCAGAATTATTTTCTGTTCTAAGGTTCTGGAGACAGTGCTTAATATTCAGCTTACTGCCTTTGTTTCCTCTAATACTTTGCTTGACCACTCTCAATTCGGGTTTAGAGAGGGGCCTGGATCAGTAACGGCGCTCATCGCCGCAAGTGAGGAGCTAAGGATGTCATTGGACAAGGGCGGGAAGGCCGCCTTGATATTATTAGATCTGTCGGCGGCCTTCGACACCATCAATCACAAAATTCTTATCAATAGACTGTCTGATCTGGGCGTCCAAGATTCTGCTACAACCCTTCTAACATCATATCTCGCAGAAAGATCTTTTCGAGTTGAATTAGGTGGGGTCAGCTCCCAAACCTTTAATCTTCAGTGTGGAGTGCCACAGGGCTTATCGTTGAGCTCCACACTGTTTAATATTTATGTGTCCCCATTGGCTGCTCTGATTGGACAGTTTAGCTTTTCGGTAATCTCCTATGCAGATGACACACAGATAGTCGTGTCCATAACCAACAATGAAGACGAGGTGGCGCATCGCTTTAACATCTGCATGACCCATGTCAATTCTTGGATGCAATCCAATTGCCTTAAACTGAACGGCACTAAGACCGAAGTTCTACTCTTGGGTGCTAATCCATTGACTTGGTCTCGGAGGTGGTGGCCTGTAGTTTTGGGGGACTGCCCAATACCGGTCTCTCAGGCAAAAAATATTGGGGTCACGTTTGACTATAGGTTGACCTTTGACAGTCCAATTAATGGCCTTACTTCCAGCTTCTGGTCAATCCTTAAAATGATTTGGACGGTGCGCCCCTTTGTGCCTTTGGAGGCAGTAAAGACGTTGGTGACTGCGCTGGCGTTTTCCAGACTCGATTACGGTAATGCACTGTATGTGGGGATTCAAACCCAATTCTTTAAAAAGATGCAACGCCTACAGAATGCAGTATCCAGATTAATATTGAACATCCCCAAGCACGAATCAGATGCTCAACAGTTGGGAGCACTGCATTGGCTCCCGGTTAAGAAGTGGATTGTTTTTAAGACTCTTTGTATCACATTCAAGGCACTTCTTGGAAGGGGTCCTGCCTACCTAACCTCACGTATAAAATACTATGCACCGTCCAGGAATCTCAGATCTGCACATCATCGACTGCTGCAACTGCCCAGGTTTAAGCAGGTTCAATGGGGAGGAAGGAGCTTCCTGTGGGGAGCCGCCAAGTTTTGGAATCGTCTTCCGCTCACAATCAAAAACAGCTTGGATCTTCCAGCTCTTAGGAAAACAGTAAAAACTTGATTGTTCAAAAGTGATATCTAGTTCATCACAGCTTCTCGCTCCCTGAGTCTTTAGCGCTAAGACGTCTCCGGGCATTCGTTGCGTTCTATAAATCGGATAATCAAATCAATGGCGGGACTGCCGCACCTCTGACGGTCAGTCACGAGTACCATTACAGTGGCGGGCGGACTTGATGGACCCCATAGTGTGGTAATGATACACCCAGAAAATACTTATACCCACAAGTGCAGTATTTATTGGTTGTGGTTTTCCTTCCTATTCTAAGTTTTTTTGCATGAAATGCGGGATGTGATTTGGTATTGGCGATTGTGTATGGGATTACATAAATATTTTAGCTATCCAACCAGGTATCTAGTCGTGCATTTCACAAATATTTTCCTGGAAAAGTGTGAACAGAAAGCATTTCCAAATTCTCACAACTTGTAATTCAAAATTGGACACAATCATCTATTTGCACACCTGACTGTAACTTACCAGGCCACTCTGAATTAAGGCATAAGTAGTCTGAAGAGGGCATGCATTACTATACATGTTCAGCAGCATTGCCTTATCTATCATTGCTTGTGAGACACTTAGACCATGCATATTTCATTGGTTTGTTGTACCAAAAGACAAAATACTAGCAGGTTATGAACCAGACTTATAGCTTTCTCATGGTCTGACAAGTGGGTGCAGCTGTAGATTATTGCTAGGACAGAGTTATATTCAGCATTTCACAACCATACAGATCCAGACATCAGGGAAAAAATCATCTGATCTGGATCATGGATGAGATGTTGTATGCAGGACAGTGTTTAAAGATGCCAGCTGTGGGAAATAATTGGAACAAGTACTACTCATACCCTGGGAGCGTCTATGTTCTTGAAACAAGCTGTGAATGAGGCCTGAAAAATCATCTCCACTTTACGAGAATGAAGATGGAAATCACGGTTTCTTGATTTTGTAAAGACACCTTTTTCTGCTTCTTTGAGAGACACTGTAGTTAAGTGTATGGTACTGGGTAAATTTAGATGTCTGTAGTCAATTGCGGTGGTCACATTTTAGATTTGTCTTAGTTGGGTTGCAATACAATTGTTCTAAGTTACCAAAATGCTTCTCCTTCTCTCGTTTATTTTTATCATAGCAGATATTTTTTAACAGAAGAACAATCAGCACATAACATGAGAACTAGACAAAGTACAGGTGAAATACCGGATGAAGTCCCCTTTTCAATATAAATTGAAAAGATTCATTGAGATAAATTGAGTATCTGGAAATGCGAAGGAGAGCGCAGAATTTATAATTGGAAACCAGGAAAACCTGTAATGGTTTAATTGTTCACAACGGTCAAACTCTTATGGGCAACTATCTCACTGCCCTCGGTTCTGTGGTTTAATGGCTGAGCTCCTAAGTAGGAATGTATGTTAAAAAGCCAAGCAATCAGGACTTCCCCCAGAGCATCAGCTGATAATGACTTAGCAGATATTTCCCAGTGTTGATACTTTGTGGAAACCTTGCGTGTTTTGATCTTGATCGTGAATTGCTTATCAAAATGGTGTGAAATTCATGTCTCTTGATAACTCAAGCAGCTAGAGGACAACTGGAGCAAATTTACAATAAAAATTTGGCAACGCCCCACTCCGACATTTTTTTTAAATGCAAGGATGTGCTGTCCTCATAAGAATACAGCACACTCCTGTGTTTCCTCTAGCGCTGGTGCAAAAGAAGCTGCCTAGCACCAGTGAAGGCACTCTGCCCCCATGTTGCAAGGGTGCCTGCACTACAGGGCAGTTTGTTTATGCGCAGGAAAGGACACCTTCCTTCACATAAACAATCATGAGTTTAAAAAGATGTGGTATTGAGACAAAATCTGTGCTTACTGGATCATAAATATTTTTAACATATTTTTTTTCACATTTGCTTCACAGCAACCTGTTATCCAAAATGCAAAAATGGCGGGGAGTGCCTACGACCAGGCAAATGCAGATGCCCCCCTGGCTATGGAGGAAGGTACTGCCACAAAGGTAAATTAATGTAAATCAGGGTTGGCGTGTACAAGAGATAGTGGTGCTGTGCCCCCTTGAGTGTTGCGCTCACATGGGTAGCAGCCAGAGATTTCGGAAGACAGTACAGAATAGCAAGAGACAAGGATTGGAAAATAAAGTTTTCTTGTGTTTATCTTAAGTTTTTATTTCAACAGATAAGATTTAAGGTGTGTTAGTTTGGCAATGGAGCATATGCGGAAGTCTCACCAACAATAAATTCTTTCTTTAATGAGTATTTTGTAGGTACATAATGCTGAGTTTATTATTCAGCATACACATATATTCATAATTCAAAGAAAAATGTCCATAGTGCAAACAAGTAGTACAGTTTATTTTATATTGTATATAAAATTAGTAGCGGTTGAAACTAATTCAAACATCATCAACACTATTTGTACCTATTGTATAGTCACTTTCTCTTTCTTAATAAACTACTTTGCCTAGATCAGTGCTGGAATTGGAAAACAACTCTGAAAACCCTTATGTAGGGAAACTGGGAGATACGGTTAAAGGGGTGGCCAGGGAGCAGGGCAGCAAGTGGGCGGGGTCAGCAGGGCAGTGTAAAAACGCGATATAATTGCAATTACACTACCTTACAATAAGTAACCGAAAATCTTCAGTAAAACTTTCATTATTATCCTATTGTGTGTAGCAGAAATGGTAATTATTGCAGCAACCAATAACATTACACTCACACCAAACTCTCACACAGGACATAAATACATTTAAATACAGATACAAACGATCAAAAGAAATGTTTATATTACCTACTGGCGGTCACCAGTAGATAGATATAATTAGGACCTAGTTTCCATAGGAAAACAGTTTTTGTTTTGCTAATACCTTTTGCATTGTTTGATGCTGCTGTCTTGATAGTTTCAGTGTGATTTGTCAAGCGGGGACCGAGAAAAAGGGGGGTCCCAAAATGTGTTTCCCCATGCAATTTCCATAGGGATTTAAGACCTGACTACAGCCCAAACTGCTGAATGGAATTACACTAAATTTATTGGAACGGTATATCTTGGTCCAGAAAGTGACATTTTTGTGATTTGTTGTAAATCCATTCAGTAGTTTTTGAGATATTAACTAAATCCAAATTTGTATATCTAGGGACATGACTCCTCCGTGGATCCTACTCTGATCCTCCATGTATTTGCAAATCCATGTGCCAACAGCAATGCCGGGATTGGCTGGCCGCAACTTGAGAGGAAAGTTGCAACCGTCATTTTGTTCATCGGGACACTGTTCCCACTGGGGAAAATAACGTTAAAAAGTGAAAGAAGGGGTCAAGGTAGAGGTTCCTTGCCCCTATGGGACTAATGGAGGACTGATGGAGGGTTCTGTGAGGGACCTCTCATGGGCAAGAAATTGTCCAAAAACTTTTTTTTAGCCATGCAAGGATCTGCGGAACCTCCCCGGAATCTCCTTGATTTAGGTGGATCCACAGATCCAGACCCCCAATAAAAAAACATACTCTCACTCACAGATCCACACACCTACTCACACAATTACTCACACACTCACTTACATACCCACACAAGCACTCACACATTCACTTACAATTATGCAGCCACTCCCACTTACAGACCCTCAGTACCATTCATACACTCACTCACAGACCCTCACATAATTCCCACACCTACTCACACATCCATTCACACACCCACATAACCACTCACACACACACACACTCACACACCCATACAGCCACTCACCCACTCACAGACCCTCAAAACCGCTTACACACATAGTCACACACAGCCACAGCCACATCCACTCCCAGACCCACACAGTCAGTCACACATGGACTCACACACCCACCACAAACTCACATACCCACTTACATACCCACTCAAAAACCAACCAGGATGCAGGGACATTATGGCTAGGAAATAGTATTAAAAACATAGAAATTCACTAAAAAAACAAAGGTTACAGGAATATTATGGTTAGGAAATAAAATGTAAAATTTACTTAAAAATTCAATGAAAAAAACAAAGGTTAAAGGGACGTTATAGTTAGGTTCAGATTTTACAAACACAAAACCATAGAAAGTTAGCAGTTATAATTATAGCTATAATTCATACACTAAGGTAACTATAACTCACACCCTTACCATGCACCTGTAATTACCCCCATATTATATCACTTATGTCAACCTCTGCAGTGAAATTATTTATGAGAAAACTGTGCATGGAGGGGTTGCGAGTTATAGTTATCTTAGGGCACGAGTTATAGTTACATTGGCTCAGTTTAGCAAATCCTCGTGAAATTTTCAAAGGTAGTACAACCATCACTTCAGCTGCTGTTCTGAAAGTTTGGGATGATTCGTCAAGTGGGGCTGAGAAAAAGGGGGGACGTCCCAAAACACATATTGCCCTTACAAATTCCAATAGGGATTTTAGACATGACTACAGCCCGAGCTGCTAAATAAAATTATACCAAATTTAACGATCGCTGTTGGTTCAGAAAGTGACCTTTTTTTGAATCTGTTCAGTAGTTTTTGAGATATGAAAAGAAATTCAAATTTAGATCTATAGGGACCCGATGGCTCCACAAACCCTTCCAAACTCGTGCTGAGATCTGATTGGCTGCCAACACTTCAACCAGGAAGTGTTAGCAACCATCTTGGGACTCGGCTTCAGAAAAGTCCCTGAAAAAAAGTTCAAAAAATGAAAAGGGGGTAGGGTAGGAATAACTCTAAGGTCTGGTACTGCGGTCCCTGCATGGCAAATAAGCATTTTATTTGTATTTTGTGGCAGGAAGCACGCTGGATCCACGGCTCCCACTGAAAACTTAAAAAATAAAAGAAGCACAGGCTCCTGCGATGTTCTACTGTTTAGCCTCCAGGTGGGACACGTCCAGGGGGCATGCAGGGTTAAAAAAGGAGGCGGCATGGGGCCCCCCTCCTGAGGCTCTTTTAAGTCCTGGGAGCACCACCTCCCCGGGCCCTTGTAGTATAATGAAGGGGGACACCAAAACCCCCTCCATGGGCTCTTTGGGACCACCACCTCCCCAGGGCTTTATTTTTAATTTGGAGGGGGACAATACAGACCCTCCTCCTGGAGCAGGTTCAGGCCCACGGGACCACCACCACCGGGGCTAAATTAAAAGTAATGGGGGACACGCAAACCCCCGGAGCACAACTACCTCTCCAAGGCCTATGACATAATTAAAACTGGGAGTGGGGCCACTCGGCCCCTGTCCTGGGTCATATTCGACCCAGGGGACCACTACCGCCCTGGGCCAGGCCATGCACATCAAAGGAGGGGGGCCTCACAGCCAACCTCTTGGAGCCATATATGGCCCAGGGTACCACCACTGCCCCAGGGCCTGCTCCTGGTATGTCCTGGGGTGCCCAGGACATAGCTGTTTGCTTTGACTTTGTGGGAGCTGTAACAGCTCTTGCCTAGTAGAACAAACACAAAATCCGCTCTCAGCAAGCGAGAGCTGTGAAACGACTCTCGCTTGCTGAGAGCGAAGTTTTAATCTGTCAGGCAGGGAAACAGATGAAAGGAGTGCTCTCACAGACAGGGAGCTGCATGCTTAGCAGCTTCCTGTCTACGAGAGTAATGCCGGCTCCCGCAGAAGGCGGGGAGCCTGCTGGGACCATTGGGGCCTTAAGGCTCCCCCCACGGTCTTCGGAGAAAAAAGAAAGAGGCAATATAAAGGTAAGAAATGAGCAGAAAGAGGCAGAATTAAGGTCAGTAAGGAGTAGAAAGAGGCAGGTTTAAGGTCAGCAATGAGCACAATGAGTCAAGATAAAGGTCTGAAACAAGCATAAAGAGGCAGAATAATGGTCTGAAATGGGCAGAAAGACGCACAATTAAGGTCAGCAACGAGCAGAAGGAGGCAAAATAAAGGTGAGAAAAGGATAGAAAGAGGCAAAATAAAGGTGAGCAATGAGCAGAAAGAGGCAGAATAAAGGTCAGGAATTAGCAGAAAGGCAAAATGAAGGTTATCAGCGAGCAGATAGAGGCAAAACAAAGGTGAGAAATGAGCAGAAAGAGGCAGAATAAAGGTCAGAAATAAGCATAAAGAGGCAAAATAATCAATCAATCAGAGTACTTGTAAAGCGCGCTACTTACCCGTGAGGGTCTCAAGGCACTGAGGGGAGGGGGTGGCGCTACTGCTCGAAGAGCCGGGTCTTGAGAAGTCTTCTGAAGGCAAGTAGGTCTTGGGTCTGCCAAAGGTGGGTACGGAGGGTGTTCCAGGTCTTGGCGGCGAGGTAGGAGAAGGATCTGCCACCGGAGGTTGTTCGTTGGGTGCAGGGAACAGCGGCGAGGGCTGGTCTGGCGGAGCGGAGCTGGCAGGTGGGGGTGTAGAAGCAGAGTCTGCTATTCAGGTAGGCTGGTCCGGCATTGTGGAGTGCTTTGTGTCGTAAGTGTGGAGCTTGAAGGTGATCCTTTTGTCGACGGGGAGCCAGTGTGGGTCTCTCAGGTGGGGGGTGATGTGGCTGCGGCAGGGGACATTGATGATTAGTCGGGCGGAGGCGTTTTGGATGCATTGTAGTCGTCGTAGGTGTTTGGCTGGGATTCCTGCGTAGAGTGCGTTGCCGTAGTCCAGTCTGCTGCTGACGAGGGCCAGTGCCACCGTTCTTCTTGTTTCAGTCGGGATCCACTGGTAGATCCTGCGGAGCATGCAGAGGGTGTTGTAGCAGGAGGAGGAGACGGCGTTGACCTGTAAATACATGGAGAGGGAGGAGTCGAGGATGAATCCTAGGTTGCGTGCATGGTCAGTGGGTGTCGGTGCTGTTCCCAGTATGGTCGGCCACCAGGAGTCATCCCAGGCTGAGGGGGTGGGTCCGAGGATGAGTACCTCCATCTTGTCCGAGTTCAGCTTCAGAAGGCTGTTCCTCATCCAGTCGGCAACGGCCTTCATTCCCTGGATGGTTTTGGTGGTGTGCGCGTCCTTGGTGAGGGAGAGGATGAGCTGGGTGTCGTCAGCATAGGAGATGATATTGAGGTCGTGTTGGCGGGCCACTTGTGCGAGGAGGGCCATGTAGATGTTGAACAGTGTCAGGCTGAGCAATGAGCCCTGGGGGACGCCGCAGATGATGTTGGTGGCCTCGGATCGGAAGGGCAGGAGGCAGATGCTCTGGGTTCTGCTGGAGAGGAAGGACGTGGTCCAATCAAGGGCCTTCTCTTGGATTCCGGCTTCTGGGAGGCGTGTCTTTAGAGTGCAATGGCAGACCATGTCGAAGGCGGCTGACAGGTCCAGGAGGATGAGGGCTGATGTTTCGCCGTTGTCTAGTTGGCGCCTGATGTCATCTGTGGCGGCAATGAGGGCTGTCTCGGTGCTGTGATTTCGTCTGAACCCGGACTGGGACGGGTCCAAAATGTTGTTGTCTTCCAGATGTTGGGCCAGTTGCATGTTTACGATTTTCTCAATGACCTTCGCGGGGAACGGGAGCAGGGAGATGGGCCGGAAGTTCTTGAGGTCCTTAGGGTCCGCCTTGGGCTTCTTGAAGAGTGCGTTGATTTCGGCATGTTTCCAGCTTTCCGGGAATGTCACTGTTTCGAAGGAGATGTTGATGACCTTCCGTAGTTGCTTTGTTGAATACGTGGTGCGGGCACGGGTCTGACGGAGAACCTGAGAGGATGGAGTTCATGACCTTGCGTGTCTCGTCATCGTTTACGTTGGACCAGGAGGTCAGGTGATTGGCACTGGTGGTGTTAACAGGAGAGGTGGGGTCTGGCGTAATCGGGCGGTCATGGTGTTGAAGCTGTCATGGATGTCAGCGATCTTGCAGTGGAAGAAGATGGCCAGTGAGATGCACAGTTCGTTTGTCGTTGGCGTTGGCGCTGCGTTGGAGAGTTCCTGTACGATGCTGAAAAGCTCTTTGATGTTGTGTGCGTTGTTATCCAGGCAGTCTTTGAAGGAGGATATCTTGGCTAATCTGATGAGGTGGTGATGTCTGCGGGTGGTGTCCTTGTGGGCTGCGTGGTTGTCCAGAGTGCGTTTGTGGAGCCATATTTTTTCCAGTTTCCGGCATGCACGCTTGGAGGTCTGCAGCTCATCGGTGAACCAGGTGGCTCTTTTGTTGGTGTGGTTGTTGGATGGTTTCTTGAGTGAGGTGAGGGTGTTGGCACAGTCGTCGATCCACTATCTGAGGTTGCGGGCTGCAGTGTCTGGGTTGGTGGGGTCAGTGGATGGGTTTAGGGCGAGGGTGGTGATCAGCTGGTCTTCGGTGACTTTGCTCCAGCAGCGGCGAGGTAGCAGTTGGGTGTGGTGGTGCATGGTTGGTTTATTGAAGGTGAAATGGATGCAGCGGCGGCCTGTCCAGTGGAGTTCGGTGGTGTGGTCGAAGGTGACGTGGGTACCTGTAGAGGAGACGGGTCCAGCTTGTGGCCAGTGGCGTGGGTGGGTGGGGTGACAAGTTGTCTGAGGCTGAGGTTGACGAGGTTGTCGATCAGGGTGGCAGAGTTGGCGTCGTTGTTGTTCTCGAGGTGGAAATTAAGGTCCCCGAGGAGGATGTAGTCCGTGGAGGCGAGTGCGTGGGTGCTGGCGAGGTCGGCGATGGAGTCGCCGAATTGAGCTTGGGGTCCGGGGGTCTGTAGATGAGTGTTCCTCTGAGGGTGGTGTTGGGGTCGGTGTGGATCCGGAAGTGCAGGTGTTCGGCGGTGTTGAGGGTGTCATCTGCATGAGTGTCGACCTTGAGGGTGGACTTGTGGACGATGGCTACTCCTCCTCTGATTCTGTTGGCGCGATCCCTGCGGGTGATCTTGTAGCCGTCCGGGATGGCTATGGCGATGTCGGGCGCCGAGGAGTCGTTCCACCAGGTCTCGGTCAGGAAGGCCACGTCTGGGGCGGAGGTGTCGAGCAGATCCCAGTGCTCGGCGGCGTGTTTGCGTGCGGAGCGGGTGTTGAGGATTATGCAGTGGAGGTGGTTGGGTCCAGTCCGTGGGGGTTTGGTGGCTCTGTCTCAGGTGTGGCAGGAGAAAGATCCGTGAGTCCGTTTCAGGGCGCCTTGGAAGCAGATGTGGTTCCGGCCGGCGTTGAGTGTGTAGAGGGTGCTGGTGTCGTAGCGGAGTCTGGTGTTGTGGCGTTGGCGGGATCCAGGGGTTCTGGTGCTGGGCACGGTCGAGGCACGGACGGGCGCAGACTGGCGCAGACGGGCTTGCCTTAGGCATGCCTTTGGCATGCCAGCAGCGTGGCCACTGGGCGACCTCCATAAGAGGGGGATAGGAAGGGAGGAGCAGCTGGGAGGCGGGAGCGGGGTGGCCAATGGGGAGCAGGGGGGCAGGGCTGCCGGGACACAGCAGCGGGTAGGAGCAGGAAACGGCGAGAAAACAGGCGGGCAGCAGGGAGCAGGTACGAGGCAGCTGGCGGCTGTGTGGTGGCAAGGGGAGCACCTGCCTGTGAGCAGGGTCAAAATAAAGGTGAGAAATTAGCAGAAAGAAGCAGAATAAGGGTCAGAAATGAGCAGAAAGGCAAAATTAAGGTGATCAGCGAGCAGATAGAGGCAAAGTAAAGGTGAGAAAAGAGCACCAAGATGCAGAATAAAGGTCAGAAATAAGCAGAAAAGGCACCATTAGGGAGAGAAGTGAGCATAAGGAGGCGAAATAGAGGTGGGAAATGAGTAGAAAGAGACAAGATAAAGGTGAGAAACGACCCGAAAGAGTCCGCATTAAGGTCAGCAATGAGCAGAAAGAGGCACGATAAAGGTGAGAAATGAGCAGAAAGAGGCAGAATAAAGATCAGCAATGAGCAGAATGAGCCATGATAAAGGCGAGAAACGAACAGAACCAGGCAGAATAGAGGTCAGAAACAAGCAGAAATAGGAAAAATAAAGATCAGAAATGAGTAGAAAGAGGCAAAATAAAGATCAGAAACAAGCAGAAAGAGCAACATAAAAGTCAGAAACTAAAAGAAAGAAGGAAAGTTAAGGTCAGAAATAAGCTGAAAAAGTCAAAATATAGATTAGAAACGAACATAAAGAGGCAAAATAGAGAACAGAAAGAGGCAAAATACAGGGCAGAAACACGCAGAAAGAGGAAAAATAAAGGTCAGCATTGAGCAGAAATAGACCAAAAAGGTCAGAAGTGAGCATAAAATAGGCAGAAAACTAGCAGAACCCACTCAGGCACTCATGCACCCACTCACAGAACAACTCAGACATTGCAGTGGAGAGGTGTGGTGCAGCGGCCAGGGCAGCTGACTTCGGAGCACAGGGTTCACCGTTCGATCCCGGCGGCAGCTCAGCTCAGCACCATGTGGCTCTGGGCAATAGCTCACTTAATTTCCACAATGGCCCCCAGCGCCTTGAGACCCGAAAGGGTGAGTAGTTTGCGCTTTACAAATACGGATTTACATTAGATATTCTAACAGCCACTCAAAGACCCATTCACTCATGCACCCACTCACTGATGAACTAAGACATTTACACTTACAGACAGTCAGACATTCCTGTACCCACTTACAAAATACCTCATACTCTCTCATCTACTCATAGATCTACTCAGAGACTCATGCATCAACTCACAGACCCTCTCAGAGACCCACTGAGACACCCACTTACCCCCTTACAGGCTCACTCATACTCACTCACACTGACTTACAAACCTACCCAGATACTCATACACCCACTGAGACACTCATGCACTCACTCACACACTCAATGTCAAAGGAAAGGTTAGTGGGTAAAGGTAGGAAATACATCTAAACAACCTCACAAATGTACTAAAAAAACATAGGTTACAGGACATCATAGTTAGGAAACGGAATTTAGTAAAATGTAGAGATTTATAGAAAAATACAAAGGTTACAAGGACATTATAGTTACAAAATAGAATTCATAAAAACTGAGATATTCATTGAAAAATACAAATGTTGCTGGGACTTTATAATTAGTCTCAGATTTCACTCATGCAAAACCAGTGAACTTCAGCAATTATAGTTATCTGAGCTAACTATAACTTATTCACCCACAATGCAATGCTTATGGGCTCACGTATTACATCACTCATGACATGGGCAGTGACATCATTGATGACATCTCAAATGACATCACTGATTACATCATCCACAGACCAACTCACATATCTATTCACACCACCATACAGCCTCTCATATACCCACTCACACACCCACACAACCACTCACATACCCATTCACAGACCCATACAAATACTTAAACAAACACTCACTTATCCATAGAGAGACTCACACACCCAATCACTAACACACTTATAGAGCTTAATCATAAAACCAATCACTCATCCATAGCAGGAGGATCCGTCATTGATTTGGTGGCTCATGGTGAGCGAGGAATTCAGGATGATGCTGAAGTTTTGCGCGTGGTCCGTGGGTGTGGGTGGGTGTTCCAATCACTGTGGGCCAGCAGGAGTTGACCCTTTGAATGTCACTATTTTATTACTTCTGAGATTTTAGGGCACAGCCAGAAACACTCCAAATATGTGAACGTATCTAAACATGTCTGCAAGAAATAGGTAAACTATGGAAACAATGGTGAGAAATCATATTTTAAAGTTCCTTACATCCGTGACAAAATAAGTCTAAATACAGTAGTCAACACAAGCTGTGATACATGATGTCTGCACTCCATCTACAGCATATTTCAAATGTTCAAATGGTGCAGCTGATGCTGTACTAAATGGCAAATGTAGCACATACATACTGACGTTGATAAAGGCAAAACTACAGAATCAAGTAATATCAATGACCCTGCATCTAACCTTTTGTAAAACTATGGTAAGGTACTTTTCCGACACATGCATATTAACTACTCCTATGATGTTCATCAGTTACAATTGTCTTTCACAGTATAATTTTATAAGCTTCTCCGGATCAGTCCAAAGTGATTACAAGTGCCAAGCCTAGGATTAGAATGCAAATGTCCAACTTCTAAAGTAAGCCATTTCCCCAGAATACCACATCTCTTCTCCATGTGGCATTGGGGGATGAAAATATGTATAACCAAGAAAGATCACAGTGCAGCACCACCAGGCTTTGGATAAAATGCATCACTAATTCCACTCTAGTCACAAGTTAAAAATATATTTTTCCAGACAAATTTTATGGATGAGGTGGGAGAGAATGCTTTCAAAATTAAGATTTATAATCACTGAGAGATGAGATGCACCAGGACCACAAACGGCGAGGTCCACATTTTTCTCCTTCATGTTCCTGCCTTTGACTTATGTGGTCTGCGGTCATCAAACGTCAGCACATCTGATATTAGCATAGGTTAGTTCAGGTGGTTTGAATAGAAATGAGAGGAAAAATAGTTTAATGAAGTGCACAACAAGTGTGTGAGGGAAATTATAGTTATAGTGGAGGTTATTCTTCCAAGGAAGAGAGTAGGGCCATGATGCATCTGACCATGCTTCTGAGCTTACTCCCATTTGTTGTAATAATACCAATTCAATCAAATAGAAGAAAACATTGCAAACAATGCAAAATCACTAACATATTTTTCCAGATGACACTGCATCCAAAAAAGACATTGCCAATGGACAAAGTGAACCCTCGCTCTTAGTAGATAGTTAATTTATAAGGAATCCTTGCAGCGCAGAAAACGCTTTGTGAAATGAGGGTAACACTTAAACCCAATGCATGGGTTAACAGTCATGGTTCTTCTTGGCCATACCAAATGCATGTTAAATATGGAAGGATAATTATACAACAATGTCACTGACTGATAGAGCATCAGTGCCCTTTTTGAAGCCCATTAGAGCATGTGAAGGACAGACTGCAAAACTTCAAAAAGAAAGGTAGATATACTTTTTAGTTAACCCTCTGTATGCCAAGCCACTTCAATGTCCATTTATTTACGTTTAGATATGTGTGCATTATTTGTACAGCATAAGGTGTAAGGAGCTTTAACACAAGAGTTACCATCTGGAAAATGTGACATTTATAACGGTATCTATCTTCCTCAACAGTGTAACAAGTTTCCAAGCCTTATTCTTTTAGGCAAATACAATTTATAGTAGAGCAACAGTGCTTGTTGTAGCCCTTTTATGGAACAACAAATGTGCCATAATTATTTTGCTCCTCAGGAGACTTACTTGACCAAGTTCTATTTTTCTGTCTGCCACTTTTGGCTTATTCAGCAAAGAGAAATTTAGACAACACCCGCATGTTTCACATCAATAGATTGAGCGTTCTTTGACAGTGGAATAGGAGGCATAATCAAAGACAGATGCTTGTAATCCATATATATTACTCTGCTACATGAAGAATTATGCAGTTAAGTTGGCGACCAGGAACTGCCGTAACAGAGATTGTTCATTAAAGTTCTTTTCAAAATTAACAGTGGATGATACAGTAAAAAAATGCTCTTCCTCTTAATGGGTTACCTCCTGTAGGGCAGGTTGCTAACATCTGGATGTGCAGGTTATCATAATACTAATCCATGATTGTAATGCCAGGTGGTGGGATGATGCTGTACCAAATGGACAAGATTTTCCATACTGCACTTAACTAAACATTATAATAGGATTGTTACAACTACAGTGTGCCTTCTTTGCCATCTACTCATCCATTTCTTATTGTATAGACTATAAATGTCCATGGTCTAAAATGGATGGGCAACAATATAGGGCCATTAGTGTTTCTGATGAAACTTCCTTCAAATACATGGACCAGGTCTGTGGAATAGGATACTCATAGTCAATAGAAGAAAACAAATCACCCATCACCCATCACTATAGCTCTCTATGTCTGTCCCCGATGGCTCCATCCTATTTGCCTCGCCCTAATGTGCTAATTGTGTATGTATTTGGACATTAATACCAGACCTATTCACTTCAGCAATTCTTTTTATTGTTTGGCTTGACAGTGCAGCGATAGCCAGAGAATTCTGTAAGCATAAGTAGAGAGGGGCTTTGACTCAGCACACATGTTGGAAGCAGTACATGTTTTGATTGGGCAGACGTTGTGTGCTTCCACAAAAAAAGTGCTTGTCCTCCACACAGCTGTGCAATGATTTTGTTTATTTATCTAGCTGCCCAAGTTTGAACTTTCAGGGGCAAACAGATGGCATTGTAATGTTGTTAAAGTTTCTTAGTTGACTAAATCATTTACGGTGTTTGCCTTTCTCTAGAAGCAGCACTGATGGGAGGAGGGCAGACATGCGGAATGTACATGAATTCATAGGTTATTGAGTTTGTGTGTGTTTTATTGCAATTGTGTCAGGGTGAATGCAAAAATGTGCCAGGGGATAGATAATTGGATGTATGAGTGCAAAGATGAGTGACAGTGTACATGTAATGAGGATGCCCTGCCTAAACGGATGAGGCTTTGATATTCATTGGCTTTGCCAATGAATGTTGGTTGTTAAGAACAGGTGTTGCACCCTATTGGGGCTGACATGAAATTCAGCCATAGAAAAACTTCTTCTGTGACCCCCCACCTGCAATAAATGAAGTGCTTAGTTTTTAATTGATAGTATCCTCACCATAAATGTGCATTTTTCATGATACAATAGCAGGGCTGCTTCTAAGAATTCAATTGTTTTGGAACACTTGAACAAAAGACAAGTGGCCCAATATTACAGCATGGTTCATGAGACTGAGGAACGACCTAACTCAACCCCACTGAACAAAAAAGTCAGTTCTTTGTTAAGGGTAACAGGAGCCTCACTCCTTTTGGATCCCCCTTTTCAGCTGAGTTTAGTGCCACATCTTTCTATAAATTATAACAAGGCACTAATTTGAATGTGTTTGTAGCTACTACAGCTATACTGTTGCATCACCCATTCAGCACTACACCTCAGCCCTCGCATCTACCTGAAAAGCAGTTTTTCATCTTACGAGGTGAGAGAAACAGAGGCAAATCCAACCTCCTACTTAAGGTCACAATAACAAAAATATAATAACAAGGCACACATTTGAATGTGTTTGTAGCTACTACAGCTATACTGTTGCATCACCCATTCAGCACTACACCTCAGCCCTCGCATCTACCTGAAAAACAATTTTTCCTCTTATTATGTGAAAGAAACAGAGGCAAATCCAACCTCCTACTTAAGGTCACAATAACAAAAATATAAGTCGCTAATCCTGATATTTTCCTGTCAAGCACCAAGAATATGAAATCAAGCACCAGAACACGGGAGACTCAACCTTAATCTGTCGAAACGTTGAAAGGACCTAAAAACGCACTTCTTTGGAATGGATTTAGCAGTTTATGACACTTTTACTGTTTGCAGACTTTTAGGATATACTATTACCACGCACTGAGGCATATTTACAAGGGGATTGTGCCACAGGAACATCACTTTTACCGATGTTTCTGTGGCGCAATGCCCTGCTCCATATTTACAAAGTGGCATTAAGCGACTTTTTGTGGTTTAACGCCGCTTTGTAAATATGGTTCACTTTCACCCAGTCTTCTGCATGAAGGGGGCATGCAAGGGGTGTTGCAGTGGGCGTTCCACCGTAACATGCATTGCTTTTTGACACTGCCCCAGATATACATGGATGTGTAAATCTGAGACAACGCCAAAAACGAATGCCTGCACATAAAAAATCATTCCCTGCAACGCGGGCACCCTTGCACTATGGTGCAAGGGTGTCTGTGTTGGTTCGAGCCAGCTATCTTTAGCGGCAGCACTAGTGAAAACACAGGGGTGCGCCATATTATTGCACATAGAGTATACATGCGTTTTGGAAATGGCATAGGGTGGCGCTGCAAATTTTGCTGTAGCTCCGCGCTCTGCCATTTCCTTGTAAATATGCCTCACTGTTCCCTGTACTTGTGAGGAGCTTCATTGGCCATGTGTTTTATCTGCTCGACACAAATATCTTTGTTAAATAAATAATTAGATTCATTTTAAGAGTCAAGTTAACTCATAAAGCATTGCTTATCTACATTTTCAGTCTATCCACATCTGCCTGAAAACAGAGAATAATTGAAGGGAGAAAAAAATAGAGTGTGTTGTTTACCTAAAGTACAACTTTCAAACCTGTGCAAACAATCTGGGAGGAGATGTGCTCTGGTTGTGTGTGTAGCTTGCCTTGGAACACTAGAGTTTAGGCCTAGATTTACTAACACTTTGCTCAACGTTTGCATCACAAGCCTTCATAGAGTGATGAAATTGGGCTTATGTCGAGCACAAAGCTTGTTTTGCACTGAAAGGTAGCCCTAAAGTAATCAAAGCCCAGTGGCGGCTGGTGACATTTGAAAGTGGTGAGGCATAAACCAATTGACGTACAACACTGTAGTGAGCGAGCGTAGCCAGCGAGCCTGAACCACCTATGGGGGATTTGGGGATTCTCCCCCAAGAACATTTTGAAAAAAGAGTGGGCAAACGGTGCATTTTCAAGCAAATTTGAGAAAGCATGAAGGTTAATAACGCAATTTTGAATCTCTTCTAACAAAGACAATGACTGGCAAAACTGTCTATCGCTTGTTCTGCTGACATCCTAGGCACACAAAAAGAAACCAATATACTTTTGGGTGTAAGGTTTGTTCCTGAAACAGGAATATTACCATGCACACATTGACACATGCACCAGTGATTTATGGCACAAAAATAGCAGGTGCATGCACTGCTAACCCTTTCAATCATGCACAAAGGCCAGACAATTCTCCAAGCAGCACTTATACTCATTTCCTTTCACAATAAAAGGGATCCTTTGAAGCGCCCAACAGCACTCCCTTAATTTCAAGTACTGAATCTGCAATGTGAAGGGCAAATGTGAAGGGCATTTTTGAACGGGGCCATGTTTAAGAAGCCCCTTAAATAGAGCACAAAGAAGAAAAGTAAATGCATTACAATGGACTAGCAAATGAGCAAGCACTCATTACTCTGTCCACAAAAGGACAATTACAATTGGCTGCAGAGTTCATATTCCATGCAATTACAATACAATACTGATCCCACTGGAATCAATTAAATAATTAGCGGGCAGTGTTAAAGCATTTGTAGATGGTGAAGTATTTTCAGGAGCCAAATAGTGTGTGGTGTCAAACATTTGTTACAGTCTGTATTTCGCACGTCACATGGCCTAAACTGATGTAACATCCAAACTTCAAAAGTTGGAATACATAATTTACAACATATGTACATTTCCTCTTGTGTCTGGCGTTGCCCCCATTAAACATCACTGATCACCTGTCTGAGCTTGCTATGTTTCTTGGAATTCCAGGTTCCAGACTCATAGGGTCTGCTTGGACTCAGTCGTGCACACCTTTCAGTAGCAAGACAAAGCAGTTTTGGTACAAAAACACACAGGGTGCAGGTTCAATATTGGCATGACCCCACTGAATTTACCCAGGGTGTGAGGAGAACGCTTCCCTCTATGTAGAGGAATAAAGGGTATACCCCGCTATCGCCAACCAGTACTGCTCCCAATCTAAGGGTCAGCCATTACGACTCAGGAGGTTACTATCCAAGATAAGGAATGCAGCTCTAGCCCCTTAGAAACCAAGCACCCTGGAACTAGTAACTGTGTGGTGTCTGTCATAGGCAACCAAGCAGAACATATCTATAATAGGTGAGAACTCGAAGTAGACACTGAAATATAATCACAGGATGGTGTATCGGTAACAAGAGCACAGGGCTTTGATCCTTCCGCTTTCACTTAGACACAGCCCTGCACACAGCTGAAGCAGACAAAAGGCAAGCACCCCCCATCCTGCCAGAACAGTTGTTATTGCCAAGACTGAATGTAATGCAAGCACCCCGGACAAATGGACTGAGGAAGGCAAAAGGGATGCCCAGCCCTCCACCAAAGGAGAATCCTTAAAGAGAACACCTCAGAAAAAGATGCCTGCCCTCACCAGTGAGGAGCATTGTTATTCAGCAATTAAGGAGGCATACCTGTTTGTTGGTCAAGATGTTTGCAATCACACCTATGCGTGAAGCCTGATTACTGAAATCATACCTGCATGTGATGCACGATTGCAGAAACCATAGTAGAGTGGGACACATGATTACAAATACCCCTGCAAAATATGGTAAAGTCAGCCTTGATTTCAGTGATCGGCCCGCGTAGTTATCTATAGTACTGTGTACACAATACTTTAACATCAATGAGGTCAACTGCAATGTTGCACCACTTATGCCTCTCACAATATTAGGGGTATTGCGCTTGTGAAAAATAAACTCCTGCTGATGCTGGAACAGGGAACAAATCATAAGCAAAATATTTGTGTGGGCTTGCTCCCCGGGGGCTTTAACTTAACAATAATATTACTTCCACTTGTGAAATGGACAAACACAATGTCAGAGGCACTGTGGCAATAATGCTGAAAATGCCACCAGCAGATGGGTGCTTCGTATGGGATTCTTCGACTTTGCGGCCCATGGCTAGGAGGTCAGGTCAAGCAGCTGAGGCTGTGAGCTTCATACTGGCAACTGAATGTTCCTGACATCTATCTGTGGCACATCCCGCAAGCAGCTCCCCTGCCCTCATGGAGCGACCCCATCACGGGCACTTATCCGCAATCTGTCTCTTGTGCAACGTGCAGTATCCCTGCCCTTTGGAGACATGTATTAAACTCTTACTAAGTTTTCCCTCAGACAGTGTCATTTACCAGTAAAATGTGTGTTGACCTCAAAAGTAGGCAATAGCAGTCGCTGCTGGTGGAACGACTCCAGTCACGTCCGGCATGATTGGGGAGGGGGGATGGTACCTGCAGGGAGGGGGAGTTGGGGTTAATGTAATGAATAAAACTTACCAGGCATGAGGCATCTCCTTCGGTCCCGCGTCACATCACGTCTCATCTGCAACACTGAACAGGAAGTACTAACTGCCAAATCAGGAGACTGAATGGGATGGGGGGTCAGGCGGCTGACCCTTGTTTCTTCGTATCCTGGCATTTGATAGGGCATGGGGTGACTTTGCGCAAAACGCATCACCGCCCGAGCAGGAGCCTATCTTCAGACGCCTGCACTACACTGGGCATGTGCAGCATCCTAATGGTTTGTAAATGTGAGTGAGGAGCAACGCTCCTCTCTCACATGCTCAGTCAGACTATCTTCTGGACTCCTGCTCTCACCTGCGTGCACAGGCGAGAGCAGGAGACATGCGCACTTTAACCCCTGAAGCACAGTCCGGCCCAGAAATGTAAACAGATGAATTGTGAAAGCTGTCAATTCATCTGCTTACATTCCTGTTGCCCAAACTGCAGTGAACAGTTTCTTTTGTGGGGCGCTGCGCCGGCACCCCTATGGACCAGCCGCCCCTGTCAAAGCCACAAAATAAGGTAAAGTAGCACCAGGCGCTATTTAGAACTACAATGCATGAAAGGGAGTACCACAAGTGGTACATCGGCATTCACCTGCAACCACCCATATTTCTTTATGAAAAACCCAAATCTATCTACTAAGAAGGTAGCCTGGTCTTTGCACCATAAATGTATCCTCTTGAGGCAGACATAAACCTAGAGAAAGATTTTTTTCTCCAAACCTTTCCAACTTTGCATGTGTGCTGCAAACTTGGAAGAGTTGTAAAGTATGTCTAAGCATAGTATTTTGTACTGAAAGGGTGCCCTTCCAGTAAAAATTTACCTATACGTCACACATCATGCACTATGTTGCAAATGTGCTGGCATGGTCTCAGTCAGCTTAAAGCGTGCCGCTTGAGAGGAGAGAGAATCAGTGTCATATCTTACTGAATGGGGTGCTGTTGTATTCCCTTCTATTCATGCAATGCATTGCTGCAATTTTGTTGCCACACTACATTGATTGAAAAAGAGTAAATTTGGCCCAAGGGTTCTAATCCCCCACTAAAACAAGGGAATGAGCAATTTTCTGACAGCTACTTTTTTCCCTCTGCCTCAAAGTGTAATTCCATAAGACAAGATTAACATACATAAAGGCATATATTAATTAAATGTACATGATACTCTGTAGTCGAGTTCCAAGGAAGCTGGCCTCACTGGCATCACATCCTAGATTTTATGACCAGGAACCCACATCCCGTGTACTGTACTATGTTTGAGATGCTTGTTTTTATTAAAACTGTTCTCTGCAAAGAGCTTTGCTGCATTAATTATGATTCAACATGTCTGGGACTTAACTAGGTTGCTTTTTTTGCCCATGTGATTGCAAAAAGAAATAATTCATCAGTCAGCTGTTTCAGCTATCAATAAATAAATGTGCTGCTCTCATTTCCACCTAAGTATTTGCTCTGGCTGCTAAAACAATAATGCCTACATCTGTAACAGTTCACGCTAACGACCTGATGACAAATACATGACAAGTTCGTCCGGCAATGCTAAGCACGTGCCTCCCTTTTACAGTGAGCTGTGAAGGCGGCTGTCAGAACGGCGGGGAATGCATCTCCGTCAACGGCGTGGTGAAGTGCATTTGTGCCTCAGGGTGGACTGGATCAAGATGCCAAGAAGGTGAGGAAAACTGCTTACTTTTCATTCGCACCTGCAGAAAGTCAAATGTTAGCCATTTCTGAGTGTAAATACAACCAGATGGTCCTTGTTTACATCTTTCGATCAGTGGGCCTGCACTATTTTAACAAAAGGAGAGGCAAACGCTCGTTAAATGGACATGTTAACTTACTTTCTTTTAAGGTCCTCATAAAAAGTTGGTCAGACTTTGGTTCGGAGATACCGGGTGAGTTGAAACTTAAATTACCGGCCGGTGTTTCTACACTGAAGTCCATCCATTATGACTTTTTCCACCAGAAGTTACCTGGGGCCCGATGTAGGTACCAAATACCGGTCGGAAACGGCCGATTTCGGCCGTTTCCGACCGGTATTTGGCCTACTGAGATGTAGGGGACCTTTTTTTTGTCCGATTCGGTATTTTACCGATTCGGTAAAATTACCGAATCGCATAAATACCGAATCGGTAATTTTACCGATTTTTTAAATTTGGGATGTAGGTGGGACTACTTTCAGTCCCACAGGCCCTTCAGATTCGGTATTTTAACACCCAATCCAATTGGGTGTTAAAATACCTAATCCAGGTGTGCATACACACCTATGCCATGTGACAGACAGACATGCCCTTAGGGCATGTCTGTGTGCCACATGGCTCACATGCCTGTTTTGGGGGTGCTAGAGGGTGTCAAAGTGACACCCCCTGCACCCTTGCACAAATCGGTAATTACCGAATCGGTAATTACCGATTCGGTAATGCCCATTGATTCCTATGGGCTTCAAGGCCCATAGGAAGCAATGGGGGATACCGAATCGGTATTTACAGAATCGGTAAATACCGAATCTTACAGATTCGGTATTTACCGAATCTGAAATACCTACATCTCCCCCCCTCTAATTTACCACTTCATAAATACCGATTCGGTATGATTCGGTATTTATGAAGTGGTAAATGTAGATTTACCTACATCGGGCCCCTGGTGTTTTGCCGGGCAATTTTTCCCAATTTTGGTGACTAGCTGCTGGCACTTTCTGCCTGTTGGAAGCTGACGGAAATTGCTAGCACAAATGCCGGTGAGATGAAGCAGTAGAGGTCAGGGGAAGCCTGTGCCTGTCTGGGGGAGCATTCTCTGTTCCCTTTGATTGCTGAACGGGGTGGCCTGTGGCTAGGCAGTGATATTATCTAAGCATGGGCAGAGTTCGTGGAGTTCCAAAAACTCTGCCGTTCTAGGAGGAGCTCTGCAAGCAGCGAAGTGCGCTTGGTGAAGCCTGTTCGCATTGATTTTCAGCCCCAGGTGTTTCTTCTGTGCTGGAATATCAATGCGAACGGCACCATGAGCAGTGCAAGAGGGTGCTACTTATTTTCTGATGCTTGAGTAGATTTTCTACTTGAACAGCAAGTTTCTCAATGGAAACAGAAGGTTTCTCAACCCAACCGGTCATGACCATCTCTGGCAGCCCGCATTGAGAAATCCGACCGTCGGCGTTGAGAAATATCATCGGGAGGTGAATTTTTCTCACTCGCCAATTTGACGTTGGGAAGAGCGAGCGAGGAAAAGTCTTGCTGGAAGGTGGATTTTCCATGCTCGCGCTTACCAACTAGACATTGGACAGCATGAGCAAGGAAAAAAACTCAGTTCTGCTACAGGAAGCAGAGTTTTTCGGAACTCCTCATGCTCTCGGGAGTGCAGAGTGCAAAAACTCTGCAAACACTGTGAACGGAGTTGAGTTCACTGCCCAGGCTTACTATTATCAAGAGGCCCTGCCATGCAGCATTAAGGACAAGCTTTAGGTCTCCATGCCAGGAATTTCTGGTGTGGTTCTCACTTTCAGACCGAATAATACCGAGCCCCAACACACTCAAAATGGGCATAATGGCTCCAGGTGAAACACCCCAATTCTTAAGGAAGGCCTCTCAGTTTGCATAAATCACCTATGTGCAAATCCTAAACTTCTTCCTCCCAAAATTCTAAGAACATAAGTACAAAATGTTCTAAAGAACAAAATGTTCTAAGAACAAAATGTAGTTGGTGAATCCTAATAATTTTTCATCTTGCACACAGCATTTTGTGGCTCATTACAAATTGCAGAGATAAAGAAGAAGCATGGTCCCTCGATGTAATTTTCTGCATACCGACATTTATATTTAAAAGTATGCCCTGTCCCGTCGGCCACCGGCTGCCTTTAAAATTGTGACACTCTGGAAATGCACATACAGAGATGGAGGTACCCACGTCCCACCCTAGATTTACAGCTATTCGCACAGTCGCACAATTCCGCCCCCCTCATAAATGAAAATGAGTCACATAGTTTAGCAAGGATGTCAAGTAATGAAGATGAAACTGGAAGTAGGAATAAAGTAATTTTATCCTTAAGATGACAGCATCACCGGAGGGCATCCAGTACAGTCTGTGTCCAACCTCCAACTGCCCACAAGAACACTGCACGGAACTTAAGCTCTAGAATGATAAGAGAATGAAAGGTCTGTGCAGAGTCACATAGCAACTATATACACATAGCAACTCTATACATGACACATCTTCCCCCTTTAAACAAAAAACAAGAAAAGTAATTAAAAAATGAAGAAACAATTATATATACAACTTATCTCTAATGAAAGTTACAAAATCAGAAAGCCATCCAGGTTTTTTGCGCAAACGCTTAGTATTACAGAATTGAGGACATTGACATGACAAGAACAGGTGGCTGAGGTGTCCGCGGATACAGTAGGAACAGAAGAATCAAGATTCTTTGAATTTTGTTCCCCACAATGTTCAAAAATCTCAAGGGAACTATTCAAATCTTCATCAAAATTATACTTGGTAGGAGTGATAACCCCACGATACAGATTCTTGTGACCATTAAGTACAGTAATTCTGCTAAGATTCCATACCTTACCATTAGAAAGTCTAACAGAATTTTTTAAAACATTCTTAACAGTAAATGGTCCCATAAATTGGTGTTGGCCCTTAGGAACTCTCCAAGGTTTGTTGACTTTGACTAGCATACTAACTTTGACGACAGGATTGATCTTAGAACCTCTTTTAAGATCAAATCTGATTTTGTTGTACAAGTGAGTTTTTTCAATTTTTTTAACGAAATCCAAATCAGCACAACTTTTTGTAGAAGAAACTAACCATGAAGGGCTACATTTAGTTCTTGGTAATCTCCCCCTCATAATTTCAAAAGGAGAGCATCCAGACATATCATTAGGAATGGTTCTGTACTTCCAGATCGTTTTCACCTCAAAAAACTCCCATTTGTTATCTTCAACTCCTGTGACCTGTATGGTACTCTTGATAACCTTATTTAATCTCTCAATAATAACATTTCCACTAGGGTTATACAAACATGTAGTACAATGTATAACACTAACCTTTTGAAAATAACTTTTGGCTTTGTGAGAAACAAATTGTACATCATTGTCGGTGATAATCTGGATAGGTAGTCCTTCTAAGGTAAATGAAAGAGCAAAACGGAATCAGTGTCAACCCTATCTACGATTTTCAAAACTGGCCATTTAGAAAAAATATCAATAGCAGCAATAATGTATTTGTTCATTGGTCCTATGGGACCCATGATATCCATGGCAATTGTCTCCCAAGGTCCATTGGAAACATAGTGTTCACTCATGTTTGGTCTAAGTGTCTTTAAAGACTTGTCAGCATTGGCACAAGTGACACAATCTCTAACAATACGCTCCACAAACATGTCTAAACCAGGCCTCAAAAATAATTTTTTAATAAATTGTTCTTACAATTCCATTATGGCCCTCATGACCATGAAGAACAATAAACTGTCTTATACCACTAGGGGGAACAGCTCTGTCTCCTCTCAGGATAGTACCATCATTAGATAATAACTAATTTCTGACTTACCAGAAAACGTTAAGTTCAGGAGTAAAATTACTCTTGGAAGGCCAGTCTTCCTGGACATACTTATTAACCTTTTGCAAAATTTGGTCTTTTAAGTATTCAGAGTACCACACTTCCTTTTTAATGGGAAGAGGACCCTCATCATGTACTAACGCGATTTGAAAATCATCCCAAAGATTGTGAACATGTGCTTTAAGTGGTACAGGAAGTCTAGATAAGAAGTAAACCGCAACAATTTATTTTCATGGAACATACACTATCCTATAAATAAAGTCTTGTAGTCTCATAGACATCCTGGCAATTCTAGCTGATGCATTCATCATCCCATCAGTGGTGAGGAGAGGTACCAAAGGTTTTTGATAGCTACAGATCTCACATTCCTTGCCCCAGACAAACACTCTAAAATGCTCCAACGTCCACACACATGATAAGGTTTCCCTTTCAATGTTGGAGTACTTCGCTGCAGAGGGCGTCAAAGTTCTAGAAGGATAAACTATAATGGTTTATTTACCCTTCTCACCTCTCTGTGCAAGAACTGCCCCCAGACCCTTGGAACTGGCATCGGTAGCAATAACACAAGGAAGATGAGGTTCAAAACTACACAAGGCAGTAGTAATACCAATGGCAAATATCACGTGTTTGAATTCCTTTTCGCATTCCTCACTCCAAACAAACTTGCTTTTGATTTTTGAGTAATTGCTTTATATTGAACACTCTGCAAGAGAAATTCGGTATGTATTTTGGGTAAAATTCAGTCAACCCTAAAAATTACCTTACATCATCCTTAGAAGTATGAGAAGTTGCACATTGGATTGCTTCAACTGAATTGGGTTTAGGTTTGATGCCATCTTCACATGACGAAGATAAGTCACAGAAGACACTCCAAATTTACAATTTGAATGTTTCACAGTTAAACCATTGGAAGATAATCTACCCAGAACAAGATCTAAAGATTGGTCATGATCAAATTTGTTGTCGGCATATACGAGGATATTGTCCTGAAAACACACTGCATTTTTACAATTTCCAAAGATGTTATGCATGGTACGTAGGAATACAGCCCCGCAGAGGTGAGGCCAAAAGGCATTCTTTTAAATTGATAACACCCGAAGGGTGTAACAAATGCAGTGTATTTTTTATAATCTTCATTAAGAACAATTTGGTGGTAGGCAGAGGAAAGATCAATAGATGAAAAAAACTTCGCTTTCCAAATGAGTGCCAACATTTCAGAAATTCTAGGTAACGGAAATTGGTCAATTACAATACTGTTATTCAAATGGCGCAAGTCAATGCAGAGTCTGATGTTACCATTAGCCCGTCTGGCCACCACAATGGCGAAAATCCATTCTGAGGGTTCAATCTTTTCAATTATATCACTCTCCATCAATTTGTTGAGTTCATTCTTTACATCATCTTTTACGGAAATGGGAATATTTCTAGCTTTAAAAACATTCGGGCATGCATTGTCCTTCAAAATTATTTTATGCTTAAAATTTGTTAATTCACAGACGTCATTTTTGAACAAATCAGAACATTTCTCTAGCAACACTTTACTCTACTTATTAGAATCTTCCATAACCATGACTGAAACCTTTGCTGATTGGCTGAATACGAGCCAATCAGCGCACAGCCCCGGCAGAGCTCGTTGACTCCCGTAACCTTAAATGTATACGAGTTCCAGGACGCGCGCAGCGGACACGCCGCTGGTGCGCCAAAGGCGCGCCAAAGGCAAGCCCGTCTGCGCCCCTCCGTGCCTGGACCGAGCCTAGAGCCAGAAACCCTGGTACCATCTCCCCCAATGCTAACTTCGCAAATAATCAAGCTGAAAAAGAGACTCAGGCTATGTATCTCTCTCATAACAGCTGCCATACACCAATCAGGTACAATTTCGAGCTGTTTTTGGCACTAAATATTCCACCATCATCAAAATGTAGTAAACTACACTTAGAAAACGAAATTGCACCCTGCCTTAATTGCGGCTTTACCTTGAACAGAGAAAACGTTAAGAGAGACCATCACCAACTCCAACATAAAACATCCTCCTTTCTGAGCTTGAACTGTAGATCGCTACCTAAACACAAATTTGAGATCTTTAATCTATTATTGGATGAAAAGCCGGATGCCCTCTTTCTAAAGGAAACTTGGCTCCAAGAGAGCTCTGGTCCGGAAATTGCAGTGGCTGTGCCCGATCATTATGCATTACAGAGATTTGATCGTATTAATAAAACAGGAGGTGGGATTGGTATCATTTTTAATAGAAGAGTACAACTGTGATTTCACCCCTCTATCTAGTCCCAATTGTGAAACTGCTCCCTTACCCACAACTTTACGTTTACTGGTTTACTTGTTTATCACCCACCTGGCTCAGCCACAGCGTGGGCAACAGCTCTCTCTGAATTAATTAGTCCTTTAGTGATGAAGGCTGCCAATTTCTCTCTTATTGGAGATGTTAACTTACACCTAGAAAATCAAACCAATACATTTATCTCTGAGCTCATTTCCGATCTTGCCTCCCTAAATTTAAATCTACTAAATTCTGGACCCACACACACGGCAGGTCATTTACTTGACCCCATTTTCACGAATCTCAAGGAAATTAAAGTTCTTCCCGCGCTACCGGTTTGTTGGTCTGTCCACTACTTAATCAGGTTCTCACTTCAAATAGCCATGCAGCAGCCACCGGTCCTTTCTAATCAACCACAGCTAATCAGGAACTGGAAAATGCTGGACATTGATACTCTGAATTTTTTTTTAATTCCCATCTTCCTTGCACTAAGCAATTCGTATTTGCTTTATCTACAGCAGTACAGAATTGGCGCCTGACGGCAATTGACTCTTGTCTTCCTTTAACCAAATTAAATTGCAAGAACCTGCGATCTCCTGCCCCATGGTTCACGGAACTATTAAAACATGAAAAATCGGAATGTAAAACTTTTGAACGTTTATGGAGAAAACATTACTAATCAGAAGGGAAAAAAATATCACATCCTTTGTAAAAAGGCACGAGCCGACCATGTGTGCAACACCATTTCTGAGGCCCTAAATCGCTCCAAAACACTGTTCAATATGGTGAAACAGCTTGCGGGATCCAAAACATTAGCCATCCCACCAGATCTAAACAAACAACAATGTGACACACTGGCCACATTTTTTACACAAAAAGTCGACAAAATCTACCAAGGAATTGAGGTAACACAGAGAAGCTGCCCTCCCTTGGTAACTTCCTTATTGACTCCATCTACTCATAATTGCATTAGCGATTCCAATCTACATGTCCCACTGAACCCTAGACGTACACTGAATAGTTGGCCCAGGCTAAACACCACAACTTTAATTAAATTACTTAAGACTATTAAATCTGGATCTCCAAACGATCCTCTACCTTGCCCCGTACTCAAAAAACTCTGCCCTCAATCAATGGACATTATCACAAATCTCCTTAACACCTCCTTACAGGAAGATACTGTGCCAACTGATTGGAAACATGCAATGATCCATCCCCTACTCAAGAAGGCTGGCACTGACCCCAGTCAACCTTCCAATTTTAGACCCATTTCCCTGATACCAGTATTTTCTCAAATTTTGGAACAACATGTACATCAAACTCTTACTGAATTTGTTACGGCTCACGACTTGCTACTCCCTTACTAATTGGGTTTTAGAGCTGGATTCTCAACAGAAACCACTCTATTAGGAGTCACAGAAAATATTCGCTGCCAGTTGGATAAAGGAGAGACTGTGGCCCTTATACTCCTGGATCTAAGTGTCGCATTTGATACGGTATCACACGCAGTATTAATTAACACACTTCGTTTATTAGGCATCTGTGATTCGGCACTAAACTGGCTCATTTCGTTCCTGACAGATCGTACCTTCCAAGTTTTTCCTCAATCCACTTGCTCTGACACGCATGTCTTCAAACATGGTGTCCCCCAGGGCTCAATACTTAGTCCGCTACTTTTTAATCTGTATATGAGCCCTTTGGCCAAGGTGGTGGAGGCATCAGGCCTTTTAATGTATTCATATGCCGACGACTCCCAGTTGTTCTTTTCTCTCTCTTCTGAGAATGATGAAACTTCCTCCTCACTCAAAAGAGGTCTCATCAAAATAGCAGGATGGATGCAGGATAATTTCCTCAAATTAAATGGGGAAAACAACTAGGTTGTTATTCTAGGCAAAAATAAAAACCTGTGGGGCCCCCATGATTGGCCTCAGGAAATGGGCACGCTTCCCGTCCCAGTCCCACAGGCGCGTAACTTAGGCATCATCATTGATGACTCCCTTAACATGCACCACCAAGTTGTAAAAACATCAGCCACATGATTTGCCATTTTAAAATGGCTAAAGAAAATCTGCTGGATGCTGCCTGAGTCTACTCAGAAAACTGTAGTCAATGCCTTGATTACTTCCAGGATTGACTATGGTAACATGCTTTACTTGGGCTCAAGGAAAGCAACCATCCTCAGACTTCAAGTCATCCAGAATTCAGCAGCTCGACTGCTATGTAAAATTTCCAGAACCACTTCCACTACCCGATATCTTCGTGACCTTCACTGGCTCAAGGTCGAAAACCGAATAAAATTTAAAATACTCTGCCTAATGCACAAAATCCATACTGGCACGGCTAGAAAATATCTCCACTCACTTGTTCATCCATACTGCCCATCTCGCACTCTTCGTTCTTCTACATTAAAAAAGTTTGCCATCCCCAAATTCAAGCTCTCGCGCATGGGTGGCAAATCCTTTTCCTATCTAGGACCTGTGCTATGGAACTCTATGCCCTTCCATGTTGATAATGAGACAAATCATACGAATTTCCGTAAAGCTTTAAAAACCTGGTTATTCAACATTTAGACATTCCCCCTGACCTTAGCCTTAGGCTATTATCTTCACAAAATCGCGCCGGGAAACCCTTTGTGGGTAGCTATTGAGCGCTACAAATGCACAAAATAAACTAAACTAAACAGGATCAGGATTATTAGGATTAAGGATAATGTTTAGTTTACCTTGTTCGAACCATCCCAAAACAGACGGTCCTTTTTTTGACACATACAACCTTGCAACACACTCACGATCCTTGAACCTGAAAATAAGTGAGCGAGACCCAATAATATCTATTCTTTCACCTGAGTACCCTTCAGGATTGATATCGGGAGGATCTAAACTCGAGCCCAATTTGTCTACAAACTTTGAATTCCAAATAGTCTCATTCACAATGAAATATGGAGATCCAGAATCAGCATAAATGTGTATATATATACCTCCAATAGTCATATTACAAATGGGTTTATTTTTTATGACAGAATTGTCAATATTCAAGAACACACAAGAAGAATCTCTGATGTTTAACAAGTAAGACCTATCAAAGTTAGTATTGTTATCCTCATTATCACTCTGATCTTGGTCATCACCGTCAACACACTTAATCTTTCCACCTTTGGCTTTTCTGCATATTTTAGAAAAATGTCTCACCAATTTGCAAACATAACATTTCTGTTTTAAGGCAGGACATTTTTTGTTTGTTAGCCAGATGAGACTTACTGCCACACCGATAGCAAAAGAAATTGTCTTTGTCAGGAAAATAATTACTTTCCTTTGAAGTATTTTGTTTATTAGAACTTACGCCAGCATTATTTACTTTGGCTACAACTGAACTGGCTGAATCTGCTTTATCTTTATCCTCCGCTCTAACTTCTTTAGCACTATTGCATGACATCTCAGCTTTCCTAACGATAGCTAAAATATCTTCTAAGTTAGAGTCGCCATTAATCCACCATCTATCCTGGATAGAAGAATCTCTAACATGCATAACAACTTGGTCCCTAATGAGATCTTCTTGTAATAACCCAAATTGGCAGTCTAGAGACAAACTTCTTAAAGCAGAGACGTAGGTGTCAACAGATTTATCTGCATTTTATTTATGCTGAGAAAACTTACACCTTGTGATACTGATACATATCTTGGGAGAAAAATATCGATCAAAATCATTAAGAGAAGGTGTAAATACATTTTCATCACTACCATCTCTCATTCTAACCATTTGATTATAAGCTTTAAGTCCCTCAGGTCCAACAGAGTGTAAAAAATTCCTTTATGGGCTGGAGACATTTTGCCTTGAACATCCAAAGTGTCGACATAGTTAATAAAATACGCCTTCCTTTCAGACCATTTCATGCATGGGGAAGAACATGCTGGCCAAAAGCACTGAGGAGGAGCCAAGTTATAGTGTTGAGTAGACATCTTTAAATACAATAATGAATTTTATTCCAAAACAAAATACTTCGGGAGGCACTGTTCAATGTTCTAGAAAGTAAAACGAATAAGGATCCCAAGGTGGAATAAAAATAAGGGGAGCGAAGAAGAGCTTTGTTACTTAAATAGGAAAGTTACCATAAATGTTCTCGTAGGATCTGTGAAAATTCCTTGTCCAGAGAAAACATAAATGCAAAATAACGAATTACCGAGTTGGAAAGAAATCAGCAAAACCAGGAGCTGAGGTTGCTAGGATACGTACAGCAAACAAAATGGCGACACGTTGCGTGAGCAATCGTAATGATGTAGACTGACGTAGAGAAGGTGCAGCATGATGCGTACGTACAGTCTGACATGGAATTAAGGCAACAGGGAGCTGAAGACGCTAGAAGACTCATTAACAAGAGGCTCGTCCGCACTCCAAACTCCAGAAAAGAAGAATTCCTGCAATGTCGTCGGCTGAGGACTGCTGTCGTTGTCACGCGCTTCAACCACACCGGTACATTTTCAAACGATGCAGGTATTTGCGCTTGAATGAAGACAAAGCACAGGCAGTATCCAAATAATCAAAATACAGCAACCACGTCCAGGTATCGCCGGAACACGACACAAGTAGACCAAATTAAAAAATAACCAAATTTGCGATAGAAAGTGGTAAGGAGCCCTTTCGAGAAAAAAAATTAGAGTACTCAAAAAAATCCAATCTTTACACGCACGTCCATGGGATGATGCTGTACCATCCTCCGTCGCTAATTTTCAAGTAATGAAGATGAAACTGGAAGTAGGAATGATGTAATTTAATTCTTAAGATTACAGCATCACCGGAGGGCATTCAGTATAGTCTGTGTTCGACCTCCAACTGCCCACAAGAACACTGCATGGACCTAAAGCTCTAACTATATACACATAGAAACATAGCAACTCTATACACAACAAAGGAGCTTAAAATGTGTATTTGCTAATGCAACTGGTCGGTACATCAGTCATATCACAAAATGGATGCAAGTTGCAAACCGGTCTGTGTGCATAAAAAAACAAAACACTGAGGGGGAGATTTACTAAGATGTTACGCCGTGTTTGCATCACACAAGTGACGCAAATCGGCGCAATATCTTTTTTCCCTATTTACTTTCATTTACTTAGTGCCAAGACAGAGTACCATGGGTGGTGCAAGGGCGTTTCAATGCAATAACCCAAAGCTTCGGACGGTAAAACCTATTTACTAAAGTAGGCAGGGTTTAGCGTAAGAAAACTGCACCCTTCCGAAGTAGGTGCAAGGAAGGAGAAACGCTTTCATTATCCTATCTTTTCCGACTCTATACTTGTGCTGCACTTTACAGCACCCATACAAAGTGGGAAAAGGGTTAATATTAGTCTAATCATGATATTCTGTAATGGAAGGCTATCCTTCCAGTACAAAACCTATGTTGGACTCACGGAGATACCCTTGCACTATGGTGCAAAGGTGTCTCCGTGGACCATGGCACATCATTTTATCTCCAGCGCTAGGGAGAGTGCGATATTTCTGTAAATATGGTGCTCTCCTCCTCTCTTCTTTTCACGCAGCGCAGCATTTGTGGCTGACGCGCTGCATGAATAAGTGTTAAATCTGGTCATGATTACTTTTTGCACTGTTCTTCGTACATTGAGCTCCTCGAACAGGAATATCTATTTGCAGGCCGCAGTCTACTAATATTCAATTTATGGGGTAAATATCGGTTGTAGATATCAATGTATGTTTATTCCTTTGCTCCTCAGAATTACAAAGAAAGTAGAGGCATAATCCCAAATACAGCTAAGCCCCAAGCAATTCTTCATTACGGGCTTAGGCGGAGAATTTCAGGAAGCAGCTGCTCACACCACTAAACCCACATAACCCCTTCTTTGTCAATGTGGATCTGGAGCTCAGAATAATCGATGTCAGAGTAATTCATGAGATTTAAATCAAAATCCTTTCCTGGCCCCCATCCAAATTTCCTGGAGCGTTGCCAAAGCAGCCTCCGTGTTGTGTCCAGGAATCTCAGAGCATGTGTCACTCTAGGGGCACCGCGCTCCATATATGAAGTCACTGTCTTTTGAGTTTAAAGATTGGGGATCTTTCTGTGGAAACACATTACTATTAAGGGCCACCTGATACCAGCCCATGCTGGCTTTCAATGACACAGCCATAGAAGCGGAGACTCACCTTCTGTCACTGCGGCCCCGCGTGAGCCTTACTTAGGGTATGTCTGTCAGGCTCTCATAATAAACTTCTTCCAGTTGACAACTTGAAAGGAAATGCTATATCGCTTTAAAACAACAGTGTTCACAAAATACACATCAAATCATATTTTATGTGGCGCAGATTTCTATTTCACTTCAGCACATTTTAGCTTTATGAATGAGAAAGCGGAATACGCCAATTTTAACAGTTTAATACTGACACTTTATTTTTTTTACTTATAGGACTTTTTTTATTTTTATGCAATTTATCTACTAGTAAGATGATTTTTAATGCCGCTGTAGGGGCAATGCCCACCAGGGAAGAAATTAAATTGATATCTCTGATTATCTCATAAAACATATTCAAGCTATAAACCACCTGCAGGATCATCTTTCATTCAAATAGTTTGTAATTGGCCTTCCGCCAAGCTCTGGACCTTCACTGCAGTAGTATTCACTCAGCTGACTACTTTGAACTCCTTTGCAATCTATTTAACTTTTTAGTAGTGTGGGCAGGTAAGATTTGTCTTTCAGTAGTGTATGGAATTCAGTCAATTACTAATTTTGGTTTGGTTCCCTGATTCTTTTTTTTTACGCTGTGGTGGATTTTGGTATTATGAGCATGCTTCTGGATTTGGCTGGTACTGTCTGATAATATGACTTCAATTACATGAATCTTTGAGCATGTCAATTGATGTGCTTATGTAAAAACTCTGGAGGTTTTAAATAAAATAATTCCTATTTACTAACTGTAGCAGTGGTGGAATGATTGTATCCACTCCTGGGTAGTTCCTGAAATTCCCATTTGGTCTCTCTGCCTTTTATTTACATTGGCAACCAGGTATTACTCTGCAGAGAATTAAGGCTTTATTAGTCTTCTTGTGTCCAGTGAAGAGAGGGAGATCCCACTGATATTTACAACCGCATTTATTCTTCCTGCTATGAGCCTGAAGCAGGCCTGGATGTTCTGGTATAGCAATCACCTGTAGTCCACAGAAAAGCAATCTATTAGAAATCAAAGACATACAGCCTGATTCATGAAAGACCAGTTTTGCGAGTCTTTAATAGCGATTCATAAGGAATCGCTATTACAGGCTCGCAAAACGGGATTCATGTAGGAATCGCAAAAAAAAATGCGATTCCTACATATTCCTTATTTGCGATTAGCAAATTGCTAATCGCAAATAAGGAATACTCCCCATTCATTCCTATGGGCCAAAAGGCCCATAGGAATGAATGGGGAGTATTCCTTATTTGCGATTAGCAATTAGCTAATCGCAAATAAGATAGCGATTTAAAGGGTGCCAGGGGTGTCCAAAGGACACCCTGTAGCACCCCTTAAATGCAAATTTAAACAGGTGTTGCGCACACACATGTCCAAAGGACATGTCTGTGTGCAACATGCAACTTAGAAAAATGCTTTTAAAAGCATTTTTCTAAGTTTTCGCTATTTACCACGAGGTTTGACCTCGCGGTAAATAGCGGGCCGAAATTGCGAATTCGCAATTTTTAAATGGATGATGAATTGCATTTAAGGAATCTCAAATAGAGATTCCTTAAATGTAATTCCTCGCAAAATAGCGAATTCGCTATTACAGATTTTTGCATTTGGGATGATGAATCCCAATTGCAAAAATAGCGCTCGCAAAGGGCCAGATTCTCAGAATCTGGCCCTTTGCGAGCCAATTTCGGCTTGATGAATCAGTCTGATTATCCCTAAATATAAATAGCAAATTTGAAACCCAAAGTACTAGACAAGTATATGCAATAAAAATGATATCTTTTTATTTTTGGAAAAAATATCACCTGCATTCATACAAATATTACATCCATACATATTATCACAAAGAATAAGGAAGATTTTCCTAAAAACCTACGACAACTCAATCTGGCTTTAAGCATATACACAGCTACAGCATATATTACTGAACATCCATGCATTTTAATTATTATCATTAGGGAATGTCCAGAGTTGGTAGATCATGTCTCAATATTTTGATGACGTGTTTTGGTGGGATTGAATCCTGTGCGATTGAGTGTCTGTGGAGTACAGGTGATTGCACTGTTTTAATATACACTAAAGCAAGCATTTATACATTTAATTCCTCAACTACCTCACTATTCCCATACAGCAGCTTTCAGCAATAATTGTCCTTCATTACGACGATGAGCAGGATCTGGGAAGAAAATATGTTGGATGTAGTAGATGTCAATTCAGTCATGGATGCACTATTCTGCAAGTACGACCATGCTGATGGTCCTGTTCTGTTTTAAACCTTGGGCATAGCACTACCAAGGCACCAAACAAATCGCTTGGATTACCATCCCTGTGCTGTACAAGCAAACCCCAAAAAAGGAGTTCCTTCACTGTTACAGCGCACATCTATGGGAAAGCTATGTCCTATTCCATGGCAGTGCCTGAAACCTGGGGAGTGGGAGCACAGGATTTGCTAGCAGCACTTAGTTAATAGATTCTATTAGTCTCCACTGTTGTTCTTCCTCCTTACAAAGCTATATGAAATACGGTGTTCAATAAAATCACCCACACCCTAGCTGGATGGGCTGACCATTGGTGGGGTCAGCGGTCAGGAGATTACTTCTGATTTCAAATATATTTGTTTCAGACCCCTCTTGCAATTGAGGGCTGAGAGTTGAGTCAATACTTTGGCAAAGGCAGGGTTTAACCTCCATTTGCCCTGATCAAAATTCGGCCCCAAGTTCGTAAGAATGAACAAATGTGCGTGCTTCATGATGTAGGGCTGATACCAGGAAAACATCTCTAATGCATAATTATTTGTACTCATCCTTGGCATTTTATTAGGATAATGATGACTGCATAGGAACGGAGCAAACCAGGGCCGAGATTGGCGAGGTGCCTATGCAACAGCTAAAAAGACTTTCATTGTTTTAGCAAAGAAAGATCACAGTAGGTCCACGTAGTGCAGTTGAGCTTCTAGATTAGTACATTTCATGCATGTCTGAATATTAGCTGTTACTGATTGGTGTATTTTTGGGAAATTATTGATTAGATTAACCTTTTTGCCCTTTTAACGTCTTTATATTATTCTCTTATGCTGTATATATTCCTCAACACCTTTACATAGTCTCAATGCGAGGTATGCACAATGCTGTTTCAGATTACAACCTGGTAAACTTTCAGTTTTCCAATTTGTTAAAGGTTTTGTTTAAAGGTTTAATTTTAGTCACTATAACGGTGAGCAAATTATAGGGCTTTTCATAATTTGTGCTTTTGCATAATTGAGACAATTATGAGAAATTACATGTAATCACATAAATGTAACTCCAACATTTAGTGCTATATCTTGAAGTGATATACGTTCTTTCATCAATATTTAATGTAAAGACATATTTTGGGCAACAAAAAACAGCTAAAAAAACACAGGTGCTGTGGATAACAGCCATTCGCGTTCTGTCTGTACACCTTACTCCTGTACTCTTGTGATATAATTTTGCCACGAACAGTAGCATAATTGTGCGATATGCTGAAATGGCGGGATTACTTGAATTTTGCCAAGCAAGTTTAATGGAAAATTCTCAAAATATTGCGAAAAAGCCTGTATAATTTAAATTTCATCCGGACCTATTGACATTTCCGTTAACAGTATTGAGTATGTAACATGAATGATATAATTATGATGAGTGTGGGACGAATGTTAATGCGGCTGACTGTAGTACTTGACGTAGGTTCAGGGTATTCTTGTTCTCTGCTAGCTACAATTGTGGTTTATGGTCTCGTTTCTACAATCATAAATTGAAGCCTTCCTTTTACTGAATTTTCTTGGACACAGGTTGCAGCTGGATTCTCTATTTTATGATTATTTTTGTAGTTATATTGAGGCATCTCACTGAGAACAAAGCCAACATTATCAGTAAACCATGTTTCCAGGGGATCCATTTCTATTGTCTACTTGACTGTCAGCTATGGCCAGACAATTATGTGAGTACCACCAGAAGAGGGGCTTTGGTTCTGCCCACAAGTTGGGAGCCAGGAGTACATGTTTTGATTGGGAGGAAGTTGTGGGATCCACAAAAAAGTGCTTGCCCTGCGCACAGCTGTAGTCATTTTGTTTATTTGTTCAGCTGCCGCTAGCTTGAACTTTTAAGGGCACACACTTGCTGTTGTAATGCTATTAGTATGTCTTAGATAACTAGATAATTGTATCTTGTTTCTCTCTTTCAGTAGCACTGAATCGAGGAGGACAGTCATTAGCGTAAAATGATTTTTAGGTCTGGCTTGACAGTGCATTCATATGCCAGACCTATTGGCATTGCCAATGCTTATTAGCAATTAGATTGTGGGTATCAAGTGTGTGCTTATGGTCCTAAATGAAACGTATTAAACATCCATGTATTAATTGTTATCAGGCAGTGACCTTGACAGGGTTGTTTTTAAGGTCAGTTTTCTTGTGGGATCATCCTGATGAGTCTCTTGTGGATGGGTAGGTTCATATAGTCTCAACAATTGGAGGGGAATGGTGGTACAATGTGCAGGAAAGCTCCCTTGAACTGGTATATATTCGTTGCACAATGGAAGTCAGTCTTCAGTAGTGTCACTTCACACATATTCAAACTTCAGCAGAGTATTGTGAATGCTATATTGAAATTTTTAGTTTTTATCACAATATACTTTCAAAACGAATTCCAAGTATGCATTATGCATTCATTGCATTTTATGAATGATTGTATTGATGTTTTCAAATCAATACAAATGTGGCAACGAAATTTTGTAACAGTGTATTTCATTGTTTCAGGAAAAGCAGCTTTCATGTTATGATTATAAAACATTTTGCATTTTCAACTTGGTCAAGGCTGTAAAATAAGGGAAGTAAAAGTACAAAATAATGAACATCAAATTGGTTACTTTAAAGGATCTGCAAGTTTAGCTTGCCATCATCAGAATCCTAGTACAATTACATATTTGTTTTTTAGCCTTGAAGAAGGCTAATTAGTGTTCCTGAGTGTTACAAATTGGGTTACGTGTTGATTTGGGTTTGCGCCCTGTTCAAGCAACAATCCGAAACCATAGTCAGGGTACGGCACAAGCAAACCACAAATTAACCTATGCTCAACCTCCTGGTAGTGTGGCACAGAGCTCTCAAGCTTAACCTAGATGCAATGTGTACATTATTTTTGCAATGCTTCAAACAGTAAAAAAGTGAAAACACCACATAAAAGACTCTGCAAGAGGTTAGAAGAAATATGGCTATAAGAATAAACTGCTATATAGGACCTCAAAGCATAAAGCGCCAACCAGGAATAGTTGACCATTCTGGACCAGGTCAAAATCATAAGATCAGAACGACTGCAATACCGCGCTGGTCAGATACAGTCCCAGATTAGTCCCCTTGAATTTTTACTTTCTCAGGTTTTGTGCCAAGAGTCCCACTCGTGTTGGAGAGGTTCATGGAAAGGAAGGAGAGCGTTGTTGGTGGAACACGAGGAGCAGGCCGGGCATCGTGGGTGGGCGGGCTGGAGTCTTGCGGTGGAGGTCCTCAGTGATAATCAATGCTTGCTGTGCAACGTGGCGTGCTGGAGCAGCTCGAGCTGATTTTCGGTGCAAGCGGCGCAGTACCGCTGCAAATGGGCCTGTTTTCAAAGAGCCTAACAGCTTCAATTAAGGGCCCACTGAGCCACACCAAGGGTCCAGGACCTGAAAGGATCCACTTGTGGGTCAGGAACTAACTGAAGACAGGCCCATGAGCTTTTTGGGAGTCTTTTATGTCCATGAGACACGGATCACAATGCCAGCAGAGTAGTCCTTTGAGTCCCTCTGGCGTCCTAGGTTCAAGATAGAGTTGCAGGTTCAGTTCTCCTTCCCCAGGCAAGAGGGCAGCAGGCACCAGATCAGCACAGCAGGGCAGCAGTTCCTTCTCCAGCAGCAGTCCATCAGAGTGGCAATCCTTGTAGCAGCAAAGCAGTCCTTCTTCCTGGAAAAGTATCAACTTTGAAGTGAAGAGAAGCTTCTAGAGGCATGCCTTTGAAATGCATAGATACCCTGCCTTCTGGGCCCTGGCTCCAGACAGACTACAGGGGGTATGCAGCGCTTTGTGTGGCGACAGGACAAAGTCTATTCAGGTGCAAGAGAGTTTGGGCCCAGCTCCTCCCTCCCTTTCTGCCTGTGATGTTCCATCCAGTCACACCTACCCTGCCATACTGTGTGGTTTTCTAGGATGAATACAGAAAGCCCTACCGTGAAGTACACCCAGTCATGTGACCAAAGACAGACTGCAGGCAGCAAATGGCTAAGATAAGAAAATGCAAACTTTCTAAAATTGGCATTTTCAAAATTGTGATTTAAAATCCCACTTCACCATAAGTTAGGAATGTAAGTGAGGATTCCAGAGACACCAAACAAGAACCAGTTATCGCTTCCCATTTGAAAATGTAATGAGGCGACTTCAATTTTATACTAGGATAGATAAACCTTGCAGTAGTGGAAAACTAATGTAAGTGTTTTTCATTACCAGGACATGTCAAACTTAAAAGTACATGTCTAACTTGTTAAATATACTGCATCCTGCATATTTTCTGATCTCTGCGCACATGAGACTCTTAATTGGAAATGTTTACAATGTTGTCAAACACTACGTGGCTATAAACTGTACTCCCTGTGGAAAACTTAAACAGATGTTTAAAAAAAATATATATACTGCACCCTGACCTTGGGGAAGGTTTGGGCCTGGCAAAAGGTTTACTTTGCCAGGTCAAAGTGGCAGTCTCCACTGCTCACACAGTCTCCGCAATGGCAGGTCTGAGACATGCTTATAGGGCTACCTAAGTGGGTGGCACAATCAGTGCTGCAGGACCACGTGTGGCATTAAATTTACAGGCCCTGGGCACATGTAGTGTTTCTTTACTAGGAACTTACAAGTAAATTAAATATGCCAATATGATATACGGTAATTCCACCATGTTTAGAGTAGAGAGCACAAGCACTTTGGCACTGAACTTGTTAGCAGTGGTAAAGTGGACGGAGTCCTGTGGCCAACAAAAACAAATTTGGCAAAAAGTCGGAGGAGAAAGGCAACACTTTTGGGGGTGACCCTGCAGCAAGGGCCAGGTCCAACACTGGGTAAGTATCTTATGGATGATGGCTCCTCTGTCTTGATCATTTTCTAGGCCACTATCAGATCTTTGATTTTTGAGTGATTCATTACATCTCTCTCTTCCCAGTCAGTGATGGCTAATAAACATTTGGACTAGATGGTGAAAGGTGTGTGTCCTTGTTCTCCTATTATTCCTTGAGTCCTGTCCAGATTATCAGGGCTGCTTATGACATTCCTATTGGTGAATGGACACGTATGGTTGAAGTTGGGAGGAGGGCATGTCTCCTTTAAGGAGTTTCTTTGGGAATGAGACACACTTTTAGTTATTAGGTGTCATCCTATGTCTCAACATGCCAGGGTATGTGTTTGCCTGTCTTCTATTCTTGGAGGGAGTTTACCGATGCCACTTGAGGATTTGTTTGGTTTATATTCTGGTAGCCACTACTTGCAGATGTTTGGAGGTTTGCTTGAGGTGGGTATTGATTAGCCATAATATATTCTGAGTACCCTTCATACTTTATTATTATGATAGGTTTTCCTCTAATAGAAACTTGATGGCTGAAGTTTTATCATAGTAAACTGTAATAGTTTTTAGGGTCATGGAAAAGGTCTTAATATCTGCATGCAAAACTGATTTGCGTGCACAGCAATGCTCCCCATTTATGAATGGGATGTGGAGAAAGCAAAGCCAGTTCATGGTAAATCACTTTCCATGAAATGCAATATGAAGGACTTAAGCTAAAAGCAAAAACCTTTGAGCTGGGAATTCTGTGAGCCGAGGGAACAGCTGTGAATCTGTTTAGTGTGCAGACTTCCATCTTTGAATCCGGAGATTCATGACTTTGTGACCTGGGCCGAAATGCTTTCAAATTTCCATCATTTTCAAACCTTCTGCATGCAGACATTGTACAATGGGGAGAATATTCCCATGTGGGCTTTGGAAACTTGACAGGCGTGTATGCGTTCAGCATCTCTCAGTGTTACATTTCAGAATTCAAAAAGAGTTTACAGGTATCTTGGATAGTACTGTGAATCTGCATATTGATGAACTGCACAGGCATATGTGTGCACAACAGAAGATTACACTTTCTTTATTTTCTAGCATGCAAATGCATTGGTTTATGTTATATGTGGTAGTAATCAGAGCATAAGGCTACCCTAAAATGTACGTCCATCAGTTCAAAGAATTTTGTATTGAAATCAGGTAGATGTCAAATATATTCATGATTGATAAGGTTATAGGGGTAATATGTCTGTTAAATCAGTCTGTGTATGCTCTGATCTCTTTGCTTATGTGCCCTGGTTGTTTAGCTTGCCCTACATTACGTGTTTCCTTTCTAATTATTTTTGTGCATTATTTCATCATCGAATGAAGTTCCAGACTTTTTTTGTAGCTGAAGACACAGTCATTTGAAAATGTTTCATTAAATGTTACTTCGCTTTGCCTAATCCCTGTGAATACATTCAAAACTTTTGTATGAAGCCTCTCATTTGGAGTGCAGTGAACTGGCCAATGATGTGTCTTTCTCCTCGGATATTGGATAGTCAAGCGAAGCCAGGTATCACCACATAAAGATAGGATTAAAGTTGTGCATATCAGATTCCATACTGCGAAATTCCTAAAGCCATTATCGAATAACAATCACAATATACAATACTACATCCTACAGTAAAGTGGACAAAAGTACCTTAACATTTAATGAGGTATATTCACCCTGCCCATTACTAGCATTTGGCCTATTTCTACAGAGAAAGTACCAAGATACCTCAATGACATGGTACCTACCTTCCCTCAGAATAGACTTAATCTGACATCAGACACTCTGCTCACAAAACCCCATGCCTCAACACAGCTAGTGACAGAAAAGACCACCTTCTTCAAAGACCATCTCAGGCTTTAACCAACTTCTTAATTTTAAGCGCAAGTCACCACTCTCAGACTATTAGCCCCATCTGACTACCTGACACTCAACAGCCTTCACTCACACACTTTCTCAGCTATCATCATTAGACTGACACTGTACCCAACTCAATGTATCTTTCTTCAGAGAAAGCCGCCACCACCACCAACACACAGAGACTGGTCACTCCAAGTCAGTCTCAAGAGCTTCAATGGCCATGAAAGACAAAGGTGGTTCAGAATGCTACCATGACCGGCATGTCACCAGCTTGAAACAAAGCCTAATGCTGCTGCGTATAGCCTTGTGATCAGCATTTTGGATACTTCGGCCCTCATTTATGCACACAAATGCGCACCCACATGCACTAACGCAAACACACACCCTCTAGCTAAAATGTTGCTCTCACTATCTCTGTTGCTTTGTAGCTAAGTTCAGGCTGTTAGTCCCCATACTTTCACACAATGGTTATTAGGATGAGACACTTTGTACCCTGCAATTGCTAACTCTGTTGAATAAGAGTCCAATAAAATGACCAGCTTGGTACGACAAGGTTGAGGTTGGTGTATTTTTTGGGGAGTACCTACTATGAGAATATAGCCTCCCCTACTGTGTTGCAAGGTCATAACGAAATGGTCCATCAGGATCTCAAATTTAATTAAACAACACTTTGGGATCTGTGTTTGATTTCTCCTTCGTCTCAGGGAAAGCGTTTATTTTTTTCCCATAATCAATTTGTGTGTTCAGCGAAATGGCTAATAATTGTTTAGATCGCTTAAAGCAACCTTTTCAAGGCTATTAAATTAAAAAGTTCTTAGTTGGTTAGAGCGGTAGACCCTGATGCAGAAGCCTGGCCCGGGACCAGGGTTCAATTCCTGCCTCGGCGGGTCTTGGGCTCAATTTCCTCGGACCTGATCATTCTCGCCTCGGTGCCCATTCTAATCATGGGTCCACTGGGCAATAGCTTGCTTAATCTCCACAGCGGCCCCAACAGCGCTGGGATGCCTGACTTCACCTTGGGGGTGCCCAGGAGTGGACATTTCATAGGGAAAAGCCAGGAAGGGTTCCACAGCGGTATGCGTTACAGCGCCAGGACACCCCAGTTGGGGTATTAGTGCACTTTACAAGTACAAATTACATTTACATTTACAAGATGAGCGCCAAAGACTGGTACCAGGAGACTGCTCACAAATACATAATGACTAACATGAACGCAAAGAGCAGAGCAACTTTCTGATTTCAATGACTCAAGTAGGTATTAAATATAATATGATTTGTGGGCAAAGATTCTCTCAGAGTCAGAATGAGAACTAAACTGAGATGGATGGATGCAGAATCATTTATCTAGGACATAAGACTCAAAGCAAACCTGCAAAGAGGCGTTGCTGGCTCAGTGCAGCCTAAATTTAGTTGCTCCTCTCGGAATGAATAGCTAATGCAAAACAGTCAAAACATGAAGAAAGGTGTAAAGATACTCTTATATTAGGAACAAACAGCAAAACTGGTTTTATGTGTACTGCATATATTATATTCATTACATCTGTGAACTGTCCATATAATATATTATTTTCTTCTAGCAATCTGTCCTCAGGTGTGTCGAAATGAAGGGTTTTGTGTGGCTCCTGGTGTCTGCAGTTGCCCGGCAGGATGGGTCGGAGGAGCATGTCATTTAGGTAAAATGCAACCGTTTCCTGCTTTGGAATTTCTTTTTTTATGTACAAGTCTGACCGTGTATTTATGTTTTTGTCGGTGAATCGAACACACTATTACAAACTTTAAAGTAATCCGACAGCGTTACCAGTGGCGGCTCCTCTGCAATGGTGGAGGAGCCTCACGCCACTGCCTGGCTAGGAGCCAGCAAATGAAAAAAAACTGATGTTTTACCATCATTTTCTTTTTCATTTGTCGGCTCTGAGCAGTTTGTGCAGGAAGGGTCCGGGCACAGGAGGAGGAGTACAATGCTTGCTCCCTAAGTATGCATATGTGTTTAACCAGCCGTCTCTGGCAGACCAAAATACACATGCACACTTAGGTGTCAACCTCTGCAGACTGCATGCCATGAGCGGAGCGTCTCTTTAGCATGCTCAGGCCAATCTCAGCACTGTTCTCCTACCAGGATAGCTGCGCTGGGATTGGATGGTAGTCTAAGTCTACTCCAGGGGCTGCCAGGACAAGGAAGAGAAGAAGTGTGATGCAGGAGGCAGCCGGTGGCTTCAGGTAAGTTCTTTTACTTTTATATTTTCTAACAACCCCCTCCCCCAGTGAGCTCCCCTTCCCGGCTCACCACCCTTTGTTTGTGGTGGTTGCCAACTTGCCATTGAGTGTTACTTATGTCGTCAAACTGTGTGTGACGCTCAAGCTCAACATGGGGCTATCTATAAGTCAATTTTTCATGTTTTGTTTTTTAATTGAGCTTTATTGCTCTCTGCTGAGGGCATTAGAAACCTTTAAGGTTGTTAAGCACTGTTAATTCCTCTCACCTTGGAATAATTATTGATACCAAGTTATCTTTTGAAGGACAAATAAATCACATCACTTCATCGTGTTTTTTTGTTTTGAAAACTCTAACGAAAGTGTTGTCTTTTATTCCACCAAGGCTGCAGAAAATGGTAGTTACAACTCACCTCATCCAAAGTAGACTACTATAATGCACTTTTAATTAATATTCAAAAACGTTTTTTTTCATAAGTTACAAACACTTCAGAATGCCGCAGCACAGTTACTGTTAGATATTCCGAAATATAAATCTTAGGGGCATATTATCAAGGGGGTTTATCTCCACTTTTTTGGCTTTAAAAGCCAAGAAAGCGGAGATAAAATTATCTCCCTATTACCTAGCTGTCGCTAACACCAGTTAGCGACAGCTAGTAGGAGATAGCGACCATCTTGGGCCCCACTTTGCATGTCAGTGATATTTATCACTAATGATATGCAAAGTGGGTGTGCCAAGATGTTAGCGACTGAAAACAGTCGCTAACATCGCTATCTCCTATTACCAACTTTTGGAGATATTCGCGCTAAGCGCGAATATCTCCAAAAGCTAACACCTGCCCTGAGCAGTTCTTAGCCATGTTATCCAATGGGAGGTGGATAACATGGCTAAGAGCATTAGCTCGGTAATGCATGAATATCTCTGACTTTTCAGCAATATTCATGCATTGCAGCGATTTTTATCGCATTTGCGATAAACCTTGGTAATACCAAGGTTTATTTGCGGTAAAAATCGCCGCAGCGCAGCGGTAAATTTTTGTCTCTAACCAAGCAATAGCGATAATTATCGCTATTGCTTGGTAATATGCCCTCATATTCCAAGCAATGATTCAGTTACACTGGCTCCTGATAGGTAAACACACTCAGTTTAAGGCGGCACTCTGCATTGCCTTCAGAGCACAACAAGGTGTTGGCCCTGAATATTTAATACAGCGCTTAAAATGCTACATACCAGCACACTCCCTGCGCTCATCCACTGGTGGAAATCTTGTAATCCCCAGCTTTAAGAAATCTAACTGTGGTGGGAGAGGATTTATTTCATGTACATCGAGGGTGTGGAACTCACTCCTGACAGAACAAAAATGTAAGCCAAATCTATTGGAATTCAGAAAGAATCTAAAAACCTGGCTTTTTAGCAAATAACTTTGGCATCTCCTAGATCTTTCTTACCTGTGGGTGCCTGCTTAGTGCCTAGATAGCCCCGGATGATTGTCACGCTTTAGAAATTCTATTTTCTTTTAATTTCACTCACCCAACAACTGTGGACTTGAGTTGAATGCAAAGGTGCTTTATTAGCGGAAGGGCAATGAACAGATGCTAAGGACAACCAGCGAGTGGGAAATCAGGATTGTTACTTGTTGCTTATCAACTTTTTATTTTTATGCATTTTATCCTAATTATGCATAAAAGAACACATTATATGCTGGAAACTACTGGACCACTGGTAGTAACAGCATAATACTTACGGTGGTTGACAACTATCAATACACATGGATGTACGGAAGAGGGTGTCTCATCCTGCCAAAAGTTAAATCAAATAAAAAAAATTATTTAGCATAATGCCCAGCATAATTTAACATACATAATATAGAAAAGTAAAAAATAGAAACATTTTATACTTGCATTAAAGAAAAAAGATTAATGAGTTTGGGATTTCAAAGGAAGTAGAAAAAAGTAAATAAACTGATTTGGTCAAAACTTCTGTGTTTGGCACTGATGAGCTGGGTAATTGCACTATGATTGGCTAATGAGGTAGATATGGCTCGAAGGTATATTCAGTACTAATAGGTTCTGCATGAATGTCAGGTCAGTGCTCTGGGGACTATGGGATTGAGGAGCATCTTGCCAATATTTGTTGCAAGTATTGAATATTGCCATGGAAACAGACATTACTCTTAGATCACTAATTAGAGGAGCACCTCCTTTTCCAGATGCTTGCCATCAAGAGGTATTGAGGTCAAGTAGTCAAGGTTTACTCTTGGTAGGTGATGCTGGCAGGACACTAGGTGCAAGAAGCATTGTGATAATGTACAATAAATATAGTGCTGAGTCAGGGTTATATGTTTGGTAGAAAATCCTTTTTTTAATTTTGTTTAACTTCACTGGTAGTGTTAGACTTAACATACCATCAGTTCACTTTAAATGAGTAAGATGTGGGGAACAATCTGAAAGGATTTTTCTGCAAGTAATGGCCTACAATCACTAACATGTGTAAACTTTACTTGAGGCAGCCTTTTGAATAGTTTTGTGTTTGCAGTAGTCGTTCTCAGCTTGATCATTTGCAGTGACATTTTGGTGTCTTTGGAAGGTGATGGTCTGACTCTGGTAAATAGGTCAATGTAAAAAGAAGGATTCTGATTGACCTTGGATGTTTGCATCCATCAGGCTCCAGGGCAGGTGGATTCAAGCATGCCAAACTCTAAAGGCACTCCACAAATAGGGGGACTGGACGTCAGCCGTGAGAAAGGAAGAAGAGGCTGCAAGACCTATTGTTAACAGAGAATGGGCTTTGGGTCTATCCAGAGGAGCATGTTTCTCTCACCTCATGCTGTTAGCTGTTTGAAGTGCTTTCAATTACTGGACAAGGAACTTAGCGCCAATATCGGCAACCCTCCCACCCACACCTGGCTAATATCTACTTAGCTCACAAGAAATTAAATAAATCATAAATTATAACACACATTATTTGGTGGAAAACAGTTTGCTGCAGGTTTATTTCATAAGTGAAATATGCCAGTATTGTGGGTTAACTTACGTGCGATCCAAGGGTTGGCAGCGGTGAGTAACCTAAGCTGCCCACCCGCCTGATGAGCAAAAGAGCACCGTGGGCAAACCCATTCGGTGGTAACATTTTTAAATCTGTGACCACCAGCACCGGATTATCACTCACACGTTTTTAGGGGTGGAGTGGTCCTGGAAATGCCTCTGTTTGTTCAGGCTTTGTAAATTACCTGAAGGACTTACAGGGTGCCATAGCTTACATCCCAGTGTCCTGATGTAAATACTCATGGGGTTTGGTATGAAGCACCCCTACTGTGCTTCATTAGATGGTCCCCTTTTTATTTGTAAACACATTTTTATTAGCAATGGGAAAAAAGTCCATCAGGCGCTATACGAACTGAGGGATCGCCACGTCTGGGCTAATACTGCTGATGTCTTCTTTTCTTGTGAATCTTGGTGAAGAATAAAGAAGATACTCCCAATATAATCCTTATATAACATTGGAAGGAGGTCTTTTCAGGTGCACACCACAGGATTGGTACATCTTACTTTCATTTATATGTTCTTGGATCGATATAAATAGCTATAACTTCGCTTACTAGTTGATTTTAGTTTCATTCCTAGTCTGGCGGATTAATCTCTTTAAAAGATATGATTTTCTTGGATACGTTTTTACACAGATACCTTTAGATTCAACTTACTGCAATAACTTCCTCCAGAACGTAGGACAAGATTCACACACCTTGTGCATTGAGACTGCGAAACGGACCGCAATCTGCTGGCTTTTTTTCAAAACCATTACACTTAAAGACTACTCTCACCGCCAAGGAGTTTCTACTTCTCTTCTTGCCCTGAAGAAGTCCCATCCGGGACGAAACGCGTCGGCTGTTTGTTTTTCTACTACTTGACAAATAAACAATTCAAACTAATCAGACTTCTGGACATCACTATCTGTGTTTTTGTGTTAATTGTATTATATTAGCACATTTTCAATTTATGGTGCACCTGTGCTTTTCTTCATTACATGTTCACAAGTTCTGACTAGAACTGTCATTGTGATGGCGGGTGTTCAATCGGTGTGCACATAATCCCCAGTTTCTTAATAAGGGGTAAATTATAGTAATGGCAATTTATGTATCAGGTGCATTTCTATGAAGGTTCCGCCATCTCATATGTACTACATTTTTATTAGCATTTATAAGACATGCATAACAATATTAAACACCTTACCTCCGCTACCACCACACTCCAAATAAGGCCAGTTCCCATTACAGTATGTAAAAAACACATATTTATTCTCAAAATTATATTTTTTACCCATTTTCTTCCCCCAAATAATCACTATTTCCTAATCTTTAAGGGAATCTAATAAATGATCCCATGCAGTGGAATAGGTGTGGCGCAGGGGCCAGGCTGTCTGACTATGGACCACTGGGTTCCCGGTTCAATCCCCGGCACCGGCTGCAGGTTAGCCCGGCACCATGTGACTCTGGGCAATAGCTCGCGTAATCTTCCCGACGGCCCCCAGTGCTGGGACACCTCTCCGGAGGTAGCGGTGCGCTTTACAAATGCTGGTATTATTATTAATATTATTATGCACAAACTTTTTCAATTGATCCTCTTCCTTTCCCCACATCAATATACAATACTGCACTTTCATATTCCACCATGCCAACTCCACTTTCCAATTTGCTAATCTAGGTGCCCAGGGGATGTATGACGTTACATCGCAAACTTTTACAACGCACACCGTTACAACGCATTTTTTACAGCGCAGATGCATTTACAACGAATGCCTTTACAACGCATGACATTTCATAACAGATGCTATTACAACGCATGCCATTACAACGTAAGTATAGGTAAGTATATTATTTTTTGTTTTTAAATGTAATTAATAAAAATTTAATTAATTTAATAAATAAAATTATTTTTAAATAATTATTTTGTATATATATATATATATATATATATAAATTGTAAAAAATAGTTTAGGTATTTAAAAATAAAATATCTAACGCCAGGGGAGTGTAAAAGCAGGGTAAGTGCTGGATAGTGTAGGCTATAAAATTACTTTAAGTTTATTTTCAAAAGAACTATTATAAATAAATAACTATTATTAATAAATAATAAAATTATTAAAAATATTTTTTTAATTAATTTAAATTATTTATTTAAAAACAACCCTAAAAATACCCCTGTACCCCAAAACCCAAACCCAGCCCTGAAACCTAAAAATACCCCTGTACCCCAAAACCCAAACCCAGCCCTGAAACCTAAAAATACCCCTGTACCCCATAAAACAAACCCAACCCTGAAACCTAAAAATACCCCTGTACCCCAAAACCCAAACCCAGCCCTGAAACCTAAAAAATACCCCTGTACCCCAAAACCCAAACCCAGCCCTGATCCCTAAAAATACCCCTGTACCCCAAAACCCAAACCCAACCCTGAAACCTAAAAATACCCCTGTACCCCAAAACCCAAACCCAGCCCTGAAACCTAAAAATACCCCTGTACCCCAAAACCCAAACCCAGCCCTGAAACCTAAAAATACCCCTGTACCTCAAAACCCAAACCCAGCCCTGAAACCTAAAAATACCCCTGTACCCCAAAACCCAAACCTTGCCCTGAAACCTAAAAATACCCCTGTACCCCAAAACCCAAACCCAGCCCTGAACCCTAAAAATACCCCTGTACCCCAAAACCCAAACCCAACCCTGAACCCTAAAAATACCCCTGTACCCCAAAACCCAAACCCAGCCCTGAAACCTAAAAAAAACCCTGTACCCCAAAACCCAAACCCAGCCCTGAACCCTAAAAATACCCCTGTACCCCAAAACCCAACCCTGAACCCTAAAAATACCCCTGTACCCCAAAACCCAAACTATATATATATATAAAATTACTTTAATTAATTTATTTTAATTATTTTAATTATTTTTTAAATTAAAAAAAAGATTAAATAAAATGATATACTTACCTATACTTACGTTGTAATGGCATGCGTTGTAATAGCATCTGCTATGTAATATCATGCGTTGTAAAGGCATGCGTTGTAAAGGATCCTGCGTTGTAATGGTGCGCGTTGTAAAGGTGTGCGTTGTAATAGTTGTGTTGTAACGGTTGTTTCCCGTGCCCAGGACACTTTCAATTCATAGTTATTTCACGTCTTGCAAGCACCAAAGCTAAATCAATAAATCCTGTAATATTATTTCACTTTGTAAGTCTTGGAAATCCCCCAAGCAGATAGACCATAGGAGTACACTCAGTTGATCGCTTTTTTGCCTCATTTATACACAATATTACTTCCCTCCAGTATTCAACTAATAATGCACAAGACCATACCATGTGCACCATGTTCAGCACATCTCCGGTATGCCACATTTGTCTGGTAAATTCAAGCTATTTTTCTAAGCGTTAAATGTGCTCTGTTCAAGAAGAACACATTTATCATTTTAAATCTCACATTTTTAGATACAATGTATGAAATTCCAAGAATTTTAGATCATTCCTCCTCTGGTATTGGATATGCCAAACCCTCCTCCCCCTTTTCTCTTAGACCCTCAAGAGGCATTATCATATTGCTTCTTATTGCTTGATACACATCACCGTCTTCATATGACCCGCCGTGTTGCACAATATTTCACAAGCTCTATGTACTTGCTGCTCCTCGAAACCCATACCCCAATGCCTGCAGAATCTAGTGATCATTGCTCGATGCAACAAAAATTGCCCTCTCTGGATCTAAAAAGTGGCTGAGAATTCATCAAATGATAATATCGCCCGTAACTATACAAACCTAATGTATCCATCCCATGGTTTGCCCACTCCTCTAAGGCCCACCTGAATATTTTGTTAAAATCTTATCAACTAAATGCCCGGGGCATAGGGCCCGAGTATGAGTTAATTGAAGCGCACAACACCAACAGTGCCGCACAACCTTCAACGTAGTAGGCATTCCCCACACTGGTCTTCTGACAGGGGCCATGAGTAGTCCATACAAAGCATCCAAATGTGGCTTTCTCTCAAAATTCACCTCCCCTGGAAATCTTTGTGAATTAATCCATTGTGGAAACCACTGCAACTGTACTGCTAGGTGATAGCTTTCCATATCTGGGGAAGCTAGTCTTCCCTTACTAGTGGGTTGTTGCAACTTTGCCAATGCCACTCTGCGCCTACCTGTTATCCATAGAGGAGAAACCAACAAAGATTACATTTCACTGAATACTCAACATAGTATCACCATGGGCAATGTTTTGAAGATGTAAAATAATCAGAGAAACGCCCCCATTTTTGCTACTGCTAATCATCCTGAAACTGAAAGTGGCAAAGTTCTCCAAAATTCTACACTTTTCTGAAAACTTCTAATTTCACACCAATGTTACCCTCCAAAAATTAATGGGATCGTGGCATAATCTTATCCCCAGATATTTTAGATACGTTCCCTCCCAATTAAGCCCCCTCAGATCCACAGGCTTTGGCACATGCTTCTGTAATGTGAACAAATATAATTTATTCCAGTTGTTGCATAACACTGAGGCTTGCCCAAACCGATCTTAGAGGTTAATGGCATGTGGCAAACAGGATTAGCATCTTTGCAAAATAACAACATATTAGCTGCATATAGTGCTGAATAATTTTGCACACCCCATACCTCCAGCCCCTGTAAACCTGTCCTGTCCTCACTCAACTAGCAGGTGACCTCATAGCATTTGCAAATATTAATGGTGAGAGCGGCACCCTTGTAAATGTAAATGTAAATGAATTTGAGCTTATATAGCGCACAGCTACCCGCAGTGGGTTTCCCGGCGCTTGCTTAGGGAACCCATCCTGGTATTCCCCTGTGAGATAGCCCCAGCAGGGTATCCACAAGGTGAAAGCCAGGCATCCCGCCACGAGGGGCCATTGTGGAGATTAAGCAAGCTATTGCCCAGAGTCGTAGAGTGTGAACCCGTGAGTCGAGAAGGCACCGGAGCAAGAATTATCGAGTCCGTGGAATTTTTAGCCCAAGACCCGCCGAGGCGGGGAATTGAACCCTGGTCCAGGGCCGATCTCAGCTTCCGGGTCTGCTGCCTCTAACCCCTGAGCCACACTTCTCCACAGTGAAGTAGAGCCTCCTCTTCCCACTGCATATACCCATATTGACACGAACAGTTGATGCCGCATACAGAAGCCTAACCCATGCAATAAATTTTTTTCCAATCCCATCTTATTGAGCACTTCATAATGGAAATCCCAACATAAACTATCAATGCTTTTTCAATGTCAATTGCTGCAATCACCCCTTTTCCCTTCTCTGCAAAATCAGATTCCATGATCGCCAATATTCTCCTAATATTATGAGCCAAAGTCCTTCCTTGAATGAACCCAGTCTGCTCTCTATGTATTAACTGAGACAATAATGGAGAGAGGCGCATTGCGAATACTCTACTCAATATTTTGTGATCCAGATTTCGTATAGTAATTGGGCTATAAGCCCGCACAGCCTCAGAGGCCCTTCCTGGCTATAACAATGGGATCACTATTGCTTCTGCAGTTGTATGGGGCAATCACCCAACCTTACGGGCTGGCAAGTAAGGATTACCTAGACTTGGTGCCAAATCTTCCATATATGTCATAATAAAATTCCATAGGGAACCCATCCTTTCAAAGGGACTTTACCACTTTCCAAATGCTTATGGTAACCTTCACCTCTTGAATTGTTGCTTCCTCACCCCCATATTTTAAGCTCGTCCACTATAATCTTAGGCAATTCAACTGACTTTAAAAAGTCATTAATAAAACGCGGTGGAAGCTCCAATGGCATAGCATATAAACCTGTATCAAATTTACAAAATCTTCCATTGATGGCTTTCTGTGTATAGATGTGCGTACCCTCCTCTGAATCTATTTCCAATATCTGTGCGCCTTTACTCTTAGGGTTTGAGAGCCTTGTCACATTCCACATGCATCCTTTTCATATACTCTCTACAATCAAAACAACACAATTTCTCTCTAACTACCGGTACTTGCTCCCTGGCATTCAAAAGACATTGTTTCAACTCTGGTTTACCTAGTCTTGCCAACCCTAGCTCTCGCAGCTCTTTCTCATGTTTATTAATTTCTTTCACAGGGTTATATATGACCCCACTATCTCTGCCATACAGTACCCACGTATAACAACCTTAAATACATACCACTCTGTCAGAGGGGACACAGTAGTAGCCTCATTTTCCTTAAAATAGTTCACCACTGCCTTACCAATAACATCACGGAACACTGGATCTTCCAACGCCTCCAAGCACAAACGCCAGTCTGGTATTCATGCCTGTTCTCTATTCCACCCCACTGATAGTAAAACAGGATTATGGTCAAAGATTGTTCTGCATAATACTCCACTTTTCCGACGTCACTATGCACTATAAGATGACACAAAAATGTATCCTATCGCACATGCAGATCATGCAGCTCTGAAAATTATGCATAATATCTATTTTCTGGGTGTGTACACATCCACGAGTCCACTAACCCTCATCTTTGTTTCCAATTTCTAAATTGCGTAGCCACGCAATGCACTGATGAATCCATCGGGGCTGAGTGCAATCAATATCGGTCTGGGTCAGCAATAAAATTAAAATCTCCTCCTATGAGGATATTCTCTGTCAAAGTCAAAAATAACTTTATATGATTCGTATGAATCATAAAAGTGTACCATACATATATGAAATTGTTAAAAAATCATACAAAAATTATCCAAAAATTGGCATAAAATACATATATTGATTCAGAGTTTCAAAAATGCTTGAGTATAATTTACCTACATAAAAAACATTTCCACTTCCATCTCTCTTACTCCCCCATCACAATTTTTTTATACAAAATGTTCTTGTTCTGTCATAGATTTATGTAACGTCTTTCAAGCCTAAAATCACTGGAGACCTAATTTCCCTTTCACAGTTCATACAGTTTCCTAATTAATAGTGCACTTCTAATGAAGTTAAGCACAGCGCTGCAAATCGCAGCAGTAGATAAAGATTGTAAATGGTTAAAACCGTCTTGATAAGAACAGGGGCAAATTTCCTTCAAAAGAGGCTTAAAGAGCATGCCCTCAGGTCTTTGTAAAATGTGCAAAACAGCATTGTGGTTTGTTGTGCTGAATTATTGCAAGGACAGGGAGTCAGTATCTCACACCAACTTGCTTGTTTTGGGAAAACCACAAGAAAGTGCAATGTGCACAGGCGAAGCCTAGTCATAAGTAAACGTGATTGTGTATGAATAGTAAAAGACAAGTAAAATTACTGATGGCATAAAGACCCATGAGTTAGTATGACATCCTCCTGATTTGAAGTTTTTAATTCATTATAATATGCATTTTTTATAGTCAGTTTCATATTAGATTATATGCTATCGGGATTATCATAGTAGTATCCTAAACCAATCTTAATAAAAGTATATTTGACATAGCGCAGCCAGGGAATAGACGAAGCCTTTTTCCAGATTCATGCAATCTCTAAGGATAGCCCTAGAGAATAATAGGTCCTCTGAGGTCCAAATTTTTCCCCATAGAATCATTGGGGCAATATTTACTCTATATTTTACATAATACAGACCCACTTCCGAGGGGCAACATTTTCAGAAATACTAATAGGAATCATCAACAATCTTTAAAAAATATTTTTTTCCAAAATTCGTATCTGGCTGCTTTCATGATGACCCCATACTCCTGCCCCGTTGGTTGCTACTGACAGGCATTTTGATTTGTACAAAGTTAGCATTTCTGCCACCGGTTTATGTCCCAGTTTACAAGCAAAGCGGAACAATCCCTCTACGATTCTTCTAGTATGGTGATCCCTGGCTACTATCAGATGATCCCCAATTCAATTTGTTATTAAAAACATTCCCCAAATATGTAAAATTGTGTACCTTGCCGATGATCTTTACCTTTACCACAAATCTTCTTGTTTTAGTCTGTTCAGGGCCACATACCATAATAAAAGATTTACTAAAATGTACTTTTAGGTCGAGTCCTCTCATTAAATCAGTAATAAAATTACCTATGCCTCTACGTGACTAATATGTTTACCTTAGCAGTAATTTCTGCCTTTTATTTCATTATTTGTCAGACAAAGGAACTCAACTCCTTGGTTAAATATTGCAAATACACCCCCTTGTGTTCCTGATATTTCAGAGGAATTGATTTATCCTAAATATAAGGGTGCTAGTTGTCTAATTTATCATTTTGTATGACAACTTTGTATTTCGAATTGTGTATATATTGATTGTTCTTTGTGACATTTCATTCGTTTGTATTGATGTTTGATTATTATGAGTTTATTTGTAATTGTATGTCAAAACACATTTTCACGTTGTTTATTTTCACTGTGTAAGTACTAATGTGGTATTTCGTTTAGTTGACTATGTGTTCTTTTTGTGATCAAAGATATTAATAAAAAAAAATAATGAAATAAAAGGCAGAAATTACTGCTAAGGTTAACGTATTAGTTTGCGTTCATCTTACTTCATATGAATAAGTGTTGTGAAGTCACATAGAGGCATAGGTAATTTTTTTCTTATTTAGTATAACTGGCCCTACCTACCCTCTAATCCTTTGGGCCAAACCCCTCCTTTTTTGACAATATTAAATCAGTAAAAGCATTCAGGGCTTTTTGGGGGCTATTGGCTATTAAAACCGTGTCATATATTAAGGGAACTGATTTACCTCCTATACTAGGGAAATCCAATTGCTGCGCTGATAAAAAAAGCCTTCACGCCATTTGTGTATAAAAGAAATAAAAGAGACAAAAATGCAGCCCTGTCGAACTTCCTCTGTAGAAGCAATGGGTCTGGTCTTCTCTCCTCGAGGGCCGTAGCAGATAGAGACAGTGGTGGACTCATGCAACCTGCACAACAAGGTAATAAGGGCTTCCTCAAAGCCCATTTTTTCCATGAGTGTCCACAACTCCCCCCGATATTCTGTGTCAATTATGGTGCCAGTATCCTTGACAATCCCTGAAGAAAACCATCCTGATCTGAGTTGGGCCCATAGATCCCCACTATTGTCAAATCTCGCCCAGCCAAGTGCCCCTACACCACATCATACCTTCCGTCTGGATCAATTATTTCACCTGTTTTCTGAAAAGCACACCATGCCGAACCCATATCAAAAGCCTACTTGTGTAAGCAGAGTATGCTGTGGCATACAACTGGCCCGTCATCTCATACGTAATGCTTCTCTTTCTTAGGCAGAGATATGAGTTTCCTGCAGCAATGCAACATGTGCTCCACGTCTTTTTAAATGTGCATGGACTTTACAGAATTTAGTCATGTTGTTCATTCCCCGCATATGCCAACTAATAAAATTGCACAACATAGCTGATTTGTTATTTTTTCCCCCTCTTTTGCATAATAGACTATTGGGTTTCCTAACCTACCTACCCCGAATCAACCAACTCCCCAACCTAGGACAAGAAGGAACTCACTCCCCATCCAAATTCAAACAACTCCCACTTTCCATACTACATATAAGGGGTTACGCCAATACACTGCCTCCGCGCCGCCCTTCACACCACCCACCTCATATTCAGAATATAGTTGCCCACCCCATTTTCTACAATTAAAATATTTATATTTTCTAATATTCTTAAAATTCTTTCTCTTACATTGTGGCCATTTTGTTTAAAAAAAATATCACCAGAAGGGCCTGGTGTGACATGTGGCAGATTTAAACTAGACTCAGAACTAGGTGCGCTAGTTCCATTTGTTTCCATTTCCTACTCTTCCTGAGTATTTTGTGTAAGGGATTGTTTTGCAGTTCCTCTATGACCTGCCACCTCTCTAACCAGTCTTTTTTTCTCCTGACGAGCCTGTAGTCTAGAGGGGACTGCACCTCCACCCTTCCTTCCTCCAGCAGCAATATGTTTATTTGTTTGCTTCTTGTTCTTGGGGCGTGCACCCTCCCCCCAGGGAGATTTGATCTATCACTCTGAAACCAGCTGGGAAAATGTGAAAAACAGTGCCTCACGCTATATGCAAAATGTAACTTACCATGAAACAACATTGCATATGTAATCCCCCTATCAAGAAGGCACCTTTTGACGTCTGTAAAAGAGGCCCCTTTTTTTTTGGACTTCCCTCAAAAAATCAGGGAATATCATTACTCTCTGATTCCATTCAAAGATATTACCCTTTGAATGTGCTTGCGCTAGGATATGGTCCTAGTCTTTATAATATAGTAATCTGGCAATTAGTGGCCTTGCTTGCTCTACAGGCCATGGCGGAAGTCCAGGCCCCGATGTGTCCTTTCCAGTGAATAATCCTTTGAGAGCCCCACCGTAGCCACGACCTCCTTCAACCATGTTCCTGTAAAAGAAGTCATACTCCCACTGCCTCCACGGACCCCCTCCATCTGTTCTGGCTGTCCTATAATGTGAACATTATTTCTTCTGGCCCTATTTTCTGCATCCTCTGTCCATACTTCCAGTATCTTCACTTTCTTTTCTAGTACATTTTGTTGCTTTTCCTTATCGCCGATTTTCTAGGTGATTTCATTTAGAGAGCTTTCTGTTCTTGTGACCCGCTCCACCAGACGACAATGGTCTTCTCTTAAAAGCCTCTGATTTGTCTTCCTCTCTAATGTTTCTCGTGAAGCAGCTATAGCCTGCAGATTAATGTCTAGTGTTGTTGTGGGGCAATCCTGCCTATCATCTTTTGCTCTTCCTTCTTCTACAAAAACTGGTAGCTGCCCCGTTATAGGCCATCCCCTGTTTCTTTTATCTTTGTAGTTCTCCCCATTGTGCCTCTAACTTCCAGCACTTAAATACCCTAAATAATTCAAACTTTATTTATGGTGTTTTTTGACTTTGCCTCATGGAAGTGCACTTACAAAGTTTTAGGGAATCACAGTGCTTGAAAACAAGAATGGTATACCTCTTTTTAGTGCCTGAAAACGTTCACTTCAAACAAAGTGTGTACATCCCTATCGGAGTACACTGTGGTGTTTGCACTAATGAGGCCATGCAGTATTTACCCAAAGACCGTCTGACGATGAGCTTGTGCATGGCTCTAATTGCCCTTCTGCTGGAATGTTCAATGGTCTCCCTGGACATGGCTTCATGCCATACCCTGTGCTGGATTACCTAGCCAAACAGCATTAAGGGATCACCATACCTTGCCCCATGAATTGCTGGTTTCACCCAATGTAGATCTCACTGGCTTGATTAGTAAATTAAGGTATTTGCCACTCAGGTAAATTTCTAAACTGTGGCAGTGGGACTCCACCCCGCTAGTTTCTGCTGCAGATTTGTGATCTAACTGCGCTGGTGCATGCCAGGGGAACATGGCCCTTCTATAACAGTGCGATAACCCTGGGCAATTTACAATTTGGTCCATTTCAACATCTGATAGGTGGACCCCATCCCTACTGAAGTACCCAGAGGTACTTGCATTGATGGGGCCCAGCCATATGTCCAAAGCCCCTCTGCTCTGTATGCTTGTTCCTGGAGTCATTTGCCCTACTGCAGAATTGTTTGATGGCATCCCCAGCCTGGCTCTATGCCATGCCGCCATGCCACTATTTGAAAGCTTCAGCTAGTACCAGTCCCTAGCTTGAGCTGGCACAGCCCTCCCCAACAAAGTGAGGCTCCCTCCCCTCATTGTGGCATTATATGTGTAGCACTCGGATACTGCAGCATATTTTACTAATTGTGACAGTAGAATAAACAAACCAGCTTGCAAAATAAGTGCTCCATTTAGGAATAAGGCACTGAAACCAGCATATTTTACATTTCTATATTCCCGCTCTGGTACACAGAGCCCGCTGTAAGTTAGTCTGAGGTTTATCTTTTTTTTATATTGGACTTCTGGGCACCTTATTTCTTGTTACAAAAACAGGCTCCCTTTGCAGAGCGATAGTTGAATAATAATGATATGACTACCTCAGTGGGAGGCACTTGAGCGGGAATGAAGAATAAAACTATCCCAAGCATTAACATAGTTCCAAGTGAGGTTTGCCAAATTGTATTGCTGTAAACACCAGGTGTTACCATTACTCATTTTATTGGTACTGCTCTTGGAGCAATAAAAGATGAGCTATCTCCAAGAATTGCAGCTGCTTCGAGCCCTTTAATGTGCACCAGGTGTGCCTATCACACCGAAACTAAGACATGGGTGGGTCTAACACAGACGGCATGGCCCGGGGTCCCCCATAAAGGTCCCTTGAGAATTCTGTAAACCACCCTCGTTTCCTGAGGGGCAATTTCAGGAATGTTTATCTTGTGTGCATCAACAAGTAGAGTGCCTTGATTCCTTTATACCCCGTTAAATTTGCACTTCATTTTTTGCTTCCTGACACTGAACTCACTGGTTAAAATTGATAAATAAAATGGGCAGAAATGTTTCTGAAACTTAGCCCCCTGCTTCAGCCTCTGTCTATGAGCGCAGTGAACATGACAAGTCAAAATCATCGGTTAAAGGCATCGTTATTTAACATGCGCTTACACTACCCATACTTTTACTGATCATTTTACCCGAGGGGGTGGTGATCCCGCATCCACTAACATGTAGGTGTGCCCAGGAACATGCACTGTATCATCTGCTCTAACTGGTTTAGTAGGCACTTCCCTCTGGTCACACCCAGCAAAATTAATCCACTCTACTCTATTTGTGTCCCTTGGAACTGGTTACGGACATCCCTACTGCTTTCCACTAGTCAGTTGTCATCTCAGATTCTCTGAACCTCAACCTCTCTAGGGTCCCTAATCATGACTATTTGTTTGCTAGCCTTTTATTAACCTACCATTAGACCTGGAATCCTTGGGGCGCTTTTCCCCTGTCTTTTTGACTCTGCTGCCTGTATTTTTGCTGTGTGCTGGATTTCGTTTTGATGGCCTAGATGCTTTGGGCACTTTGCCACTGCTAATCCATGCCAAAGTGCAAGTAATCCCGCTGTAAATTGTGAATACTGATTGGTGTTTCCATGATTGGCTTGTTTGACTTACTACTAAGTCCCTGGTACAGTGTACTGTGTGTTCCCAGGGCCTGTAAGTCAAATGCTGTTAGTGGGCCTGCAGCACGGATTGTGCCACCCACAAATGCAGCTTTTTAAAAGGGTTTCAGACCTGCCACTGCAGTGTCTGCGCACAGTTTCTACTGCCATGTGGACCTGGCAAGTACACCCACTTGCCAGGCCCTAACCTTCCCTTTTATTACATTTGAGTCACCCCTAAGCTAGGTCAAAGGTACTACTATGTGCAGGATGCAGTGTGGGACGTGTTCCGATAGTGAAATACAGTGCATTAGATTTTTCACTATGGTAAGGCTATCTGTCCTATTGGATAGAATGGGAATACTTTGCAACATCTTACAGGTATAACTTTGCAATGGAGCATGATAGAAAGATGGACTTTAGTATGCTTGAACTCAGAATATAAAAATGCACCTTTTAGTAAAGAAGATTTTTATATTGTGTGTTTGAAAATACCACTTTTAGAAAGTGGGTATTTTCTTGCTTAGCCATCCTGTGTGCCTCTGCTGGTTTGTGGATTGCCTGCCGGCTTTGGAGTGACAGGGGCTGAGGATGTGCCTTTGCTTCAGACAGCCACTGGGGAGGTTGAAGTGTGTCCTGTCTTTCAAGGATGAGTGGGGGCTGGGCTGAATAGACCTGGGCTGCATTTAGAGAAGGGGGAAGAGATTTCCTTGCACCTGAATAGTCATTGTCTCCCTTACACAAATATGTCTCTACCTCCTGCCAGGAAGTTGGGCCAAAGAGAACTGGTTTTGACTTAGCCCAGAGCCTCTCTGCCACAAGAGAACAAAGAGATCTTCAGAATAAATATTGGTACTCAGTGTCAGGCTCCGCTTCTATCTCTTCGGAGCTGTGCTGAAAGACCTATACCTTCCCTCGAAGAACCACCCTGAACGTCTGAAGTATTACACAGACCATACAGGCAATTTTCCCCATGGAAGGAAAGGAAGAGAACAGCGGGAGGGAGATCTGAAATGACAAATGAACAGACAATTAGAAGAAGTCCCCCCCGTGCCCACTGATTGCTAACGCTCCTCCTCAGTAAATACAAAACACTTACATAACCTTTCCTTCCTACCTTTGGGGAGAATATAATAGGGATTAAATGCGAGGAGAAGAGACTTGAGGTGATACCAGGGATTCTGTTTCACTGTAGAGAAGACAAAAGGAACCTGCATGAAACCCTGAGGCTATTAAAGACCACACAACTCATTCATCTAGATCCACGCATACCGTTTCTAAACTGCTCACCTAATAGCACAGGACCCCTTACTTGAGGTACCCCTCTCTCAGTTCTCCTGCATATGAAAATAAAACAAAACAGGGTTGTGGAAACAAACAAAAGACAGCAATCAATGTTAATCTCTCCTTAACGCTGTTTGCCTGTAGAATGTCACAATGTCTCTTATATACGTGTTGCATTTCCTGTAATTCCGAACATGACTAATGCAGCACTCCGACGTGCAACACTCCGCCGGTACTTCTGCGCAAACAATGTCCTCAATGCGCCTTTTTTCCCCTCTCTCAGCCGAGAGAAGAGAGAGACTGATGCACTTGTACACACGCTACCTGCATGTTCAATACTGAGGCATTCCTAAAAGTCACCAGAGGTCCACACCAACACGCTACCTGCGTGTTCAAAAGATATTTATCATTAAACTCCCCCAAAGCAATGAGGGTCGAGAGAAAACGGACCTGTTTACCGCTACCAAAGTTTACCGCTACCAACGTCTCCGGGCAAAGCTGAATAATCGGCGCCGCCGCTGGCCTCGGATGCATACTTATTTCCGGGTGAGCACCTGACCCTGCGTCTCCTGTGCGCCGCAATTCTCGGCATGCCGGGAATTGTAGTTCTACCTCCGGCCGCCTCAGGACTTCGTGCTTCGTGATATTCTGCGCCTCTCCCCCCCCCCGCACCCCCCATTTCGGGGGGGGTTCGAGCTCTGACAGTACATCCCCCCTCACAAAGGCCCCCGACCTACACGGGTTTGTCCGGGCAAGCCTTGTGGAACCTCGCCACCAGCCGGGGGGCATGCACAGCCCCAGCAGGCTCCCAAGAGTTCTCCTCCGGACCATAACCCTTCCAGGATATCAGGTAGTGCAAACGCCCCGTCACCCTCTTGAAGTCCAAAACCCTCTGTATCTCATACTCCCGGTCCTGATGCACCCAAATGGGCACGGGCAGCCGACGACGAGGGCAAAGTGATGGCTTCAAAAGGGAGACATGAAACACCGGATGAATCCGGAAATGTGCAGGTAGGCGCAATTGCACAGCCACCGGATTTACGTGTTTCACAACCCTGTAGGGTCCAATTAACTTCGGATTGAATACGCTATACCTTCTGAACCTGATGTTTTTCGTGGACAACCATACCAAATCACCACACTTATAAACTGGACTCGGCCTATGATGTTTATCGGCCTGCTTTTTGTATCTAGACTTGGCCTGAACCAGGTTACTGCGAGCGGCAAGGAGTACTTTGCGTAAGTGCAACAACCTTTCTTTAACATCTGGCAGTTTACTGCATGTGCTAGGCAGCAACAAGGGAGTGAATCTGGGATGATGCCCATATGTGCAAAAGAAAGGTGTATGCTGTGTGGATGAATGTTGGGTGTTATTATAGGCGATCTCCGCCACCCACAACCAATCCACCCAGGCATCCGAGTTGTCATGTACATAACAACGCAAATACTGCTTTAGCGTTTGGTTTAGCCTCTCTGTCTGTCCATCAGTTTGCGGATGGAAACTGGTGGACAGAGAGGACGCTATTTGTAATTCTGCACACCAGGTCTTCCAGAAGTGTGCTGTAAACTGGGCCCCTCTGTCAGACACTATATCTCGAGGGAGACCATCTAGCCTTACAACGTGAACCAAAAGAAGGTGAGCCAACTGACCAGCTAGAGGGACCTGCTTACACGCCACGAAGTGACCCATCTTGGTAAGGTAGTCCACGACAACGATGATGGCGGTGTTTCCCCGATCTTTGGGGAGGCCGACTATGAAGTCCTCTGAAAACCTTTCCCAAGGTTGTTCTGGTGTGGGCAGAGGCTGTAGCAATCCTTGAGGCTGTTGTCTATTGTATTTCATTTGAGCACATGTCGTACACTCACTCACCCACTTTCGTACATCAGGTCGCACCGAAGGCCACCAAAATTGTCTCATCACCTTCTCCAACGTCTTTACGTATCCCATGTGTTTCGCACAAGGGGTGTCATGACACCAAGAGTACACAAGTTTTCTCAAAGGGTTTGTTGGAACCAGTAATTGATTTCCTCTCATGGGTACTCCGTGTTTCGTCCTCCATTCAGGCTGATGGCGAATCCATGTCCTCCATACACATGTCTGTACTCCGTTTCTCACTACTGTGAGGAATGCCTGGGTCTGAGTCGTACCAATCACTCAAGAAGGAGTGATGATCGCTCGATCAGGGGTCAAGGAAAGCATAGTCGGATGTTCTTGGGGGGTCAATGCATCCGCTTTCTTGTTGCCTGAACCAGGTCTGAATGTAACAATAAACCTGTACTCCTCAAAAAACAACATCCAACGCAGTTCACGTGGTGCAAGATGCCTTGCTTCCAGCATAAACTGTAAATTCCGATGGTCTGTATACACAGTAAGCAGCTGCTTTGCACCTAACAACCAATGTCTCCATTCTAGGAAGGCATCCCTAATGGCCAACAGTTCTTTTTCGGCGATTGTATAATTACATTCAGCCGCACTCAATTTCCGAGACATGAAAGCGATGGGGTGCAACACTCCAGTGTTTCTTTTCTTTGGGATAGTACGGCTCCGATCGCAAATTCAGAGGCGTCCGCCTCGACCACAAACGGTAAATCAGGGTTGGCATGAATCAAAATTGGGGCCGAGGAGAAGGAGATCTTTAACTGCTCGAACGACCTCTGCGCTTCCTGGTCCCAAACGAAGGGAACGGCCTTCCTTGTAAGGCGGGTTAACGGGGTCACTAGTCCAGAAAAATCACGAATGAATCTCCTATAGAAGTTAGCGAACTCCAATAGGCACTGTATATCCTTGATGTTACATGGCCGTGGCCAGTCCGTGATAGCCTTGACTTTTCTCTCTGCCATCACCTGTCCCGATGGGGTGAGCATCACACCTAGAAATTCCACGGTGGACACATGGAACTCACATTTCGTGATTTTGCAGTATAGATGGTGAGACAGCAGAGCTCGCAAACACCTGCTTTACGTGTTCTTCGTGTTCTTCCATGGAATCCGAGTAAATCAGGATGTCATCGATGTATATGACAACATGACGGTCCAGATGGTCTCGTAACACTTCGTTTAAGAAGAACTGGAATGCCTCCGGGGCATTACATAATCCAAAGGGCATTACGAGATACTCATAAAGCCCATACCGCGTTTTGAATTAGTTTTCCATTTGTCACCATGCCGTATTCGGACGAGGTGATATGCCCCTCTCAGATCCAGCTTGGTGTACACGGTGGCTGTTCGCACTTCTCCCAACAGGACCGGTATCAAGGGCAATGGGTATTTAGTTTTTTACCGTGATGGAATTCAAGGCTCTATAGTCAATACAGCATGTTTTCTCGCCATTGGCTTTCGGAATAAAAAACAGTGGCGAAGCCGCTGGGGACCTAGAAGGCCTGATAAATCCAAGGGCCAAGTATTTATCCAGGTAGGCTCGTAGAATCTTGTTTTCTGGTAGGGTGAGCGCGTATATCCTGCCATTGGACACCACAGATCCTGGAATGAGGTCAATCCGGCAGTCATATGAGCGATGGGGAGGGAGCGTTTAGGCCTTCACATCGCTGAACACCTCCTCATATGCCTTATAACAAGAAGGAAGAGAAACTTCTTTTTCTGCGGCAGTGGCGACATGTAGCACCGAAGCCAATGCCCCTGAGGGGTTTATCCTTTCGTGACTGCAGTGTTATTTATAGAATATGGATTGAAAAAACACCTCGCCGGAGTTCCAACGTATTTGGGGTTCATGTTTCTTCAACCACGGAAGTTCCAAAATGATTCCATATTGTGGCGCCTCTATGATATTGAAGGATAACTCCTCATGGTGCATTCCTTGATAGGACAAAACATATTCCGGAGTGTGATACAGTATGGGTCCCGCATTCAACTCTTTGCCATCTACGGCGTAAACCGTTTCCGGATGTTCTTTTGTGATTAACAGTACCCCCTAGGCGCTCTGCTTCCGAAAAATCCATGAAACACCCAGTAGCACCTGAGTCGACCATAGCTCTGATGCTTCTTTTCTTAGATGCGATTACTATAGTCATGTGTAGAAACAAGTGAGTTTGTTCTGAGTCTTTTTCTGGGGTAATAGAAGGGATGGTTATTCTGCTTGACGGGTCCCCTCCGCTCACCTTCAAGCTTTGTAGTTTTCCTGTTCCGTGGTAGTAGTTCCTGCTGCTACTGGTCCGCCCCTGCCACTGCCAGGTTTGGGTTTCACTGGACATTCTCTCAGGAAATGACCTTTCTTCCCACAGTAAAGGCAAAGACCCTGTTTCCGACGATAGTTCTTCTCGCTAAGCGTCAATGAGGCGCGAACCACTCCAATATCCATCGCTTACGGTGCCGAGGCAATCTTGTCTCTGTGCCCTGAGTGTTCATATGGCAACACCGTCTTTTCTTTAGCCCTATGATCCCCTTTTCGTTCTTTCATCCTGTGATCCAGGCGTAGCGCGAGTTCAATGAGCGCGGAGCAGGTTTGAGGCTGTGGATTGATTTGAGCCAATGCGTCTTTAAGGTCGTCGTTCAGGCCTTGATAAAAAAGGGCGGATTGTTTATCTTCAGGCCACTCCGTTTCGGCCACCAGGCAGCGGAAGGTATTCAGATATGTCACCAGAGCTGAACCGCCTTGTCTTAACTTGAGCAGGTCCCTATCAGCCGAAAAAGTCTCAGCCCTCCTATCAAAGGTTTTCTCAAAAGCAGTACGAAAGTCATCCCATGCATATAGTAAAGGGTCATCTCTCCGTACAATAGGAACTGCCCATTGGGCGGCCTCACCCCCTAAATGCGATATCAGAAACGCTACTCTTGCTTGGTTTGTGGCAAACATCTTCGGTTTGCACATAAAGTGTAACAACACCTGTGTTATGAACACTTGGACCTTACTGTTGTCACCGTAAAAGCGTTCTGGTGGGGCTAAGGGAATTTGAGCTGGCATCTCCACTGTTACTGTGGTTGAAGGAAATTGACTCCCCCCTCCCAGAGCCTGGGATGACGGGGTTCTGTCCATTCTGGCTTTTAATTGGGCGTTCTCGGCTTTGGCAGCCGCCACCTCTCTATTGGAGGCTGCAAGTTCGGCTTGAACCTGGGCCAGGGCAGCCATGACATCGTCTAGCATGGTCATGGCGTCTTCCAGCACAGCCGAGAAGAGAGAATATACTTGGGCCGATTATTCTGTCAGGCTCCGCTTCTATCTCTTCGGAGCTGTGCTGAAAGACCTATACCTTCCCTCGAAGAACCACCCCAACGTCTGAAGTATTACACAGACCATAAAGGCAATTCCCCCAGGGAAGGAAAGGAAGGGAACAGCGGGGAGGGAGATCTGAAATGACAAATGAACAGACAATTAGAAGAAGTCCCCCCCGTGCCCACTGATTGCTAACGCTCCTCCTCAGTAAATACAAAACAGTTACATAACCTTTCCTTCCTACCTTTGGGGAGAATATAATAGGGATTAAATGAGAGGAGAAGAGACTTGAGGTGATACCAGGGATTCTGTTTCACTGTAGAGAAGACAAAAGGAACCTGCATGAAACCCTGAGGCTATTAAAGACCACACAACTCATTCATCTAGATCCACGCATACCGTTTCTAAACTGCTCACCTAATAGCATAGGACCCCTTACTTGAGGAACCCCTCTCTCAGTTCTCCTGCATATGAAAGTAAAACAAAACAGGGTTGTGGAAACAAACAAAAGACAGCAATCAATGTTAATCTCTCCTTAACGCTGTTTGCCTGTAGAATGTCACAATGTCTCTTATATACGTGTTGCATTTCCTGTAACTCCGAACATGACTAATGCAGCAATCCGACGTGCAACACTCCGCCGGTACTTCTGCGCAAACAATGTCCCCAATGCGCCTTTTTTCCCCTCTCTCAGCCGAGAGAGAGACTGATGCACTTGTACACACGCTACCTGCGTGTTCAATACTGAGGCATTCCTAAAAGTCACCAGAGGTCCACACCAACACGCTACCTGCGTGTTCAAAAGATGTTTATCATTAAACTACCCCAAAGCAATGAGGGTCGAGAGAATACGGACCTGCTTACCGCTACCAAAGCTTACCGCTACCAACGTCTCCGGGCAAAGCTGAATAATCGGCGCCGCCGCTGGCCTCGGATGCATACTTATTTCCGGGTGAGCACCTGACCCTGCATCTCCTGTGCGCCCCGATTCTCGGCATGCCGGGAATTGTAGTTCTACCTCCGGCCGCCTCAGGACTTCGTGCTTTGTGATATTCTGCGCCTCTCCACATACAAACGGAGCGTAATATATTCCTCGTATCGGGGGGGGGGGGGTTTGAGCTCTGACACTCAGACCCCAGAACTTTATAAAACTCAGTACTTCGGGGAACCTCAGCCAGGGAGAAGAGCTGGGAAAGCTGATGGAGAAGTACTGCCCCTTTGCTGTGTGCTGTCTGGGGTTGTTTCTTGCAAGGAGAGGACAAAGATTTTGCTGTGTGCTGTGAATCCGTCTTGAAGGAGATCTCCAAAGGCTTGTTCTGAAGTATCAGGGACACGAAGACTTCACCACCAGCTCTGCTGAACTCCTTTTCCGGGAATTCTGACCTGCTAATAGGTGCCTGTTTCTGTGTTGGGCCTTTGGAGGTTATTCCTACTGTTGGGAGCTGAGAAAAGAGAAGCAACTAAAGAAGCATGATGCATATGCACCGGTTTCCGATGCAACACTGCTGTCTGGTAAGAATTTCCATGCCTCGCCGCCGTCTCGCTGAAGAAACTGATGCAGCAGCTGCCCATGGCTGGAGAAATGGTCCCATCACCGAGTGACATGCACAAATCTACGAAGTCCGAGATCACCACACCGACTTCAATGCAGGCCTTGCAGTGTGACTGCAAGAACAGACACATCAGGGGGCCGCAGCTGGAGTGATCAATGTAATGCTGTTGCTGCTGCATCGAGAGGAGACGCCTCCAAAATCACCATTCATCGCACCGGGGTGCCAAATCTACAGCAATGCTGATGCCGCAGTAAGAAACAGATGCATCACCTCCCTGCACAGTAAGAAACCAACGCATCACCTCCTCTTCAGTCAGGAACCAACACATCAACTTCTCTGCATGTCAGTAAGGAACCAAGGCATCACCTCCCCTGGAGCAAGGAACCGATGCATCAACTTCCCTGGGTGTAAGGAACGAACAGATCACCTTTCCTGCAGCAGTTTTTGATTATGATTTTCATATATCCAATGTACTTTGTTTCAAAAGTGTTGCATCTATAGTTTGCTATAGACAGAACTATTTTTACCATTTAAAAGTATATCTTGATAACTTTATGTTGGTTTTATGTCGTTTTGGTCTTGTTTGGTTTAGATAAAGATTACTTATTTTTCTTAACTGGTATGGTGTCCACTTGTAGTGTTTTCACTGTATTACTGTATGTGTGCACAAATGCTTTACACACGGACTCTGAGATAAGCCTGTCTGCTCGTGCCAAGCTACCAAGGGGGGTGAGCAGGGGTTGTCTAAGGGCATAACTCCCTTACCCTGTCTTGAAGCAAGGGTTCCAGCTTGGACAAAGTTGCAAGCCATTGCCAACGAGAGACCCCAATTTCTAACGACTAGCTTTTGACGCTGTAAATATTATTTTAAATCAATCCTAATGCATGGAGAGGCAACCTGCTGCTGTATAGCATTTAAGGGCCCTAGTGTAATTTTCCCCGATTCATGCCCTCATATAGGTATAAATCACCTTGTCCTTATATAGGCATAGAAATCATAACCATATTTAGACATAGCCCATACAGTCCAAATACAGGCATGGATAATTCCACTAGTTCCGAAAAGCCACAACGATTTCTTGGAAAACTCGGCTTCAGCAGTCATGGACTTCCCCTTGCTTGAATATTGATTTGTCCAAGAACTCATGGAGTTTTCAAAGAATTCCGATTCTTTAATGAAGTTATTATGTCCAACTTTACGTCAAACTCAGCACCTTCAAGGTATAAATATGCCCACACTTGCCCTAGCAAACACACAGTGGTTTGGAGCAGTTCGACTATATACTTGCCCGACGCAGCTCGCTACAGCAAGTGCCGTAGGAAGCCAACCCTCCAGCTGACACACTGAGAGAGAAGCTGTCTTTTCTCTTGCCGAGAAATCCAGCTCCAGTGTTTCCAAGTCCCCCTTGCGGGGTGTTGGGAAATCGAGTCCCGAGACAGAGAGATACCAGACCTCCTTCATTCTAAACCAAGGTACGGAGCTGATTAGACCCTAAGAGAAATCTTGGATAGATTCTTGGCAAAGAATACTAAACTTATGCTACACCTCACTTACTTCTTCCCTCGTACTAGACTTTGGTTAGGTACATCGGGCTAGGCGTATTTTAGAAGCACCAGTTGAGTACTTTTAGTCTTCATTTATTTATGTATGTATTTTATGGCTTAGAAACCATACCATGCTTTTACAGTAATATTTCATAATACTCTTCTTGCTGTACGCATTATACTTTACAGCCAGTATTACAATTGTAGCAGTTCATTCTTCTGCATGAGAACGAAGACTGTTCAATAAATACTTTTATTGAAAACGCCCGTCTCTCTATTTCTCATGCATGATTGACTGAGTGAAATATCTATCTATTGTTTCCACGACTCTGAAGATACGTTTTATCTTGGGGAAACAAAGTTGTCATATTTATGCGGTTGTCAGAAACTAATCCCTATTTATTTATTTGAGAACATTTCTAGTGACCTCTGAGCTAGCTGGCACTCACAATTAAGTCTAATATATTCGATAGAGACCTAGTCGACATAAGTCCTACATCACATTTACTGTTCCCGATGTACAGACTTCCCACATGTCTCCACGTGTCCTTCGCTTTCTTCGAAGTGCATATAAATATAGATCACAACACTCAAACAGTAATATGTGAGCTACTGGTAGTTCACAAATGTCCATTGCATGGCTCTACCAATTGAATCTCAGCTTTGCTCATCATTCGGAGGGTTTCAGTACATTGAACGTGACTGTACCGTTCATTCCATGGACCCTTAATGTGTAAGCCAACCAGACCAATGGAAGGCCCTCGTGCAAATGCATGAACCTTGCCTGACAAGTACTGTGAACCTCTGAATCCCCACAGAGATTACACATGTTTTGAGGCTTTACTCTGTCGGTGAGCCTAAAAGCTGGGGTCAGGGCACATTCATCTAAAGTGTGGGACAGAATGGCAGGGTGTTTGAGTGAAAATGTTAATATCCAGAAACTGACACGCTGATAAAGACGCAATGGTTGCGAATTGAATATATTTAAAGCCAACAGCTGTCAGGGTGTTTAAGTGAAAATGCTAATTTTCAAAACTGATATGCTGGTAAAGACAAAATGGCTACTTATCCAAATATATTAAAGCTCACAGATGAGTAGTAAGTGAATCTGAACTAGAGGGATGTATTGCTATGGTTCTGTCCTTAGTGCCTGAGGGTGTGTGGTGATTTGTACAGTGATAATTATTAGTAGCCCCAGGTGTTTTACCTTTAACTAGAGTAGCTCTTATTACAGAAAATTGGAGCACCCTGCTCTGTACTAAGACGGGCTCGCAAGTCTGTACCTTCCGTCTGCAGAGGGAAGATCGTGAGCCCATGTGCCCATCGTGGCACTGTTCGCCTGAGCCAGCGAAAGTCACATGTCAAGGGAGCACAAACTATATCAAGCTTCTTTGGCTTAAAGCCCGATGTTTTGCTTTCTAGAGTGTACATGGTACTGCAACAGGGACCGGTTCCAGAGCCCTAGCTGCTGTACTTTTGCACAGTGTATCCATGAGTTGCATTAGCTCCACTGCCCCCTTCAAGGCCTGTTGCTTCGTAAACCCTATCTCAACAGTCCGCAAGCATTGTAACACAAGGGTAGGATGTGATTGGTTGACACTGACGTGTGATCTGAACTGCTATGACTATGGGGCAATGAAGGCCCCAGCAACACTGCTGATAGGCAAATCATGTGCGCACTCTTCCATCTTAGTCCATTCCTCAGAATCAGTATATCCAGTATCAGCGCTGCACGTGCCAATTGGCCAGTTTGCAATCCACCAGGCCAAATGCATCAGACAACTGGCTCCTGTGTCCTACGCTCATAACTTCCACGCTACAGTCAGGCCTGGCAAAGCCATTCCCCTAAATTTAGCAGGAAAAAAAATTGCATTCAGAGTCGAAGTCTTGTAGTGTGAGCAGTAATGCCAAATGTAGCCCTCAAGACCTGTTATGGGGAACCAAAAACCTTCCACAGTATAGTTATTCTGTGCTTGGTTAACAATAGAGCCAAGTCCAGTTATCTATTTCTATATTACACCTCCCTGTTCCCACAAGAGCCATTATTGGCTCCATAAACCTTGTCCAGTGGTTTCTCCCAGTGTGGAAGCAATGCTAGCCAACTCCGTGGTAACAGTTAATTTGCCTTTTCTTCATGACACACGAGTAAGGAATGTTGTATGAAAAATGCCGCCTAGGAGGCAGGACCGAACCTGCGAAGGAGGGACCCACATGGATTTCTAGACCATCGCCTTAAGCACTGGGCCACTATACCCCACATATGGAGACGCTGTCGGCAATCATTAGGAGTTCTTTCTTCCCATGTTTGCCTACCATTTATGTTTAAGATTGTGGGATCTACGGGATGGGATGCGAGGTAAGGCATGTGCAATGTTGTTGCCCCATGCCACTAGCAGTGTCGAACCCCACTGCGCTCCGATAACGGTGCCACCTCCCAGCTGCAGGTGTTCAGACTCATACACAGAAAAGTAATCACGATTGCTATTGTGCTAATGTATTTAATAACAAAGGAGGACAAGGCGGATAAGGTGTGTTTGCTATTAATTAAAGACCACATTAACCGAAATTGTACACACGGTTAACTTTAACTATCTGGAAATATTGCCCAGGTACAATGTTTATCCAACACTTGTATTGTACAAACAACTAACAACCTACAGCTCTGCAAGTGTGACACCATTTCCTCTAATGAATGAAATCTAGCCTTGGTGCTACAGCTTCTGGAGAGCAAACATGCCGAGCCACCAACAAAGGGATCTGCTGTTATCCCTGAAAAACACCCTACATAGTATCTGCTCCTTCCACTACCTGCCCCAATACAAACTACTAATGTTACTGTTCCCCCGGAGGCAGAAAACCGACAGCTAGACAAATGACCTCACCTTCTGTTGAAGAAAGTGGGCTTGATGCCACCTCCCAACAAAGAAAAGAAGAAGAACCCGGACGCTGCCTCTGCTTGCCACCAAGCCATCCTGCCCCGACAACGCGTCCAGCGGGGCAACAAAGAAGCCTGGATTGGGCCTGTTTAAATACCAGGCCCCAGCCCCCCAGGAGCCGGAAATGTTTGTGAGAGCTCTAGAAGGGGGGCTCCCACGGGGCCCTAAAGGGTGGAGCGCGGGTGCTAGTGTCGATTATGGCACTAAAGTGATGCCCTTTTAGGAGGGCGCACTGTGTGCGCAGCGGGAAGCCGCAAATGGATTTTACACAGAAATCAATCCTTTTTGCTACTTTTTTCCTTGTTTTTCATGCAAAGCCAATAGGTCTGGATTTAACACACTAAACAGCATTTGTGCATGCAAGCACCATCATTGAACGCCTCTGTTTGTAGGCTTTGGCCCTTTAAAGCCAGATCTATTTCCAGTGCTTGTTTTTATTAAGGGGTACTCAGTTTTCTTAAGTAAGATTAAATTTGACTCTTTGTGTACGGCTGGGATACCCGGTGCTGGTTTTGTTCTGGAAATTGTGCTATCTAGCTTGCTTGAGTTGATAGATATCCAACTTCTATCTGCCTCCCGTTTTCAAGATTGGGGATAGTGAACAAGACATCGGTCATTCCGACATATTACTGACCAAACTCTACACAGCATTGGAGCAAACTATAGGCAGTATAATGAATATAGGGTAAGCTTACCAAAAAGCTGTACGGTCCTTAGATGGAAGACCTTTGGGTACATTCAGGCTGGACATCAAAAATCTGTTGAATTTCTGAACTGTGTCTTACCTGTCCTTCCCAACAAAACCGTTGGAGAAAGTAGTGCAATAGATTAGAACACGTTAGAAAAGAGCAGGCTGGGTTTTCATCAGAGCATAGCATGTATGCAGTTAATCAATATACTATGACCTGATAATGAAATTGGAGGAAGCCAGTGTCTATGCTCTGATATTACAAGACCATTACACAGCCTTCAGCCCCATTGGCCACCCCATTCTGATCACGTGTCCAGCCGGAGCAGCCTTCCACTGGTTCAGATTCTTTCTTTTATATGTCTCATAGGGTACATTTGCTAGAGTTTTGTTATGTAGTTTTGCAAGTTTCGAGACTTTATCCTCTATTGTTCCATCTTAATGTACACCCTGCTGACGTCTTTTCTTAAGAAACGTGGAATTAGATTCATAATTAAACTGCTGACACCTAGTTGATCTTTAAGAAGCCATGAGCAAAATATAGATTAGGAAGATGGTGCAGTTCCTTTATTTTCAATAGAAAATAATTCTGTAACATGGTACCATGTGTCAAGGGGGTGTCCTAAGAGTGGTAGATGGATGTTGCTACGTAACTATCTATGTTTTTTTATACAAAGCTCTACATACACACATATGCATACAAGGCTTTTCTCTAAAAATATATGCACCATTGAGACAGGTATTGGTAGTAAGTGTTTTTACCACGAACTTTTCATATGTGCTATAATGTACAGAACACATACAAAGTTGTAAATGTTTTGAAAAACATATACCATATCATGGTATTTTAGTTTATTGGCCCCTCATGCAGATAGTTGTTGTGCTTTAAAAATTGCCTAACATAGTAAAACATAACAGATCAGGGAAGCACTGGAAAATAAATGCACTGTGCAGCATAATGCTATGCAGTCCAAAATTGGGGCCTGCCGGTTCTAATAGACAAACAAAAATTAATTTGTGTTGGAAAATTTAAACTACAGTCATATTAAAACAGAAATGTTTATATTTTACAAATGTTTTAAATAGAAAATAAATACTTGACAGAGCACTGTGTCATTTTCAATAATGGTAATCTGTATCAAAAGATTAGTTTGTTTTTTGGCAAAGAGGAAATTAAATATACATTTTAATTAAGGGCCATCCTCTAAAAGCCATGATGCTATTTGCTATTAAGCAAACAGCAATGCATTGTATGTCGCAGAATATTAAAAATACTATTTTTAACTGTAACTCTTCCCCTGTAGACCAACTAATATACTTTTTTTTGTTATTTCAGCTATTTGCAGATTACCTTGTCAACATGGAGGGAAGTGCATTTCTCCAGATGTATGTAGATGCCGAGCACCATATTCTGGGCTGCAGTGCACAAAGAAATGGAAGCCTTGAGGGGGCTTCCACTGGCCTCCAAGCGTATTTAGGAATTCTGTACACCTGCCAGGGTTTTCTTTTTTCTGTCTTTTTTGTATTCTAAAACAGTAATTTGACTACTTTCGAGTACTATATATGTCAAAATGTTTACCAATAAAAACATATTTTTAAATTTTGATTTGTCCTGGTTTTGGCGTCATTGTATATTTATGGATATCCTTTTGAAACGTGACCCTAAATAGCTACATTTACTAAGACTGTTGACCATTATTTCCCATGGAAAGATCTCGGCCATGCTCCTCGTGATAATGCTGGCCTTACACTTGTGTACACTTTGAAAAGCATCTCCGGAAGAGTCTAATTGACTATATTTGTTTAACATTTTTGATGCTGTTTTAAAGCACAGGTGAACTTTTAGATACCAAAACTCAGACGTACACATAACATTCCATATATTGATATCGTCCATAATTAGCTTAATTGTAAAAGTCGCATTTTCACACTGTGTTATTAATTATTCGTACTGGCTTATAAGGTTCTTCCCCAATTTGTATAAAACGAATTTCAGCAGAGGACTACTGAAGATGTTTAATCTGAAAAGTTATTAGGCCACCTATATTCCCCATTACTTTTTGCAACCCATCTTGCCATTTGTGCCCGCCAACCCTCCACAGTTGTAAGCATGACCATATTAAACTCAGTAATCCACTGTGCCATTTTCAAAGGAAGTCTATCAGATGACTAACATGACTGAACTACTAATGATACAACATGCTGATACACATGTTTTCCACAATATTGTGAAACATTCAGCAAGGCCTCATACATCTATCCCACAGCAGTTCGATGACAGATCAAGGACTTATACTTGCCACTCCTGTAGATAATGATCTGTCCCAGTAGGGAAAATCAGATCATAATGCTCTAAGGTAATGCGTTCACCTATCTCCATGGTAAATATGAGGTTTTGATGGCACAGGTAGTGGGGCAGCTCCATGTCTGGTGTGAGTATTGAATTTGGGATGTGATTGGATATGTCCATGTTCCCGTTCCAGAGCTATACATCTCATTTTGTTGGTCCACCATTCTAGTGTCTTTGCTGTCTGGTGGAGAGCTCCAACTTACACCTTGCATCCCAAGACGACCTAGAATACTACAGAAAGAGCACTAAACATACACCAGTTTAAAGTATATCCGCCTCAATAAAATAAATAAATTGCATTTAAAAAAATGTAATCTTTCAAGATGTTGCAGATTTAAATTATAGCGAACACAAGGGAAATGGTGTGTTTGAATAAAAAACCTCCCCTCTGTGCTTCAGTGTGTGATAATGCCAAAGAAGTGATGCTAATGTAAAATGTATAATGCTAAGGAATAATTTATCGAAACACACAAAAATATGCCTACACCCAAACAATGTTCAAACACTTATTTCTAGCAAATAGGGCAAATAAAAATTACTTTAGTTTGACCCGGTACTTTTATTTATACCTGTCTATTTTGAATTTTTTTAAACTATTTTTGAAATTTTGCAAAAAAGGAAAATACTGCACATTCAATATTTTTCAATTTCAATATACGACTATATACAAACAAATATTTACATTTCCTATACACAATTATCATACATTCTACAAAAATACAATACATAAAAAACACAAATTGAAATTTTACAGTGGAGTTAATCTGTATTCATGAAATAAGAAAAGACAAAGTCATAAGAAGGAGCAGAGTCCTCAACCGAGGATAATTTTACAACGAGCCAAGGCCAATTCAGACAATTAATGATGTAAATTGCTCCCTCAGTTGTGCCGACGCGTTTCTAGTCCAGGGAAACCAGTTTCCGCACTTTCATCAGGGCTTTGTCACTTCTTCTGTATAAAATGCAGAAAAACTAAGTTTTATTCACTATCTGAGCACCTCTCTTCAATTTCGTAGTGCACTGCAAGATAAATAACATTGTACCATTTGGTATCTGGTATCCTGGCCCTTCGTGATGTCAGAGACAGGCTCAGGTATAACATATTTCAGTCTTTGTTTAAGAAATAGTGGCTGATATTGAACCTCAAGGCATTTTGTTCATTGCCTGAAATAGGAAAACATTGTTGTATACATGAAGACGCTATTTTATGTACACATGGGGGGCGGGAGAAATAATGCTCCACTCGTAAGGAGCTCATAAGGAGCATTATGCTCCTTGCGTAAGGAGCTCGAAAGGAGCATTATTTCTCCCGCCCCGCCTCCCATGTGTACATAAAATAGCGTCTTCATGTATACAAAAATGTTTTCCTATTATCCCACACAATGGCTGACCGACCTGATAATTATTTTGGAGACTTTTGTTCTGTAGTGGTGGGTACTTTCTAAAGGAAATTATTGACCTATTGATTTATTAAACCTGTTCATTCTCCTCGTGGCCTATTTCAGTGTTCCTGGCTGAATGATACTGTGACCAGCAGTGGAGATTACCTTGTAACATACTTTAGAGCTCAGACTGAAAAAGGCACACAAAAATAGGTTAATACAAATTATTATATGATCATGCATAATAAAAAAAACAGAGGTTTGCCAAACTACATACCCACATAAAATATACATGGTCTAAAAGGACCTTTTAGATCTCCCAAATTATAAGGAATTAGATTATATCACAGGCATTAACTAGCCAAAACATAGAAATTAAAATTACTTGCATGACTTAATAAAAAGGACTTTCATGAAATAGGGCCTGATTTAGAGTTTAGCGGACTGATTATTTATTTATTTATTTATTTATTTGATTTATATAGCGCACTATAACCCAGAGGTCTCTAAGCGCTTTGTCAGGGTCCGCTAGGCAATATAAAGGATACATCTGGTTACAATTAAAGGCCGCCCCACGCTTGCTGGAAAAGCACAGTTTTTAATTTCTTTACGGAAGGACATTAGATTAGTCTCATTCCGAAGTTCCATCGGCAATTTGTTCCACATAGCTGGCAAAGTGCGTGAAAAGGCACTCCCACCCACTGTAGTCAATCTACAGCGTGGCTGAACAAGAAAACTGGATTCAGCAGATCTGAGCACCCTCCCTGGTTTGTAGAGGGTCAGGCGTGATTTCAGATATGTAGGTGCCCTGCCATAGAGGGCCTTGTGAACAATACAAAGCCCCTTAAACATTAGCCTCTGTTTAACTGGCAACCAGTGTAATTCCCGCAAGAGGGGAGATGCGTGGGTATTCCTTGGCTTTTTAAAAATGAGTCTGGCGGCGTCATTCATGACAGTCTGCATTCTATTTAAAAGTTTTTGTGGTTGTCCAATGTACAATGAACTGCCTAGCTAGAATCATCACAGAAACCGCACTCCTCAGAGTAGAAAAAGAGAGCAGCGAGGAGATTTTCCTAAGTTGTCGGAGAAGGCCGACACAGCCGCCCACCACCGCTATAACTTGCTTTTTCATGGACAACTTACGGTCCACCTGAATGCCCAGGCTCTTGACCACTGCCGCCGGTTCTGGAAGCATGCCCAACTCCCCGGGCCAGAAACAATCACTCCAAGGGTTGCCAGCGATGGTAATTGGCAACACCTCGGTCTTGTCTGGATTAATTTTTAGGGAGTTCCCGGACATCCAGTTCGCTGTACTTCTTAAGATGTTTTGCAATCTAGCAAAAGCATCCTGGCTATCATCCAATTGGATGATAATCTGGGTGTCATCCGCGTAGTTATATACCTGACAGTCCATTTGATTAAGCATTAGAATCAAAGGCTGCAGGTATATATTGAACAGTAGGGGTGATTACTTCATCACAAATGTAACAGACATCCCATATGCCTTATTAGAAGTGCCATTTTGCATAATACACTTGTGAAACATAAAACCTATTATCTGTCACGTTTGTGATAGAGTAACCTTTTTTCCAAATTCTAACTCAGACCTTTCAATGGAAGTATTGTTAAGTTTAAGAAACTTAAAGGAGCATGCAACTATTTTTTTATTCAACTTCTCCAAAATGATTGAATATTGTTACTGTAATCGAACACTGAATGAGTCTGGGTTCATCAGCCAGCCTTTGGTCTTTGTCAATATTTGTTTTATTTTACCATGGTATTTTTGATACCTTATTGCTGGGGGGGGTCTATGGTGCAGCCACCAACCTAAAAAAAAAAACACTAGCTAAAAGCAAAACGTAAAAATATGTTTACTCTCAGAAAGCACACATTGTTACATTGTTACAGCAGTTCTTACGACTGCAGGGATGTACTTCATGTGTGAATGTGCTCCTTGTACAAGTGCAAAATGCCAACACTCAGAGTGAATAGGGGCTGAACCACTGGTGTAGGCAGTCACCACTGGGTAGTTCTAGTTAGGACTGCTTTTCTATAGACATAGCACTTTTTAGTTTGCTAATAACGTTGGTGCTGTTTCACAAGTCTTCACAAAACTTTCCAAAAAAAAATGTATCCACCTCAGTTCCTTTCTGGAAAGTTTTGGGTTGATCCATCAAACAGAGGGCGAGAAATAAGGGGGTCCCAAAACTGTAAATGCTTTGTTAATAGACTTTTTTTGGGAAAGAAATATTGCAAAAACTACACAAATGAATTAATCAATCAATCAATCAGTGACACTTATAAAGCGCGCTACATACCCGTAGGGTCTCAAGGCGCTGGGGGGGGGGGGGGGGGTGCCGCTACTGCTCGAACAGCCAGGTCTTCAGCTTCTTCCTGAAGGAGAGGTGGTCTTGGGTCAGGCGCAGGTCGGACGGGAGGGAGTTCCAGGTCTTGGCGGCCAGGTAGGAGAAGGACCTTCCTCCTGTAGTCGCTCTTCGGATGCGGGGGACGGCGGCGAGGGCGTGGTTGGCTGATCGGAGGTGGCGTTTGGGAGCGTAGAAGTTGACTCGGCTGTTGAGGTAGCTCGGGCCTTGGTCGTGTAGGGCTTTGTGTGCGTGGGTGAGGAGGCGGAAGGTGATTCTCTTGTTGATGGGGAGCCAGTGAAGGTCTCTCAGATGTCCGGAGATGTGGCTGGATCGTGGGATGTCGAGGATGAGTCTGGCTGAGGCGTTTTGGATCCGCTGGAGTCTCTTCTGGAGCTTGGCGGTGGTCCCGGCGTAGAGGGCGTTGCCGTAGTCCAGTCGGCTGGTGACGAGGGCCTGGGTGACGGTCTTCCTGGTCTCTGTGGGGATCCACCAGAAGATCTTCCGTAGCATGCGTAGGATGTTGAAGCACGCCGAGGAGACGCTGTTGACTTGCCTGGTCATGGAGAGGGAGGAGTCCAGGATGAAGCCCAGGTTTCGTGCATGGTCTGTCGGTTTGGGTGCGGTGCCCAGGGCGGGAGGCCACCAGGAGTCGTCCCAGGCGGAGGGTGAGGAGCCCAGGATGAGGACCTCCGTCTTGTCTGAGTTCAGTTTCAGGCGGCTGGTCGTCATCCACTCGGCTACCTCTTTCATCCCTTCGTGCAGGTTGGCTCTGGCGGCGGCGGGGTCGTTGGTCAGGGAGAGGATCAGCTGGGTGTCGTCGGCGTAGGAGATGATGCTGAGGTGGTGTTTGCGTACGATGGCCGCGAGGGGGCTCATGTAGACGTTGAAGAGGGTGGGGCTCAGGGATGATCCTTGGGGGACGCCGCAGATGACTTCGGAGGCCTCTGACTTGTACGGTGGTAGGCGGACTCGCTGTGTTCTTCCGTCGAGGAAGGAGATGATCCATTCCAGCGCCTTGTCCTGGATTCCGATGTTGCTGAGGCGCCGCGTTAGGGTGCGGTGGCAGACCGTGTCGAATGCCGCGGAGAGGTCCAGGAGGATGAGGGCCGCTGTTTCTCCATTGTCCATCAGGGCTCGGATGTCATCGGTGGCGGCGATGAGGGCGGTCTCGGTGCTATGTTTGGCTCGGAAGCCGGACTGTGAGGGGTCGAGGGATCCGTTCGTCTCGAGGAAGGCGGCCATCTGCTTGTTGACGGTCTTCTCGATGACTTTGGCTGGAAACGGGAGAAGCGAGATGGGGCGGTAATTCTTGAGGTCGGTGGGGTCCGCTGTTGTAGCGCTGAGTTCGGCGTGTTTCCAGCTTTCAGGGAAGATGGCGGTGTCGAAGGATGCGTTGATGATGTCTCGCAGGTGGGGTGCGATGACCGCGTCGGCCTTGTTGAAGACGTGGTGAGGGCAGGGGTCGGTTGGTGATCCGGAGTGGATGGAGTTCATCGTGCGGATGGTGTCTTCGGTGCTGATCGGGGTCCAGGCGTGGAGGGTGGTGGTGGGGGGGGGTGGCTGGTCGGTCGTGGTGTGCGTTGGTTGGTTGTTGAAACTGCTGTGTATGTCCGTGATCTTGTTGTGGAAGTATGAGGCGAGGGAGTTGCAGAGGTCTTGCGATGGGGTGATGTCGTTGTTTCCTGCGCTGGGGTTGGAAAGCTCTTTCACGATGTTGAAGAGTTCCTTGCTGTTGTGTGCGTTGTTGTCCAACCGGTCCTTGAATGCTGTTCTCTTGGCGGCGCGGATCAGCTGGTGGTGTTTCCGGGTGGCAAGTTTGTAGGAGGTCCTGTTGTCCGGTGTCGGTTCCCTTTTCCAGACTTTCTCGAGGGCTCGGCAGTTCTTCTTGGAGCGCTTGAGTTCGTCGGTGAACCATGGGGCCTTCTTGCTGCCGGGTCTGCTAGGCGGGGTCCTCAGCGGGGCGAGTTCGTCCGCGCAGTTGCTGATCCACTTCGTGATGTTATCGGCGGCCTGGCTGGGGTTCGCTGAGCTGGCAGGAGGGTGTTGGCTCAGGGAGGTGGCGAGCTGGTCTGCTGTGATCTTGTTCCAGCTTCTGCGGGCGGTGTGTTGCTGGTGTTGGTGGGTCGTCGTTCTCTTGAAGGTGAAGTGGACGCAGCTGTGGTCCGTCCATTGAAGCTCTGTGGCGTGGCTGAAGTCGATGTCTGTGCTGGATGAGAAGACGGCGTCGAGTGTGTGTCCGGCGAGGTGGGTGGGGGTGGACACCAGTTGCTTGAGTCCCAGGTTGGCGAGGTTGTCGAGCAGGGTGCTGGTGTTGTGGTCGTTGTTGTTCTCCAGATGGAAGTTGAGGTCTCCCAGGAGGATGTAGTCAGCGGAGGGGAGGGCATGCGGGCTGACGAAGTCGGCGATGTCCTCGCTGAATTGCGTGCGTGGTCCAGGGGGTCGGTAGATCAGGGTGCCTCTGAGGGTGGTGTTCGGGTTGGTGTGGATCTGGAAATGCAGGTGTTCGGCGCTGGTCAGGGTGTTGTCGGTGCTGGTCGTGAGACGGATGGTGTTCCTGTGGATGATGGCGATGCCTCCTCCCATCTGGTTGGCGTTTCGGTCCCTCCGGACGATCTTGTAGCCCTCTGGGATAGCGATGGCGATGTCGGGAGCTGAAGAGGCGTTCATCCAGGTCTCCGTGAGGAAGGCAACGTCAGGGGCTGTGGCGTCTAGCAGGTTCCAGAGTTCGATGGCGTGTCTGTGGACGGAGCGGGTGTTGAGCAGGATGCACTTGAGGTGGGTGCTGCTGGAGTTCGACTTGGCGGGTGCTGGTGCGGGGCTGGTCCGGATGCAGGAGAACTTGCAGGCGTGGCAGCAGAACGGTCCGTGGGTGCGTCTTGGAGTGGCTTGGTGGCAATCTGGGAGTCGGCCGGTGTTGAGAGCGATGAGGGTGGCGGCTGAGTACGTCAGGCGGGTAGGTCGAGGTCTTCGAGGTCCAGGGGTCCTGGCACTGGGCGCGATCCGGTCGCGGGCGGGCGCAGACGGGCTTACCTTTGGCGCGCCTTCGGCGCACAATCGGCGCGCCCGCTGCGCGTGACCGCTGCGCGTTCGCACGGTCGCCATTTAAGGCGAAGTGCGCGGGTGGGCGGGGCAGCTGGGAGGCGGGAGCGGGGAGGGATACAGAAGACAAAAGGGGCGGGGACAAGCGGCGGTGGCGGGAAGGGAGGGCGGGGGGCGGCGCGGTAGGCGGACAACAAGGAAGGAGAGAAGACACGTAAAAAATGCAAACAGGCACAAATTTACGCAAAAAGCGGGAAAAAAAGAGAGTTACACAAAGTAATGCAAGGCAAGCACAAAAAATCGTCAAAACCAGGGAAAAACACTCGCAGCGGCGGCAGCCGGCAAACGAGGCAGCAGCGAGTCAGAGGGCAGGCAGGGGGCACACGCAGCAGCTGGTGGCCGTGCGGCGCGGGGGTGTCCCAACAAAGTTGGCAGGAAGCTAGATCTTGGCGGATAAAGTGTGCTTCTTTGTTATTTGGGGCAAATCTGATCAGTAGTTTTGAAGATATTAAACTCCAAAAATATTTATATATCTGGATGGTTGGGTTCAAGGGACTCTTGTGAGAATCCCTTGAACCCAATATTAAAAAATAGAGCCTTCTGATTGGCCCAGATGGCTTATTTACCCTTGGACCATCTTGCTCCTGCAGGAGCACACTTCTGATTGACTGCTGGCAACATGAGAAAAAAATTTACAATCAGTCATTAACTGACTCGGGGACTTCGTCTCATGTCCTGAGTGTAGTTTCAAAAACTTATTATGGGGGCAGGGTATGGATACCCTGCCTCCAGAGGGACCCTGCCCTGCAACTTTTTGTTAAACCAAAAAATGAAAATGTAACGCCCACCTGCGTGTTTTATTTTTATATTAGTTTAGCGGCATCTCCCAGAGTCACAGATGGGCCCTGGGGACACAATCTCCTGGGGCCAGACCTCCTCTCCAAAAATTAAGGGCCCCAGGGGACCCCATCCCCGGAGCTGAAATATATCATAATAGTAGAGGGGGTGTGCATCCCCACTTTCTTAGCCCAAATGGGCTCCGGAGACCCCTTCTCCAGGGCCAAACATTAAATAGAGAAGAGGGGTCTTGCAACTCTCTGTGTCCAGGGGAGCCAACACTTGTGGAACAGTATTTTTCCCTGCTGGAGGACCACAAGCAGGGAAAGAAGTGTGCCACCAGATTCAAGAGCATTCCGTTTCCCTGACCCCTGCTCATGCAGGCAGGGGCACTGTGATTACTCCAGCCCTGCAGGAGTAGGCACAAATAGCTGTTTATGCTAGGTGGCCCCTAACATTAAGTGTTGTGCGTGCCCCAGGTGGGCACCCACTCATGATGGATAAGACCCCAGGTATGAAGATTCAGGGAGGAGGGGCCATGTCCCCCATCCTTATAATTGTTTTTTGCTCCGGGGAGGAGGTGACTGAGGATCATTTGGGTCCAGGAGTGGAGCCGCACACCTCCTCCCTTAAAATAAATGTCTTAGACCAAAAGCTCCAGGGAGAGGGGTCCACACCACTCCATCCTATAATTACTCCATTGCTCCCGAGGGCGGGGTTCCAGACCCAATTGTGCTCAGGGAGAGGTACTGCGTGCTCCAACCCCTAATATTTATGTTTTTGGCCTCTGTGGATAGGATCCCTAGAGCTTCTACAGGCTTGAGGTGGGGGGCCCAACTATCCCCCTCTGGATAAAATATATTTTTTGGGCATCAGAGGGATAGAGCCTCGGGTCAATAGTGGCTTGGAAATGAAGCTGTATGCCTCCCTCCCCTTTTTAAAAAACAAAAGGCCCTGAGGCATGGGGTCCTCCGGGTCAATAGTATCTTGGGGAGGGTGACTGTGCAACCCTACCCTTTTTAAAATAAAAAATCTCCACGGGATGGTGTTCTCGGGGCCAATGGTGGCATGGGGAGGGGAGCTGCGCATTACCCTCTCTCCTTTTTTAATAAAAAGCCCCATGGATGGGGTTTCTGGGGCTAATAGAGCTTTTGGAGAGGGGCATGTGCATCCTTATCCTTTATTTAAAAAAAAGACCTCAGTGGATGGGGTCCTCAGGCCGAAAAAACCTCAGAGGGTAGTGTGCCCTCCTTCCCTAACATAAAAAATTTAGGCCAAGGAGGATGGGCTCCCCAGGGCTCATTGAGGCTCAAGCAGGGGAGCTGCAGCCCCTCCCCTTAATTAAATAAAATAGCCTTGGTGTTGGGGTTCATGGGGCCCTGAAGGCTTGTTTAGGGGGGGCATGCTCCACAGCAGAGATTTTATGCCTCTGGCAGAAAGCCAGACCCTGCAGCTAAGCCCAAGTTGCGCATGACCAAAGGGTATGCATGGCAGGGGTTGGCTGCCTGTGGACAACCACACATAACATTGTGGGATTGCTTGCCTGTGAGGGTTGGGTTCATGCCTGGCCCTAAGTCCAACCCTCCAACATGTACTGGCATTTGCTTTACATATGGTAATAAAGTATTACTTTACATTAAAAAAATCTTAGAAATCACTAAGATAAGAGATCACAAGAAAACAACAGCTAACCAGGGCAAAAATCGGGATCCTGAAGGATACAAAGAGTTACAACGAAATGCAATAGCCAAAAAAAAGTGACAAACAGACAGACTCACCAAAGATCAAAAATATATTTGCACAACAGCATTTCGGCTTCCACCTTCCTCAGTGAGTGAAAATTCCTAATGGAATGCACCAAACAGGTGGTTTTGTCAGTGATATTCAGTCTATCTGGATCGAATGATTTTAAACAGTACATCCAGAATTTTGCTCGGGAGTGCAGTAGTTCATATTTTAAGACATGGTCCACAGGGAGGGATTTGTTATGATGTTTTAATGTTATTTCTCTAATGTTGCGCGAGGCTGACCGGTCGAACTTTGAACACTTGCGTATTCCATGTGGTCCGGTCATTCTCCGAGTAGCGGTTGCCGGAGGCAGGAGTCTGGGAACCCGGTCTTTGGAGAGACCTTGAATAAACTTACTTAGTGGGACCTTCCTGTGTCCAGTCTGTTTCTTGAACATTTTGGCGACAATTTTCTTCAAGCACTCCATCGGCAGGGATTGAATCTACTTTCTCGTCTGCCTTGATTTCTGAGCTTTTGTTCTGTTCCCAGTTGGTTGCTCTGACTACCCTGCTGGATTCTTCTGTGGCTGTGAGCAAGTGTATGTTACACACACACGGAAGGTACTGTATTTACACAAATTTTTCTTCCTGTACAGATTGCGCTTTCACTTGCACGTGCACCGCTTTTCAACGGCAGATCAACATTGCTAAGCAACAGCAACTCTCTCTGCCAACCTTTTCATTTTGCCAATCAATTTCGTCATCACACCCACGTACGTAACGTAATGTGCGGCCATTTTACTGCAATTTCGTTGATTTATCAACCATTTGGCAACCACGACTTTAAATTTGGGGATTTCATTTTGCCAACCATATTGTCATCACGCCCCTGTTTGTAACGTAACATGCGGCCATTTTAACTGTAATTCCTTTCATTACCAACTATGACTTTGCTTCAGAAGAACCAACGTATTTCACAGCACTCAGCTGTTTCATGTTGTTATCTCTTTCCTCCAGGGTGTTTCTGCATAAACCTCCATTATCATTAGTGTTTTCAGATCATATCAACAGTTACTACGGTGATCTGCACACTTTGTCAATGTTATTAATTCATATCAAACAGTTCGTACGGTGAGCTGCACACCTTGTTATAGATTTTTTACTCATTATTTGTTTGCTAACTTACACGTATATTGCTTACTATTGGCATATTTTGTAGAATTTTATATTTATCTGCTTTCCTTTCGGCAAGTGTATTTTTCTTTGTTTCATTTACTTGTTGTTATTATGGCTGCCACTCAAATTATAGCACCTCCTCCTGTCTTTCTGATTGAAGGCGATATTCCTTCTATTGAATGGGATGAGTGGATTGGAATTTTCAAGAATTATCTGGAGGCTATTGATGGTCTTAGGTTCCGCATCAAGAAAAAAAGCCATACTAATAAATTCATTAGGAAAAGCTGGCCAACATGTTTTTAAATTTTTACTTGAATTTTTAGGTGCTTATGGTGAACCTATTGACAATTCATACATTGAGGCTTTATAAGTACTTTGGGAAACAAGTCAACATAGTTATGCAATCGCACATATTTTACACAGTCCCTCAAAAGGACAGGGAGACTGTTGCCAAATGGTCACTCGTCTAAGAGAACTTGCCATCAAATGTGATTTTGGCGCCATGACTGATCAACTCATAAAAAGAGATCAGCTGAAGGTCCAATGCAAAAATAAAAGGATGCAAGAAAAACTTTGGGCCGCACAGAACGCTACACTTTTGGAAGCCATCTCTATTGCCAAAGTTGTTGAAGAATCCGACAAATGTATGCAGGGAATGCATTCTCTCGAGCAAAAGAAAGAGGACATGGTCAATGTTGTCAATAAAAATGTGAAGGAACCAGACAATGATCCAGCAATTTCTGACTCTATATACAAGCCTTCAACTTCTAAATTCAAACCTGAAGTTTCGTCTGACAACAAAACTAAGTTTGTTGGCTGTTATCGTTGTGGCAGCATGAGTCATGCTGCTGATTTCGCTGGGTGTTTTGCTAGAGATAAATTGTGTGAGAAATGTAGAAAGAGAGGCCACATTAGCAAAGACTGTAGGAATCGAACTAAGAACAGAGTTGCTTTTGTAGAAGAAGATTCTCTGACCCCTGATATTTCTTTGTGTGTTGAAGATAATTGTCCTGGTTCTTTGCAGAGACCTGAAGCTACTTTTATTTTAAATGATGTTCCCATAACACTTTTGGTTGATCCAGGTTCAATGTTTACCATCATTCCGTTCCATGTTTTTAAGGAGTGTTGGCCGAACAGCGCCCTTTCGACTAGTGATATTCCACGAAAAGTTATGGTGGTGAGGTTTATGTCATTAAGGGTGTCATGCAAACCAAGTTTGAATTTAAAGGGAGATCTTCTTCAGGTAAAGTTTATATCCCTAATGATGGCCCTGCAATACTTGGTTGGGCTCAACAACATGATCTAAGTATTATTATAGATCCCAGATCTAATGAAAAAGTTTTGGTTGTTGAAGATTTTCCCAATGTTGATTCTGTATTAGCAAAATACAAAGAAGTATTCCGTACAGATCTAGGTAAACTTATTGGATATGTGCATAAAATTAAACTTAAAGTCAGTGTTCACCCTGTTAAACATTCTCTAACGAAAATCCCTATTTCCATCAGGCAAGAAGTCAAGGAAATGCTTGAGGACATGCAGAAGCAAGATATTATTTAACCGGTTGAAGCATCGGAATGGCTTTCTCCGGTGGTAGTTTCCCAAAAGAAAGATAGTAAACTTCGCTACTGTGTGGACCTCAGGTCCCTAAATCAGAACATCATTGTGGATAAGTTTCCTCTCCCTAACATCTCGGAGATGGTACTCTTGATGAATAAGGCCAAATTCTTTAGCAAACTAGATCTTCGATCAGCCTATCATCGAGTTGTTTTACATCCTGATTCTCGTACATTAACAGCTTTTCTGACTATTAGGAGGGTGCTTAAATTTAAGAGGCTTCTCTTCGGTCTAGCTTCTGCAGCTAGCGTTTTTTAAGGTATGATGCATTCTCTGTTGAAAGGTCTAAAGCATGTACATTATTTTCAGGACAACATTTTTATTACAGGTGACAATAAATTTGAGCACAATTGGTAATTTAGCCAAAGTATTACAGATTTTACTTAATGCTGGTCTTACTTTGAGTAAAGATAAGTGTAATTTCTTAATGACTGAAGTAGACTATCTGGGCTATACTATTTCACAATCTGGTGTGAAACCTAAAGAAGATTTGTTGAAAGCTATTAAGTGGGCAGTGGCAGTGTCCGAGCCACCTTTACGGCGCTAGTGCTACGCGACCTGTGGTGTGATTTTATATCTGTTTTAACTGTTAGGGGGCATAGGGAGGAGAGCGACTAGGCTCCCTCCTTGTATTTCTTTTAAAAATTACTTGTTGCACTGTTGGACTGTTGAGTTCTCCTGGCAGCTACTTCGCATGTATTTTTAAAATTATTACTTGGTGCACTGTTGGACTGCTGAGGTCTCCTACCAGAAGGCAGCAACATCGCGCAGGGGGGGCTGGGCTCGTTTTCTTCCTTCCCGACCCGTTCTGACACCGGTGACAAGCACCGTTTGTGCAGAGGGCGTGGAAGGTCCGAGCCAGCCACTTCCGGTGTGTCGGGGAGGACGGACAGCGCTCTAGTCTTCCTAGACGAAGGGGGCGTTAAAAGGCGGATGTCCACTCGGCCGTGCAGTGGGCGCGCCGACGGCACGCCTAAGGCAAGCCGTCTGCACCCGTCCATGGCCGGGCGCGGGCCAGGGCCTTAACCCCAGGTCTAACTGGGGTCAGAACGCAATGGACCAGAGACCAACTCCTGAGTCTTCGCACAAAAACCCCCAACTCATGCTATCATAGCATGAGAGTGGAGGAGGACGTAGGCTGTAAGTATTGTCAGTATGCATGCTGTGTAGGAGGCGAGGGAAAACAGGAGTACACCAGTCTGGCTTGTGGGCTACTCAATGTCAGATCTATGCGCAAACACAGACTGGACATCTAGGACTTACTCATAGAGAAACAATTTGATCTCCTGTTCCTCACGGAAACTTGGCTAGACGCTGATTCAGATACGGATGTCATCGAGGCTCTACCGGAAGGGTACTTGATGGTTCGGCGAGACAGGCCTAGGGGTAGAGGAGGGGGTATAGCCATTATCTTTAAACAACCTCTGTGCTGCCAAATGGAGCAAATGATGGTAACGGATAGTGAGGCAAGTGCCTTCACTATTAGGGTGAACGCTGGTATTACAGTGAAGGGCTTCCTGATTTACAGACCCCCTGGTCCCTACACCCGGTTCACAGATAGCTTGGTGGAGGGAATCACAGAAGCAGCTTTACGTAGAGATAAATTCCTCATGTTAGGGGATCTGGACATGCATTTGGAAGATCCGCTTGACTGAGGGGCGGCTGGTTTCTGTCAGGAATTGCAGGCACTACAGCTTGATCAGAGAGTAAAGACCCCCACTCATCAGCAGGGCCATTTACTGGACCCGATATTTGCTAATTGGGGGAAGTGGAGATTAATCCCACCATCCCGGTTCCCTGGTCGGACCACTTCCTTGTGCCTTTTTTGGTACAGATTCCGGGAGCAAGAGCACTGGAACAGCCACCTCTTAACTATCCTAGCCGGAAATGGGCGAAATTCTTTCAGACTAGGTTTGAGGAAGCACTTATTAAAGGAGTGAGGCTGGGCGGGTTGGATGTGGAAACAGCTAGTAGCAATTTGGATAAGCGTATAACAGAGGCACTGGACTGTACTGCCCCACTCTGTTTGACCAATGCTGGACGCTGTACATAGAGAACGGCTCCTTGGTACAACGATGAGTTGTGGCTTGCAAAGGCGGAATGCAAGCGCTTTGAGAGGCAGTGGAGGGTGGCCTTCTCGAGCCAGGCTAAACAGTAGTATTTAGCCAAGAGGCGGGCCTACCATGGACTGATTAGAAAGGCAAAGGCAGCCTACTTTGCAAAAAGGATTAGGGATGCGGAGAACTCCACGAAGGAATTGTTTAAAATCTACAAAACAATCTCCGCAGCTAAGTTCTCCGCTGCGCCTGTGGATTGCTCAGTAGACTCATGCAATCGCATTGCGGAATTCTTTGCTGAAAAAGTGGCTAAAATCTATTCATCCTTTCCGGGACAAACCAAAATAGGGTCTGAGTTTGTAGGAGCTGTAAGGGAAGTTATGGGACGACACGGCCTTGAGAACTTTACTACCCTTTCCCCAGAAGCATTGATACAGATCTGCAGATCAATAAAGTCTGGCTCCCCTAGGGATCCTGCCTTGCCTAAGCGGCTTGCGGAAAGCCTTACGATCGTGGAGCCTTACATTAGACATCTGTTGGATGTATCCTTTGGGACTCATACGGTGCCTATAGCGTGGAAACAGGTGGTAGTACTCCCTCTCCAAAAGAAGCCGAATATAGGCTTTGAGATATTGGAGAACCTTCATCCCATTTCACTGTTACCCTATATGGCTGAAGTAGCGGAGAAGGTTGTGAACACCCAGCTGATGGAATATGTGGAGGAAGCTAACCTCCTTCACGCTACTCAGTTTGGATTCAGACCTCGCCACTCTACGGAGTCGGCTCTGCTCATGGCGGTCAAGACCATCAGACAGGGGGTGGATGAGGGGCAAACTATGGCCCTGATCCTCCTGGATCTAAGCGCAGCATTCAACACTGTAGCACATGTCACCTTGCTACAGTGTCTGAATGAAGGTGGGATCTTGGGTGCTGCGCTGAAATGGATCCAGTCCTTCCTGGTGGACCGGGGCTTTCAGGTCAGGCAGAGGAACTGCTACTCTAGAGTGGTCAACCTGGGTCAGGGCGTACCTCAGGGTTCGTCCCTGAGCCCAACTTTATTTAATCTATATGTCTCCCCAGTAGCAACCATAGTTGAGGGCCATGGGCTGAGCATAGTGTCCTATGCCGATGACACGCAGCTGGTCATCTCCCTATCTCGTGCGCCCGATCTTGCTGTGGACAGGTTCAGAGCATGCATGCAGGAGCTGGCCTCCTGGATGTCGACCGACTGCCTGAGGCTGAATGGCAGCAAGACGGAAGTGCTCGTGGTGGGGGGGCCCTTCGGTGTGGTCATCGGCATGGTGGCCACCCTGTCTGGGGTCGACTCCAACACCATGTCAGGAAGCCAAAAATCTGGGCGTGTGGCTCAATGCTGATCTAACATTTGGGCCCCTGATAAGTCGGGTGGTAGGGGTGTGCTTTGGCATCCTGAAAGGCGTATGGAAGGTTCTAGAGTTCCTCCCGACAGAGGCTAGAAGGACGCTGGTGCATGCCCTGGTCACCGCTCGATTGGACTATGGCAATCTTCTTTATCTGGGTGCCATGGGAAAGAGCCTTGACCGCCTACAGGTGTTACTAAATGCCGCGGCTCGCTTGGTCTTGAGGCTGCCCAGAAGATCCGCCTCGAGGGCAGCGATGCAGGCACTTCACTGGCTTCCGGTGAGGAGTAGAATTGAGTTTAAGGCTCTGTGCATGTGCCACCGCATTATGGGCGGCAAAGCACAGAAGCCGTTACAGGGCCTAATTACTCGCTACGAGCCAGCCTGAGCATTGAGATCTTCTGGCTCCGGCCTACTGATGATTCCCAAAGTTAAAAAGGCATGCATGGGGGTAGGGCCTTCCGGTTTCTTGCAGCCAGAAGCTGGAATAGGCTCCCTCTGGAACTGCGCTTGGAACCGTCAGAGTCCAGATTTTGGGGGAAACTGAAAACTCACCTGTTTGTTCAGTAGATGGGCTCTGGGTGCTGCTGAGACTTTGTTGCTTCCACTTACCATAGCGCTGGGACTAGCCGGTGCGTGTAATCAGGCGCTCTATAAACTTTCCTATTATTATTATTAAACTTGCAGCTACCCCTTCTAATAAGGATCAAACTCAATCATTCATGGGGTTAGTTGACTTTTCCTCCAAATTTGTTAGTAATTTTGCCCACAAAACTAAAGGAAAAGGTATACATTTTCATCCGGGAAAGGTATACATTTTCATTGGGACGCACCACAAAATGAAGCCTTTAAGAAGATAAATATGAGATTATTAATGCTGGTATTCTTACTACAAATGAACCTGGGAGAGATACTTTTATCACAGTTGATGCGAGTGCCCATGGCATTGGTGCCATTTTGTCTCAAAAAAAGAATGGCAATGAAAAACCTGTTGCTTTTGCTTCACGCACGCTCAGTAGTTCTGAACGTAATTATGCAGTCATCGAATGTGAAGCATTAGCTGCTGTATGGGGTGTGTTGTATTTTCGCATTTATGTATGGGCCACACATTTCACTTTGAGGTCCGATCACAACCCTCTCATTAGGATGTTATCTCCAGGTGGGGCTAATAATGGTTCACCCCGATTAATGAGGTTTGCTGCAAGGCTACAAGAATTCATGTATGATAAGGAGTATATATCTGGTTGGAAGAATGTCCAAGCGGATTGTTTATCTTGTTTACCTCTTGACATTGAACAAGATTTTGATTTGGAGGATGAAATGGTGTTTCTTGTAGAGGATGCATGTTTTGAGGAGTTTAAATCTATTTAGGATGAGTGACATCAGGAATTCATTGATGATCCCAATTTTGTGGAGTTAGTCAAGTATATTCGTCATGGTTGGAAGCGTGAAGGAGACGTTAAGCCCACATTACCGAGCTTTGTCAAGCTCAGTGTTGGTGTCTCTGATGATTTAGTTATGAGGAGTGAAAGATTTGTTCCTCCCAAGACACTCAGAAAAAAATGTTTTCTTTCAGCTCACAAAGAGCTAGGTTTGAATACATTTTCTCAGCCCTTAAAAGTCAAAACAAGTAGTTAGGTGGCATGTCATTTTAGAGAATGGGCAGAAATGGAATTTCAGAAGAATTGTTCTTTATGCTAAAAAGGATGCTCGAGTGTTTGATGGTATTCCCTTTGTCCAACAAGCAATTGCTATCAAAAGTTGTTCTGGGGCCAAACTGGCACGGGAAATTCTTTTTGTGCAACAACCTAAAGCCATTACAGGTTGCCTTGGTATTAAACAGGTAAGGGAAACTCGCATTCCACGGAAATACTGTGACTTTGAAATGTATTGAAGTTTTTTTTCTCTTTGTATATATATATATATATATATATATACATCTACAAATATATATTTTATTTTGTTATTTATGTTTTATGTACTTGCATTATATATTGCATTGTTTTACTTAATTATTTTTTCTGTTTTCTGTAAGAGAAGAAGATGTGTTATGATGTTGTAATGTTATTTTTCTAATGTTGCCCGAGGCTGACCGGTCGAACTTGGAACATGTAGTCCGGTCATTCTCGGAGTAGCGGTTGCCGGAGGCAGGAGTCTGGAAACCCTGTCTTTGGAGAGACATTGAATAAACATTGAATAAACTTACTTCGTGGGACCTTCCTGTGTCCAGTCCGTTTCTTGAACGTTCTTCAAATCTGAAAACAAATTGTCCACAAGGTTAAAGTGATTGGCTTCAAGTTGATCATTATTCTTATTAAATTATTGCTGCATTATGATTCCTAAATTGTGTACGGCAGTTATTCATTGTTTGGCCTGCATGTTGTTTTTTACAGCATTGGCACTCAATCACATAAATAATGCACGTTGATCGACATGTAAGATGCTCTCTAATGCCATAGGTTCCTTTGTAAAAGAACATGTTAGAGATGTTTGTGAAAGGTATTCATGTGGTGTACCTTTTAAAATCACAGCAATGGACCCCTGAATTTGTTATAGCTTGCTTGTGTTCAGCTCTCACAATAGAAGCTTGTAAACTGGGAGATTTGCTATAAGCAATGACTGGAGGTCCTTTTGATAATTTTCACAAGTTGATAATAAGGGAAAAGTTTTTGCATTATGTTTTTGTAGTTAGGAGCTGATGGATGAAAATGAACCACAAAAAGGTTTCAGTCAATTTTGTTTATGTTGTTGGTATTTCAAGTAAGTGCTCCCCCGGTTAACTGCAAACACTTGTCAATTTCTTGCTGTATCATATTGTAGGAAGCTGGCAGAGGCAAAAGTAGATAATACTAATGCTTTATTTGTGGAAGTGTGGGCGAACAATTAGGCTTATCAGAGGGTAGTGCTAAACATAATTGACACACACACTTCTAATATCCTAGACCAATTTGTAAAAATATTGTTTTTTACATCATTTTTCAGACCAAGAACTTCATTCAACAGTAAGTACTTTAAAAGTTATGAATTTGTATACTTTGTAATACAAATTAATTTTGTGCACCATTGAAGTTAATGGGGAAAAAGACAAAAATTGACTTCAAAGTTCACCTCTTGGATTTCAGTAGTTAGCACAGCCAGATCCAATGTTTCACCAGTGGATTCTCTTGAGCGTTCTAGATTCAGGCGAGAGCAGGGAGTTGAGGTCCTTGGTAGCTGGTGCGCTACAGGAGAGAGTGCCACTTGAAAATGCACTGCACAAGGGGACTTACAGGTGAGTCCGAGGGGGCCCATTCGATGGAGCATGTTGCAAGGGCCTCAGGACCACAGGAACACAGCTGGATTGGCATTACCGAGGCCGATCAGGCTTGGTGCAAAGTAGATAGGTCAGCCGGGCAGCGTGCATCAAGATGTTCTCCTGATCAGGAGCAGGCAGCTAGGAGAGGCAATTTTGGGACCGCTGGGACATTCATGAAGTTGGCCTCGGGGTGTTGATGTCCCTTGAAAGGGGGTTCCTCCTGGGTAGTTGGAGTCTTGAGTGGACTCTTCGTTTCGGTGCAGGTTGTCTGGTACCTCTAGTATTGGAGCGGCTCACCTCCTGTAGGTCCTGGTGTCCTCCGATTAGGTGGAGGGTCATATCTGACCATTCAGAGCTGGTGTACCACTTTTGGTAGGAGTCACTGGGGAGCAGCAAGTCGATGAGACCGGAGTCTGTAGTTCAGTGCGTGCTGTCGCAGAGGAGCAGAGCCTCTGCTCCAATGGTGGTTCTTTGTCAATCTATCGAAGACTAGAGGTGCTCTGAGGTTCTTGGAGTCCTCACAGTGGCAAGATGATGCAGCAGCAACCCATGACTTTTGAGTTCTTATGGCGGCAGCAGGGTTTGACACCAATTTCTCAGTAGCAGTGTTTCAATTCTCGGGCAGCAGCCCTTTTTGGTCAGTTTCTTCTTTGTGTCCATCGGATCTAAAGTTCCAGTGGGCTATGTACATTTAGGGTGTCCACACTCTGTAAGTGACCACTTCCTGTGGGAAGGTACACTATCCTAGCCCTGATAGGTTGTTTTCCTACCATCTCAAGATGGAGTATTTTCAAAACAGGGACCCACTTCACCTGCTACACCTTACGGGTGTGCTTGCTGAATGGAGGCACACCTCCTCATCTGACTGATTTTCCCGCCGAAAGTGGAGCAGGAAAGGAGGTTTTGGCATCCTCCACTATCTGGAGATACCTGGGTTGCACTTCAAAGGTGGCACTGCCTCTGAAGCTTCCCACTTTAGAAGAATAATTCAACCTGGAAGAGGTGTGAAGCACCTCCACTCAGATCAGGCTTTTTTTCTGTTGGTGGTAGGCTGGCTATGACTAGTGAGCAGCGGTGGGAAATGCTGCAGTGAAAAAAGTTTGCCCAACCTCCTGGGGAGTATCAACAATAGTACCGGTATTCAAGAAGGGAGACCGAAACTGTACTATAAACTACAGGCCCATCTCACTGATTGATTCCATTGTTAAAGTCCTAGGGAGTGTTATATTAAAGAGGCTGACTACATGGGCGGAGGAGAAAGAGATCATATACGATATTCAGCATGGGTTCCTCACAGGGCATTCAACCATGGCACAATGCCTAAATCTCTCTCTGATCTTGGGTAAGTATACACTTTCACGCCCGGTGATCATCTACATGGCCTACATGGACCTTTCCTCGGCTTTTGACTGTGTCAACCGGGGAAAGTTGTGGCAGTCCATGGAGGCCATGGGGGTAGAGCAATACCTGGTGAACTTCCTCAAAGATCTACATAGAGCTACAAAGGCAAATGTAAGATATACCATAGATCTTAAGGTAACAATAAACTTTAGAACTAGCCGGGGGGTCAGGCAGGGGTGCATACTGGCCCCCTTTCTTTTTAAACTTTATATAAATGATCTTGAAGAACTATTGGTTGAGACAGGGGCTGACTATCCCTATGTGGGACGACGAGGACTGCCCATCCTTCCATATGCGGATGACGCTGTTCTTTTAGCCCGCACCCGAAAAGGGCTACAAACCTTACTCGATGCCTTTCACAGGTTTATGGCTCGGCGAGACCTATCCATAAATAATACAAAATCCTACGTGATGCAGGTGGGGCAAAGAGTAAAAAAACGGTACTCCTTTAAGGATGACGGTATCAAGGTACCTACACGTACTTCTTTCTCCTTCTTGGGAGTTCTCCTAGATCATCAGTTAAACTGGGCCACACTCTTGAACAAGAAAAGGGGAGAAGTTACTAGGACAAATGCAGCACTTCTTGGTTTTGCCGCAAGAATGGGTAACAGACCAGTGGCGGCTATGTTGAAGGTCTACCGTGCAAAGAGTATTTTGATAGCTAGCTATGGGAGTGATCTATGGGGAAACTGCGATTTAGAGGGTCTCCAGGTGGTCAAAAAAAAAATCCTAAAGCAGCTCCTTTGTGTACCTCAGGGGACCTCGAACTTGTCTGTGCACGAAGAGACTGGGTCACCTTTTATCAGTGATACCCTGTCCTTGCAACCTCTTACTTTTTGGCTAAAATGGCTTAATAAACATCTTGGTCTCACTCTTAGCCTCCTAAAAGAGATCTTAAGCCTAGATCGTATGACCAAAATCCCCTGGATGAAATATCTTAAAACTAGCTTTAGTAGGGAGGGTCGCGTAGACTTGTTTTTAAAACCAGCAGAAATCACTAGTAAAGACATAGCATATATTAAACAATCCTTTACCATACGTAAAACATTGGAAAGGGAGGAAAAGGATTTGTTGAAGCGCAACGTGCGTCCACACTTGATGCTCAAAACCTCGCCTGATGTGGAACCTTACCTACTTTGGCCACTACCAGCTTATGAGCTTTTTTTATTAATTAGGTTTAGATTTAACTTGTTCCATTATTTATTAGCAGTCCCAAGGGGGTGTCATAAAGGGAAAGTGTTGGCACCCTGTGGCTGCGACAATTTGTCTCCACAGGATCTGCTGCACTTCATGTTTTTTTGTAAATATTATGAATTCCCAAGGGCTTTTTATCTTAAACTCATTATAAAAAGGTTGAATTTTGTACAAATTCGTCCTGCATTATTTTATTTACAACTGTTAAAACCTGACTGTATACCTCATGTGGTCGGTTTCTTAAAAAGCTCAATGAAGTATAGGAAATGTTTGGACATCTAGAACTGAATCAATAACCCCCAGACTGATGTTATCCTTATTGTGCAACAGTTGGAGCCTAATGTTATAAAATAATATGTATTTTAACTGGTGTACTTTGTATAATGTATTTTATCGAAAGTCTGTAATGTATTTTATTTTATGAACTTTTTTGGTTTGCATCAGTAAACCGAATAAAGTGTTTTGAAAGAAAGACTAGTGAGAGTCCACAAGAGTGCTTGGTAGGTTTTCAGTGGACCCTCTAAAAGGTCAACTATGTGCATTTATTAATAAAACTGTCACAGGCATCAGTCAGTGTTTATTAAGACAAGATGATTGGCACCAAACATCTTAGGGGACAGTGAAGCCATCATGGAGCGAGGAAACACGTGGTGACAAGTATCCAGACCATATATTCTCTATGGCTTCCCTATGCACCTATATCCTAGAATGCCTCAGATGTTGTAGTCATATCTGCTCATACAGATATGTCCACAGATGGGATATAGTGCACCCTTGCTAAGGGCTGTAAGCCCTGCAGTAAGAGTGACACACCATATACACAGCATGAGTTAGGTCTGGCAAACAGGCCATGGCCACTCTTCGGTATTCCCTGCACCAAAACATGCCCCTGCAATGACAGTTAGCATTGTCTTGGTGAGGGCTCTCTGTGGTGGCACAATTGGTGCTGCAGCCCCAGAGGACATTCTTCAGTCCCAATGCCTTAGGTACCAGTGGCGCCATTTATTAGGAATTTATAGAGGTTGCTGAAGTTGTGGCAATTGTACTACAGTTTTGGGAGAGAGATATGGCACTGAAACCTGGTTAGCAGGTACCCAGTGCACATACAGTTTCAAATCACATCAGGCATCAAGCAAAAAGTTGGGGCTAACCATGTCAAAAGAGACACTTTCCTGCAGATATGCAGAGGATAGCCTCACATTTAATATAATCTAGCAAGTTCCAGTCGATGTTCTTTACAAGAGTCACTCTCTACAATGGGTATTTTTTGTGGGGGATCTATCACCAAAGACAATTTGATTTAAAAAACGTGAGCTTTGCTGCACAATTTTTTTAATGTATCTGCTAAAATTAATAGAATTTAGAAGCAGTTCTGTAAAGGGTACTAAAGAAATATTGACATTTTTCAGTGCCTGCCACAATATCCATGATCAAGTTTTTCAGTGAAGTAGAAATCATTAACTATAGAAAAGTTAAGATTTTCAAAGAGTTCTCTTGAGGGAGTAACTTGAAGGCCATTGAAAGCTGAGCACAGTTCTCTCAGGACGTTTGATGCTTTGTGTAGCTCTACAGCTTTGTGAACCATTTCATTAATTAGATGTAGTGTGTGCTTGCAGGAGTCTTTGATGGGCAGAGTGGGATGAAAAAAGTTGATTCCATATTTTCTTGGATGCCACCACAGATTTTCTCACTTTGTAATGGCAGATTCTTACCAGATTTCATTACAAGACCGGAGGCTACCATTATGCATATCACTTTTAATGCAGTCGCATACATCATAAAGCAAAGTTCCAGAAAAGAACATTAGCAAAGATAAGAGGCATGAGGACATAACAATTAGCCTCTTTTAAATGCGGCTCCAAGCAGATAAGTTCTCTACATCTCTTGTTGCTTTACTCTCGATAACTGTTTGATTTATTCCTTTTTAATTTATGTGCTGGTCTGATTACCAATGTTATAGTGTCATTTGTACTTGTATCATTGCTATGTGCTGATCTTATTACCAATACTCTAGTGTCATTTGTACTTGTATTACCGCTGCTTACATTTGCGCTTTACTTGATTTAATTTCACCATCGTTTGTATTGAATACCTCCCCCCTTTTTAGGCGTCTTCCCCAGCTCTCCAATTTACAGAGACCAGCGTAGGTTCTGGTCCGGTAACCGCCCTCCCTACCCTCGTTAGTTTTTCGTTTACAAATTATTTTGTAATGGGGGAGAGGATCGCCGCTCGTAGGCTCCTCTACCCGTACTCTCGCCCGTTTAATGGGCTTTATGATTAAATATTAAATTTACAGGTGCTCACCAGCTCGATGCTCCTTTCGATTCGAGACCTCGAGCGGGCTCCGTTAGAGGAATTCACCCTGGCAACGCCCATGTCGCGAACGCGTGTTGCCAGGGGACTTTCCTCTCCTCTCAGCAACCAAGCCAGAGGAACGGGTGCTCGAGCCGAGTTTTCACTTACTCGAGTCATGATTAAGCTGGCGATCTCCGTGGTCGGGTCTTTTTCTACACAATATTTATGCTTGTGCTCATTTTTGGGCCTTATTTAGACAATCTTATATTTTACATTTAGACTTTTTCGTTTAAAGAGCAGTTTTAACTCCTGTATTTTAACTTCACTCACTCTATTGGGGAATAGCTTTGCCAAGTCTCTTTTCCTACTGGACCTCTCCATTTAGCTCCCCCCTTTTTTATTTAACACAAAAAAGGGAGCTATATTTATTATATTAAATTAAAAAATAGAAAAAAAGAGAGAATTAAGAAATATTTATTTGCTATGTCTGACTCAGACTCGGATCAGGCTAACGAAGCAGAATCTGGCTTTAATAACGAGGTAATAAAAAATCTAATTCATAAGCAAATGAGATCCTGTATGTTCTTAACACTTTCCCAGGTCATTGCTTCAAAAAGATCATTCCCTTCTGAAGAGGATGACTTCCTCGAACCTGACCTAACAGACGTGAATGGTCTCTCTGAAACAAGGGGTAAGAAATCTAAGACGTCAAAAAATATTGAATTTACCCCAGAGAGCACAGGAGGTCCTTGCACCTCGAGATTTAAAGGAGGTCCTCGCAACTCGAGTACTTCAGGTGTCTTTAGCGGCACAAGATTGAAAGGTGTCCTTAGCGGCACAAACTATTTGGGTGTCCCTCACGGCACAAACTATCAAAGTGCTCAAGATGATGATAATGGTCTCCAATTCATACATGACGACAACTCTCATGTAGATGACCATGTTGATAATGCTTCAGAATTTCCGGACATATATATCCTTGACCTCGATGAGGATGAACAAGATATTGACTCCCTTCTCTTTAACGACAATCTTCCATCTTCATCAAAAGATAGTATCATTGACCCCGTGGGAGAAGAGATGTTTTCTCCTTTTAATATTAAACAGCCTAGGAGATCGGAGTGGACCCCCCATGATCATGTATGCAAATTTATTACTAAATGGCTAAGGAACCCTTTGGAGAGGGAGACTCGTAACCTTTTAAGAGCCGAATGCTCTAGACCTTCAATTGAGGGTAGAGTTTGCCAGACCCCAAATCTCTACCCCAAACTTATTACTTACCTTTTTAAACTTGGTAGAGACACTCGAAAGGGATTAGAAAGGTCTCTTAAAATCTGTCAAGACAAGGTCTTAGACATTCTAGGTCCTTTAAACAAAATGATTGAATCCGCCGAGAGAACTTCCTTAAGGACTTCCCTCTCAACACCCATTCAATTCGGGGTTAGAGTCAAAGAGCTCTTGTCCTACTAGGCAATGCTAATGCAGGCCTTAACTCAGAGAGGAGAAGAGTAGTCTTAACCAAGGTTAGCCCAAAACTAAGCGACTTGGCTGACAAAGAAACCTGTCTAATCCTAAAGGTTTACTTTTCAGGGAAGACAATTAAAAGCCTTGGTAAATATGTTTCTACATTCACTGCCTTGGACAAGGCCCATCAGAACATGAAGAAGGTCTTCAATTCGAACAACCTTTTTGGAAGGGCTGGAAGAAGGGCCAATCTTCCGGCTGCTTCAACCGCAGGCCCTATTCCAGGTCTGGAGGTTATGTGGAAGAGGATACCAACCCTCCAATCAACCTCAATTCTACCCCCCTAGAGGAAGAGGCTTCCGTTCAAGAGGATTCAGAGCGAGAGGAGCTTCTACCGACACCAACACTCAAAGTGAGTACTTGTCTACCTTATCCACCCCCTCTTTCTTCGAAACCAAATGTGGGAGGCAGACTGAAATTCTTTTACCACAACTGGAAACTTATCACTCAAGACCCTTGGGTTTTAAATACTATGCTCGGAGTTTCAATAAATTTCACCCAAACTCCAATTCAAAAGTCACTTCCCAAAGTAATTCCCCTCACTTTAGATCAAGAGAAAATAATAGAGGAAGAGATTTCCTCAATGCTTCAGAAAGTTGTAATTATAGAGGTCCTTATGGAATTTCTGAGATTTATAAGCACTCTTTTCTTTGTAGAAAAAAAGGGACAAAGGTTGGAGACCCGTCATAAATCTGAGGCAACTCAAGAAATACCTTGTTTACAGACATTTCAAGATGGAAGGCATCCATCTTCTGAGAGACCTCTTATTGGAAGGGGACTGGTTAGTCAAATTAGATCTGAAAGATGCCTACTTTACCATTCCTATTGCAGAGGAACATCAGAAAACGTCTCATCTTTAAGAGAAATAGTTATTCGTCTCATCATCTATCTAGACAACATCCTTATCCTGTCTCAAGATCACAATCAAATCATCCAAAGATCTGAAAACTGTTGTAGACCTTTTAGAAAGGGTTTTATCATAAACAAGGAAAAATCCATACTTTCTCCCTCGAAGACCACAGAATTCTTGGGTTTCACCGTAGATACCAGAAATTGCCTTCTCCTTCCTCCAAAGAAGATTTCCAAAATCAGGAAAGAGATAAGACATGTCCTGAAGCAACAAAATCTCTCTTTAAGAGAATTAGCCAGACTCTTAGGACTTCTCTCTTCTTCCATTCAGGCTATCTTTCCGGGCCCCCTAAATTATCATGCCCTTCAAAGAATAAAAGCAAGAGCTCTGAGATCAGGCCTCTGGTACGGAGTTCGTGTTTCTTTGAACCAGGAAGCCATCTCAGAACTGACCTGGTGGTTGGACAATCTGGATGCATGGAACGGCAGAGCGATCTTTGCTTCTGCTCCAGATTTCATTTTGGAATCAGATGCAAGCCTTCATGGCTGGGGTGCTTGTCTCCAGGATCAGAACACTGGAGGAATTTGGTCTCAGTAAGAATCTTTTCACCACATTAATTACCTGGAGTTAATCACAAGGCTTTATGCTCTGATGAGTTTTAAACACTCTCTTCAGGGCAGATCAGTAATTCTGAAAATGGACAACATGTCCGCAGGGGCTTACATAAATCGCCTAGGTGTACCAAATCAGTAGACCTCTCTAACTTGGCCAAAAAACTCTGGATGTTCTGCCTAGAACACAAGATCTCCCTAAGAGCAGAATATCTTCCAGGGAAATCCAACATTTGTGCAGATTGGTACTCCAGGTTCCTCCTAGACTACAGCGACTGGAAACTCAACACGTCTTTTTTCAATTCCCTCAATACATTTTGGGGCCCTTTCCAAATAGATCTGGTTGCGAGCAGACTAACTTTCCAATTATTACAGCTCGATGCCCGACCCGGGTGCTCTAGCGGTAAATGCTTTTCTACAATATTGGGAATGGATCAACGATTCTGCCTTCCCTCCATTTGCGATGATCCAGAGAGTCCTTCAGAAAGTGTGACATCAATGCTCCTCAATTGTCCTAATAACCCCATTTTGGCCATCCCAAGCATGGTTCCCTACTGCCCCTGAACTGACTTACGATCTCCCCTTCCTAATTCCTTCCCTGATAGACCTTCTTTCAGACATAGACAGACAAATTCACCCTCTTGTTCAAACAGGGAATTTGAGCCTTCTTGCTTGGAGAGTGTCAGGAGATCCAATGATCTCGCTGGACTTTCGTCGACAGCTTTAACTCTCCTCGGTGAACCATGGGCCCCTGGTACGCACTACCAATACAACAACATTTGGAAAGTCTGGGTTTGTTGGTGCCTGGAAATGAACCTGGATTCCGTGGTGGCACCTATCGTTGATATAATTAACTTTCTTGTTGAGCATTTCAAAAGAGGCCTTAACTATAAATCTATCAATTGTTCTAGATCAGCTATTTCCTCAGGCCATGCTCGGTAGGTAAAAATCCCATTATTTGTAGAGTTCTTAAGAGTATCGGATTGAGGAGACCTCCTAGACAAAGATAGCAATCTCTCTGGGATGTGAATGTAATTCTTAATCTCTTTTCTAGCTGGCCTGGTAACTCCCTTTTGAACAAAAAGAATCTTTCAATTAAACTCGCTACTTTACTTTGTCTTATATCCTGCCGTAGAGTTTCTGATGTTAAAGCTCTTGATGTCTCTTTTAGATCCTATGATATGTTTGGAGTTAAATTCGAAATCTATAGAAGAACCAAGACTATATCTGATTTGATCTTTTATCCATGTTTTGACTTATACAAAAAACTTTGTGTTGTAGACTGTGTGAAGGAATATGATCTCACAATGAATGCTCTTCGCCCCTCTGGTATTAATCAATTACTTATTTCCTTCGTTAAACCTCGCAAAGCTATTTCCTCTGCCTCTATTGCTAGATGGGTTAAAATTGCTATGAATCTAGCTGGTATCAATATGAATATTTTCAAACCACATTCCATCAGGGGTGCAATGGCCAGTAAATCCTTCTGGTCTGGAGGTAAGTTGGATGATATCCTTAAAGCTGCTGATTGGTCTAATTCCAGAACTTTTGCACATCACTATTGCAAACCAATCACTCGTATCTCCGATGTTGTTTTACATGGCTACCAACATGCATAATGGTAGCCTCCGGTCTTGTAATGAAATTGTGATTCTCCTATTAACATGACTAGAGAATCTGGATTTCTTTAAAGACTTGGAGGCTAACATTATTCCTCACACCCTTTCCCTTGGGTGGTTATTTTGACATTTAATATACTTTTGATTATATCTATCCTTCTGTACTCATATTTTGGTTATTGTTATGTTCATCATATTAACTTAAATCTTTTCTCTTACTTAGGATTCATGAACAATTCTTGGTTCATTCATACCTTTATCTCTTTTTTGCAGATAACCTCTCATAACGTTGTGCTTTGGTTCCTTGGACAAGTTCATCTTACATTCATACCTTCTTCCTGATGGATTAAAGATTTGTTTCCTCTGTGGTTAAAGTTAAAGTTACATTTTATTGGACTCTTCCTTATGTTCACCACATTTAAAAGAGGCTTATTGTTATGTCCTCATGCCTCTTATCTTTGCTAATGTTCTTTTCCGGTACTTCACTTTATGATGAATGTGGCTGCTTGGGTCTGCATTAAAAGTGATATGCATAATGTTAGCCTCCGAGTCTTTAAGGAAATCCAGATTCTCTAGTTATGTTAATAGGAGAATCGCAATTTCAATACTGTAGCGTAGTATATTGATAACTCGATTTATTTTCTTTTTGTCATCGCTTCGAAGATTTTGAAACATTTTCAGATTGGCTTGATGACCTGATAGACTTAGGTTACTGCAGTAGCAATTCTTCTAACATGGTTGTGGAGAATCCTACACTTTTGATATGACAGATACTGTAAAATTACAAATGCCTTCAGATCAGTAAATTGGTTAATAATTTAATTTTCCCTAGCGATTTATAGAGAACATAGGAATTGTTCAGGAGAGCCCTGGGCACTTGTGTCTTCAAGAAAACTCACCTATTTATATTTTTCATATTCTGTCACTGTGACTTTCTGACAATACACAGTTTGAGGAGTCCCCTATTTCTAGAGAAAGAAAAAAAATGAGTAAGATCTTGAATCTTCTTTAATGTCTATCTTAGTATGCTAATGCTGGATGACATGAACATTGGGATTTTGATTGTGAACAGAGGGGTCTTACATTTTGAGAAAACTAAATCTATGATTTTAAACCCTGTCCATACTATGCAAGCTAACCTCATACTTATTGTTGTTACTTTAGAGCAGGTTAAGGTCTTCTAATATCTAGGGCTGAAACTCACTGATGGTTTGGACTGGAGTTGCCACATTGAGAAATGGAGACTCAAACTTTTACAGAATATTGGGGCCTTAGTAGGAGTGCAGCATAGTTTGTGTTTTCACCCAATATCTCCTGTAATTCAAATATATAAAATTCAGGCTTTGGGAGATGCTTTGTATGGGTCTGAACTCTGAAAATATGTTCAAACTACAAGTCACAGAGAATAGTTTCCTACTAGGTCTTCATAGTAGTACCCAGCTAATCCAACTCAGACTTGATCTGGGTCTGCGGCCCATTACTGAGGGAGCAGGGATCAGGTGAATTCTTTACTGATGACAGAACTGGGCTACACCGGAGTTATCTTCCTATCTAGCTGGCCTACCAAAGTGTTAGGAATACTGGGAACAAGAGGTATCCCATTGATTAGTTATGTGAAAGACACACTATTAAGATAGGATGCAGAGATCTGTGGGAGGTGCCAGAGGCTGTACTGGCTATTAGCAAAACCGAAGTAAAAAAAGATACCTTTAGTATAGATCAGATCAAGTACTGTAAGCTCCCTCCTATGGTACCCTGACTGATTTTTTTCTTCAGAACTAAGGTAACTTATCACATTGAACACTTCTTTGATGAAATTGAGCCCCCGTTGGTCAGTAAACTGTATATGCAATTAGGTACAGATCCCTGCCTTTTGCATCCTTTACTGGTAAATTGGCTTATAAGTCAGAATCAACTGGGTGTTCTTGCCTTCCCTGTGGCTCAGAAAGGGAAACAGTAGAGCACGTGTTGTTCTTTTGTGCAACTTACCTTCCCAGCAGGAAAAAGTGGCTTATTCCAATCTGTCGGGTCCTGGGTGTTAGAGAATATAACAATGCCCTTCATATCTTAAGGTTTGATGAAAGCCAACATATGTCTTTGCTGTATCACGCTATTTACTATCAAAATGTGGAGGTTGAGGCTAGAGGCGAGCTTTTAATTGGCCTCCCTTGTCCCTAGTGTTCTCTACATTTTACCTGAAGTACTTATTACTTGTTTTGTAAGGGCTCTATATCATGGACGTATTGAGTAGGTTTTCCCACATTGCCTTATCTTTATGTACTTTTAACATGTATCTTGACATCACTGCACTTTCTATTCTCTTTTTAGATACATACATCAATTCAGAAACTGTGGATCAGTTATATGTGTCAGATTGTCACAGGGTCCTCCAATTGTTTGAAATGGAGTATACAAATGTTTTTCTTCTTACTATTGGAGGGTTCTGTATTGGGTTTATTGCACTTTTTTAGACCTAGATCTAGAATTGGGCTGCAGATACTTTTATCCATTGTATTTTAGACTTTATCTAAGAATTTAAATGTTAAAACATGTTATTATAAACTGTATTCTAGACTTTTTAACTTTGTGATCCTGACCTTGCCTATGAATTGAAATGTTAATGTATATGGTTCATCCGCACTTTTATGGTGAATGATCGAAATAAAGTTTTTGAATGACATTATATTGAAGATAGATGGGATTACAGACACAATCCCCATTATGGCTACTCAGACTTTGTAATGGTTATGCATTTGGTTCAGGCCTACTTGAATTGAGATGATCCTAGTACCACATGACTATCTCTAATTAAATGAATAAACCGTTGTGGATGGGATGCATTGGTGATGAATGCAGCCCTGATGGAGCACATGACATCTCAGCTTGAATCTCCATATGAATCAGATAAGAAAACGCCCCTCCTATATCTTATTTTTCTATCATTCCCTCTTAATCACCAGAGGAACCAAGTTTTCAACAAATTCCTGGTTCTCAGTGTGACTTTCTCTTGGGAGTTCAAACAATTATTGTGAAATAGGCCTTACTCTCATCTTTAATGTCCCCAAAAAGGAAGATTTACACTGAGATAACTCCTTTAAGCCCTCTTAAGATTTTTTTTTTTGCCAGCTGCAATTTTGCATACATTTGTAATTTTATGACTATCTCTGATGGTTGCTTTGTGGGTAAGCTTATGTTCAATACACTAGACCCGAGTTGGTAAAAGTGGCAAGCCAATGGTAAAGCTCTGGGCCTCACTGATTCATTGCAAAAAGATATGTCTAATGCCATATGTCTAATGACGTCGGTCTTGCTTCCTTATTGTGGAAAGCATATACTGACACCAATAGTTCTTCAAATGTATTTTGTTTCCTAAACTTTAACAGATTACTGCAGCAGACAATTATTTTGATGTTGGTGACACCCTCTAACAGTCCCTGGGAGTGGAAGAGTTGCACGGTGATAAACTTGGTAGGCCCTCTAAGTAGGCACGGGCGAGTGCTCCGCTCTGCCCGCAGAGTGTGTGGAGATTTGCTTACTCCACGTTCCATGGAGAATGCGGAGTAGGCAAATCTCTGCACACTCCGCAGTGGAGCAGAGTAGGACAGCCAGCGCCTCCACCCCCTATTAAGAATTAATTTAATATACATTAAAAGTAAAAGCTAAAGACTTACTTAAACTACGGTGTCCCCGGCCTGCCGTCCTCCTCTTCATCGCTGTCTCAGGGTAATCTGCGCATGTGTCCGTGCATTTCTCGCAAGGAATGCGCATTCCTTGCGAGAAATGCACGGGCTGGTGTGCAGATTACCCTGAGACAGCGATAAAGAGGAGGACGGCAGCCCCGGGACACCGCAGTCAATGTAAGTCTTTATTCTTTTACTTTTAATGTAGTTTTAATTAAATTTTAATAGGGGGGAGGCGGGTGGCAGAACGGAGTTCCACAGAGTTTGTTCCCAAGTCCGTGGACCTCCGCATAGTCCCACTCCGTCAGCTCCACCCAGTGTTACCTCTAAGCAGAGATTGTATATGTTTTGCCAACTGTAATTTTGTTCAGATTTGTATTTTAATGGCATAATATCTGATGTTTGCCTTATGGAAAAGTGCATGCTCAATTCAGCAGTTCAACATGGTGACAAGCCAATTTTAAAGGCTATCGATGTGATTGGTTCTTTGAACAAAGTTATATCAGATGACATGGGTCTGATCTGTTAATTGTAAAACATCCCAACAGCAATAGGCCAAACATTCTCATTATAAAAAGTGAAAGTTAAAGTCAATAGGCCTTTATGGGTAGCTTGTTATTGCACCATGTTAAAGCTTATAGGCATGTATCTTGTTGCATGGAATCGCATAGATTATCTGAAGTAGACAAGCATTTTTGTTTTGATTACCCACTTGGAGAACCATGAGGGAAGACCATTTGCACTGTGATAATCCATGATGGATCTTCTTAGGAGGGGATGACGGGCTGAATGTTGTAATCAAAAAGATTCATTAAAAATACGTACACACACAAGCATAAACATGCATAGACAGACTTTGCATCAGCCTACCTCCGTCATTGGTCTGGCTTAATGTCATTCATTTTCTGCTTCCGTTCTGAACAGCAGAAAGCATGCGACAATTGATCAGTCCACATAATTCATTAGTTATGTTGCCCTGTGAGTGACAAAGGTTTCCCTGAACACATGTGAGCAACCGCATTAAAATAAGTCCATTTCAGTACCAGGGATGGATCCTTTTGCCAGTTATTTAACGTTTTGTTTTCACATTTTATAGCCTCCTTTTCATTTTGGTTCATCTCTTTTTTGTGCATACATTCGTGGCCATAATGGTTTCAAATGGCATTTAAAGAAGGATGCCACCAGCAGTGTCCACACAGAATGAAGCAAGTGCCCCATAGCAGTGGCTTTGTATCTAACGGTCTCTTTAAAATAAAAAAAAGGAAACATTAATTGAAGGGACAAATTATGTTTTATGAAAATGGGTGTATTCATCCACTACTCCCTCGCGCTGAATGAGACTACTGTTCTGGGACATGTGCACAGGCAAAATGCCATAATTCACAAGGGGTCCAATGGCTCAAGTTGCTGACTCATTGCCCTATGCTGTTTACAGACTTAGGATGAAGCAAATTGGGAAGGACACTACAACAGACCAATGGATGAATAGAGGGAACTGAAAGCCTCAATAAGAATGTATGTGAATTCAGGTATTTTAAGAATTTTTCGGTAAAAATATAAGTTATCATCTATAAACAGACGTAAAATAACAATGATTGTGTAGAATAAAGGTCATAATTGTGATTGGCATGGAGATGTTGACCCTTATGATGTGCATCATTGTCGATGAAGACATCTACTGCCCCAAATACAAGAGGCACAAAAGGAAAAGTTACTTACCCTGTAAGTATCTGTTCATAGCATGTAATGCTGTAGACTCACATGTTCTCCATCCCTCTCCCATCTAGTGCTGGGTTCAATGTTTGCAGGCTGCTTTTCTTCAAAGGAAATCTTTCAAGTCATAGGTTATGCTGTGACTCCCCCTTAAATTGACAAGGCACATGGTCACCGACTCCATGTTTAATTGTTTTTTTGTACAGCGGGTGATAGTAGTATGGAGCAGCAAGTGAATGTTGTATGGTGTACATGTGCACTGGGAAAAGGGAATTAATTAATAAAGAAGAGGTCTGAAAATAGTGCCACATGCTTCCAGGTGGAGGATGGGTGCATATGGATCTACAGTGCTACAAGCTACAAACAGATTATTGCAAATAACATTTTCGATTTGTAGCATGTGTTGCTATAGATACCCATGCTCTGCATAGACTGTAAAGCAGCATACCTCATTACAAGTAAAAGTTAGCTCCTAAACAGTCCACTGTGAAACATTGAAGTATATGCAATAACACAAATAATAAACAGGCACATGCATCAACCAATTTAGGAAGTGCAAACAGAACGAATCGCAAAATTCGGCTGTTTGCAATTCCTAAATAGGTTTTTGGGATGCATCAAGCATTTTTGGTAAAATCGCTATTTTTAGCTTATTCCAAAAATGCAATTGCATTTAAGGAATCGCAAATTTGCGATTCCTTAAAAGCAATGCATGATTAACTTTAAAATTGCGAATTCGCAATTAGGGGGTGCAAATTACCACGAGGTTGAACCTTGTGGTAATTTGCGAAACTGTGTTGAAATGCTCTGATTTGCATTTAAAAACACTGTCATGTTACAGACACACATGTCCTAAGGACATGTGTGTTTGAAACATGCACTTCAAAATACATTTCAGGGGTGCAGGGGGGGTCCTTTGGCCCCCCCCCCCTGCACCCATGGAATGCATCAACATTTTGAGAATTCTAATTTGCGAATTCGCAATTCCCATTGATTCCTATGGGCCTTTTGGCCCATAGGAATCAATGGGAATTGCGAAATCGCACATTGGAATTCGCATAATATTTGCGATTCAGTAAAAATTGCGATTTTTACTGATTCGCAAATATTATGCACTTTCAATCATGCATCCTTATTTGCGATTCCTTAAAAATCGCTAATAAGGAATCGCAAGATGTTTTGTTGATGCATGTCACCGTTAGCACCCTGCGAGAACACAAAGTGAGACCCCATTGAGGAATAGTTTTGACTCCAAGGTGGCAGTGACAGGGGAGCAGCAAAGTAGAAAATACTTCAACAAAAATTTATACCAAACAAGGAGTGTAGAAACTGAGCAAGTGTAGAACAAAATACATTTTTTTATTACCAAAAATGTGTTTATTTTAATGTTCATGATTCGATTCACTGTACACAGAAATGATATCCGAATAACACAATGAACATTAACGTAAAATTAACAACGGCCTATGTACACAAATACATATGGTTAGTAGTATGTAGTATTTACACCCAGACATATGTCTGGAATCCGCATGGTTTGTTAAAATTCTACGTATGCTGTTGATTGGTTTACATAATTCCTAATTTATCAAAATGTTCACATTTAGAAAAACATTCCATTTAACTAACATGTGTGCCTTTTTACCATTAAGGCTTGGATATATACAGGACCTTAAAAGTTAGAGACCATACAAGACAGACAATGTTTTGGCATATCCTGCTAACAGTGCTTACTGGAAACACCAGGCAACATTACCCTAATCACCAAGTTCTTTATTGCAAAGCAATTTTTTTGGGAGGGGGCAGCTCAACTGTAGGAATGATAAAAAAAATGCCATGTTTATCCCTAGCAATTCATGTTGTTATCTTTTTATGGATACATTACATTTTGACAATTCTCAAGTCAAACTGAAATAAGAAATAAACTAGGAAATGTTATGTCCGCTTTCTGTTCAACAGTTTTCTTCTCCTACAGGTAGCATGTCCTTAGTCTAAAAAGGTGTGCACAAAGAAAAATGTTCTTGCAATCCTCATGAATATTGTCTTTCATCTAGTCTTTACCACATGGCAATATTTTTCATAATCTTGCATTTATCATGTTAAAGAAGCATTATGTTATTCCAGTCAGTTCGTTTTTTCAAACTAAAATAGGATGCAGAACAGACCTCAAAGATTTCTCATTTTATATTGCAAAATTATTTTTTAAAAGAAGCTGTTAGCCCCTTAGCAAAGCTTCATTGTCCCAATGCATGTTTATCATTGTCTTAACAATTAAACATTGATTTCTAAATAATATGGCTTAACAAGGAAATGTAAATAATACTCACTACACCAAGGTTTTCAGACATTCAAGTGATAGTGCAGTGTATCATTGGTTTGTTAAAATGAACAATGTCTTACCCAATCACAGTATTATTATTTCAAAAAAGTATACTTCTTTGGTGTGATGAACTATTATTATGCTAGGCCTTTGCAAATAAGTATTATGGAATTACACCTAAACAGCATATGACTTTTTGCCTCTTTCGTTTCTTTGAGCTAGTTGATTTAGGGAAGAGATAAATTCCAGTACATGAATGCTGATGAGATGAAGTCTCCCCTTGCAATAACATATTCAGTTTGATTGCTGTACAAGAAAGCACCTCCGTACACTCAAGCAAGTGTCAATGAATGATAGATGAAGCTAGTTAAGATTTCAAAACAGTACCAACAATCACCATTTTCAATTAACCATCATCTTTAGTATGAAATGTGATGCTTTATGCTCTTATATTATATTTCTGTTCTGTTTTCACTATGAAATTAACTTTTGAAAAACTAGAAAATTTATTTTGGAGATGTTTTTCTCATGAACACATTTTATAATAAGGCAAGTGTAGAACATCTGAGATTATTTTGTTTTTATAAAATGTTTAATCTACATATATATATATATATATAATGTGCTCCGACATAAAACGTTAAAAAGAGAGTATCACAAACACCGAGTATCCTGTTTGTAATTAAGATATTTATGTACACATTTGGTTTGAAAAATATTCTGGTGAAAAGATTCTATTAATTTTGATTTAACAGTTTTCAACAAAAATTACAGGCCAGTTTTAAAATGGCAGAAGACACATGATTAAGAAGAAGAAATATATTGTATAGTACAAAGCCCGAAATGCCTGCTGGTAGACGCATAATTCGGTTTTTAGAATGTCTATGATTTTATTTCATTTTACTTTTATTTCCCTTGAAGAAAATATTTTGCTTGTATTTTGAAAGAAATAAATATTTATATTTAATCTGTTAAAAGCAGTGTCTAATATTATGTCCATCAGGGTTGTAAACACATACGTTTCATCATGATTGCACGTAGTAAAACACGAATGATTTACAAATAAACTCAAAAGAGCTGAGAGATTACAAATTATGTGCTTAAGGACAACACATGCCTATTTCACTGTTTAAATAAGATAACTTTTTTGTATTCACAATTAAAGGTGCAATAGCGAGAAAACCCATTGCAATAAACACACAAAAGTGCACTTTGTTAGTATTGCCAACATGTGTTCAGAGTCTGAGGTAGTAATACGAGCGGATGATAGTATACTGAATTCTTCATGTCTGAGTTAAGCAAGCCATTGCACATCAGTGCTTCAAATAATAGACGTAGTTTGACTAATTGTTACTATCTTTAGGACATGCTTCATGAACTAGCCTCTGGGGTATATAGCAGGTTTTCATGCTCCGTTCTGAACGAATCCCCTTTTCAAACATAGACAAGTTCCATTTACATTGATGTTTCACTGCTGCAGTCTTGGCCACATAACCAATCTCATTCAACCACGTTGAATGTGCACCTAAAATGAGAGAAAGCATATTTTACTTATCTATAGAAAGTTCAATATAAAGCACTGACCGTGAGACCATAAAATGTAAATTACAAATAAGCAGAGCATATGTATTTTTCAAGGACTCTTTTCAACTCACGTGCAGAATACTATGAGTGCCCTGCTGTGTCAAAGAAATGACAAAGGTTTTGGACACACATCAGCTCCACCCAATGTTGCCCCCTATTTGCTACATGTTTGAAAAGCGTGTGATGCAACCTCTTGTGTACCTCTGTAACCTCCAAATTGAAGTGTACATTCAGCACTTTAGCAGTCGACCAACCTCTTAATAGTACTGTGGGTCTTGGGAAACCAAAAATGGGGTATATAAAGATAAATTGATTGTATATGGTTAGGTTTTCAGTGTATATTTTTTTACAACTTCAGTGGTATTTTCCAGTGTTTTTCCAACTTCTTAAAATTAATGATTATCAGTGGTTACACAATTTTAAACAGCAACAATATTTGAAAGAAGTTGATTTCAAACAGCATTTACAAAATACATTCACAGATTTTTTGTTTTGTTTGTTGTTCGATTTTATTTCACAGTGGGTTATTATTTGCATCCACCGATGATTGTGCTGTGTGCATACAGCACTTCAACAGTACACTCTTTGCTTCATCTCAGCTACATTCTACAGCTTGCAATCACCAAGATTGGGTGTGCTGCATACCTTGCAAGTGAACAATAAAAAACATGTGCAGAAGTATTGGTGAAGCAATAATTCACTGGCAGCAAACTAATAATTTGATAAGAGTGTTGAGTTCAATTGTGTGATGTCTCCATTTTTTGTTATACTTTTTTGTTATACTTGAGCTTGTGTGCTTTGTATTCCAGAGGTATTGATGTCAATGTTTGCTTAAAACAGACACTTGTGTTAAGAGTTACCTTTGTTCTGCCACAGTAGATCACGTACAGACCAACGTACATGGATGCTAGGCAAAGAGCAGGCTTGATCCATACAAATGCACACATTATATATGCCAATCTACACAGCATGTTATATTATTAATTAGGCATAAAGTTTAAATTCGATTTTGTGTGTTTTGTGTTCATGTGGACTTGACCGCCTTCCAGACCACCCTTCCTGGGAAGTAGTTAACGTCTGGCGGAGCACTGTTACCCTGCCTTCCATGAGGTAGCCTCAGCAAGGGCTACTGCTCTGTAAAATCAGACATTTTTAATAAAAATGTACAGATTTCGTTGATGAATGTGATGGTCTTTATTGAGAATAAACCTGCTCTGCTAATTTCAAACTCACCTTCACTGTAAAATGTATTATTTAGTCAATATAAACCATTACAGTCAAGTTAAAAACAACTATCTGTTAAAATCATCCAAGTAGTTTTGTGTAAAAAGGGATGTGTGACTAGAAGTGAGCAGTCAATGCAGGACAGAACGGCTAAGTGCTAAAAGAAACTATTTGTTAACATTTTCTACAATGTTTTGTGCATAATGCTGTGAGTTGTAAGAGATGAGCAGTCAGTGCAATACAGAACTATTGCCAAATTACACAATAACAGCACACGTGGTAGCTATTCAGGGTGCCGATGCCTCAGTACGGCTTATCCAGTTAGAGCTAGTCCAGCACTGCTTCAGCTGCATGTGTTGTTCATTTTTGTCCTTCCAAATAGATGGTGACAGTAGGTGAAGTAAGCAGCTGCCTGAGTTTGTTAATGCATTTTACAGATCTTGGCAGTACCAAGGGAGCAGAGTGCTCAAAACAGAAAGAAGATGCTTCCAGGCAGTTTCGCACCCCTAGGGCCAGGCATACTGGTCTGATTAATATTCTTCTCTGATGGTCAAGAGAAGGGCAACAGTATAGCAAATGCAACCATGATTCAGGGGAGTAGGAAAAGAACCAACAGTCCCTTTTGTCTTCGTCTCTAAGATCGGCCTGGCAGGATTAACTCATCCACATCTTAATGCATATTTTTGGAATCAATTGAATAATTTAATAACTCAACCCAATTAGAAGTGACTTAGCAATATTTTCACTACAAATTAAACTACAGTTAGAATTTAGTGAAGTTTCCATTTATACACAACTAAGAAAGAAAGTTAGAATTACGGGCCACATGTCCACAGCAATTATTTTGTATTTATTTATGTCTTTTGTGGTTGAACCAAACTAGTGCAGGTGATAGATAATGAGCGGTTGCAATTTCCTACCTATTCTTTTTTCCTGAAAAAGGGTTTGGGGGAGTATTTGTTCTACCTTTGACATTGTGTAAACCAACAGGGGAAAAAATCCTGGAAGACAATCAATGCTTTCCTCTAGAGTTCAGATTTTGGTACTTCCAAGTTAACAGACAGATTTTGGACCTATTTAAAATCAGTTGAAACTGGAATCCAGACACTCTCTATGTGATTTCATAGAAAACTAAGTTCACAGAATGGCACTTCTGAGAGTTCATTCCACCTAAAATGCCTAATTGGAATTTTCATGATGAACAGAATTTACCTTGGCCATAAACCAATTTTTGGAATGTCTATTCTTGGAACTACCTTTTACATACTTATTTTTGAAGGTGTAAATGGAACTACCTTTTACATATTTTTTTTTAAAGGTGTATATGGAATCAGTTTTGAATATAGAGTCCTTCTGTTGGTTTTTCTTCAAGTTTTGCATAGGTCCTTATTGCCTTCAACCTCTTCCGTTCTGACATCTCTCACTGGAGGACGTTACACATTTTATTAAAAAGTGTTTGTGGTCACGGAATAAACCTATAATACCCCTGAAATTCCTCAGATATGGTTCCCTCCATAAACAATTTATTTACATATACATATGTTCATATATACGAAAAGATATGTAAAATATCAACAGTGTCATTGCAAATGCTAATTACCTGCAACTTCTTATTGCAGACTGCTCCTGTATATCCGGGGCGACACGAGCACACGTTAGGCAGCACACATTTCCCGCCATAAAGACATTTTAGGTTGCATAGGGCTGTAAAACATGGACAGTATAAAACGTGTGAGAATTTAAAACAAATCTATCTTAAGAAAGTAAGTTTCGCATATTTCTAGGAACATCGGCCATCACACATTCTAAGGAACAGCTCATGATATGCTTACGAGTTTGGCATTGCATTCCTTCCCAGTCCGGAGGACAATGGCACTGGTTTGGCCCAATGCACTCCCCACCATTCTTGCACTTCTGAAGACAGATAGCTGGAAAAGGGGCAAGAAGAAAAACATTATTTTTGCTGGAACAAATGTATGTTGTGAGGTAAAGATGAGAGACAAAAGCGAAACATATGCCTTTAAAAATTTACGTATTTGAGAAAGCTTGAATGATACTCATTCATCACTACACCATTTACTAATGTAATATAATTACTTCCAATAATACTGTTACTACTAATGAGTCAATAAATATGAAGCTATTAACACTACTACTAATATTAGTGGTTGTGTGCATTTGAATCATACTTTGTCATCATAGATGGTCTGCAGGGTACATGAGGCACAATACGGTTGTTCACTGGGCTGAGGCAGAGTCTGAGTCTCAGTGAAGAGAGGAGGTACCAGGAGCGCCCCATGCAGGTAAGAGCAGGCGGATGGGGTAAGGGGTAGGGGGGGGGGCAACAGATGCGACTAGGCAAAGTTACATTTTAAAACAGAAAACCACTTACCTTGCACTTGCCACATCGCCAATTTCGGAGATGCAATGAGCGCAATGTAAGTGGTCTTTTTTTTTTTTGTTGCCCAGTGGGTTTTCTTAATCATGCTGGCACTTTGAGCAATGGCCTGATACATAGTTTGGCAGCAGGCGTAAAGGCAGACTATGACCCTACATTTTGTCTGTCCTCCATATTCAGAGATGTCCGCCAGGCCTGCGGACCAGAGACATGGCAAGGACAAAGTGGGCTCTGGCCCAGGGCCCCAGCCTTTCAGGGGGTCCTCTTATATAGCCATCTCTATTCTACAGAGAGTCCTGCCCGGATGACCATCAATAACTTAAAATGATTGTTCAAATACCGTTTTCCTTTAATTTATTTTTAATCTGGTTGATGTGTGAGAGTATATTACAGATATTTTGCAGACAAATGTGTTTATGTGTCAGGCAACATCCATAAAAATAAAATCTTTAGATCCAAACAACTCCTCCCATGTTCATATGTCATTGATATTATGTGCAGTAATATTAGTGAACTGCTGCCTTGTTACAGTATTGAGAACACACATCATTATACCTAAATATTAGATGTAAACACATTTAGAATTTGGCCGAGTGTGCCTGTGCATTGTCACTGACCTGGCCGAAGAAGGCATGCAATACCTGATACTGTATCATAAACTCAAAGCTGTTCCAAAAAGGGACCCCAAAATACGTTTGGCCCAGGGCCCTCAAAATCTTTACAATGTCACTTGTGTGGACTTTTTTATATGGAAGCAGGAACCGCCATTCATGGCCATTCCTGTAAATGTAAGCATAGTTTGACGGACAGCTTCATAAAGCACGATTTGTTTTTGAAAATAAAAAAAACTCATGACCCGCACAACATGGAAGTTTTGTCCTATGGCAGAGGGGTCATTATTTTTCATTTTTCTTACCATCACCACCAAGATATTCCTAGTGGGAACAGACAATAAATAATTGAAGCCATCCAACAACCCACTCTAAAAAGGGTGGACAATCAGATGACTTACATCTGATGGCTTCTACTCCTTTGGCACATCAGAGTAAGCTTGGCACCTACAGAGTAAATTCTACTCTGAGTGTGTAAACCTGATGATCAGCCCATATCTAAATCAGATGGGCAGACAGTGAGTTTGGCAAGGAGGGCACTCCATTGAGACAAACTACCCTTTCCTCCAAAGTCTTCATCAACCCCCAAGCCCCTACTCCCAGAGGCTCTACAGAACCTTCTCTCAGACTGTGTTCTAGAGAGATTTCCAGAAAACATAGCAGTATAAGAGAAGGTAAACATAATAATGAAAATTAAACCTATAACAATTCTGCTTTGCCAATGCACAGCAAATGACAGCATAGCACACATATGATTACGGATGTTATCACAAATGCCATCCTCAGAAGAACCATGTATGATATTACCTGTCTAACCAAACTTAACATATCAGGTGAAATTGCCTTTTCTTCAGTTGTGACGGGATTGGACCTACATTTAATGGGAATGCAGGTTGAAAGTCACCTGTAGATTTGCACTGTGATTCTCATCCATTTAGACAATTATTTTTTCTGGGAAAGACATTTTCATTGGTTTAAGTAAAATATTTAAATTGGGACTAACAATGCCCTGATGATTGGAAGTTTTCTTATTGTCAACAAAGTGAAGTTAATGGTCTGCTCTCCTTTTGCTACCACTATACCACAGAAGACATGTGAGCTGCAGCAAGAGATACAGGCGAAAAATGATGGGACCAAAATGCAGCCCAAAGTGGTCACCAGTAGCTGTGTAGCTCCAGCACCTTGCTATTTGTTACATTGGGCACCCTGTCAAGTGTGTAGAATGTGCCAAGCCATGGGTCCTGTGCTCACTGTGAAACAGGACTCAAACTATACCTCATTGACGAAGCCAAAACAAGGCAAATTGATCTTGTACAACCCCCCCCCCCCCCGAGGCAGTCTTAGCTGTAACATTCGTTGTAGAGCAGAATCTGCCCCCGAGCGAACGCTAATGGCACTAGAGAATAATTCAAGCATAGCTTTCATCAGCTTGCTGTTTATTCTGTAAGACAGAAATATTATGTCTACTGCTGAGAGAGTGGGCACATCAAAGACATATTGCATTAGTTCCATCCATCCCCTCTATCTTGTTTCCACCTCTACTCAGACCTGTACAGTGGCCCTTCTGCTAGTTGCAATACTGCAAAACAGCCAGCGTTAGAGATCCACAGTAATACAGGAAGAGAATGATTCGTAGCTGAAACCATAGATTAAAAAAAAGTTTTGAATGACACATCAATGTCACTGGTCCAGTCCATTATAAAATATTCTGGGAATTTTTTTAATGTTCCTGTTCTTCCACATGATCAATTAGTGAATGTAATAGCACCTAAGTCTTATTATTCCCTCAGCTCATCCTGTGCATTTTCCTCTTTTAAAAAACATGAATTTTGACCTCCCTGCTCCTCCAATAGAGAATCTTCCAATCAACCTGCCTATTATCCAGTGATGCCAGCTGTTTGGTGACTAATTCCATTTGCCCAGCTTGAATTTATTGGTCTAGACTTTGCCCAGCCACGAGCTCTCCTTACCAAAAACCTGACCTACCTCCTTCAGTAGTTGCAACTCAGCACCAGACCATGGAATCCTGCCAGCAGCCCCTGACTCTCCTAGCTAAAGTGGCCTTCAAGTTCCTGATGGGTGCCTCTCCCAACTGAGTCCCTAAAACAACCGGACTAATCACTGACTTCATGTGCAAAATCAGATCAACTTTGTTGATCTACTTACACTACATTGTTAACCACTCATAATTTGTTAAACAGCAATGACCATCACCTTTCGGACACTAATTTCAACATGACTAGCCAATGAAAATCCTAGTCCATCTGCTTAATCCCCAATTCCTAAACTGGTTCCCTGTATAGTATTTTAATGTCCTGCTACAGTCTTTAAATACTCATACGCCGACTTCCCTGTTTAATGTGTGACTTGCTTCTGGTGCTCATCTACTTATATGTTGAGCCACTGACTTTCTTTTCTTAAACTTTTCTCTATTAGCAACTTACTGGAGCCCTTATAGGCCACTTGCTCTCTATATCATCCCTACCAAGGACAACCTCTACAAAGCCAATGGCTCCCTAACTATCTTTCTAGCCAAAAGCCACTCACCAATATTAGTGCAGTAGCTTTCACTCACTTATCCCGCCACGTTTGTCTACTCATTCTCAGCATTTGACTGTGCAAGATCAACCACTGATGACCTCTTTCCATTCTTGAATACCATCTAATGGCTCTGTGACTCTCTTAGTCAATAACTGATTGATATTTTTAAACACCTAATCCTCTGGTATTATCCAACTAACCCCAATCCCACCACTAATAAACCCTTGACTATGCTGCACATTCAGACTCTCCTGCTAAACCTACCGTCTCCCCGAGACTGGACACTGACTGCGAAGCAAAGCCATTTGCTCATCCACTGATGCCAATGCTCAGCCACTTTCTTCCTGTGGACATCAATGGAATCCCCCTGACATGCCCTGAAGGATCATTACCTGTCTTCTGTTATAACATTGACTGCCTCAGACTACCGGTCTAAATTTCCTGAGCTTCATTGGATTTCCATGTTTGCAAATGGTAAAACTTTATTGTTGTAGTCGTTCCGAATTAGTAGGGTCAAGTCTAGTTACCTAAAAACACCTTGCTACTCTGGTCTATGAGGTAGAATAGAAGATATGCTGCACTGCTTAGTAGCCAATTTCTGACTGCCACTAAAACCTACTAATGCTCGGTGTCTTGTGGAAGTACCTCAATGGAAGGTGCCATGAGGTCCTTGCATACCACATGACTATAGTCATGGGAAAAATTCAACTTTATTATATGGGTTGTGCATCTGCTGAGACACTTTTCTGACATTATTTCTGTTAACCCTCCCTTTGTGTTCCCAAATGCGCATCTTTCCAGTTCAAAATAGATATAAAAGTCTACCCTCTTCATCATTTGTCAGTGTCCAGTAGACAAAATGAAAGAACTTTTTAACTATCATACAAGCCTTTATGGCTCCAGGCACATCATCATGTAATATCATGATTGCAACCCATTCTTGAAGACCTGTTCCCAGTTGGGCCTGGTGAAACCTTTGGATATGGCAGGTGCATACTTTCCAAAGGACACCACCACCATCTGGCAAACCTAATGGCAGGCATCCCTCTTTGAAAGACCTACCCCCTACGATTGGTTAACTTTAGGTGACTTCACAATTGGTGCTTGGACTGTGTTATATTTGCCACGTTGCAAAGGCTGGGAAACTGCTTAAATTGTTATTTGGTCTTTTCCTGAACTATGTCTCCATGTAGACTACTGGACCTATGGTAAACAGGTAGAACAAGACACTGACACTCCTGGCGCCCTAATTAATCATCTCTTTTTCTTAAGTGGGACCGTCATTATTTATGTGATGACTTTCAAGGCCAAGGGAATTTTTATTTTTGCAATGGAACATCAGATGCTGGGGCTTCAAGCAACTGTGTTGTTCACTTTGTAGCCACATGCCACTTTAGCTGAGGGCCAGGACTCATACCAAGTTTGCTACATTATATTCTTTTACCTGGCCCATTGACTGAGAGTCATTCAGACAACTCCCAGGTAGCCGAAGATTCTTGGAAACTGACCCAAGGAAGAACACTGGCCAAAGTGTTCAACTCTATTTAAACCCCTTGCCTTAAGCAAAAGTAAGCACCTTGAAAACGTATGGGTCGTAACTTCGCCCCAGAAGTTGCAAGCACCTTATTTTTGTGCAAACACTCATTATAGCTGCCCTTTTAAATGTCGGTTAATGACTAGCAGAAAGAGACTGCTCCAGTACCTCAAGAAAAGGTTTCCAAGCATTGTTAAAACTACATCAGAAAGCATGCATTGGCAACACCAATAGGTCTCGTCTATGAAATAGCTATTGGCTTTGCCAATATGTTTTAGCCATGTTGTACACCAGCGTGGCTGCTGTTCAGTATGGCTAAAAGTTAATGTGTTCAAGGAGAGTTGTGCGAAATGGAGTGTCAGAGAGTATAGTGGAGTGGTATAGAGTGGTGAAGAGTTGAGTGATGTGCATTGGATTGAATTATCAAGCAAGAAGTAGATTGTAGTAGAGTCGAAGGGCATAGAGTGGAGTAGAGATGAGTGGTCTAGAGTGAAGTAACATGACAGAGTGGAGTAGCGTGCCGTCCGTAGAGTGGAGTGGCATAGAGCAGAGTGGAGTGGCATAGATGGTGTTGTGTAGAATAGAGTGTTGTAGATAAGAGTAGCATAGAGATGAGTAGATTATTGTAGAGTAGCACAGAATGGAGTAGTATAGAAAAGTGGAATGGCTTAGAGTGTTGCAGAATCAAGTGGCATAGAGAATAGTTGAGTGCCATAACATGTCAGAGGGAAGTGGCATAGAGTGAGGTGTAGTAGAGTGGATTTGTATGTTGTAGAATAGAGTGGAGTAAAGTGGAATGGAGTAGCATGGAGAGAGTTGCTTAGAGCGTCATAGAGTGGAGTAATATGGTAGAGAGGCATAACATGAGTAGAGTGTTGTGAAGCGTTGTAGAGGGTCAGAGTGGAGTGGAGTTTAAGGGAGGAGAGTATTGTGGCATGTTGTATCATAGAGTGGAGTACAGAGGCCTAGGGTGAAGTGGCGGGATGTACAGTGGTGCAGAGTAGATTGGCGTAGAGTGCTTTTAGTTTGAGTAAAGTAGTGTAGAGTGCATTGGCGTAGAGTGAAGTAACGCGGAGTGGAGTGCAGTGACATAGAGTAGATTGTTTAATAGTAGAGTGAAGTGGCAAAGAGTGGAGTGGTGCAGGGTAGAGTGCATGGAGTAAAGTGGTGTAGTGGGCAGGGGTGTGAAATGTGGTGCAGAATAGATTAGATTGACGTTGAGTGTAGTCGCGTACAGTGTAATGGCATAGAGTAGGGTAGAGTTGAGTGGTGCAGAGTAGGATGCAGTGGTATTGAGTGCAGTGGCAGAGAGTCCAGGGTCAGAGAGTACAGTGTCAGAGAGTGCAATGGTGCAGAGTACAATGGTACAGAGTAGGGTGAAGTGATGCACAGAGTGGCATAGTGTGGAGTGGTGCGAAGAAGAGTGTTGTGGAGTGGTGCAGAGTAGAGTGTGGTAAAGTGGAGTATACATGGTGTGGTAGCCTACTACCATTACAGACAACACATCTTCAATTGAAATTACATTTACATTTGCACAGACATACAGTTTTACTGATAAAGGTATACAGCACACAAACAGTAATGTGTGGAAATGTCATCATAGTGTATTGATTTGCTTTGATTGCATTCAAATATTTGTTTCCAAAACACTTTAGAATTACCCAAAAATTAGCTTAATTTGTCCTTTTCAAATTCTTATATATTCTGTAATATTGGCACAGTTCTTTTATAGACATACACATTTTGTCGTGTACTAGGAAAAAAAAATAACATTCTACAGCCTTTCTCAAGCACACCCACATTAGCCAGCATGATTCCTAAATCCTCTCAGTTTCAAGTCAGAGAAATAAAAGTAAATGCCAAGCTCTGTGGAACAGGGCCTGAAATGTTACCACTGTCCCTGAAAGCATAGCAAATGTGACAAGATAGTAACAAGATTTAAAGACCTGTTACACAGAAAACCAGTACTGGTGGACGAATACAGTAAGAAGGGATGGGCAACATAATGAACAAACTCAACTTGGGCAGCATAAATCAAATAAAGCCAGCAAATAGAAAACAAGCTAATATGAGTTATAAAACACAAAGCCAATGGTAAGCAGTGAGAAGAATGCATTCTCAGGTAAGTGTCCCCAAGATGTCGTTAGCAAACCAGACAGCGCTCTGTCTGGTGGGCTTCGACCTATAAACAGTTCAAATTTCTAGTAATTATAAGAATTTCTCCGGCTCGGCTATATCTGTAAAAATAAATGAATAAAATACATGCAGAAAGTTAAAGTTAGCTGCTAGGTTATCATATTTCAAAGTCATTTGTCATCAAGTAATGTTTGCAATTATGTTTGCAATTAGTTTTGCTATGCAACGTCTAACTCGGTAATTGAGCAATCCATGGTCTCGTGTGTGTGTTCATGTTTAACCTTGACAGGCACATTGAAAAACCAACATCTGTGTAGAAGTATGCACTTTTCTCACCACCATGCATGTCTAGGGCCTTAGTGGGTGGTACAATCAGTCACTTTCAGGAGCAGCTACTAGCAAGTGTAGCACTTGATTTATTCGTGTCTAAATGATTCCTGACGTGATAAATTGTTATAACGCTTTTGCTAAATGCTTAATTTGACTCCTAAAAAGCAGCTGGTTCTTTATGTTTGACGCACCTATAGCACGTAGATGCGAATTCAAACAGAAGTCATATTTTAGGAAATGTTCGAAAAATTGTAACTTTTGGAGAATATAAGACTTACGTGTGTTGCATCTTTTTCCTTTCCACCCTGAAGGACACGAACACACGTTGGGCCCCACACACCGGCCACCGTTCATGCACATTGGATCGCAGACACCTTAGGAGAATATAGTACCAGTAAGATTACCAGAACTCCAGCTAGGACATTTTAAACACCACTACTTCTGTTAACGTTTGCAGAATCTTACTTTTTTGACACCTTTTCCCATTGTAGCCTTCGGGACAGGTGCAGACGTTATTCCTCATGCAGTGACCTCCATTCTTGCAGGGAGGGTTGCAAACAGCTGCAGGAGAAAACAAAGAATAGGTCGATGATAAAGAGGTCAAGGTGTGGTTGATCCTGCGGAGGTCAGGAAAATGATGATCACTGTGTTAGATAACAATAAATATCTGAATGCGTGATTTAGAAGTGTTTATGTTATGTATACTACTGGTCTCCAATAGAGCACGCCTTTCTGTCGGTACATAATGTATATAGCGACGACTGAAAAACACTCGCCCTACTAAGAGACGTTTTACAACGAGGTTACCAGTAGGGTTGGAGAATTGGGTGTAGACGAGGCTTTTAATAAAGTGAAAGAGGGTGGCACTGATAGGGGATAGAAGTTAAAGGTGCCCTTGAGGATAGGGAACAAAGTAGAGAGATTAGGAAGAGAGGTCTATGGTTAGGAAACAGGGTAGCAATTATGAAGGGAAGGAATTGTGGAAATCACAAATAGAATAAGTTGAGTGGATGTCGATTAAGGTGTACTATAAGCAGCAGCTTCTATCACTACTTGACCTTTGCCCCAGCATATGTGGCAGACTGCAGGCCGCAGAGGGGGAGGGGCAAACAAGTGTCATCTTTTCAGGTGGGTTTATCAGGGGATTGGTTAGTGGAATTAATGACTAGCTTGGGCTTTTAGTTGATTTCTATTACTATATCATATGGTATTCTGTAAAAAGGCACGCAGCACTGTTTGAACCCCCACACACATATGAACACACACACACTGCTTCACCTTGAATTTGTTGTGATTTACTCTCGTAGTACTTATGGCTTACTGTTGACTTCCAGGAGTGTCTGATGTACTCCCAGTTTATTCCATGAAATTCGATTTAGGCCTGAACTACTACAAGTGTAAGTCACAGGTACTTAAAAACACAGTCTTCAACTTTTCGCACATATCTTACTTCTGTAACTAATTTTTAAATAAAATACAAATAGTAACAGTCAAAGTCATAAAGCAATGATTAAACAGTCATACAGACAACAAAGGGCACTAGTTTCTGAAATCACAAAATGTAGTTAATATATATTATAAAATGTATATATTAGATCTGGGGGTCTCTAGTTGGCAGAGGTAGGTACCACTGTCCAAATAGGGACCCTTGCTTCTAGTCAAGGTAAGGGGGATACACTCTTTAGATAACCCCTGCTCACCCCCTTGGTAGCTTGGCACAAGCAGACCGGCTTAATAAAGGCAATGTGTAAAGTATTTGTGCCAACACTCACAGTAACACAGTGAAAACACGACAAATGGACTCCACACCAGTTTAGAAAAATAAACGTATTCAAACTAAATAAGACCAAAACGACAAAAATCCGACATACACAGTTCAAGAATATGATTTTAAAAGAGTTCTAGGGTTTGCGTTAAAATAATCCACAGTTGCGTCACGTTTAGCCCAAAGTACCTGTAGATGCGACAAAGTTCCAAAATGAAGCTGCAGCATTGAAAAACAAGCGATGCGTCACTCCTGAGACCCTGGGGAGGCCATGTGACAGCCCCGCTGGACGCAGAGGACATGTTGCGACGAATCCGGTCTGTATGAGGAGGGATGCGATACCTTGTATGGATTCCGGTGCGCAGGTTTGGTAGGAAACGTCATGCACAGGCACAATGCGACGATCTTCGGAATGGCGACGATCTCAGGTGCGGCGGCGATGAGTGGCGCAGCGTCGATCTTCTCCTCTTGTGGCCCCTCGATGGGATGGCTCTGCGACAATGTTCGCAGCGACGTGATATGGTCCGCAAGCAAGCAGTTCGGCGATTTCACCCAGCGACGACAGGCGCTGCGACGATCTTGATCCTCGCGGCGGCAGGAATTTCCTCGCACTGTCGGGGATGCGCTCCGCAAGCGAGCGATGCGTGAACATTGCAGGTTGTCTTTGTTTCTCCTAGTCCAGCTTCCAAAACAGCAGGCCACAACCTCCAGAGGCCCCTCAGTCAAATTCAGCACTCCAGGAAGGGCAGAACTCTCTCAGCAGAGTTCAGGGGGGAAGCTGGAAGTGAAGTCCTTTTGTTCCTGGGACTGGACTTCTTAACAGGAGGCCATGTCTCTTCAGGCTCTTGGAGATCTCTTCAAGCAAGGGGACTAAGCACCAACGAAGTCCTTCCCCTCTCCTTGGCACCAAAGCAACTGCAAGTCAGCCCACAAACACACAGTAGGATAGTCCTTCCTCTTCAGTCTTCCAGCTTTCTCCTTGGCAGAGATTCCTTTTTGATTCCAGGATGATCTAATTTTCTGTAGTCTGGGGTCCTGTACTTCAACCCCAAAAAGTCTTTGTTCCCTTTGTGCAGGAGGGCTCCGAGCCCGGTCTGAACCAGTTCTGGGTGTTCCTTGAGCACTTTGTTTTCCTGGCTTCTCCTTTCTTTTCAGAGAGAGGGGCGGGGTAGTCAGCTGCCCAGCAGGAGGTGGAGCCAGCATTGTGGAAGGCAGGCACAGTCCTATTCAGGCTCAGGTGCTATCCCCTCCCACGGCCCTAGATGCAGATGGATCTATTCAGCCCAGGGATGGCTCACTCAGCCTCTGGGAGCCACCCAATCCCTGCCACTCACAAACCAGACAGTCAAATCACAAGCAGGCCAAGGCACACAGAAAGGTCAGACAAGAAAACAGCCACTTTCTAAAAGTGCTGTTTTCAAGCACAGGATTTAAAAACCATATTCCCTAAAAGATGTGTTATTAAATTCTGAGTTCAGGGATACCAGACGTTTATGTCCTATCTCGCTACTATGGGAAGATATGCAGGTAACCACTATGCACAACATTCCCCATTATAACCTAAGGGCAAGATCGCCTTTCAATAGTGAAAAACGAAAATGGCTGTAATTCATACCAGAGCATGTCACCCATACTAGTACATGATTTACCTTTCACATACACTGCACCCTGTCCAGGGGGGTACCTTGTGCCTTCCATAGGGGTGTCCAATGTGTACAGAAAGGGAAGGGTTTGGCCTGGTCAGTGGGGACACTGACCAGGTTGACATGGCAGTCCACAGACTGCACACAGGCACTGCGGTGGCAGGCCTGAGACCCCGTTTTTCATGTGGGTGGCACAATCAGTGCTGCAGGCACACTAGTAGCATTTGAATCACCAGCCCTGGCACACCCAGTGCACTTTACTAGGGACTTCTTGGTAATACAAATATGTCAATCATGGATAGCCAATTACAATAACAATTTCCCTAAGGAGCACTTGCACTTTGACACTGATCAGCAGTGGCAAAGTGCCCAAATCATCTAAACCAGCAAAAACGAAATCCAGCACAGCGTCAAAACAGTATATTGTTAATTGTTTAATGAACCTGTATGGTTTATCCCGATTTCTGAAATTTGGTGATTTCGTTTTTCTGACACCTTAGACAAAGCTGTTCACTCTTTTCATGGATACATTTGTTTTTCAATAATAATCACAAAAAGGGAATGGACACTTGTATCTACAATAACCAATGGTTATTTTTGACAACCCTCAGAGACGCTGTGATTTTGATGTTGCGGTGTATCTTTTATCCGCCCCTTCTCTAACGTCATGGCATAGTCATCGGGTTGTCAAATAACGCGCTATATGCCTGCCTCACCCGAGGCAACCTCTGGTGAGTGTAGAAGTGTCCAGAAATTGTGGGGACTAATCCAGAGGGATAATGTGCAGAGCCAAAAAATAGGTTCATAAAAACAGTGTAACACCAAAACCAAAATTTATTATAAGAAGATTCACACTGTGAATTAAAAAAGGAATAGTGGTATATTCGGTAATCAAGTTACAGGATTACCATATAACTCTATTGGTAGGTCAACATGTTTCAGCTCTATTTGGCCCGCGAGGGTCTGTAGAGCTTTCGTCAGGACAAAATAAAACTTAATACTCACACAATTTGTGTAGTGTTCAATGGGGTGTATGAGATTCTCATACTGAGATTCTGTATTATGGAAACAAAAAGTGATAAACATTTGGATTGTGAATGTCACAATTGTAGAAGCATATAGCGCACATACAGATAATTTCTGTCCGGCTACTGAGGGCGCTAAAGGAGCGACTGCTCGTCAACACGCGGGTAAGAATGGCGTCCTGCTCGTTTTGCTCTACTTGTCATGATTAATTGCGGTTTAATATTTTAAATATAGCTTTACCACCTAGCGTTTATGTTTGTTTCATTCTAGCAAACGCCACGTTAATTGCGACTGTCTTTAGCACCTGATGCGGAGAGATTAACCAATAATTAAGGTATTGAAAACAATGCATTGCCGTTATTTTGCTGCGTAATCAGCCCGAAATAAACGCTTTTGAAACACTTATGTTTAATATATCATCTTTCCCGGTAAATTCAGTTGAAACTGCTTATATGCGGACCCAGTAGTCTAATGTAGATCAGCCCTTGCACGATAACTGCCAAATACCCCACTTTGCGCTGTAACAACCGACTGATCAATAACACACGCCCTAACAAGAATGCTGCTCTGTAATAGGACCTGATCGACCACAAAGTTATCCCTACACACAGAGAACTGACCGACTCCTTTGTTTTCCTCTTTTTAGCTCTGGTTTCATTTCAGTGCCCTTATTGTGGTGCACACCATATAGAAATAACTGTTTATGAATAATTAAACTATTCATTTCTTGGTTAAACTACAGAAATTATAATTACACTATTCATTTCTTGGTTAAACTACAGAAATTATCTGTATGTGCGCTATATGCTTCTACAATTGTGACATTCACAATCCAATTTTAGTGCTACAATACATAAAAAGTGAAACCATGTGAGCTGCAAAGGCAGAAGATACATTCAGGTTTTAGGCAAACCTCAGAAGAAAATGAGGGCATGAAAGACTGCGAGAAAGAAGGAGCGTGGAGAGTAGACAGAGTGTAAGACAGTCGGGCGATAGACGAGCCAGAGTCTGGAGGGAGGGGAGGCAATGCTGGAAGTCTGAGCCAGACAGGGGAGGCAACCCAGAGGTAGGAAGACACAAGTATTGGGGCTGGGGAAGAAAACAAGGGCGTGAAAGACTGCGAGAACGAAGAAGCACGGAGAGTAGACAGAGTGTAGGACATTCAGGAGACAGACGAGTCTGCAGGGAGGGGAGGCAATGCTGGAAGTCTGAGCCAGACGGGGAGGCAACCCAGAGTAACCAGAGACAGCGAGCTGGTAGAGGAGAGCGACAGGACAGGAGATTCACTAATGCTGACATTTCTTGCACAGGAGTGGTGCGTGCATGTATGGTGCGTGCGCAGTCTGCTCTTTTTCAAAGCACACACTCGTGCTTGTGGCGCGCCGCTGCTCACTCCCACAAGCTGTATGCCGCCACAAGCATGATTATGTGCTTGGAAAAAGAGCTAAACGACGGCTAAAGGTCTCCAACGCAGAGCATGCAAGCTGCGTAGGCAAAACCTAAAAAAATATTGTTGTTCTTTTTCTGTTCATTGTTTCTAGGTGTACGGTGACAAGAAGAAAGAAAATATTTATCGCAACATGTTTATTTTTTGTGCTTATAAGGTAAATATAGAAAGTTAGAATGTTTTTGCATGTTTCAACACATTACGAGCTACTACACCTTTGCACCTTTTTTATTTTAAAAAGAAACTGACTTGTATTAAACTGGTTCTAATATCTTTTGCAACAAATATCTAACCACAATTTTGCACTTCAGATGCTATTTTTATTCTTCATGTTTGCAAACATGCTCTCTCATTTACATGAAAGAGCTTCACACCAAGGAATTAAGTGGTTTGTGGAATGGTGATGCGGTGACCATGTATTATAACAAATAAACTTCCCCCTACTGTACATGATGAGGGTATTGCAAGTTATCTCAGAGTTCCATAAGCTTTAAAGGAACTTTTTCTTCTGCCTAGCTCCTCTATTTGATCCTTGAAGTCCTTGGTGACTTGTAATTTCCTCATAATGTACGGAACCAAGTACCTTATCCTATATATAATAGGTTACTGGGTGCATCACAAATTGCCTATTACAAAAAAATTAGTGATGGGTTTTTATACGGGGATTGCAGACTCCTCCATGTTATGTATGTATTACACAGTGATGGTTGCAAAATACCCTTAGCTCCATTAGCCGAATCCTCACAAAAATTTCTAAAAATCCTTCCACCTCAACTCCATTCTGGAACGTTTCGAGGTGATCCGACAAGCAACGGCTCAGAAAAAGGGGTCCCAAATGTATATTTCCTGTGTAATGTCCCACAGGAATTTTGGGGACAAAAAAGGCTGAACAAAACTACAACAAATTTGGAAGAAACATAATCTTTATTCAAAACATGTGCTTTTTATGATTTAATGTAAACCTGATTTTCCATTTTTAGAGATATTAAAGTTCAAAATATAGTGATATATGGATGTCTGGTACTGCCAAACCTCCTAATATAAAAAAATAAACCACTCCGATTGTCCGAAATGGATTTTTCACCTTTGGGAACTTGGGTCATGCGGGAATAAGGAATGTTTAAAAGACAAAAGAATACTGAAATGCACCAGTTATAGTTAATTGAACTAACTATAACTTGCACCTTCACCATGCACTGCTTATGACCTAATATTATTCATGACATGTTAACCTACATCACTGTTGACATCACTGTAACTGGGGCACTACGGTATTTCAGAAGGGGCCATAGATGCTTGTGTAGGCCCTTCTATAGTACTGATAGTGATGGCGCACATGTAGTGCTGGTGATATCTTGAGATGGCTGTCCTTCATTTTTGCATGGGGATGTGGCCTCATACAAATGAGGGAATCACTTTGCCTCTGCCCCTGAATCCTATTTTGGACAAAGGCACAAACACAATTAGGCCCTTAAGGGGCACACAGAGTGTGCAACAAAAAAGTGTGGCATTTTTAGTGTAATACCTGAAGGTGGCAGGTGAAATTTCTTCCTGCAACCATCTGCAGATCAATGTATCAAATGATGGAGCAATCTTATCTCAGCAAAAGGCTAAAGAGGATATATTATAGCCTATGGCCTGCTGTAAATGGCTATACCGGTTGTTAAAGGCCCTGAACAGGAGTTATAGGCCAGAGCCATGGGCCTTTAACAACTGTATAGCCTGAGGCAGAAGGGTTAAAAGGCTATTAGAATATTCCACCCACTGAGGGTAGAATGTTCTAAATAAGAAAGGGATATACAGGAAGACAAACTTTGGAATGTTAGAGCAGAAGGACTATACCAGCCATTCTAAGTTTGGAGCCACTCCATTGCCTTCATTGGGGCTATCAACATTCCAATGTTCTAATTCTGAATATGTTGATATGAAAGGACTCCGCAAACAGTCTGCATAAGGCAGTGGACTTTTTCATTTATTACCTGCAGGTCTTTCAGTACAGGGCAGACAGATGTTTATGGGAGTAACAAAAGGCTTCGAAAAAGCGGATTGCTGCCTTATAAGTTTGGTGAGCATTTGCCATTAAAAGATTATGGGTCGAGAAATTTATTTTGGCCTTGGTGTTCTAAATTTTGGAGCTCCTCTCATTTCTTTTAACTCAGGGGTAGACCAAGCCTTATTGTTCTTTAAATAGCCAGACTGCCTTTTCTTCATATGAGCCAATGTATTGAGTGCAGAATGAACTGTTGCACATGGTCAGACAGAAACAACTGAGGATCATTTCTTAGGGCGTTTGTTATAGAGGAATGAGAGACTGAGGGATTCAAACAAAATATCTTCCCATGTATGAAAGGACCTTAATTCATTGGAGATGCATTTTTGATTTCATATACGTTTAACCCTTTCCTGCGCGCGTCGGCCAATGACCGTCGCGAGCACTACCTGGGCTAGTGCTGAGCATGTCCGTTGGCCGACGCGTCCCCGCCCACTTCAGAACTTCTGCACCGCGGCAGACTTTTTAAGAAGTTATACAATCATTTAAAGAGAGCATAAAAAATATTAAACTAGGGTACAGCAGCTAAAGGTTCTACCTTGCTTCGAGGGGCATCATTCAGCAAATGATGCCCACTGCATTGACTTGTTATGTGGTGGGTAGTCTTCAATTAGCAGACTAGTAAGGAGCAGGGAGTGCTAAAGAGAACTGATCAAAATGGAAATGTGAATCTTCCATCAGAGCAGTGTGAGAAATGTCAACAATGATTACAGAGAGATGGGCAAAAGCTTCAGAATTTCCATGTGGACAGTGATACACTAGTAGAATGTTCCATGAATTAATGGGAGGAGCGCTTATTTTAGTTGAGATGGTTTCTAATGCTGAGGGTACGCCTGCATTTGGTGCACCTGATTTAAATATCCTCACAAGGACTTGCAAATGAAGAGTAAATCAAAACAACTAGACTGGTAATGACCGTATCAGGACAGTTTTGGGTGAACAAAACAAAATGGTTACTTACCTGTAGGAGTATTTTAAGAACACCAGTGTTGCACTTTTTTTCCTAGTTGAGTGTGCTCTGGGGCACGCAGGTAGGGTCTTCCCTGCCCAGCAACAGCAAGTTTGTATTGTTTCCACTATCCATCTTGCGATCATTCCTTTAGATACGGGTGAACCCTTGCCTGATTCAGCAAAGGAGACTAACTGGTTTCCTTTACAAAACTTTGTTTCCTGTAGATAGTACAATTAAGCCCGCCTCACATCCAGTGTGTGCAGGGCTCTTTCAGTCTGTGTCTTAAGGTTCTTTGAATAAATTTGCTAGCTGTATGCTTTGGTTGACAAGAAATTGGGTCAGCAACTTGGGTAGAAAGTGTGGATTGGTTCTGAGCACCACCTTGGCCTTGTGGATTTGCAGGTATGGTTCCTGCATCATCAACACTTGAAGCTCACTGACTCTGCATAGCGATATGATCGCAATCAGAAAGGCTGTCTTTAGAGCGAGTGATCTTAGATCAGATTTGTGCAAATGGCTTAAAATATTCAGTAATTAGCTGCCGTAGCACAGTGTTCAAGTTACACAATGGTGCTGGAACTGATCTTGGTGGTGTAACTTCACAGAACCTTTCAAGAATCTCTTCTCTAGTAGAGATGTGAGGAAGCTGTTACTTTAAGTAACCCTTGTGTAGGCCACCATTTCTGTAGGTGTACCTTTAGCAATGCATTGGTTAGCCAGCTGTCTAACAGGTGAGTGAGGTATGTTAGTACACTTTCCTGGTCTGTTCTTGTTGCCATTCACCAGTTATCTGTGCACCAATCAAAGTATCTGCTGCATTTTACAGCATAACATTTCCTTGTGCTAGTCTTTCTTGCTTGTTTTAGGATTTCCATTGTCCTGGATAGTAGCTGGAGATGCTTGAATTCTAGTTAATCAGGAACCATGCTGCTAGGCTAAGTGGGACTGGTACGGGGTTTACACGTTCCCATTTTGCATTGTTAGCAGATCTTGTTCTGCTTTGATTGTGATCATCTGTCCACAGTACATTTCTAGTAGGTCCGAGTACCCGGTCTGGCTGGCCCACTGTGGGGCTATGAAGATGAGCTTTGTCCATGGCTGTCTGGCCTTATACAGTACCTTTGGAATCAGGGGAATCAGAGGAAAAGCGTATGCAAATTTCCCTGACCACCTTATTGACAGAGCATTCCCCTCTGGTGGTGTGGAAACCAGGAGGCGAAGTGTTGACATTTTGCATTTTCTGGGGTGGCAAACAGGTCTATACTTGGTCTGCCTAGACTTTGAAGATTTTTTCCAGTGTCACCTGCTCCAGCTCCAATTTTTGGAAGGTGCTGCCTGCTTAGTCTGTCTGGCTCTGTGTTTTGTTTTCTGGGCAAATGGGCTGTCTGCGGTGTGATCTGTTTTTGGATTGTCCATCTCCATACCTCCTGGGCTAGTTTGGACAGGATGAATGATTTTGTTGCCTCTCCGTCTGTTGAAATAGAACATGGTTGTTATGTTGTTTGTTTGGAACTATGCAGTTGGACCGGTTATGTGCGCTTGGAAAGCTTTTAGGGCAGGAAACACAGTATTCATCTCCAGGTAATTGATGTGCTTTATTGCATCTGTGTTTTCCAGTAATTCTCATACCTTCAGGTTGTCTGTGTGCGCTCCCCAACACTTGTGGGATGTGCCTGTTATTATGGTCACAGCTGGGAGCTGGTGTCTTGAATGGTCGCCCTATGTTCATGTATGTTGATTTCCACCATTGTACTTCCATTTCTACCTATATGGAGCAACTACTAGATCCTCAAAGCTCCCATTGGCTTGTGACCATTTATTGCATATCCATTCCGGAATGGGGTGCATATGCATTCTCACATGTGTTATGAGTGGGATGCATGATAATATCATTCCTATGAGTTTCATGACAGTCCTCACTGTTGGGAGAACAATCCAGTGTACCCTGAGATTGTCTCCTCTCTCTTCTGGACTGGATTAGGTTGTGCAGTCCTGGAGTTTAACTTTGCTTCCAGGAACACCTTTACTTGTTCCAGTTGTAGTGAAGATTTTTTTGTGATTTAATATGAAACCAATGCATTGCAGGGTGGCAATTACTGTTAGAAAGTCCCTGTGACATCTGTCCTTTGACTGAGCCTTTAGTAGCCAATCGTCTAAGCACAGGTAGACATGGATTTCTTGCCCTCTTAGGTGGTCTGCCACCACTGCTAAGCACTTTGTGAATACTCCATTTGCAGACGTAATGCCAAAAGGTAGCACCCTGAATGGGTAATGCACCTTGTCCAGAACAAATTTGAGGTCATTTTTGTGTCTTAAAATGCCACAAAAGAAGAAACATTCTTGTAAATACCTGTTGCACTACTGTGAATATTAATGTAATGTCTTCTAATGAGCAAGGTGATACCTGAGCCTAGTTTCTGGTTAGTGGTGAGACTTGCATCAGTACCCTCACTAACTATGAGCCCATTAAAGAAAATGCACAATAGGGTAAGGCAATGCAATGCAGACAGCGCAGAGCATGGAAACAAATGCTATCCGATAGTCAGGGCCTCCCCACTAGGGTGCATAGTCTGAGAGTGTATCCACCTTGTGGGATCCTGGGTGCCTGGGCTCGTCTGCGTCTCTTTCCAAAGGTTACTCTGAGGTATGCAATATATTTGCACCAACTCCTGGGAGGTGCATTGTTAGCCCATGTATTCAGAGCCATTTGCTCGAGTGTCTGCATCTGTAATAGGGAGCAGACCCATTAGAACATAGCATTCCCACATTTGCCTCAGTCAGGAAATGCCTGCTTTGCATGGCATGAGTACTAACTTTGGACTTGCACAAAGTGTACTACTTAAGGGGCTCCACAATTGTTTTCGCCTCATGCTATGCTAAAAAATCACGAATGAGCTAAAAAATGGAATTAACGCTCATTATCCTGGGACAATTTCTGTAATCGGACCATAAGAACTTGTTCATAACAGATAAATACACGAGAAAAGGAGAAGTAGAGAAGGAAGAAGTAAAACGTAGTACGTAAAGAACAGTGTTAAGTTATTCAACTTTATAAAGTTTCATTTAAAAAAAATAATAAATAATTGTCTATATTACCGTTCTGACACTGAGGCCCAAAGAATCCGTTTGGACAAAGGCAGACATTTGACTTCATGCACGTTCCCCCATTGAGGCACACCGGGCTGCAAAGAGCTGTGGGAGAGAGAGGAAAACACATGGACGCCTGTTAAGATATCATGCAGAGACACAACAGAGCCGGGTTATCCAACGGGGGTATGCAACTATTCTCTACACAACTAGTATTTACTTCAACATAGTCGAATAATTCACAAAAGACTTTAATCAAACAATACAAATATGTAAAAAGTAATCAAATATAAAAACAGGATAAATTACCTGTGCTACAAGTTGGTCCATACCAGCCTGGTTTACACTTGCAGACCTCTGGAGCAACACATTCACCGCCATTTTCACAGTGTCGATTGCAAACCACTGATCAAAGGGTAACAAAAAATGAAGCAGTGAAAAGGACAGTTCTCAATTTTGTTAATTACTTTGTCGATTAAAAAAGTGACACCATATGAAAACTGTGTTTTATCTGCTTTGGGATACTCTGATATATCAATGTATGCTACGCAGTACAAAAGGGGGTGGTGATGGACAGAGCATCCGAACCAATCAAACACTCACACCCAGTCAACAGATCACGGTTTAATCCATCACCGTTCTTTAACCCACTCTGCCACCCCAGTTCAGACATGGCCATATGCAAATCAGTCTGAATCTGTGCCTCATGGGAACAGTCCAGCCCGAACTGCCAAGCCGTGCCTTCCCTGGACCGGATTCAAGCTTCCTAGGACCGGTTTCTGGCATTGCAGGCGACTTCAGCCAGGCTTGCTTGAATCCAGTGGAAAAGTGAGCAAGGGACTCACGTCTGAGCATACCCTGCCAACTTATGGTTAAGCATGGGCGGAAAATCCGTTTCGCTCGCGGATTTTGCGGATTTTCGGTAAATTCGCAATCCGCGAGATCCGCGAATCTCCCGCAAAATCCGCAAATCCGCGAGCAGCGGATTTTATGGCTTGCTCGCACTGTTCGCGTGAGTTCGCGGCTTGCCAGTACAACTTCGCACCCCGCGAGTAAGTGCTAAATTGCAGAAATACGATCTTAGCAAAACTGAAACTACTTACCAGGTTCAAAAGTTCAGGCTCATCATTAGTAGCCATTTCCTGTAGTGCTTCCTGAGGGGCCCCTCCAGAGTTCAGTTGCCAGTTGCAACTATTATGTGACCCTGCTCTGAACCTCAGAATAGTTACACATATGCCACAAAGGTCCTGAATTACAGCTAAGGGAGACAAGCAGGAGCCAGGCTGGAAGTTAAAATCCATTAATCAGCCCCTAATTCATTATTGTCAGTTGGGGCAGGGCAGGTGTTGTAACTAATTTTGCAACAATGAAAGCACTTAGCAAGTGCAAAAGATCACTAATCAGGAAGCACTAAGGAAGCAGGTGCCAGCTAAAAAAATATTCTGTGACACATTAATCAGCCCCAAATTAATTCAGGTCACTTGAGGCAGGGAAGGTGTGCTTTGCTTTGCCGAAAATAATGTACACTGGACAACCAGAGGGTGTGGTGATGAAACAGAGGGTGGCATGGGTGGGCCAGAGGGTGGCATGAGTAGTCAGAGAGTGGCAGTGGTGACAGAGAGTGGCAGTGATGAAGAAGAGTGTCCCAAACAGGCTGGACACGTAGAAACAACAAGTTCGCAAAACTTGCGACCCGACAGGTAAGTTCGCAAATTGCGAAATTGTAAAAACCCTCGCAAACTGGCAGAAACACGCGCGAACACAAAAAAAAATAAATCCGCAAATTCGCGGGAATTCGCGGATTTCGCGGATTGCGAGTTCGCAAATCCGCAAAATTCGCGAACGCGAGATTCGCAAAATTCGCCCATGCTTACTTATGGTGTACTGCAATGTATGTTACGCAGCAGGCAGAAGCAAAGTTTTAGAGACAACAATAAATATGCAGAAACATTCAAACTAAAAACAGCAATAAAGCCTCAAATCCCAAATGGATAGGTAGGAGATTGTGATTTTGTTAGATGGGGGACCTGGAGGGTCGGCCGAGGACAAGGGGAGAGGCCTCCGGAGAGGGCCTTCTCCAGCGATCGTACAGACAAGTAACTTCCCCCCCACAGATGGACACCACACAAGGATGAGGTTAACACTCTTTATATACGATTCTTGAAGCAAGGATATCAACGAAACAGTGAGATCGGGACACGAGGGTCCTCTCAATTCTAGTCTCTGGTGGGGAAAGGGGTAGCGGGACAGTCTTGGTACCGATCTGGTACGGAGGTGGTAAGATGGATAGCTCACAATCCTCGAGCTCGGAGTTCTGGAAGGTTGGGCCGCGGCAGCGCCAGCGGGCTCGGATGGTAGTTCACACAAGGAGGGGCCGCGGCAGCGCCAGCAGGTCCCGACGAGGATGTAGGTTGCAGAGGGCCGCGGCAGCGCCAGCAGGTCCCGACGAGGATGTAGGTTGCAGAGGGAAGCGGCAGCGCCAGCAGGTCCCGATGAGGATGTAGGTTGCAGAGGGCCGCGGCTGCGCCAGCAGGTCCCGATGAGGATGTAGGTTGCAGAGGGCCGCGGCAGCGCCAGCAGGTCCCGACGAGGATGTAGGTTGCAGAGGGCCGCGGCAGCGCCAGCAGGTCCCGACGAAGGTGTAGGTTGCAGGAAGCCGCGGCAGCGCCAGAAGTCCGTCAAGGATGAGTTCTTCTAGGTGTCTCTCGACTCCAGGATACAACTGCCTTCCTGCTCTGGAGCTGCCCCAGTTATAGGTCTGGCCTCCTTTGATGTCCAGACCCTCGCTCTTGGAGGTCGGGAGGTCCGGGATGAGGAAGTCCAGACACCCAGCAGGGGGGTGGAGCCAGCGCCCGGGGAGGCTGGGCGATCGGCACCTGGCAGGGGAGAGCCATCGACACTCCTCTCTCCCATTGACCTGCCAAGTGGTCCATTCACCTCCTGGGTGGATGGTGGTGCCTCGATGTCGGGGCCTGGCCAGGCCCAGGGTTGGAGTCGAGCTGAGGCCACGTGGCCTCGTGGTGCAGTGTCCAAGATGGCGGCTGGGCCCGGGCAATGGTGCTGACGGTGGCTCGGGTCAGCTGATGTTGGGATGTTCGGGCGCAGTCGTCCCGTGGGGGGACGGGTTGCGGGTGGCTTCTACGGGTTGCCGGGGTAGTTCTTCTGGTGACACCGGGAGAGCCGGTGTCCGTGCCCTGTCATGCGGGGAGGGAGTGGGCCTTCCATGAGGCCTGTCCAACATGGGTCCCCCCCCAGCTGAAGGCGGGGAGAGTCACCCATCCTCTTGGGTACTCTCCTCGTCGAGGCGGAAAAAGCGTGACAGGCCGTCCGCGTTGGCGTGGTCCTGGCCTGGACGATGCTCCACAGTGAAGTCCATCCCCTGCAGGGAGATGGACCATCGTAGTAGTTTTGGATTCTCCCCCCGCATCTGCATCAACCATTGCAGGGGTCTGTGATCTGTTTGTACCCGGAAATGGGTGCCGAAGAGGTAGGGCCGTAGCTTTTTGAGGGCCCACACTACGGCGAAGGCCTCCCGCTCGATGGTGCTCCAGCATTGTTCACGGGGCAGCAGGCGTCGGCTGATGAAGGCCACCGGCTGGTCGACTCCTTCGGCGTTGAGTTGGGAGAGGACCGCCCCAATGCCCTGATCTGAGGCATCCGTCTGGACGATGAATTCCCGGCTGTAGTCGGGGGCCTGGAGCACAGGGGCAGTGCACATGGCGGCCTTCAGCTTCTCGAAGGCCGCTTGACAGTCCAGGGTCCAGTTGACTGTTTTAGGGTTTTTCTTGGATGTGAGTTCTGTGAGGGGCCCCACAATGCTACCATAGTCCTTCACAAACCGTCGGTAGTATCCGGTGAGCCCCAAGAAGGCTCGGACCTCGGTTTGGGTGACGGGTGGCTGCCAGGACTGGATGGCAGAGATCTTGAGCTGGAGGGGGGCCACCAGACCGCTCCCCACTTTGTGTCCGAGGTAGGTCACGGACCCCTGGCCAATCTGGCATTTGCTGGCCTTGATGGTAAGGCCGGCCTGTTGGAGGGCTTGCAGGACTTCTCGGAGGTGGTGGAGGTGGTCTGCCCAGTGACGGATGTATACAGCAATGTCGTCTAGGTAGGCGGCGCTGAACTCTTCAAGGCCCGCCAACACCTGGTTCACGAGTTGTTGAAAAGTGGCTGGAGCGTTTTTCATGCCGAATGGCATCACTTTGAAATGGTAGTGGCCATCCGGGGTCGAGAAGGCGGATCGTTCATGAGCTCTGGGGGTGAGGCCGATCTGCCAGTAGCCCGCTGTCAGATCGAAGATGCTTAGGTAGCGGGCAGCCCCCCTACGGTCAACTAGTTCATCTGCCCGGGGAATGGGGTGAGCGTCGGTTCGGGTGACAGCGTTCAGGCCCCGATAGTCTACACAGAACCGTAGCTCCGGGGTGGTGCCCAGGGCAGCAGCTTTGGGGACCAGTACGACTGGGCTGGCCCAGGGGCTGTCGGATGGCTCGATGACTCCTAGTGCGAGCATTTTGGAGACTTCGTCCTGGATGCAGGCGCGCACCCGATCCGGCACTCGGTACGCCCTGTGTCGAATAGGTGGACTATCCCCAGTGTCCACGTCGTGAAGGCACCAGGGGGTGACCCCTGGGGTGAGGGAGAACAGGTTCGCAAACTGCAGCAGGAGAGCCCGACAGTCTTGGCGTTGCTCCGGGGTCAAGGCATCAGAGAGTCGGACCCCGTCCACTGAGCCATCTTTCTCGCGGGTCCTCAGTAGGTCAGGGAGGGTCTCGGAGTCTTCTTCCGCCCCACTATCGTTTGCCATCAGGAGGCTGAGTTCCGAGCGTACGAAGTGTGGTTTGAGTCTGTTGGCATGGAGGACCCGGAGGGGGTTCCGGGGGGACTCCATGTCTATTAGGTAGGTGACAGGGCTCTTGCGCTCAATCACCTTGAAGGGCCCCGTCCATTTGTCCTGCAGGGCACAAGGTTCGACTGGAGACATCACCCATACTTGCTGACCGGATTCGAATTCAATGGAGGAGGCATGTTGATCGTACCATTTCTTCATGTCTTCCTGACTGGCCTCAAGATTGGCTTTGGCGAGCTCCCTGAATCGCCGGGTCTGGTTGCGGAGGGTCAGGAGGTACTTATACACATCCGGGGTGGTCTTCTGGGGGGTCATCTCCCATTCTTCTTTAACCAGGCTGATGGGCCCCCGGACAGGGTGCCCGTACAGGAGCTCGAAGGGGCTAAAACCGAGGGATTTCTGGGGAACCTCTCGGTAGGCGAAGAGGAGGCACGGGAGCAGCACGTCCCATTGGCGACGAAGGGGTTCCTCCAGGCCCATGATCATCCCCTTGAGAGTGCGGTTAAACCGTTCGACCAGACCGTTTCCTTGCGGGTGATAGGGGGTCGTGAACCGGTAGGTAACCCCGCACTGCTGCCATAGAGATTTTATATATTTGGAGATAAAGTTCGTGCCCCTGTCGCTGACGACTTCCCGGGGGAAGCCCACTCGAGAGAAGATCCCCATCAAGGCTCGGCCTACCACTGGTGCTGTTATGGTCCGAAGAGGAATGGCCTCGGGATAGCGGGTTGTGTGGTCCACCAGGACCAGGATGAACCGGTGCCCCCGTGCTGTTCGGGGGTCCAGGGGCCCCACAATTTCTATTCCCACCCATTCGAACAGGGTGGTGACGACGGGGAATGGTTGCAAGGGTGCTTTGATTTTTCGGCCACTCTTCCCGCTGGCCTGGCAGGTGGGGCAGGCTCGGCAGTGGTTGGAGACATCATTTCGCATTTTGGGCCAGTAAAAGTGTGTTACCAGGCGGTTGTAAGTTTTGTCTTGTCCCAAGTGCCCGGCAAGGGGGACATCGTGGGCTAAGTTCAGAAGGAAGTCTCTGAAGCGGAGGGGCACCACCAGCACCCGGCTGGCCCCTAATTCAGCAATTCTTTGTTCGCTGTACAGTAGGTCATTGTCCCAATAGATCCAGTTTGCTCCTGCGGTGTCTCCTGTGCTCTGGGCGAGGGCTTGCTGTCGGAGTCCCTCGAGGGAGGGACAGGTCTTCTGCTCTTGCCGGAATTGTTCCTGGGTTGGTCCACCCTCTTGGCGCCACTGGGCCAGTTCTGGAAGCTCCTGGAGCTGAGGGGGCCCTTCTCGGCTTTGCTCCGGGGGATCGGTACTGAGGGCGTCTCCCTCTGGGATGATCGGGGGAGGAGGTGCTGGCCATTCGGGTTCTTCGGAACTGGGGATGGTGCGGGCGGCCATGGACCAGGTTGTTACGCATGCCCAGTCCGGGAGGCCCAGCATCCCCAGGTGCTCTCTTCTCTCAACGGCTGCCCAGGGGGAACTTTCGAGGTCGTTTCCCAGGACGCAGTCCACCGGGGCATCATCACGGACAGTCACTTTTAGCATACCGGACACTCCTCCCCATTCGAAGGGGACACAGGCCATCCGACACAGGCTCTCTGAATTGTCTGCTGATCGGACGGGGCAAAGAACGTTTGGCAAAATTTGTTCGGGGGTTACCAGATGACATCGGACTGCCGTCACACTGGCCCCGGTGTCACGCAGGGCTTCGGCCTTGCGCCCATTAATGTTCACCCACTGGCTGTATTTCCTCGTGTTGGCGGGTAGGGGAGCCCGCGGAATCATGTCTCTTTCCCCTAGGCAAGCCAGGATCATGGCGGCGAGTTCCCACTCGGGCTGTTCCTGTTCGTACTCCTCATAATCTTCGGGAGCCTGCTCCTCTCCCAGGGCGGCGGCAGCGACCTGGCGGGGTATGGGACTTTGGTTCTTCGGGCAGTTAGGGTCGTTGGCATAGTGTCCGGCCCGCTGGCAAGTAACGTTAGCTCGGAACCCCGGACAAATCGGGGGGTTTCCCCTACCGGCCTCCTCCTCCTCGGGGGCGATGGGGACCTTGGTTGGTTCTGTTTGGATCATTTGGCCCACTTCGGGCAACTCGAGTGCTTTCCCATCGGTCAGCTTCGGCGGCGAGCTGCCGAGGTTCAGTCAATTTACTGTCGAGGAGGTGCTGCCTGAGCTCGACAAAGCAATTGTTGGAGAGGTGCTCCCACACAATGAGGTTAAAGTTTTGCTCGTAGGTTTTTACATGGCTGCCCTTGATCCACCCCTCGAAGGCTCGGCTGAAATAATTCACATACTCTACCCAAGTTGTACCCGGGATCCGCTTGCAGTCGCGGAACCTCTGGCGGTACATCTCGGGCGTGAGTCCGTATCGAGTGAGGAGGGTGGCCTTCATGTGGTCATAGGATGTCATCTGATGGTCCGGGAGCTGCAGCAGGGCGTCGCGCCCTTCATTGACGAACCTCCCCCATAGCCCGGCTCCCCAGTCATTTCGATCAATCCGGTGGGAGGTCATGGCGATCTCGTAGGCCTTGAACCACTGCTGGATATCGTAGTTTCGATAATATTCTCTGACGACATCCTTGGGGATGTGGACTTTTGGTTCGGTAGGGCCCGGGGTGTGCGGGCGTTCGGGCACCCGAGATCTTTATACTGTTTCCGCATTTCTATCTCTGCTAGCTTGCGCTCATGTTCGTATGCCAGTTTTTTCTCTTCGAGTTCTCTCTGCCTTTGATTCTCTTCCCGCTCCTCTCGGAGCCGCAAGTGTTCTAATGTGATCTTTTGTTCCGCCAATTTCAGCTCTCCGTCCAACCGGAGCCGTGCCAACTCTAATTCATGGAGTCTGCTTTTCTCTCGTTCTTGGATCTCCTCCCGGGAGAGACCCGATCTCCTTCCTTCTGTCAGAGGGGTGTTTGTTTCTGGCGCCTCGAGGTTTTGGTTCTGGGGTACGGCCGTACCCGTTTCTGCCCAAGATTCTAGGGCGTGTTTGAAGTCCTCTTTTGTGCTCAGCCCGGTGGTAGCAATGCCTAGTTCCATGCAAAATTGCTTTAGCTCTCGATGGTTGTACTCTTCTAGTTTCTCCATCTGGAATTTCTCTGTGGATCCGCTTTCTTTTGTGGACATCATGCTTGAGTCGTGGGGTGAGTTACTCTCTGTACGATTATGCGTTGGTTCGGATCGCGCCGCTGGCCACCAATGTTAGACGGGGGACCTGGAGGGTCGGCCGAGGACAAGGGGAGAGGCCTCCGGAGAGGGCCTTCTCCAGCGATCGTACAGACAAGTAACTTCCCCCCCACAGATGGACACCACACAAGGATGAGGTTAACACTCTTTATATACGATTCTTGAAGCAAGGATATCAACGATACAGTGAGATCGGGACACGAGGGTCCTCTCAATTCTAGTCTCTGGTGGGGAAAGGGGTAGCGGGACAGTCTTGGTACCGATTTGGTACGGAGGTGGTAAGATGGATAGCTCACAATCCTCGAGCTCGGAGTTCTTGGGCCGCGGCAGCGCCAGCGGGCTCGGATGGTAGTTCACACAAGGAGGGGCCGCAGCAGCGCCAGCAGGTCCCGACGAGGATGTAGGTTGCTGAGGGCCGCGGCAGCGCCAGCAGGTCCCAACGAGGATGTAGGTTGCAGAGGGCCGCGGCAGCGCCAGCAGGTCCCGACGAGGATGTAGGTTGCAGAGGGCCGCGGCAGCGCCAGCAGGTCCCGACGAGGATGTAGGTTGCAGAGGGCCGCGGCAGCGCCAGCAGGTCCCGACGAGGATGTAGGTTGCAGAGGGCCGCGGCAGCGCCAGCAGGTCCCGACGAAGGTGTAGGTTGCAGGAAGCCGCGGCAGCGCCAGCAGGCAGGACGATGATTCACAAGGCAGGGTTGCGGCAGCGCCAGCAGTCCGTCAAGGATGAGTTCTTCTAGGTGTCTCTCGACTCCAGGATACAACTGCCTTCCTGCTCTGGAGCTGCCCCAGTTATAGGTCTGGCCTCCTTTGATGTCCGGACCCTCGCTCTTGGAGGTCGGGAGGTCCGGGATGAGGAAGTCCAGACACACAGCAGGGGGGTGGAGCCAGCGCCCGGGGAGGCTGGGGGCGATCGGCACCTGGCGGGGGAGAGCCATCGACACTCCTCTCTCCCATTGACCTGCCAAGTGGTCCGTTCACCTCCTGGGTGGATGGTGGTGCCTCGATGTCGGGGCCTGGCCAGGCCCAGGGTTGGGGTCCAGCTGAGGCCACGCGGCCTCGTGGTGCAGTGTCCAAGATGGCGGCTGGGCCCGGGCAATGGTGCTGACGGTGGCTCGGGTCAGCCGATGTTGGGATGTTTGGGCGCAGTCGTCCCGTGGGGGGACGGGTTGCGGGTGGCTTCTGCGGGTTGCCGGGGTAGTTCTTCTGGTGACACCGGGAGAGCCGGTGTCCGTGCCCTGTCATGCGGGGAGGGAGTGGGCCTTCCATGAGGCCTGTCCAACAGATTTACACAGTGTGTATTGAAGATTTGCAATCAGACTAGGCAAACGCATACAGCTGTAAACACAACAATGGGATTTTAGGATCCAAGGGAAGACTTTATAGACCAACGAGGAAAAATTTCCCCTTTATCATATATACTCATAACAGTACATCTCCTCGGGTCTTTTTTCGATGAGCCTTAAAGGGATCTAGAAAAAGTGAGTGTGTTCCACATTTAACCAATTCACAATTACAATACTAGTATTGTAATTGTGAATTGGTTAAATGTGGAACGCACATGATAACTAGGTGCCAGATGTACTTACAACTGGTTGCAAGATACTGGTAGCAAACTACCAATTCGTAGCGGGTCGCAATTTGACTTACCTCATAAATATTAATGAGACAGGCTGCAAATTATGACCTACTAGGAATCACAGCCATCACAGGGAGGCATACAATTCCTTTTTTGTAATGCAGAACATTTCAATTAAAGGAAACGGAAGTGCCTTTAAAAAAAAAAGTGTATTTATTTTTTTGTTTAATGATACGCAGTGAGCCCCTGTACCATTCCCTCCTCTTAAAAAAGCTTTTTTTGTTGTTAACATTCATAAAGTGGTAGGGCTCCCAAGCGCAAATCTTCTCATTTGCAAACGGTTTACCTGTAAGTTTCTAGTCATTAAAGTATTAATGTATTGCGACCAGAATTTGGTCACAAAATATTAATACATACCATTCCCATTCGGTATTTGGAAGGAACACCCTAAACACTCCCCTTTTAAATATAAAATCTGTAGTTGTTCACAAATCCAAATTGCGATTCGGTGGCATACTCCCGAATCGCAGTGTGGGTTTCTTTCATACCAAAATGTTTTTTTGCAATCACAAAGGAGCCGATACTGCGAATCAGCCCCTTTGGGACCACAAAAAAGCTGAGTTCATTTGACCCTTGGTGTGCAATTTCAGAATAGAAATGAGTGCTTGAACTTGTTCCACTGCACAGTCTAAAAAGAATACATAGAACTCACCCAAGTGAGCACGTGAGGTGCAGACATCAAGCTTAGAAACTTTGAGCAGTGATTGCAACTTTCTGTTTCCGAGCCTTCGCTTTTGGAGCTCAAACAATATAACTTGGAGAACTGAAGAAGTTCGGTGTCAAAAAGAATGTCTTTCAGACAGTGCAAGTACAGAAAAACAGACACTAGGCTCAGAGTCGGCGCAAACGTACAATCCTTTTTTCAGTGCAGCCATGCTTACTTGTTTCACATCTTGGTCCAAGATAACCGAAGGGACATGTGCAAACATTTCTAGCCAGACAGTCCCCTCCATGCTCACAAGGCGGATCGCAGTATGCTGCAGGAACAGAAGAAAAATGCCATACATGATATATAACCTGTGCATTTTTTTTAATGTAATAACTTGTCCAATGCTATAAACTAGACCAGGTATTGTGATCTGGACCCATGCTTAATACTAGATAATGCCAATTAGCATGATTTAGCACAAAATCTAGCATCATTAAATTGGAAAGAAGTTTTCTGTACTGATTGCTACGTCTGTGTAAAGTCATAAGGTTGTACTAGAAACCTGTGTTACTCACATAGGTATGGGACAGAGTCCTAAGGAGGAAAGAGGAAAAGGTTTGTATGCTACAGATTAAGAGATAGATTCTGAATTAGGAGGAAACATTTGCAAAAGCACCGGGTGAATGGAATTATTGATTCATGCTGGTTTTGCCACACTTCTTTCCCCCTATCAAAAGTTAAAACCAACAGAATGGGGAATAACCACTGCTGTGCTGCATAGTAGGCCTTTCTCAGTGTTATTCTATCAACACGATTCACATCAAGTGAAGTTGAGTCAGGTGTTCCCACACCCAGAAAAGCAGAAGTATGAATAATAACACATTTAGAATTGAACGGAGTGAAATTTCATTTGGAGATACAGCTTCAATCTATTTGCAGTCTGAGCCAACATTGGAAGACTAGAGCATGATAGGACCACTTAACAAAAATGGCCTTATGCTTCAACCTTCAAATTGCTCAAGCGCTTTTGGTCTGTGTGCATGACATGCAAAACCTTTTTCATAGCTGAAGGTGGCATTCATGTGCTTGCAAAAATAAAGCAAAACAAAAAATAGTCCATTACAAAAATGCCCCTTCTGAAAAAAAAAAAATAATAATTCAATAAAAGCCGACATTGGCCTACCAGCCCTAGAACAGATATGACCTATTTCTATAGCAAAGTTTTTAAGCATAGGCCTAGCACAGTGCTGTCCTTGCCGAGCTGTAAAACTGGCAAAAGACTTTGTCCTTTTCTATCTCGGCGTGGATGGCTCTTTGCTAATCCTATGCTTAAAGACTTTGATAAAAAAACAGACATTTGAGGTGAGCAGATGTAGAGTGTCGCTGGTGTTGAGAGTGCTCTAACTTGAGCTGCTTTCCACCTAAACTAGAGAACTACCCAGAGTTCTCTCCTTCTTTTTTGCATAATTTATGCATCACTCTATGCCTGAAAGGGTTTTGTTTTGACTTATACTGGTTGCTCCCTTGTGTCTGGACAAAGCTATACCTCTCTGAAGAGCTCTAATTAGAGCGAAACACTGTGTCAGGGGTTGCTTTTACTCATTTCAGGTTGGCTTGAGTTGGTATTTCACCAATTCAAAGCTGTAATACTGTGCCTGGAGTGATGAATGGCTTGTGTCATTTTACAGCTCAGCAAGGACAGCACTGTACTAGTCCTATGCTTAAAGACTTTGCTGTAGAAATGGCAAAAGACTTTGTCCTTTTCTATCTCAGCGTGGATGGCACTTTGCTAATCCTATGCTTAAAGACTTTGATAGAAAAACAGATATTTGAGGTGAGCAGATGTCCCTGGTGTTGAGAGTGCTCTAACAGGCGCTGCTCTCCACCTAAACTAGAGAACTACGCAGAGTTCTCTCCTTTTTTGCATAATTTATGTGTCACTCTATGCCTGAAAGGGTTTTGTTTTGTTATATATATATATATATATGAGCATGAGCTTAACCCGTTGGTTCAACATTTCAGTTTTGTAAATATTGTAAATATATGAATTTGTCCTTGTAAATAATATTGCATATAAATTTTGTATACGTAATTTTCCTTCACTTATAATTTCTCAAAAACAAAACAATGGTTTTATATATTCAAATGCTCTTGGGATTTTATGATACTGTTTATACCTGTATGATTCAGGAGTCTATTTTTTGTCTTGTGGTATACAGCAAATCGGACCCAAATTATGGATTTGATCAATTTGAGAAATTCACACCATTTGCACTTGCACTTTACAATTTCTCATGGGATGCACTTTTTAGCACTTTTCTAAACCCCTCCATTACTATAGACTATGCAATGTGTGAAAACTAAAAAAACTGGTTTGAGTGATCCTAACTCTCAATAACAAATTATCCGACACATGGGTATTTAATAAAACAGATTTAACCAGTTATTTATTCCCCCATGATTACTGTTGTAAATATGGCCATTAGAAAGGAATTCAGCCTTTCACTAAAAGCAATTTTAAATTAATATGAACTGTATTTATTATTTTATAAATTCAGTGGCAAATTAAGACAATATGAATGTAAAGTTATATATTTATAACGATAGAAGCTTGTTATATATTTTTCTGTTAATAGCCAATAGAAAAATGCCTATTTTAAACAGCGACATGGATAATATATTAGAAAACTATACCGACAGGATTTTTTCTATGTTTTCTCACATGTGATCTATGATGCAAACAGTGGGAGGGGCACTTTTGCACTTTAAATTTGAATGATGGTGTATTCAACCTGTGACACGTGATCAAGGGCTTACGGGCTTGAAACGCGTTGTGTTTGGGTCACTGAATAAAATACTGCCCACTTGAAAAACCTCGGAGGTCTGTGTCTCTTTCCTCGCCTGACTGCCATTGGGAGAACTCAGGAAGTGGTTTGAGGGTTTCCAGATATATATATATATTTATATATATATTAAAAAAAAAATAGGTTTTAGGGGACTTATAGTTAGCTGGATATTTCACTCATAGAAAACCATTGAAATTCCTCAGTTATAGTTAGTTCTGCTAACTATAACTCGCGTGCCCGCAATCCACTACTGATGAGGTCACATATTACATCCTTCATTACATGGTCAGTGACATCACTGATGACATCCCAGTATGCGCCAGGGAGCTGCGTTGCAGAGAGGTGTTCAGAGGCCATGCCCCTTTTCACAACACTCTGCAACGCAGCTCTGTGGTGCTTACTGGTGGTACCTGGTGGGCTAGTTGGCCCCCAGGGGACCTCAGAATTGAACGTGCCACAGAGTGTGTTTGCACACACATCACCTCGGGCCCCACCCCCCACCTTCACCAATGTGCAAACGTGCCCCATGATGGATTTTAAGTTTGGGGATTAAGTCCCCTTGAATCCTGAGGTCCCCTGGGGGCCAACTAGCCCACCAGGTACCTCCAAGTAAGTACCACGGTGCTGCATTGCATAGAAGTGTAAAAAGGGGCGTGGCCTCAGAACACCTCTCTGCAACGCAGCCCCCTGGTGCATACTGGAGGTTCCTGGTGGGCTAGTTGGCCCCCAGGGACCCCCAGTATTCAAGGGGAATTTGTTCTGCATCTGTAAACGCGCCAGGGGGCGCATTTGCAGAGCAGTGCAAGGAGGGGGCGTGGTCTCCTGCACGATCCCGTATTTTTAAAGAAGGGGGCTGTGTAGCCCCCCTTCTTTTTCTAATTTATTAGTTCTGGGGGCCCAATCCCCCAGGGCCTTTCCTCAATTTTTTTTTTAAATGTAGAAATCGGGAAAGGGGCCGTGTGGTCCCCCTCCCGAGGCCATAATTTGCCCCGGGGACCCCATCCCCCGGGGCATGGCCATTTTTTTTAATTATTAGTATTTTGGAGGGAGATGCCTTGCCCCCCACATGTGGCCACTTATGGCCCCGGGGACCCCGTTCCCCGGGGCCGGCTTTATTTTTTTTTTAATATATTATTTTCCATTTGAGGAGGGGGGCCGTGTGGCCCCCCTCCCGGGCCACTAATAGCCCCGGGGACCTCATCCCCCGGGGCTCCCCCTTTCTGTTGGGGCCATGGGGGGGTCCCCAATCCCCCCCCACGGTTCCAGCCGGCTCCTCGTGTCATGCGGGAGCCAGCATTGCTTTTCCACACTGGGAGCAGCTAACCTGCTGTTGGCACCCCGGGACACTGCAGGAGCCGGCCCTGGGCGGTGGCGGTCCCCAGAGCCTCGACAAGGCTCCAGGAGGGAGGCTGCGCGGCCCCCCTCCTATATTTTACAACGCCCCGGGGGTGGTGGGACTCGGGGCGCCATCACGGACACCCCAATTTGAGTCTTTAGTGCCCCGGGGGGTGGCGGTCCCCGGGGCGTGTGGGGGGGCTTGAGCCCCCCACACAGGGTATTTTTTTAAAAATAAAGCTTCTAGCCCCGCGAGTGGCTCTCCCCGGGCCTGGGGGGGCCTAAGAGCCCCCTGCAACTAATTAAAAAGAAGCCCCGGGAGTTGCGGTCCCCGGGGGTCCTGAGAGCCCCCACCTAATATTAAGAAACCCGGGGGGTGACGGTCCCTGGGGCTGGGGGGCCTGCACACCCCCCCAATTCAAATAAGCCTCGGGGTGGCGGTCCCTGGGGTTGCGGGGGGCCATGAGCACCCTGCCTATATTATGATAAAGCCCCAGGGGGTGGCGTTCCCAGGGCAGTGTTGGGGGGGGATTAGGGCCCCCACACTTTTTTTATAGTGCCCCAGGGATTTGCCCCCCCCAGGGGCTAATTAGCATTGAAGCGTGGGAGCCCGTGCTTTGTTTTTTTGGGGGGGGAGGATCGGCAGGATCTGCACACTCAGCGCGGATTTTGTTGATTTGTAAAAAAAAAAAAAAATTGGCCTTGGCGGTCCTTGTGGGACCCCCGTGAGCAGGCCTAGGGGATCAGGGTGTTTCTATCCTGCCTCCTTTTCGCGTTTTGTGCCTTTATTTTATTAAGTTTCTTGTGCCTCGGTTCTACCGAGTCACAAGAGGGCTGCCAACACTTCCTGATTTGGAGTGTTGACAGCCAATTAGAATACAGCTCGTGCACGGCAGGGTGCACTTAGCGTGCGCGGATCATCCGCAGCCATAGATATATATGTACTTTTAATTGTGATTTTCTCAGGAACTACTGAATGGATTTACACCATTCAAGCAAAAGGCATGAATCTGAACCACGGACTACCTCTTTGCCAAATTTGGTGTAATTCCGTTCAGCAGTTTGGGCTGATGAACGGTTCCAATAGAAAATTGCATGGGGAAAACACGTTTTGTGACCCCCCTTTTTTCTCAGCCCCCGCTCCACAAATCACCCCGAGACTTTCAGGATCGGAACGGACAGGAGATGGCCATTCGTTTTAAAACTTTCACGAAGATTTGTCAACCGGCGCCAAAGCTATTCCAAATAGAATGTTGCGGATTTCCTATGGAAAATAGGTTCTAAATATAAATACCTTTCTTGGGACCTGCCAGCAGGTAATATGTGCACACATATTTTATATATGTATTTTATATATGTATGTATTTTTCTTTAAACATGAGGCTGCTATGGCAGCTAAAGGTCTCCCTGTGCGATACCTAAAAACGACACTCATGAAAGTCCACTGGAGCGGTTCTATCTTTTCTGGAAAATTAGGACTCGAAACTACATAACATAACCATATGATTCCTACCTGCCCCTCTGGTATGAAGAGCCCTAACAAGGATAACAAAGAGCATGTCAGGCATAGCATCAGCTAACCAGAACTACCTATAATTGATGTCCTTTATTTTGGAGTTCACAGCTTTAGGACTTTGATCGGTTTTGAATTGTTCCTCTTTTAGAAGCATATCTATGGATATCCAGTTCTCATTTATCATTATGACTCTTTGAGAACATCTTTTGTGGGACTCCCATGTGTCCCAAACAAAGAGTCACCTTTTAATTCCTTTAAAAATGAAACCTTCTACTGTCCAAAAAAACTACACTTGTCAACAAAGACACTGATAATGGATGCTGGTGATTCACATCAACACAGATGTCTGTGCAGTTCCTCAACTTACTTGGCATCATTACAGCCTTTTTTATCAGTTTTTCAGCAAAAGCATGAGGAAGGCTGTATATTTACACTCTTGGAGCAAAACGTCTTGTTTAGATTCAAAGTATAAGAAAACACAGGGTATTTACATTGATGTGGAACTGAAAAGGCTGAAGCTATGAAGATTCTACAATACTGTAATACACAGAAAATTGACTAAATAGAAAGCTCAATTCCTGTGTAGGGACACACATTTTCCAGCGGAAAGTGATCTAGCTACAAGTGAAGCAGAAAGTCAAGGCTTCTGCTTATTCATTGCCATTACGAAAAGGAAGCTAAGGTGTTCTATTGCAGATCATAAATATGCTGTTACATCAGATATATGGAAATTCATTACTTTGATCTTGAAAAAGGAAGGAATTTCTTTACCATCATCGCACGTAGGACCGCCATACCCTGAAGGACATTCACAGACATTAGGCTTAATGCACTTTCCACGATTCTTGCAATCAGGTCGACACACAGCTGAGGAAAATTAAGATCTTAATTTAATAATTATTTATTGGCTATCTGCTACTTTTCAGAAAGTTAGGTCTTTTATGTTCACTTACCTGTTTGACAGTTGTATCCAGAATAGCCAGGTTTGCAACGACATGTGTTAGGAGCGGCACACTCCATATTTTTACCACAGGGCTGTTTACATATTGCTGAAAAACAATAAAATATATCATGACTTTTTATTAAAATACCCATACTGCATCATGGTTAAGCCACAACCACTGCACCTGTTCTGTTACAGAATCATGGTGTAAACTAGCACTATACATAAACCATAGATACATTAACAGAGTTAACTAATGTATTTGTTTACGTTCCTACATTGAAACTATATTAATGTATTCATTTGGAAATAAATTCTGTTGACGTTGTGATGCCATTTATTGGAATGACAAAGTATTTGAAAAATGTGGATGGAAGAAAATGTTTCCTGTTCCAGTATCCTTCATGTGACCATTTGGATCTGTTTGTGGTCTCAAAAAACTTTGTTAAATAAAGGACCATGAAGTTTGTCAAAGCAAAGAGATCAGTGGCAAACAGGCCACGCATAGCTAACTTGGGCCAACCTTTGGGAAAAATTAGAACTTTGGAATGTTGAGAGTTCCATTGAACACAATAAAGTGGCTTAGGGCCCATAATTGCTGGTACAGACCTTCAGCTCAAACATTTCAATACTTGTCTTTCTGCTTGTTTCATTTTAATCTATACAATTACATCCCCAGTAGATAGAATGCTCCTATACCCCTAAGTGGTTATTTAAGGCCCTCACCTGTGGCTCGGGCAATAAATTTGGGTTTGAGGTTTTCACAACCACTATTGCCCTCAGCAGCAGTCTATAATGCTTAAGTAAATATCCTGTTGAACATGGAGGATCCGGGACGATATCCAACATCACTTCAGTAATTATTTTGCAATCATTTTACAGTGTCACTCTTTTCTGTATGGACAACATTTTTTACCCAGGCTGCAAATGGGGTATTGGACCATAGTGGCACAAATGCAGCCTTTAAATATGAACTCTTTGAAAATTAAGTTTATTCTTTGACCTAAATAACATTGCCAGAAAAGTGAATTGATAACATGGTGACTTAGATCATATAACCATCTTCGGGTGATAGTTTCTGTTGTCATGAATATATGCCCCTTTCAGAGAATGATAACTGAAGTACTATGCGTAGTGAACTTTTATAATAACATTGAAAAGGGTAAATTGAGTAAAATTATAAATTTGCTTTGTGATGAACTACATAAAATAAGGGTCCTAAATGGCACTGATGTGATCACCCTGTGGGGCGGGGATGTTAATGCTGGTATTTGTTGTAATGTAGAATACGGGCTGTGTGGTGTTCATGATTTAGTAAATGTACTTATCCCACATGTCACCCGTACTGCAAGGAGGAGAATGTTTAATGATTTTATGGCAGGGAATGATTTGGGTTTTGTACATTTTCTGTGTACTCCGCCTGTTGATTTTACCCATACGTTTATTGGCAGAGGCCTAGTTTCACTTATAGATTTTATAATCGTCCCCAATAGATATGCAACATGGTTTAAACCCCATTCCAATACCCTGAGCGATCACTTGCCCCTGAGCAATAATGTAATCATCCCCAAATTAGTTGAACAACCAAATAATAGTTACCTAGCGGTGTCACAAGATATTACCTTAGCACGCTATAATGGCTACACCTTACGGTGGGGCAAGATAACTACCGAAGAGGTGACTAAACGGATCATTGTTAATGCATACAAACAATTAGCAGTGTGTCTACAAGACAGTGTAGACTATAATGGAATGTTGAGGGCCTTTTCCTCTATTACAATTAAGATTCAAAACCTGTTAAGAGCCCATAACAAGGTATCCCCAGTGAGGATTAATCAATGGTTCGATGCTAAATGTACGAAAGCTTATACCCAACTGAAGGTTGCCCTCCATAAAACAGAGAAACCAGGAAGAAATTAGATCATGTAGGAAGAATTATAACCTGGTTAGAAAAAAAGATTTAGAAGATCAGGCTTGGGATTTACTCTATGAGGCCTCACAAAAAAGGGAGTGCACTTTATTCTGGCTGGCAGTAAATGTCCCATTTTTCTCAAACTATGATGGAGCCAAGATTGAAGTTGCTATAGACGAAGATTCTTGGATTAAATTATTTTCAAGCGTATATAGCGCTAGGGGGGCTGAAGAATTTCCAACTGATATTGATTCTTGGGAATAAAGAGGGGTGGAAAGCTTTGTGCCTATAGGGCTGAATGTCACGTTAGATGAAGTTACTGCAGCAATTAATGCAAGCAAAGGTGGTAAAGCTCCCGGGCCAGATGGCGTTCCAATGGACTTATTTAATACCATTCCTGCACTCTGGTCCCCTTTGCTGACTTGGGTGTTGAAGGCCTGCTGTGAGAAGGGATTTATCAAGACATGGTCTGAATCTGTGATCATTCCAATTTTTAAAAAGGGGGAACGGGATAACCCTGCGTGTTACTGACCGATTTCTCCCTTGGATTCTTCAATTAAGGTAGTGGGTAGAATAGTTCTGAACAGATAACAAGCATGGGCAGAGGATAATACAATTCTACGTAAAGTACAGTATGGTTTTAGACAAGGGTTAGGGACAATTGAGCAGGTGTTACATTTTATAATGTTAACAGAGAAATATACCCAAGCTAAAGAAGGGATCTGTACGTAGCATTTGTGGATCTTACGGCCGCTTTTGAATGCGTTAGCCATAATAGACTTTGGGATATTTTGCGGGACCTAAAAGTTGACCCAATTTTAGTCCAGTTTTTGAGGCAATTTTATGCTGGGGCCTCAGCAAAGGTTAGATATGGAGTGGGGGTGAATGCACTGCGTTGTTCGCTGGGGAGAAGGGTGTGAGGCAGGGGTGTGTCCTGGCTCTCTTTCTCTTTTCTTTATGCACCAATGCTTTAGAAGAGGAGCTAACGGCCAGGATGAAACAATAAGCCTATAGTGTTGCTTCTCTACACGCATGACGCAGTGCTTATGGCCAGGACTCAGCCAGGCCTTCAGAGTGCCCTTATGACATATATCGATTTTATGGCTAGTCGGGCCTAAAACTCAATGTCAAGAAGACCTATGTGATGACAGACTTGTGGGAAGGGGAGAAATAAATGTAAAAGTTTGCCCCTAGGGAATGATAGGATAGATGAAACTAACACATTCTCCTATCTGGGTGTTCTGCTTGATCATACTGGTTCATGGAACCCGGCAGTCTTCAAAAAGTAAATCAGGGCATTGATGGATTTTTCTAATAAATTGGGCAAAAGCCCCCGGGGATACTTCTTAAAATTTACCAAGCAAAATGCTTGAGTATAGCTATGTACGGGGCAGGAGTCTGGGGATACCAGGATGTAGCCGTAATACAGAAAGAGGAAAATACTTTAAGGCTTTTATTAGCAGTACCGCAGAGCTCTTTCGTTTATAATTGCTACAATGAGCTGGGAATTCCTTATATCTCTGATTTGATTAAGGTGCAGCCTTTGTTACTATGGCATAGAGTTTGGACGTCTATTAGTACAGTTAAACAGAGATATTATTGGAGATGCCATGGGTTTAATCTCACGCAAACAAGATCACTTGGCTGAATTATATCAGAAAATTTCTAATAGACGTGGGTAAACCAAATTTTTATAGTAACCCCAAAACATTGAGTACAATTTCTAGGAAGGATTTTAACGTTTTTGTCAGTCATACTTAGAGTCCCTAAGAACGGCTACAGAAATAAAGAAAAGTACTGTTATCCCACACCAGTTAACTCTTGTATCCCCCACTATTCAACCATACTTGGACTGGTGTATAGTTATGTTCTTACAAGATTCAGATTTGATAGTTTCTATCGATTAGTCAGCTTCCCTACATCAAATGATTGGACCAGAGACCTTTGTCGGTGTCCTTGCGATGAAATGTCTCTCCAGGCGACAATACATGTGATTTTATTTTGTAAATTGTATAGTTTAGAAAGATCTAGATGGATTTTGCCATTGTTGAAGAGAGGGGGCTGAAGGCAATGCTGTCCTGCCTTTCTATATTTACAAAAGTTGGGAAATGTTTATTGTGTGGGTGTTATGACTGGATTCCTGAAGTGCATACTGAAAAAAAAAAAGTATAATATGGGAAACCCACCATGAGGCTGACTAATGTATAGAACTCTTGTTATAAACATCAAAGAATTAACTGAAGAGGAGCCTGTAAGATTCAAGTGGTATGTAAAGATATAATCTTAGTATGTATTCTTCTTTTTAAATTTCCTTCGGTAAGTTTTTAAAATGCTACTTTTATGATTTTTAATTTGAAACAAATCGAACAAAGTTGATTTGATTTGATTTAATGCTCTTTTCACTAACTTCCAAAAGTGTTGCATAAACTGAGTCTTAAGCTCAACACTACAAGCTTTAGCTTCACACTGAAAGGTGACATGAGTGAACTTAGCTCAATGAACCAGCGTTAAAACTGGAAAACACGTTATTGTAGCCTTGCAGAACACCACCCAATACATAAATGCGGTGGTGTCAATGCTTTTGGGTTAATAACAGGGATCAGTGTTTATCCAATGATCGTTCTTTAATGATTTACATATTGAAAATCTCTAGAAACAGTATATGTATTTCAAAATCTTTATTTTAAAATAGTTATTTTAAAAAGTGGAGATCTAGGGCACATAATATTGGTAACATCACAGAGGACAATAAAAGCAGCTAAGCCTTTCATTAATAGTGAAAACAAGAAAAAATCATAACATCACTATTCATATCACTTGCACCCCTCACTGTACTTCCTCAAAGTGCTAGGCTAATTGAGGTGATAATGTGGGCTGACACGATCAACTTCCACCATTCCCATGCTAGTGAAAGGTACAGAAACAGGGCCCGTTTTACAAACACTTCACTGTGCCTTACTCTTGTAGTAATGGTGATTTCCAGAAGTGATCTAGGTGTAAACCTTCGTACTCTTGACACTCACAAGTAAGGCAAGAATACAAAAGTGAGACACACCTATTAATACACCAATCTTTGTGTATCTAGTCCAACGTTGTTCGCCTATGTGAGGGATTCGCACTATGTTGTCAAAAGAACAAGCCTCTATTGTGCATAAGGAATGGAGAGCACAATAGACATTATGGGGTTGATTCACAAAGGTGTGACATTAAAACATTAGTGGTAATTGATAATGTGGGCCCTTGTACATATTCTTTAATTTACCCACATTAATTCTTTGTGTAAATCAATTTGAGTATATGAAATCTGGAAAATGTGTGGTTGTCGCCTTGAAACCTGCACACAGGAGAGTTTTTCCTTCTATGTAGCATTGTTGGAGCAAGCTGAGATGTGTGCAGAAATAATTAGAGCAAGGCATAGTTTCATAGGTTAGGAGCCTGTTAAAAGTACCTCTTGTAGGTGTTCATGCACATGCAGTGCTTAATTTGTGTCAGTGTTTTCCGGAGTCCAACATCTATTTGTAAACACCGGCAAAGTTTATGCGAAACCAGCACATGGTGGCGCTGTGTGTGTATTTTTAAGCAAAGTTCATTAGTGTAGCATTAAACTATTTAAATATAGATTTACAAAATGCTAAAACTTGAACTTAAACCAGCAGGAAAAAAAGTGATGTGGTAGTGTCAGCTACAGTGGACCAGTGTGCAAAACCTTGGGCCCTGGCACTTATTTCTTTTTTTGTTTATAAATTAAGCACTGTATAAAAAATGATTAAGTGTCCATGTAAGTTTTCTTGAGTGAGCATTTCTTTCCTAGGTCGAGCCTCGAGTAAGTGCGCAAGCGCTGCTCTGGTGAAGATCTGCTGTAGTTCAGTACATGAGGGAAGCCCCTCCAACTCCCCGCCAATATTTTTCATTGGCTTGTGTCCTTCATAAATGCTGCCTTCGGCTTGATTTAAAGGCTTGTTAGTCCCTCGTTATTACAGCAATGTCATCATTTGTATCCTCCCAGGGCTACTGGCCCGGTATGTGTCATTTAGACTGTGAGCACTATTTTCTTTATTTTTCTGTGCTGTCTCACCCCCTCCCCCTGCCCGCACTCCCGTTGTCCGTGCCTCCCCCTCCCATCCAGACAGGGCCGGACTGGGAACCAAAACCGGCCCCGGCAAAGTGCCCAGGGGGAGGTCTGAGCACTTTGCTGGGCCGGTTTTCGGCCGATTTTGTTGCAGGGACGAATTTGCAGCTAAACATGGCCCCTAGGGGCCCAAAACCAACCCCCACCCTTGCGGCACACCGGGGAATTGCCCTGTGCCCGCAATGGCCAGGCCGGGCCTGCATCCAGTTGTCCGTGACTCTCCCTCCCATAGTCTGTGATGACTACTGTTTGCAATGCAGTAGGCCTCATGTAAATGCGAGTGCTATTGCATTACAAATGCTTGTTTACCTTAGCATGCTAAGAGTAGATGGGTTGGGAAAGCTTTACTGATCTGGTTCACAACACTTCTAGATGCGTAAGTGAGACTTACACACCTAAAACCGTAAATATAAAGTGTGACGTATTTGCAATTCAGATGGGGAAAACTAAGCTGTTTGTATTGAAGTTTCACTTCTAATTTCATATTCTTCTGGAACACGTGCATCGCTTCCGCAGTAAAAAAAAAACGGGCGGAGGGCTAGCAGCGGGCTTTCTTTCCATGATGAGAACTCCCATGCACTGCACATATGTAGCTGTGCATCAAAAAACATTCTCCACTTCCAAAGATGCACATAAATTACCCCGGTGCTAGTGCTACTAAATGTGTGGGAATGTGGTTGACAATCTGACATTTTCCAACGTGAAGGTTCAATAGCTAGATTAAAATCTGGAATTTTCATGAACATTTGCATGACTATTCTCCACAATAAGATATTTCAAACGAAATGCTAGGAGTGGATAAGAATACTATGCTAACTTCAGACACTCACAGGAAACACACACATATGCCTGGGACTTTAAGGAAAAGGGAAGTTAGGAGTAAATCTCCACAAGGCCTGAGTGTGCACTCGTGTCTCTGGAGATGTGTGACCTTCTTCGGAAAGTGGCCATCGGTTTGGGATCTTATTAATGGCATTGAGCCTCTGGTCTCGCTAAAAGTTTTGATAAGTAAGGTTAACATTATCGGTAACTGTTAGATGTCAAGTGTTGACAATATAATGTATATGTGGGACTAAAAATGGAGTTAGAAAACTAGTTCTAATTGATTCTGTTTATCTAGGACATGTTTCATAAAGCTTTTAATGTTAGTTAGTTTAACATGCACATGGAAATTCAGGAGCAAGTCACACCTCCGGCCGGAGCAAGTCACACTTTCTCAAAGTAAGTAATCTGTGCCCTTAGGAGATATTCTCATATTTACACATCACTCGTCTTATGTCACAAAGTTTGAACACCACGTTTGGAGTTAATAGAGAGCTGAGGAATGTAGAGAGGAAAGGAGGTGAGTGACAGGTATATGTAAAAAAGTTCAATGAGGTAATAACCAAACTTTGACAAGTTAATACTTTACAGTACATTTTGACGAAAATATTATATGTGTCTGTCATTATTGATCTGAGATGGCATGGAATGTTCCATGCATTTAAACAAAAGGCGATTGTGCTTGTAGACATCTGAAGCCACTATGGTTAAAATCATGAAAGATGCTAACACAGATTACCTTTGCAGGTCGCACCATCACCGTGGTACCCATATGGGCAGCGTCCACATTTGAAGCCTCTCTCCTGGCTTGGCTCACAGGGCACTCCTGGAAAGCAGGGGAAATCTGCGCACGTCACGATGTGATATGCTGCTGTTACCGCCGTCTCCCACTCTTCGGGGGTGTCAGTGAGTCTAGAGGAGACAGGGTGTTGCTGAACTGATTTTTGCTTCGTTGATGTGCTTTCAAATTTGGAACCAGTGTTTCTGGCAGGTAATTTTTCTGTTAACGTGCTCAGTTTCGTTTTGGTATCAGAAGGGATTTCTTTGGGGATTGTGGTCAGATTTCGAAAATGACCCTGTATTTTGGTTTCCTTTTCTGGTACAAACACATCCTTGCTTTTGCTGGTCTCCTTCTCGCTCTGCTCTGTCACAAAACTGCCTCTGGCATCCGTTGGTGTAGAGCCATGGACTACAAATCTAGTGCCTGAAGGTTGCCTACTCCATTGTGTGTGAGAATCCAAGTGGTCTACGTTTCTCGAGGACGGCCGTGCTTCAGATTTGAAGGTTGGCAGGATGTGACGTGCGGCTTCCGGTCTGGGGGTGACACTTCTGTTAACAGCAGTTCTCGGTCTGTCTGCAGGGCGAGGCTGGAACTCTACAAAACAAAGAGCACGCGTGTCACTACGTGAAAACCACTAATGCTAATATTTTCCTCTCTAGGGACCGCCATGGTTTATCTTTCACTGCATTGATCATGAATTTGGTATGGCTGGTCTACACTTTACAACTTGCCATCAACTTTACATCATTCTTAGAAATTTGAAAAATAGCTAGGTAATGTTATCGGTAGAGCATTTATTCGGAATCTGCACACTCAACAACATCAATAATGCAACAGCCAACATATCTACTTTAGTACTGCACTTCTATATATCCACACTAATCACTCAGTTACAGCAACACTTAATGGTAGTCTTTGGGCAATTTCTGACCGGTACAAAAAATAGCACATTAAAATAACATAAAAAAATCCTCAGTACATTAGTTAGTAAAAAGGTGTGCACACCCTGCGGCCCTTCAAATGCAAAAGCTAGGCATGCGTGTTTGTCACAGTGACGTATACGCTTTCGAATATCCTCACTATTGTTCTTTTTTTTATCCAACTAGGTTTCACTGTAATTGGATTTTGGTGCTGATGACAGATCCTTTCCTACACATTGTCGATAATAACCGGTCCATATGACCAGTGGCACAATTTATATCATTACACCAAAGCCTTTAGTTATAAGAAAGTGTGCTGGATCAGACTTGTTGTCAGAGTCCTGAGTCTCACGACTGTAAATAACTTAGCTTTGGGGCTTTGTCTATAAAGGGGAAAGATTGTTGTCATCCTTACAGGATAGCTGGGGGTGGAGCTCTTGCCTGCCTCACTTATACTTCAAATGGGTTGCATCGAGCACACACACAAACACACACACGCACACCCACACCCACACACACACACACACACCTGAAACTAGCCCTCTGTCACCCCAGACCTCTTGGGGACTTAGTAGGTGATGTGATGAATGTTCCAGAACCAGATGTTGGAGTAGGCCATGGGCTCCCCGACTTCAAAGGTAGTCACCAGGTAAAATATTGGACCTCCTGAGCCACTTTTTAGTACAATCATGGACCTGTGAAAGATTTTAGAAGGACTGCCTCGTACCCCAGAGGACTGTCCTGCTGCTTGAGGCCGTCCTTGTTCCCTACAAGACTGCCCTGCTGCTGCCAGTGGACTGTTCTGCTGTTTGAGGCCTACCTTGCTGTTTGTAGGACAAGTGGGCCATTTATTTGGACCCAGGACTAACAGAGTGACTCCAAGGGCTAGTTGGCTTTCTTCCTGTGTGAGCTACATGAACATTACAAGCCCCAGAGACCTTGAACCCTTCACCTGCCCTCTGCTGAAGTCCTGATCCCCCTTATGGTGCCCCCCAGGACCTGGAGCTTTGGAAGTAGTGTTGGATCTTCTGCTGGTGCATAACTCTAGCAATTGGGACTTAGAAGCATTTTCACCAAAAAGTGTCAGAAGAACCGAGAGATGACCAGGACTAACCTGGCAGTTATCTGTCCAAGGTATATCGCTGGTCAGCCTGACTTTGATGTAGATCCTGCTATGTTCTTCTGCACAGCAGCAAATCCTGTTCAGGAGGACCCCTGAACAATAGTATTTCACCTTGTGAAGCCCTCTTCGTCCTGCAGCTTCACCCTGCTGGAGGTTTTGAACTTCCAAAAGTTGTTTAAGTCCGGAGGTAAAAATCTTTACTGGGCTCAAGGGCGACAGGCTCCCTATTGACCAAGTCAACCTTTTTGGGCAGGAAATTGAGTTTCTCCTGCTCAGTTTTTTCTGAAATTGCAGACAGCTTCATTGATACCTCTATTCTTCTAAGTCTGAAGGTAAGTTGAAACCAGTCCCATTCCACTTTCTGTATCTTACTCAAATTCTGGCACAGTCATCCTTAACTATTGATTTTGCCCAGATGCCAGCGGTTGCGCCCTTTGATCTTTTCGGCTCTATTTCACACTAAAAACTGAAAAAAAACATAACTAAGGTTCTGCTGACTGGATTAAATTTGCTCTGGTGACTTTTGGTTTGGGATTTTTTGTGTGTTGTGTTTTACTGTTGGTGTGATGCATACATATTTTTCACATTGACGCTAAGTTAGGTCTGACTGCTTTTGTGCCAAGCTACCAGAGGGTTAAGCATTGGTTAATTTAGTGAATTTTGTGGTTCACCCTGAGAAGGACTGTGGTTACTGCTTGGGAAGGGTTTTACCTCCTTTCCCCTCAACCAATAACCTAATTTCTTACCCCCTGGTACAAAGGTAATAACATTTGTAACAAGCACTGGCAAATGCAATATGTTTCGCTTTTGTGATTCATAATTTTTTGGGAAGTTTTAAGTTGGTGAGCAGATGTGGAATAGAAGTTAAAGAATTGTTAAAGAATCTCCATAAAGTGTTATGACTTGTTTTTTGAGAAAAAAATGGAGTCTGGTCCTGGGACAAAGGGGCAGCTGGACCCATATATAGTGAAGTGAAAATAGTTGCTAGCCCCCACTCTGGTTTCTCGTCTCAAAATTTAAGAGCAAGCAAACAAAGAAAACATCTTCTGTTTGTCTGGGTTATTTTATTTAAACCCTTTGAAATTTATCAGTTCTTTTATATATTTTTTCATGAGTGAGAAAAACACTATACAAAACACTTATACATATATACAAAACTACTATACATCATACATATATACACTTATGAACAATTTACACACAAACTTCTTTTCAAATGTAGCGGTTTTGTATCCACAAATAATTATTCTTTGCGAAAATAGCTGTCCACTACAATAACCACAAGGTGAAAATAGCAAAAAAACTGCAACAAAATTTCTTTCGGAAAGATCAGAAACCAACTATGAAAATTAAGTCAAAGTGATAAACAATAAATTCTTGTTATCTCTTGTTATCTTTCTTTTAGTGCCTGCCGACGCGTTTCGAATCTGGGGTGGAGAGGGTTCTCAAACTCGATTTAAAGAAGGGGGGGGGGTTTTGGACAGAGTATCTGAATGATGCAGAATACTCTTACCCAGTCAAGAGATCAGGGCTGTGATCCATCACCGTTTTTTAGCTCACTGCACCATCCCAGCTCAGAACCTGGCTACATGCAAATTAGTCTGTTCCTGTCCCAGTGCATGATGGGAACAGGGCAAAACAAACTACCAAGCCAATTCTTATACTGGGAAGGAAACAAGCTACCGGGGACCGGTTTCTGGCATTTCAGCCGTCGTTGGCCCGGCTTGCTTGAATCCTGATGGTGCAATGAGCAAGGGACTCACGTCTGAGTATACCTTCTCAAACTACCACAATAAAATTCTTCCTTACATAAATAGCGTAATTTCTCTTAGTCTTTCACTTCCTAGTTCAATACTAGCAAGTGCGAGCACCACGTTGTTAACACAAGAGCACTTGCCTTCTGCCAGCCTGTGGTTTGTGGGTTCAAATCCGAAGCGGTTGACTTGGCTTTTTATTATTCTGCAGAAAGCAAAAGCAGAGTGAAGGGCAACCGAATTGCAATGGAGCTCGACATCAGACAGCCGTCTCTAAAGTCCTCAGCTGCCTCCAGTGTGTGTGAATGGGAGACTGCTTCTCTGTAGAAAAGTCTTGTTGTGGCTCGAACTTTTAAGATGCAGCCAAGTCTGCCTCCTTAGAGCACAACTGCATACACTTGACTTCCCAAACCCGGTCTCATTCAGCCATTTTAGAAGTGTGGAAAAGCACCTTCCATATCTTACTATGACTGGTAGGGCCATCTGTAAGCTTTGACATGTTATGTTACCAACATTTACACACAGGCCTTCAAATGTGCAGGTACTGTCTGATACTCTGTACCCCCCCCCCTTCAAACATTCAACTACCACATGCGATCGCCCGCCAGCAATGAAATAAAAGGGATTCCACACCACAAAGGCACACAGATGTGGATGCCTGCTTTGGCCCAGGAGGAACTGGAGAGTGCCCTTAAAACGCATAAGCCCGCAAGTAGGTCCCTGCTTGTGCACCGTTGGTAAGAGGAGTGTGCACTCGATCAGAGCATGAAACTGACACAGGCACACCTGGTCTGAGCAGCAGCCAATCCCTTCTCTAATCAGTCAGCTTGCAGAGTCAAAATTAGTAGTTTAGAAGTAGTGAACAATTCCAACCACTGAGCCCATAGCTGTAACTTTAAAGCAAGGGAGTAGCTTTTGTAGTGACAGCAGGCTAAGACACTTACAAGAAGTTCCACCAAAGCAGACGAATACAGTACTTTGTGGATGGGAAACTGATAAAAGAAACATACAGGAAGAACAGGAAATAGAATGCCTGCAACCAATAGAAACCAGGAAAAGTAAAGTAAAAAGCACAAAAGCAAATGCAAAAAGCTTGAACGCCTCTGGCGCCGCACCTACGATGCAGCCGCCATAACAACCTATAGAATGGCGCTAAAAAAATTCATAAAACCAAACAAGGCATTATGAAAGAATATTTCGCCAGCAAAATTAAATCCGCAGACAATTCAGCCAAAGTGCTCTTTCAAATTGTAAAAGATTTTACCAATCCTGCAGTCCTCTCTCACAAGACAGAGCCCTGCCAAGAACTCTGTGACGAACTTCAGACCCATCTCCCTTCTTCCTGCTATCAGCAAAGTGGCCGAAAGAACCGTCAACCACCAACTTTCTAACTTCCTTGAAACCAATAAACTCCTGCGCCATTCCCAGACAGGGTTTAGACCGGGACAGGGAACTGACACCACTCTGCTAGCCGTGGTGGTCGAAGAGGAAAGAACCATCATTGACGCAGGAGGATCAGTGGCAGTGATCCTCCTCAACCTAAGTGCCGCCTTCGACACAGTGGATCATGCTATCCTTATCCACCGGCTAAGCATGATAGGAGTCGCTGACTCCGCCCTGTCCTCCGCCCTGTCCTGGATCAAATCCTTTCTGGAAGAAAGAACCTTCCAAGTGTCAGATGGCACCGCCATGTCCAAAACCCTGCCACTTCAGTGTAGGGTCCCACAGGGCTCCTCCCTGAGCCCCACACTTTTTAACGTCTACATGTCCCCTCTAGAGGACATCATCGTCCCATTTGGCATTAAAACAGTCATGTACGCCGATGACACCCAGTTGGTGGTTTCTATCAACCAGCAGAGCAATAGCCTAGACAATCTGGCAAACTGTCTTGAGAGTGTCTTCCACTGGATGTGTGAATCCTGATTAAAATTGAACGGAGAAAAATCCGAGATACTCCTCCTAGGAAACCCTCCAGTCCTCTCCTGGCCGCCATGTTTGGGAACACCCCGCACCCCCAAACCCAAAGTCAAAAGTCTCGGCATCTGGCTAGACCAAGACCTCAACTTCAAGACTCAGGCCAGAAAAACCTCGGGCACTTGTCTCGGCCTCATCCGAATGGCGCGAAAAATTCTCCACCTGATCCCCTTCCAATCAATGAAACTGCTGATGCAAGGGTTGGTGAACTCCCGACTGGACTACGGTAACGCCCTGTACCTGGGGGCACCGGCATCAGTCACTCACAGACTACAATGCACCCAGAACGCGGCTGCCAGACTCCTAACCGGAACTAAATCGAGATGCTCGGCTAAACCAGCTCTTAAAAGCCTGCACTGGCTCCCGGTAAAAGAAAGGATTACCTTTAAGACCTTATGCATCTCGCACAAAATAATGCAAGGCAGGGGCCCCCCGATTCTGACACCCCTCATTAAACCCCACCAGTCTAACAAACATCTCAGATCAGACTCCCTCTCCCTCCCCAGCGTTCCGAGAATAAAAAAGTCCCGATCTGTTCTCTTACAACGCCCCAAAACTATGGAACGCCCTCCCACTCGCCATGCAGAGAAAACACAACCACCTGGCCTTTCGGAGACAATTAAAAACTTGGCTATTCCAATAAACCTGTAACTCTCTACCCTCCCCTCTGGAATCAAGGCCAAGCCAGCGCTGGGATGCCCTAGGGTAGCTACACGCTTTATACATCCCAACTCAACTCAACTCAACTGTCGAATTTCTTTCACGAGAAAATCAATCTCATCTATGCTTCTTTTAATGTAGCACAGAGATCAGACACACTGCTCAGGACATAAGGCTTAGCGCGTTTCAACCTGTCACCTTAGACGCAGCATTAAACAAACTTCAGCTATGTAAATCGGGTTCTCCCCTAGATCCTATGCCCGCCCAAGTCTTTTCCACCATTGCCCCTGCGATCATACAACCCCATGTAACAATATGGAATTCTGTGGTATCTATGGTTCTGTCTCTCTATATTCTCTCCTGTCTCTATTGCCTAGAATGCTCTCTCTAGGTTCCATGCTTAGTATTCTACCTTTGTCAGTTACTGCCTGGTTCCTGTTCAGAGCTGACGTTGCTTCGTGTTTGCTGTGAAGGTTGCTAATTAAAGAACCGTTCTTCACCAACTTCATCTCTGCCTTTCATTGGAGTTTGGATTTAACATTTGGCGACGAGGGTGGGATTTCTTCCTGGATTATCCTTCACATCTTCAGCATCCACAGAAGCACTGGGAGGCCTTCTCGACCATCCGAATGCGCAAGAACTCTTTCAACATGAAACGCGCATCCTCTTCAAAAGGTCGTATCTAACTTATAACTTTTCGACTGCTTTTGGCGGCTTTGCGCTACCTTTTACCTTTACTGCGCATCTCCTTATCCTCGAGCGAGTTTCCCTCGAGCGCCATAGACCTTACGTTCCCTTCCTCGAGCGAGTTTCAGCTAGAGGATTCCACCAGAACGTACCTGACTGAGTCTTCTATTCCGGCCATCTTCGTCCCTCCTCCCAGTCAGTCTCCGCGCACGTCACAGTTCTCCGCCTGGTTCGTGACGGAGTGACGCGCCTCACGTTGTTTCACCTTACGTGACTTCTGCGTGACTCCATCTTGGTAAAGTTCACGCAGCCTCCTCTCCTTCATTTGCATGCGCAGTCAGTTTCATGCGCTCGTTCTTTAAAATCATCGCTTTTCATCGTCACGTTGAACAACGCTGCCTTCATCATATTTACAGCGTTCTTTCATTTTTTTTTTCCATTTTTTCTCTACGCTGTCCTGGACTTCAAGCAGCTTATTCGTTTTCAGGTTTGGCTTTGATCTGTTCAAGTTTTTTTAATTCTGCTTCTCCCACGGCACATCTTCTGGTTGGCTACTCGATGATGTGCACATCTTACCAAGTACTTTAACCCTTAATTGACAGACATTTTTTATTTTTCTGTTCGTGTGTTTAACCTGTTCTGTTTGTTTTACACATTGTTGCTTTGACATGTCTCAAAATATTGTCACTCCTCCTTATTTTTAGGATTTAACAAATTCCTCTCTCTTATCAGGTCAGTTCCCGGAGATATGGAAACAGGCCATTCTTATCCCCCTCCTGAAAAAAACAGAAGCTGACCCCGCTGTACTCAGTAACTATCGCACGATATCACTGCTTCCTAAACCAGCCAAAATCCTGGAATAAATTGTCCAGGAACAACTCTCTGTCTTTCTAGAAAGCAATGATCTCCTACATGACTCACAATCAGGATTTAGGACAGGGTATAGTATTGAGACAGCACTTTTAGAGGTTTCAGAGACCGTGCGGGAGAGTGTGGACAGGGGTGAGATAGCCATGCTTGTGCTCCTCGACCTGTCCGCAGCTTTCGACACGGTCTCCCATGCCATCCTCTCCAACAGACTCCGTGAGATGGGGATCTGTGACACTCCTTTAGCCTGGATCACCTTTTTTTTAAAAGACCGTACACAAAAAGTATGGTGTCGACCATTCTGGTCTAAAGACAAGAAACCGCTTGACTGAGGGGTACCTCAAGGATCGGCTCTCAGTCCCCTATTTTTTCAACGTGTATGTCGCACCCCTGGCAAAGGTGATTGAGACATCTGGGGTCAGAGTGATCTCATACGCTGATGATACTCAGCTTAGCTTTTCCATCAGAGATCACTCACCCCTGGGTTTTAAAATTTTTAGAACCGGTCTATCCAATATTGTAGGTTGGATGACTTCGAACACACTAAAATTAAATACGGACAAAACGGAGGTGCTGTTTTTTAACCAAGCGATCCCCATGCCACCCACCACCTGGTGGCCTGCGGAACTCAACCCGCCACCCTCCCCGGTAAAAACAGCACGCAATCTTGGAGTCCAATTCGACAACGAATTATCTTTTAAAACCCAGATCCAGAAAGTCACGTTAACATGTTTTGGTAAACTCTGCATGCTAAATAAAATCTCCCCCTTTCTTCCCACTGAGTCACTAAAAACAGTGACACACGCCTTAATCACTTCGCATCTAGACTATGCGAACAGTCTGTATTTTTAATTGCCTGCCTACCTACTACACAGGCTACAGATCGTGCAGAACGCCGCAGCCTGGTTGATCTGTAAAGTCCCCTATCGCCATTCCATCTCACCCCACCTGAGGAAGTTGCATTGGCTCCCTAACACTGCCCTTGTCAGATTCAAGGCCCTCGTACTAGTCTTTAGGGCGTTGAATGGAAAAGGCCCCAGGTACCTTAGACACAGACTAAAAGCAGTTAAATCAGCTCTCAACCTTAGATCTAACCACCCCCGGCTCTTACTCCCACCTAGATTCCGCCTTGCGAGGAAGGGGGGTAGAGCCTTTGCAGTGGTGGTCTCCAAACTGTGGAACTCCCTGCCCATCAGCCTCCGTCTCATGGACATTGAATCTCAATTCTGGATCAAACTAAAGACCTTCTCATTCTCTGACTGCTAACTTTTCCCCTGCTGCTCGCAATCCTTAGCGCCGGGACACTCCCGTTGGGGGTAGCCGTGCGCTTAACAAATGTCAACAATAATAATAATAATAATAAAGACCAAAAAGAAGTGAAGGCAGGATGCGAGTCTCCTTGAAGATATATTTAATACAATAGATTTCACAAGCACGAGCAAGCGCTGTGCAGGTGAAACCTAAAAAATATTCCCAATGCCACATGATTTATCACTGAAATATCAGCCTTAATAATACTTTGGAAATGTATTTGTTTTTTTTTCAAATATTGACTTATAAATTCTGAAAATAACTCACATATGAACTATCAATGTTGGTATATATATATATATTATGTATACAAGTAAAATATTCAAATTTAGTAGGCTGGGCTCCACACAGCAGAGCTACTTACAGATAATTGGAAAGCTACCAGTAGCTCACAAGCTAATCATTGGAAAAGCCTGGTCTAGAACTCTGTTGGTGAGCATCTGCCAGAAGAGTTCACCAGAGTAAGAAAATGTGCTATGTCAATCAATAAGATACATTATGAGAAGGACAACATATGGCTACTGCATGCATCAGTGACCGTTCGCTCTCCAACTGCACATCATATACACAAGGAAAACACTTGGTAGGTGATAAACTTTCTTTAGAGAACTAGCTCCAGACCTCTTTATGGAGGTATGCAGGCATGCATTTGGTGAAATAATTATAGATGCATTCAAGACCCCCTTTTTAAGACTGGAATTCAAAACTAATCAAGCTGTTGGCAGTAAAAGAATGGTAAAAAGCAAGAAATATAATGGACAGGGACTTTGCAGTTACTAGGAATGGTTTGACTGGAATAATGTCCTGTAAGCTTCCCTGTTATTGGTCTGAAGAACTATAAAATGCAGTTATTGGGCTAAATACAGACAAGTCATTCTCTCCTGTAAATTATGAGTGAAAAGTTAAGCATACCAAAGGTTTTATTAGCTCCAAAATTGTGGTGAATATGTCTGACACAAACAGACAACAGAAATTACTTTCTTCCTCTGTGAATTCTTCCACACCTTATTGCATGTGTTGCACAATTGAAAGGTAGTCAAATAAGTGAAGCATTTTATTGCAATTTACATCATTCAAGTAGCCAGTCAGGTGTAGGACAGGGGAAAATCCATTGAATTTTTTGCCATCCAATTCCTAGCCAAAGCAGACAAGTTTGCATTGCATTCTCTGTGACTGTAAAATAAGACTTATTCTTTACAATCCTCAAACGATTTTCTGTTTTTCTGGCCTTTATGGTGTACGCTGATGGACATTAACATTACACCTTAGAAGCATGTCTTGTCATTAATAGGATGCAATGGGTAACCTACATTTGTGTTGACTGATGGTGGCTCACACAGTTCCTGAGATGATTAGTAAAGGAAGAACACTGAACACTTGTTAGGGCTTGGTTATAAAAAATATTTAAATATATATTTACCAGGTAATGCTAGGTGCACTGTGCATACACGTCCGTCTCCAGACAAGCCTGGTGGACACTGCCCACATATAAAATCAGCTCCTGAAGACTGACTTTCAAAGCACTGAACTCCAGGAAAGCAGGGATTAACTGCACATGGATTTTTCAAATTTGCCTGATTAGAGCTCGATACTGCGGAAAAAAGAAAAACATTATACGTTCTATTGCAACACTGTGCTACCTTACCTTAGACTGTAGGTGATTCTATGTTGTAGAAGATGGTGCATTGGGTTAAACTATGCCTTCTGAGAGATGCATGATTTTTGGAGGAAAATTTGGAAGCCAGAGGTAAAATGAAAACTTATCACCAAATATCAGAAAAGGGATAGGTGGGGAACACATGGAAACTATCCATTTTGTTAACAAAATATTGCAGTAAAAGGAAGTAAATATATACATTTTGGGTTCTTTCTTGTAGTTGAATGTCAAACAACTTCATCTCCTGTGGCTTATTTTTCTGCGACAGAGTATAACTTTTTAAATATTTCTTAAACTCTATTGGCTTGATTCACAAACTGTATTTTGTAGTACATAAGGTAGTGCTACAGTAGTACTACCTACTAATAAAATGCAACTCACAAACCTATGAGTGGAAATTTCCAACACCACCTCTTCTATCTTTTCTATGGGGAAACCATCACACAAAATTACACCTCACCATCAATATACATACTAAGTACATGTAAACATTTTAACTGGGTTGGGCTTTTTAATAAATATTTTAAAACAAGAAATTTAAAATTAATATAACATTTTGAAATTAGTTAAATATTTCATTCAATAGTTATATTAATAGTGCTGCTTTTATTTTAAAAAACAAAATTTCAAAAATGTTTTACATTTTTCATTTAATTTACCACAAAGAGAGCTCTACCCTGGAGTAAACAACGTTTATAACGAAACCTTTTGTCCGCAGGGAATCACATTGCGGTCGTTACAACAACTGCGTTGTGATTCCACATACCATTACTCCGCAAGTCGAAACAACGACTTGTGGAGGGGGGGGCTGGGGGGGTTAATGGTATGGTGTAATGGTATGCGGAATCACAACGCAGTCGTTATAACAACCGCATTGTGATTCCCTGCGGACAAAAAGACTGTGGGATAAGGAGGCATATTCCCACCCTGGTGGTGGAGAACTCCACAAACATGTGAAGAGGTATTAGAAGTAACTTTACACTATAAATTCAATTATAAATTAAACATTTAATTAATTTCAGTATATTAATTTAGTTGAAATTCATTTTGTATGCATTTATATGAAAATATTGCTCCAAAATATAATGTTTAGTTTCACTTATTATGCATAAACAGTTACCAAACTTTATGTTTTGAATTAATTTACATTAATCTGCTATTTACAAAAGTAAAGCTGCATTCATTTGTAATTTAAAACTGTTATACACATATTATATAATAAAATAATTCACTTATATATAACTATTTTTTTTTACTTTTCTTACATTTATATATATTTTTAGTAATTCAAACAAGTATGAATTAAGTTAACATTATTTCCCATGAGTTTTTATTTTAAGTCCGTGCCTCAATTATTTTCAATGCAGTACCAGTGGGAGGCCAAGTCTCGTGTTGAACTTACTCCAGGTCTGTTTGTCATTTTTTGGCTTCAGTTACTTAACATTTTTAACATTGCCTCTAACTCCTGTATTGTAAGGTGGAACATGTAAATCTGTAGTACATTTATACTCTGAAATGGCATATAGTGTTTAAGGTGAGTGTTGCATTTATCGCTCAGGAGTTTCTACTACCTATGACATTGGTCACATATTAAACTTTGGATTTGCGAACCATTTTATCTCCTTCGTTGTCCTTTTCTGATTTCTACTTTAAGTAATCAGTGTGGATAGAGGGGTTCCCTCACAACATGGGGCCAGATTCCGAAGCAGTTAGGAAATCTTCCCGATTGAATCGGTTTGGAAATGGTCTCCGACCAGCTCGGATCGGGAGAGTCCGACCGACCGAGCATGATGCATCCGGATGCTTCCAGGTATGATTTGGTTGCCTGGGGGCATTTTCCAATCCTACCTGCAGTGGTGGGGAAGCCGTGAGGGGAACGGGCAAGTGAATCCTTCACTCGTCCAGCCGTGAGGGAAACGGCAAACGCGACTCTCAATCAGGGACGCTCCTGGTCAAATCGGGCATCAGGAACTGCATTACCCAGCAGCCCCGGGACCTGCCGCGCTCGTGACACTCCCGCTGCGCCTGGAGGCGCCTCAAGAACGTGGAACACCTCCCGCCCCGCGGGACGTGCCCGGGAGGGCACCGGGCTAAGCCCGGGCAAAGGGCGGGCCCTCAGAGGCCAGAGGAGGACGGGTCAGGCCACCCCACTTGACCCTTTCCAAGGAGGAGGTATAGACACGTTTTAATTCCTTATCTGTCTTGCACTGTACTGCCAATTGTCGCTTTTGGAGTTCTTTTTCTATGAATCATGTCCATCTGGGAGGAGCTGAATACCCTGTGTGGCACCAAGTATGTCCCGGACGCATCAACCCCCCCTATTAGGGGTAGAGATTTTGACTATCTAAACGGCACTCCACGGGATGTACCTCTACCTTTCAATAAAGACCAATCTCAAGCCAATACACCGTCCCGGGGTCTAAATTGTAAAAGGAAGCACGATGAGGAAAAAGACAATGAGAACCAATCTAACGTTCAAAATTCGTTCACCAGCTCTCCACCATCCCCCCCTAACTCAATCACATTAATGACGGATAAAGCCGAGTATAGAACAGACGACCCTGTATCACCCCTCCAATTGACCTTACTGGCTCAGTTTGAGCAATTGTTAACATCTGCAAAATCACCTCTGGTTACAAAAATTAACGATCTATGGGACAGGCTGGCCAGCATTGAAAAAACACTTAAAAGGAACTCTCTACCAATCAATAAAACTGCTATACCTATTTGCCCTAATCCTCCCATCAACCACGAAAAGTCTAAGCCCACTGCATGCAGGAAAGTCCAAACTCTAGAACTGCCTCTTACTACACCTATTCCAACTGGCCCCAATGTTACATTAAATTCTGCGTTAATACCTCATACAGCGTCCAGGGCCGTTCTAGAAAGAAGGCATCGCATAAATTTACCTCCCGAAGCCACCCCATACGTGACTGTCCTCTCTGGGGTCCCTGCACTTAGCCAGGGCAAACTCGAAACACACCAGGACCTGCTAAATAAGGTCATTTTCTTGCTAAAGCACAACAGACCCTTGCCACCTGACCTAGATGGTGGAATCCTGAGTGTCAGGAGGGTGGGGTGGCTAGATACGTTGCTCAAAGACATCTCGGGGGACCTGGTGTTAATCAAATTTAAGAATAGTAACATAGTCCCCTACCTACGATTTTGCCAACCCAATGAAGGAGATGGCCCCATTTGCATTTGGGACTTGTATGATTTCTATCCGAGCTTCCAACATATTCCGTTACCAAGACAAATGACAATGAACTATAAGTCCTGGAGAAGGGGATCTTGTGTACCCTGTCCCATCAACCCTCTACCCTCTAATTAGTTTTGAATATGCACGAACATTGATTAGTTGACCCGTCATACTGATTTAATCCTGTTTTAATAGTTGATATTAACCTCGTAATGAAATGTTGAGATATATATGTATGTATTGTTGTTGCTTTTATGGTTTTTTAAACTAAAATAGAATAAAGCTGATCTGATCTGATCTGATTTGGTTGGACTACCATTGATGTCTATGAGAGCCTATGTTCCTAACTGCATCGTAATCTGACCCTCGGTTGGGAAGACACATTCCTGATGCGATTCAGAAGGAGCAGATGCCGTTAGGAGGCCTTCATAACCACATCATAAGCGGGCCCTAGGTGAGAATGCTTCCTAACCACATTGTAATCAGGCTTATAGTAGAAAACTACAGTATAACATATAATAGATCAAAATTTGATTTGACATTTTTTATTTCAGAGCAAATAGACAAAAAGACAGTATTGTTTAGAAAAAATAGTTAAGTTACTAAAAGAAGAGCTCAGTATTTTAGGTCCCATAATATCAACTGTCTACTTATCACTTAAAGTTTACTTTATATACCTAATTGAAAGCTATGCTTATTTATAATTACCATTACCCTTAAATGTTTCTGTGATTCCGAGGGTAGCCACTATATAACCCTATTAATGTGCAAAAATTAAATACCAACACTCATTACAGCAAAACCTTTGATGCCTAAAGATTAGCCAACTAGCGATACTTAAAAATGCACTGTATAATATGTTGACTGGTTTAATACATTTATACTCCATGCTTTATTACTAACTACAAAATATGGATTTCTGTAATTATAATCCTTCATTTAAATTGGCTTGACATAAAGCCTGGTAGTCTCTGGCACGTGGTTATGTGCCCAACACATAGAGGGACACAAGTACACATTTTTTATACAATGCAGTGAAGCAATCAAATGTTCTGTGGTGTATTGTGCAAGGGGGGAACAGAGTGCAGTGCCATGTCTATTAATACTGACCTGCTGCTCAAAAGGGTTGCCTTGTGCAATGCACTACCTTGTATAGGTTTTGTACTAGAAGGATAGGAATATATGATTTTACCACGAATACAAGTTCCACGCATGGCAATACCTCGCAAATTTTAGTTCGCAAGTGGCTTTACCACGCTGGAATTTGCAACGAAGGATTATACCACGCATTTTAACGTCCTTTAAACACAAATTTTAAAGATTATTTTCTTACCTGACACCTTCCTTTCTTTCACCAGCAGCCCATACTTCCATCCACCATCGAAACAAGCATCAAAACACGTCTGCCAAAATTAAAAAAGGACTGCTATTTTGACGTAACAGCACGTCTTTGGGGGAGGCACTTTCCTTTTACCTCAGTGGTACTGAAGGGCGTTTTTTTAAATTTAATTAACCCGCTCCTTTGTTTATTTTTGGGGGGGAGACACCCCCAGGCCCCCCCAGTCCCTCCCCCAGCCGACCCCCGCCAATCCCCCCAATCCCACGCTGAACGACTGGAAGGAATTCCACGCCTCCCCCCTAGCCAGAACGTATATGCGTGGTAAAGACTGTCGTTGAAGGCATACGCGTGGAAAAGACGTTTGCGAGGTAAGTGCCTCGTAGTAAACGTCACGCGTAGAAAAGCCTTCGTTGAAAATAATGTTTCCCGAAGGATAGCCTTGTAAGAGCAATTCCAGAGTATGGACAACAAATATAAGGGATCCATACACTTGTTTGCTGAGAATTTCAGAAAATCAGTTAAATATTGCATTCAAGAATGATATCTTCTTCACAGAGACATCTTGCACATCCTCTGGGAGAAGCTGTTGCCACCTTCTCATTAGATATTTTCTCGCAGAAGCTAACAAGTTTCTGTCATGTGATTAATTTCTATAGAATTGTTTTCAGAGAAAGCCTATATAAATTGCCCTACAGTTTATGTATTTTAGCATTATGTTACAACAGAACCCTTTATTGGTGAGAGCTCTGGTCTGTTGCAATGACAATTTTCTTTTGATTATTTTGCTGTGCAGCTTTGTATGTTGCATCATTTCATCATTTAAGTTAGACTATGGGCTTCCTGACTGGTTTTGTTTTATTTTTAACACACATTATTATCCAGATCCTAGTGCTTTTAGTATTATCAAATGGGATGAGATTTTTAAACATTGGCAGATGCTATAATCATTAAACATCTTTGAGAGATGACAGTCAATGATTATTGAACATGCATCATGTGCAAATGGTTTTGAAAAGCAGTGCTTCCTAAAAATGTTTCCAGACAATATCAAACTATCCTGACCAGAGTATAGACTACCAAAGAATTGTGAAGGTAAGTAAATATAGGTAAGGACAAGAAACTTAATGCCACATCTATGTCCTTTGATATTTCACATATCTTCAAAGCACATACATTTGGAGTTATAAACAGTAAATCCATACTTACCTATGTATACCATCACAATATTATGTTAATCCATATTCTAGTCGCAAATGTCTGGCAGAGTGAGAACTAATGCTCAATATTATGGAATACAGCCTTAACTGTGCACCAACACCGCACACAGGACCCAATTCACAAAGGGTCATCCGCACTCGTGGCAGAGCCCCACAGTCATGTCCAGGGGCCCTCACTCATGGCAGGACCACACAACTGCAGTTTCACACTGCAGAGGTCCTGCCACGAGTGGTGGCCCCCACCACAATTGATGGACCTCCACCACGAACATGGAGGCCCTTTGTGAATCAGGGACACAATTTTTATTCATAAAGACCACATAATAATGTAGACAGAAAATCCTACACAATGCAGAGCAAAAGAAATATAGTTGACTATGCAGAGATCCCAAAATGTACATTTGAGTGCACATCTTTATACTTGTAGACAAAATACAGAGTGAGAGCTACAAAATTGCCATTAGGATGTCCACTAAAACAAACAACACAGAAGATAATGATAATTATTTACCCAAAAGCATTAGAGATCACTCACAGGGCAAACACAGGGGTGGGACCTGTTCTAGGTAAATAGGAACCATAAGTAAACACTACTTTAAACAGACCTACACATATTCAACAAAATGATATCAGAATATCGTTACCCAGATAATTCTTGATACCCAAAAACAAACTGCCAAGAATACTTGAAGGCCGCAAAAAAGGTACAGGGTGCTAGTCAAACATTGATATCATGAAATATGGTAAAGCTGTTGATGTGACAACCATTTACTTGCAGGGGCTGAATAGAAATCAGCAGGTTGGAGAGGAGACCTGTTGGAAGTCCTTCAGTGTATTGTTAAAGTGGCAAATGAAAAACATGTATATATTCGGTATTAAACTATATTTTGGGGTTCTTTACTTGCCAGAAACTTTCTCTGATGTTTGCTCATCAGTACTTTCATTTTCTTCAGGGCCGTAAAGGTACTCTTCAGTTCTATCAGTCTGCTCAACATCATCTTCTACGTCACCATAATCTGGTTCAAAATCTTCTAGGACGAGCGAGTGTGGAGGAAATTCTGTTGTAGCTAGTGTTTTCACTGCAGACAATGTAATAAAAAACACAATGATTTAACTCAATTACAGCAAGATTAATTCTACTTATGTGGCTAGAATATATTTATAATTACTGAAAGATGTTCGAGTAGACAAATAGTACTACTTAGTGATGTAATATTTCTTAAAGTTGAATGACAGAAAAGGCTCCTCTAACCATTAAAGCAGAACTGTTAAGGTTAAGGGTGGACAATGCTTACATTTCTGCAGATAAGTCACGCGAAGTACAGAAAACAATCTACTGTACTTCCCAAAGTTGTGATGTCTGTGAGCTTTACCCAATCTTAACCATGTATTTTTCCTTAAGAAAATGCTTTGCAGCTGAAAGTTCATATATTTTTTATGAGACAACTCTCTCCATAAATTAATTTCACTCACTTTTTGCAAACATTACAAACCCAGCGACTTACCCACTTTGTAATTTGTTTTTTAATAGTGCATTACATTGTTGTGGGTGTAGTTACTGAGATAGGAATACCCTGGACTTCAATACCCTTTTAGCAATTTCATAACCTCAGGAAAGTGTCCTTCTGGAAATGTTGTCTATAATATACTGAGCCTTTAAACAAATCAATGTGAGTAACATGGACATTTCTTTACAGGGTGGAAAGATTTTCAAAGTTGTAATTGAACAAACCAGTGTTTCAAAGAAAAAAACAATATAATACATTGGATTTTCTTTATTAAAATGCATGAGCTATCAAGGTAATGGGAAATCAAATCACACCAACAAAATGCCTTCCTTACGGTTCCCATCAAGGGTCCAAATATGCTAAATGGAATTCAGGAATACGCAAGCTGATAAAAGAAGATGATATGTTAAACAGTCCCTGTTAACAAGTTTAAATCTGTTGGATACCTTCAATAGTACTATAAAGATGCTCATTGTTGTTACATTTTTAAAGCAACTGCATATTTTGGTTATGATTCAGAAAAAAGGGTAACAGAATATTAGGAGACCTACAGCTCTGCCTTAAAGTGATATAACAATTTTTTCAAATGTACAAACCTTTCCAGGTGCCTACCTAGTAAGATGCACCAAACTCAGGTTGCCTGGCTTGCTTCTGGAAAAGTAATCTGACATTTTTAAGTGATTTGCACTTTCCCATTATGAAATTGGAAGCATAGTATAATATCACTCAGGGAAATGTAAGTAGCAATGAGCAATTGCATAATTTACCTTTTGTTTTTTCTCGATGGGAACACATTACTCGCATTAAGAACACCATCAAGTTCTTGGGTGTTAGGGCCTCCTTTTATTTCAGCCTTCTACAGGAGAAAATCTCTGACCATTTCCAGAGTGATAGTATTTGGGTGTACTGCATAATACAGTTGTGGTGTACAATTACACAAATGTTAAAGGCAGCCGTGGCCGATGCAGGTATTAGCGGTGGGTTGGGGGGATAGGGTGGGATGAGGAGGTAGTCGACAGACAACGACAAAGGAAATACAATTTTTGAAAAAAGACAACCAATTACCATGCACTCACAGTACCGCTGACTCGGCGATGCTGCGAGCGCAAGGTAAGTGGTTTTATTTTTTCCCATTTTAATTTCTTCATGGTCGCTTGTGGACTAGTACCACCACTCCACCTCACTGGTCTTACCTGCACTGGCCATTGCTTTTTGAAGGATTTACACCTAGCTATGTTTTCATATAAAATGACTTTTGTAAATCAGGGTCTTTGTTTTTCATGCTTTTAAATCTCATGTATAATTAAAAGATTACAGAATGAAATGTGTTATTGTTTGTTTATTTCATTTTCACTTTATCATGGAAGTCAATTCTAGAGCATGGGCTTCGGTGAAAATTTTAGGTCTCAACTACAGGCTTTAGCGGTCCCTTGTTGAAGACACGTTGTATACAATATACATAGGGTGGGCTAGATTTAGACTCAAACTGATGTTTTGGTACTTGGTTCAGCACGTGTTATTTCATGGTTTTGCCAAAAGCATCAAGTGTGGTCCACCCAGAAGATGCATCATTTCTACTAATTTTCCTTGGTGTGAATGAGTATTATTCAGTGTTTGACATCAAAGACTTTTGTATCTTCATTTTTCTGTGCTCATTTGTTTTTAGAGGCTTGATGTGGGTAGACCCATGATAACAGCACTCTGCCATTAACAACACTCCTTTGTCAACTCATACTGTGCTTTACTTCCTCTACCTGTCCGCTCTCTCTTGCCCACTTAATATGTGTCTCATATGCTTGTCCAGTGCTCTACCTTTCAGCAACAGAATTTACAACTGCTATTTATCTGGAAATGGTAAAATAATACTAATAAATAAGGGAATAGACAAACAAAAATACTTAAAACAATATCGCAAATGGCAATGAGTAAAAGAAGTAAGCAAGCCCTAAAGATGTTCCAGGGACACCTACTCCTGAAAAAATTCTGAAATGTTCTTTTTGCCCTTCACCCTCCTTTGAGTCTTTTTCCTTCTCTTTATCCTTATTTTTTTAAGATGGCCAAGAGTGCATACTTACACCTGTAGATGCATGGGTGGTCAGGTAGAATTGGTTTGTTATACTTAATGACTTGAAACATTTCAAAGTAGCAACCATTGTGTGTGCATGCAAAGATGGCCTTCTTGAAATGGTTTTAGCTTTACACTATGCCAAAGCAAACAAGCATTGGCAAAACCCATAGATGTGTGTCAGCATATTAATAGGGAGACCTATTTGCCTTGCCAATGCTTGTTAAAAAGTAATTTGTACATTGAGAGCTAGCTCAACTATGTAAAGTCTGAAAATATAATGTATGTCTACCCAGAGACAAGCCTGTTCCACCTAAAGCAAACACCTCCATGATCAGGTCCTCAGAGAGCCTTGTAAAATAGTTGTAGAGTTCGTGTTAATGTGTGGCTTGTGTGTTTTTGTCCCAAAATAGTGTCGATGCAGATGCAATACACCTGCACTCCCCTTATGTTGGCATTGCATCACTACGTTTGCCTCATCCACCTTGTGTAGTTTGGTTGCCTAATGACTCTAAAACCTTTTTCTGCTGTCAGCCTGGGTCTGCAAAAAGCAGCATAATTCTGATATGGTGTATAAGAGATTCCAAGGCAAAAGTGTGGCACAATGAAAACACTACTTTGTTCACGTTACAATGACAAACTGGTAACCATGTTGTCTGTCTGGTATCCCGTTACGGGTTGTCCATTTCTCTCCCCAAGCCATCTTAATTGCTATAATTAGTATAGACCTTTTGCAGCAACCATTATAGAGGCCAGTGGGGGCTCCTCTCCTAATGTGGTTGAACATTGCTCCTCTGCTTTTCAGCAGTGTATGGAAATGTGAAATGATAAAAACTAAATGTTATTATCATATTTGTGTTCCTGTTGTGGGTGCGGCAGCTTGGCGAGGCACGGTGGGGCTGCTCTGCTGACAGAGCAGGGGAGGGGAGGAATGTTCATGAATGTTTGACCGGCAGTCTCACGCCGGCCAAACTTTTTATGCGCACTTACCATGTTCTCCACCCAGGCTGCATTGCATCCCGGGTGTAGATCATGCCCAGGTTCCCATTCCCCATCTGAGCACCGAACCACGGCACTCAACAAATCACAATGCTGTATTGCAGTGTTGAGATTGGCTCCGGGGAGCCCGGGTGCTTCCTGTTCAGTGTTCAAGCCAAAGGGATGAGTAGGAGAGACGCGATGAGGAGTTTTTTTAAAAACAAAGATTTGGATTTTATTTTGATTTCAAATAGTGCAGACTCCTGGCAGAGAAATTAACAGGCAGTAATATTGCCAACTGACTGGCACTCACTTATTCAATATCAGGAGGAATGAATAATGCATTAGGTTAAAATGTGAGACTTGCCAGTACACATCTCAAACTTAGGAGTATTAACCCAGTAGGATCACTATTCTGAGACCTGCGCAAGTGCATGGCCTTAAACAAGCTTATGTTGCAACATTCTGATGAGCGGATGGAAAACTGAAAACGTTTCTTTAGTCAACAGTGTGGCAGCAGCATCTTTCCAAAGGTGAAATTACAAATATTTTATGAGCTCATTATCATTCCACAGAACAAATATTTGGAGAATTGGCAAAAATGGTCCTCGTCTGGAAACAGCTTTGCGAAAAAGTATTCCAAAGTACTTTGCGTTGAAATATGCAGAAGCTGTTTGTCAGCTATAAAATCACTAAGTTCCCTTCTTAAAATCTGTCCGTTTCAAATCTACCAATACAGGTTTATTGTAATTGTATAGATTTCGACCAATGTTTAAAATGCACAGTTTATCACTCTATTTTCTTGTCTAGTCTCTAAGGATAGACCCACCCCATTGTCTGACTTGTTAGCCCCTGCAGAAGTTCAGGTATAGTTGTGCCCCTGCCTGTAGGGGACTGTAAAAATAAGTAATTTGTAAAATCTGCACAATGATGGATATCATACTTATGTGATTTCTAAGGTAGCCCCACTGATTTTTGTTTTTAATTTGAAGTATTCCTGACGTACCTTTACCTCACAGAGGCCATTAGGTCTAAGGCAGTGAAATTAAAATGTGAAGCAAACATAATGCAGCTTCCATCCTTTGACGCTGCTGAATTAAGTATTGATGAATAATGTAATATCAAAATGTATATGGAATTCTACAATTTAATGAGGCTGGTATGGCATTTAGCCAAAAAGGAGGTCATTATGCCAACTGCTGAGGCATTGATTAAGGAATGTGATCAAGGTGTTCAGGGTGACACAAATCTGATTAATAAATGGAAGAATTTTATTACAAAGTCCATTGTGGGGAAATTTTCAACTGGAAAGACTAGAAAAAGTAATACCAATCTGAATATACAAAAAATATGGTTTTCTCTAAACTATTCAAGTTAAAGAAAGTACTTAATAGAGCTGTCCGTAAGCATACGCCCGTAGATTTTGTCAGACCTATTTAGTGTATATAGAAAATCTAAAGGAACTTAAGAAGACCTACAAACAAGAAATATGGAAAGCCAAATTTAGATATCAAACTGGGCAATGGAACAGTTTATTATCCGCCTCTAAGCTAAATAATGCAAATAAAATTTGGGCGGTTATTAATAATCTCAAAAGGGGCAGCTGTAGGGCTTTTTCTGTAAATATACCAGAACTCCGTTTGGGTAACATTTATAGCCAATTTTTATGGTTTATCGGTTCAGATGGAAAATCACCCCGACAGATTGGCTTTATGTGAGGTAAATAATAAATCAATAACCAATGTGGGGAATGGAGAGTGTCTCGATTTGAACTCCATTGATCACGTTATTGATTCTAGCCTAGATCCTAATCATGACTGACATTCCAAGTTGTAATCAAGTATTGACCCTGCTACATGGGCTTCAAGCAAATGGAGCCCCTGGACCTAATGGGCTACTTAATACCCTGCTTTGTGCTAATAATGACCTGTGGGCCGGCATTTTGCATAATTTAATTAGGGAAGTTTTTATACTGGGGGTTGTCCCAGAATCAAGGCAAGGTAGCATAGTGCAACCTATTTATAAAAGCGGCCCAGTGTCAAACCGTGCGAATTATTGAATAATCTCATTGACTGATGTTGATGCAAAGGTGTTTGCTTCTTCTCTCCTGATAGAATTGGAAGATTGGACTATGCAGGGGAGTATTATTCCATTTAATCAGACTGGTTTCCATAAAGGACAATCCACTACTACAAATTTGTTGGATCTAACCTTGCTTGCGGAGAGGACAGTCTTAAATAAACAAAATGCATACATTTCTTTTATTGATCTTAAGGGAGCCTTCGACTCTGTGCCACAAACTTTGTAATGGAAAAAATTGTCATATCGGGGAATATCAAAGAAATAGTGGAAAGCTATTTTACTTCTGTATCCCAACACTTGGGTTCGAGTAAAGCTTGGGGAGGGCAATTCAAGGAAGATTAGAACATATAATGGCCTAAAGCAGGGTTGTATCCTTGCCCCCTGCTTATTTAATTTATATTTATCAGATCTTTCTCAGCATTTGGATGTTGTTAATGGCCATGTTCCTAGGATGGGGGGAAGGGGGGGATGCAAATTAGTTACCTCCAGTATGCCGATGATACGATTCTTGTGAGAAGTTGAATTCCTGGAAGGCCAACAATTGATATTGTTAAGACGTATAGATACTTAGAGGCGATATTTGACGATCACATGTCTTTTAAATTTCATCTTAACCCCTTCGCTGCTCATGACGAGCTCAGCTCGTCATGAGGGACGGTTGAGCTGTGCTTATGACGAGCTGAGCTCGTCATGTATAATGGTATTCAAAGAATGTTAGCACAGGAGGGGAAAACCATTAGCAGCCAAGGTCTTAAAGATCTGAGGGCCAAGGCTGTGACATTGATCCATGCTTTTAGATGTTTAAGAAAAACCACAGAAGTGTCAATCATATGAGTCTATTCTTAAAGTAATCAAAGCCAAGTTACAACCTACCCTCATTTATGATTCTCCGATTGCTAGAATAAAAGATGTGAAGGTGCTTGACGTACTGATTGCTAAGGTTTTTAAAGCAACCTTTGGAATTGACAGGTCAGGTCAGTGTGTCAAGCAGCAATTAGATTGGAATTGGGTCTCCAAAGACAGTGCCTGGTATCAAAAGGATCTTTCATAAAATGTATGGTTGCCTTGTCAACATCAGCCCCTGCATCTTTAGGGAATATTTGTTGGCAAGAAATTGATAAATCTGCTTACCAGGCGAAATGGAGAGCTTATATTTTAACTTCCCTACGAGATATCGGCCTGCAAAGTAAACAGTCAGATCTGAAAATGCCCAACTATAATTTCATTTTAAAAAAGCATATTAAAGCCGAATTGTTTAAATTGGATAAAAATGCATTAGCTGAGAAAAATTATGCATGGTATGTGATCAATTCATACCAATCCCCGCGTGTTTAGTCGTATCTGAATTTTTTCTTTTCTGCAAAGTTTTTAAAAAATGTTTTTAATGTTGCGTATGGGTTAAACCCAATAAAGCAGGGCACTCGATCTTGGATCAAAAAGTGGCCGGATTATAACTGTAGATTTTGTGGATGCCCACAGGAACCTCTTGTACATATAGTATGTGTATGCCCCAAGCTGATTAATCTTAGACAGTTAGTTTTGAGACCTTACTTTTTGATGAGTGGCGTGAGATTTGCACGACAGGCATTAATCATGTAATTGTCTGGTGAATCGACTCCATTACTATGTGAACTGGTAAAAATGTAATGGCGGTTGAAAAATGCCTAATATAATAGGGCAGATCCCCTCTATTTTTATGGCCTTTGTACTAATAGTTTTAACAGCTCATAAATTCTATCACCCAATAATTTTTGTTGCGAGGGTATTAATATGAAATGTAACAATAGCTGGGTTATCATTGCAGCAAACTGATGCTCTTTTTTTGTCTTGATAGGATGGTCATCATTGCAATTATTGCACATTAGCACTTTGAAAGGTAAGGGGGTCAAGAAATGTATAAAAGAAATGTCTTCGCATTAGTCATTTCTGCACCTTACCATTAGCACTTTGAAACATAACATGTGTAGTGTTTCATAGTGGAAATGAATGGTTGTCAGAATATTTTTCCGTTCTATATATGGAAATATTATGTAATGCACACCGTCACTTTAAAATGTATAATGTGCAATAACATTCTGTAAATAATTATGTAAGGTGGCTAGATATAGGTTTATCGATACGTTTTTAAACTGTATATATGGGACAGTTTTTCATTATTATGTGATGAGAAGATGCTTTCAGCCTAATTCATGAAGCTGAATTCGGCTCGCAAAGGGCCAGATTCTGAGAATCTGGCCCTTTGCGAGTGAGATTTTTGCATTTGGGATTCATCATCCCAAATGCAAAAATCGGTAATTGCGTTTTCGCAAATTTGCGATGGATTACATTTAAGGAATCTCTATTTGAGATTCCTTAAATGCAATTCATCATCCATTTAAATATTGCGAAATCGCAATTTCGGGCCGCTATTTACCGCGAGGTCAAACCTCGTGGTAAATAGCGATAACTCAGAAAATGCTTTTAAAAGCATTTTTCTGAGTTGCATGTTGCACACACACACATGTCCTTTGGACGTGTGTGTGCGCAACCCCTGTTCATATTAGCATTTAAGGGGTGCTACAGGGTGTCCTTTGGACACCCCTGGCACCCTTTCTATCGCTATCTTATTTGCGATTAGCTAATTGCTAATCGCAAATAAGGAATACTCCCCATTCATTCCTATGGGCCTTTTGGCCCATAGGAATGAATGGGGAGTTATTCCTTATTTGCGATTAGCAATTTGCTAATCGCAAATGAGGAATTAGTAGGAATCGCATTTTTTTTGCATATTCCTACATGAATCCCGTTTTGCGAGTCCTTAATAGCGATTCGCTATAAATCGCTATTAGGGGCTCGCAAAACGGGAGTATGATGAATCAGGCTGTTTGTTTGTAATGCAAATGTGTTTTTCTTGGAGTTGTAAGATGTTGTGATTGCAATGATTTTAATTAATCAAGCAATAAAGATTATTTATACTACAATTTAATCATCAATACAATGGTAATTAACTGGTCTTTCAGTTGACGAGTGTTCAGTCTGCAAATTATAGAGCAGGATTACAAGGTATGAGGACAACAGCGCTCATATAATGGTCCAGGATATGTTCCTAAAGCATTTGCTGCAAGTAATCATGCCACCTATAATGAAACGGCTTGCAACGGATTTGAAATGCCTTGTCCTGGTGGGATGAGGCATCAATTCCAATTTAATCATTTCTAATGCCGGAGAATTACAATATGCCAATAGCAAATAGGTTTACAGAAAAAGAGTGGTCACTATAGTCCTGTGATCTTTGCTCCATCTGTTTCTAGCACAATTGATCAATTATGTTCTCTCAAATGGATGCTAATGAAGCTTAGTATCCATCGTAGGAAAACCTGGAATAAAGAAATCACTAGAACTTTCCCTCTTTATTCATGCTTCTACCTATTTGGGAACTGACACTTGCACTGTAGTGACAGAGGGAACAAAAGCAGAGGCTGAAGCACTGGATAGCTTCACAACAGCACTACTCAACCAAATGGTTAATAATTTCATGAACAGTGCACTACAAATGCCAGACTAGAAAATAAGCAACACACTTCTAGTTCACTACACTGATACCATAACTTCGGATTGGACTTGGAATAAGGGAGTTGTGAAAAAGTGGATTATTAACTGGGGTGAATGCAAGACCTCAACAAGTAATAATGTCCCTATTTTCCACAGGTACTGCAGTAGTCTAAAGAAGGTATCTGAAATGACTTGAGGTACAGTGGTTTAAAGTAAAAAGGTCATTTATTAAATACTACAACCCCAGAGGCAAACAAGCAGCATCTTCTTCAGCAACAGTGTATCTCTGCTCTGCCCCCTGGATTCCACATTCTGGAATCCAGTGAACATGACATGGCAACATAGAACATTAAGCAAGCTACCAGAATATACTAAGATACAACAGTATCCAGGAGTTCAACCTTTATGCCTGACATTTGCTTGTGGGTGGGGATAACCAATAAGAAAACCATGGGCCGTCCTACCTTCTCTTACATCACTTCCTGGAGGATTGGCATTAGTCAATCTCACAGTACATCTCTTTGTCCAAATCCATGATGTTGGAATCTTTCTTCCTTTCGTCAGAGCTCTGGGAGCACCAATAGGTGTGTTTAGAGAAATTAGAAATTCCCCTTTGAAAACAGTTCTGGGACAGGGTCCCAGCCCCCTGACCCCCTCCCCATTGACGCCACTTTGGCTACTTAAACCATTGGTGGGTGCGCCTAGGTGTGATTTAGATCTGCCTGTGACAGGGGTTGTTCTTTTTGTACTAGTCTAGTTGGTGGTCATGTGCCCTCAAGCCATCCTGCTTAGAGGAGGTCACAAGTCCTCTGGACATTGGCCCTTTATTTTCCTTTGCCTGAGAGCAATTCACACCTCATAGTTGTCTTCGAGGTGACTGGTAGGGGTATTTGCAAGGGTTACTCGAGGCTTCCCTACAGCAGGCAGCTGCAGCAAGAGGGTGCAAGAGCGTGCACAAGGACCATGAGGTCTGGGAAGGTGAGGCCGTCAGTAACAAACGTTAATAATAGGAAAAAGAAAAAAAATTACTACAGGAAATACACGAATCAACTGATAGTCTATCTTCCACAGTAACAACTCCGCTGGCTACAGCAGCGGCAAACACAGATATATCTGCTCAAATGGTCTCCAGATCCTTAGCGAAAATGCTGGTGGTTATAGTATTTTCAACCTAAAATATATTCCAAATTTTGATTTGGGAAAGACGCTGGTGCAGTGCTAAACCTTAGCATCAACAAACAACTGGACCTCCCATCCCCCCTCCATCCACTACTTCCGGATGGATCAACAGGCCACGGCTTGACAGCGACACTGGTCAAATCAGGAGTACGCGGCACGGCTCAACCCTGCTGGTCAATTGATAGTGTGGTTAAAGAGGTAGCAGACTCACAGGCAGCACACAAAGCCCAGCAATACACAAAATGCACCAACACAGACACAAACACTGGGAAAAAGAATGAAGAAAGAGCACAATGCACAGGAAAGCTACCTTTGCCTATCACTAGGGAGGCTTCAAGATTACCATTGGAGTCAGAAATTAAAATACGGGCGTGCCAGAACACAGCGATGCAATGAGTAACAGCACTTCCAGGACTCTCAGATTCAGAAATGATTATAACTGGGGGGACCACAGCCTCCTCTATTTCAGATGAACGACTATCTAAATCAGCGGGGGAAAACCACCCACAACTGAGTCCAGTTGCCACCGACCTCGACCTTGAAAACCCCGAATATATTAATGACACAACTAGGAAAACCAAAGTGATGATCACAGCAGAAGCAGTAAAGCCACAGTTCAGCGAGACAGCAAATAATACCAACACTGGCTTCAGAAGCCAAAGCATGAAACCGACCTCTTCTTGGACCACATACAGAACCTGCCCCCACAATATCAGGGGATAGATTAGTATTGACAGGGAGCAAACAAGAAGATCTCCAGAACCACCATGACCCCAAGAACTGTGTGGTCAGTAAACGTCTTTCCTTAGGACAGAAGAATGGGGAAACTTGGTAACTACATACTATACCGAGGGCGAAGGAGACACAACCCCTCAAGGCTCAGGAATGGCTACAAAGGGGAGCCAGGAAGACACACCAACAGGATAAAGCAAAATATGGGCCTCCCTCTTAAACACCATGCGGCTCTCGACCAAGGTGCTAGAATACCATTCGGATAAGATGGACATTCAACTTACCCTCCTCAACTATCTAGCCCTGCACGTCACAAGCATTGACAGCAAGTTGTCGGAAAAGAACAACTTTATAAAAAGAGTTCAATCTCAAACAGCAATAATCCCCCTCAAGTTGCAGCTGCCATTTAATTGCTGAAAAACTAGCATCCTTGCCTACTGTGATGAGTGATCTTCTTACCGACCTAAAAAGTACATACTGGCAAGTTCAACTACAGTAAAATTAAACAAGAAAAAGATCTCCACAGGGAAATATCACCGTCCAGGAGCAAAAAGAGCGGTCTGAGCCTTGCAAGTGGAGAAGCACTCTGGTTCCGCCTTCACGCAGGCCAGGAATTACATGGGGCCAGTAGCAGGTGTATCCTCGGAGTCAAAACAAAACAATATGAGCCATGATCCTTTAGAACCTTCAGTCTCCTCTAAACGCCAATCACTGGTGCAGTCCATTAGCAGTGTCGACAAGCAGATAGGTCACCCAGAAAAGGAGGACATCCAGTCCAACAACTGGCAAACATCCAAACAGCGATGGATAGCAAGGAGGAAAGGAAGGAACAAGAATCCATCAATAAAACACTTTTTTCAAGTTGCACCGAAACCCCTGAGCGAGAAGCAGCAAGTATAAAGAACAAGCGGCGCATCACCAAACGCGCTGCTGGAGCCAAACGGTATCGACACTGGGAAGGAACAAACAGGAGAGGCGAATATAAGCAAGCACAACTGTCTCAGTCTCACTAACTCCAGTGAGCAGGCAGCAACTCAGCTGATATCCACAGCGGCTAGGGTAGCTACACCAGCATTAACAGTAGCAGCAAAGGCTGACACGAAACAGCAAAAAGAATAAGGTGAGTGGAACAGAAAAGCGTCAGTGGACGGCACAAGGGAAAAGAGCAAACCCCGGACTCCGCAGAAAGGGCTAAACAACAAAACATGACACCCTCAGCAGCATATACTGAACAAAGGGATGCCAAGCTAGAAGCGAAAACAGCAAACAGAATGAGGCTAGAGAAACAGAAAAGCATCAGCAAGGCACTAGAGCGAAGCCCGGACACCATAGAAAGGGCAGAACAACAAAATGCAACAGCCAACAGTGCAAAGGAGAACGAGAAAACAATATGCCGAGAGTCATTCCCAAACAAGCTTCAAAGGTAGACGCCCAAAGCTGTCCTGTTTATCCCGTGGTATTATTCCAAAAGATGAGGAGACACCCTAAGTTGAGGCAACATACTCAGAATTCTATCCCGTATTAGAAGTCTGGCAGGGATTGCCTCACAAGACCTGGAATTAGTAGAATTTGAAAGTTTTAAACATCTTCTGGAGCAAGAAGCAACCAAGACAGTCTGGGCAACTTGAGAAATAGTGGAGAAAATTCTCAAGGAAGAGCGCCAACTAGAAACCTGGGGGATCCAATTGCACCTCCATCAAGCAGTCGGGTATCCAGATCCACTGCTCGAACCCCATCATGAGCCAGATAACAGAGGAGCTCTGGGCCTATTATCTCCACGCTCAAAGGGGCACGCAGTCCCTCAGCAGAGATCTAATAGAGAAATAGCTCCATCAAACGGGATGTCCAGGATGAAAGAGAACCCAACAGACTACAGAATTGGTCCTGGATAGCGAAAACCATAAACACAAATGGTAGCCCCTCTGACAGGGACTAGAACAGGAAACAAATATTCCTAATCTAAAATGTTGCTCCTGGAACATTAAGGGCCTTGGAACTAAAACCATGGACAGTACTTTCAACAATTTGACTTAATTCTGCTTCAAGAAAAGTGGCTGGCAAATCCACTTCACCTGCTAGGTTTTAAAATCATATCACCTCCCAGCAACTAGAAACTCAAACTTCGGCCACTTTAAGGGAGGTCTAACAACCTACGCCTCGATTAAAACCATAATGACCGTGAAGGAACTAACAAGTACAAGTATTCCACCAAATGAGATAAAAACAATTCTGCTGGACATAGCCGGTCCTAAAAATAAGCAGCAGTAAATACTTGTTAACACCTATCTACACCCCCGGATCAAAAGAAATGGTGCAAAACATCTGATAACAGAACTAACTAAACTAATTACTGAGAAGGCAACTTCGAACTTTATTGTCGCCGGTGACTTTACCATGTTCCTTACAGTGAGTGGCGACTTGGACAGGCCCGCAGAAGACCCTCAAATAGCATGGGGATCCCCCTTCAGGATAAGTGTAAGTGGGGTAAGCCAACAAAAATCTCCAGAGAACTGTTGAAGGATCTAGAAATCTTGTCCCTGGTAGCACTAAATGGTTGACTCACGGGGGATCGTCCCCAAGCTAAAACTTTCCACAATGCGCTTGCTGACACCACAATAGACTATACTTTCTCGTCCTTACCACTTTACCGTCTGTTAAAAGACTTTAGAATTGGAATACAAGACCTCAGTGTTCATCAACCCCAAGAGTTCACACTCGCCATGCAAGGAACAGTGCTCAGCTACCCAATTGTTGATTAATGTACAAACGCCACATTCAGCCACAGGAGAATAAAATGTAACAGACGTGATCCAGTAAAACTCTTGGCACATTCAAAAAAATGGTAGGAGGATAACAAACTACTACATAACAACATCTTAACTGCCTGGGAAAGCTTTAGCCCAACTAACCGTAAAGAGAATCTGACCAAAACTGAGCACAAAATCAAACAGGAACTGCTGAGCAGGCCAGCAAATAAGCAAATAATTCATTTATTGGGAACAAACCATCCCGAGCGAAGGCAAATAAGGAGCGAAATAAACAGAGCAATGCGTAACCTCTGTCAAATTTGCTTTGTCGAAAAAACAGCTGGAATTAAGGATGCTCAAGCCTGAAAAAACAAAATCATCTGGCTAGCGAAAAAATAAACCACTGAAACAACATGGGCAAAACTGCTACACAATGCAAAATTAAGGAAGAGCTCTAGGTTTTGGCAGACAGTCAAGAGCATAGAGAATCCAATGGCACCAGGAATTAACTCGCACATCACGAAGGATGCCTGGGTAAAATACCTACAGAGTCATTTTAACACGGAAGCTTGTGAAAACACACAAAACCAAGAGGCATGCCAGAGCAAGTTGCAATTCCTAAAGCATTACGGTCCAGAGTCTACACCCTTCTTTTTACTTAAAAAGATTGTGGATAGAATGTCAAAAAGCTGAAACGCAGGAGCGCCTGGTCCTAACGGGCCCCCCCCCTATAGTATACAAGCAGGACTAAACCTATTGGGCCGGAGCATTACTGCCAGTCTAACAAAATTCTGGAAGCCGGAACAATCCCAGATTCTTGGAAAGGATCGATCATCTCACCCATCCACAAGAAAGGAAGCAAGAACGAACCAAAGAACTATAGACTAATAGAGCTAATTGACATTGAGGCCAAATATTATGCCGGCCTCCTATTCGCTGAAGTGGGCAGGGGAAACAATCTAATTCCAATAAACCAAATAGATTTTCAGAAAAATCTGGGAATAACTACAACCATTCTCTCACTTTTAATTGACCAGACAAACGCAATTAACAAACCACTATTTGTTTGTTTTATCGACTACAAAGCTGCTTTTGGCAGCGTTAACAGAGGGAAATGGTGGGCTAACCTAGCCGGGTGGAAAATAGCTCCAACCCTTCTGAACCAGCTAATCATGCTTCACTCTGAGACATGAATCCAAATTAAGCTGAGGACCGGTGACAGTATGTCGAGGAGGATTCTGACCACCAAGAGGCTAAACCAGGGTTGTGTTCTTACTCCAACCTTGTTTTACCTTTTCGTGCCAGACATCGCAAGGGAACTGGATAATTGTCATCACCACGCCCCGAATTTAGGTGGCCGGCCACTTTCAAACTTACTATATGCCGACAACCTGATACTGATCAGCCGAACCCCAGTTGGCCTGCAGCGTTTGATAAATGTCATGAGCTACTTTGCAATAAAGAATGGATTAAGCATAAACCATGAGAAGTCCAAAGTAATGGTCCTTAATCAACGAAGCACCAAGAGTCAATTCAGATGGCGGCTGGGGGGCAGACAGCTAGAGTTGGTTAAAAGTTACAAATATTTGGGAATCATATTTGACAGCATGGGAACGTACCACAAACAAAAAGTGTCTATTCAAGGAAGAGGAACCATTCTGATTGGTACGCTAAAAACACATCAAACACAAAATAACTGGCTCCACCTTATTCCTTTACTGTAAGTACTCTGGGCAAAGCTTCTACACACAATCATGTATGGCAGCGAATCAATGAGAGGGTAAGACGAAACAACTCTGGATAAGGTGGTCTCCAAAGCTGCTAGAATAATATTCAATCTCCCACAATACACCTCTCCAGCACAAATCAAGCTGGAGCATGGCCTACAAAAGCAGCAAATAGCATGGAAGGGCATTTACCCCAAATGTTGGTACAAAATTAAGAGTGCTAAGCCTGGTTCTTTAAACTCATACTTGTGAAAAGAGATGACGAGGAAAAATGACTGCCCTGCCATGGTTTATCTTCAGTCAGGAGTAAAGCTGCTCACTTTACAGGATTTGTAGGAATCCTGTCTTCCTTATAACAGATTTAAAGCCGTGGTGAACAAATCGGTGAAGATTATCTCCCTAGAAAAAGACAAAACAGACACAAAGAAGAGTGCACACAGATGGTTCGTGATTCAGAGGTACTCAAGATGCGCTACTCAGCCATATTCAGGTACAAACTTTTTGAGAAGTATGAAGGGAAGCCTTCTGGCAATGAGACTGGGGATTTTACCGGCTAAACCACACTTACCGCCGTGGAAACGCACACATACAACCTCCAATTGTAGACTATGCGACAACCCAGGAGAGGACGTCTTACATCTATTGTGCGTCTGTAAGAGTTTAGATCTTGAACGAAGACAGCCGTGTCTGAACGAAAATTGAATACGTCATGCTGACAGGCGGTGAAGGCCTGTTTCGAGGGGGGCGACCTTCGGTTAGTCTGTAGCTTTGTACGTTTTATTAAAACTGTAAAAACAAAATTAAACTTGGCAACCTCCATACGATCTGACTAGCACCTTAGGTTGCCGCTAACTCAACTGGTAGCCGCTCACTCTGAAGGTCCAATTTTAGACTTACTTTTAACCTGGCAAAGATTTTACACTTAATTACACAGATACTTGAACTGAGGTGAACCTCAAGGAGGACAGTTCCCCAGCAGTTATTGTGTGCCTAAACACGATATACACATTAATATTATATCTTCCGTACTATATTCAAGTTTTATATTTCTTCATTTTATCAAACAATTGCGATTTTATTGGATCAAGTGCTGTTTTATGTTATATGTGTTTGAATATGTAGCTGTTTTTCTAAGATTTTTATTAATCAAGCAATAAAGATTACTTAGAGGCTTTAGAAAGGAAAATGGCAACTTTCTAAAATTGTAGTTTCATATCCGACTTTACAATCAGTTTGGATTTTAAATTATGATTTACAGGGGTCCTTGAATTAAGGTTTTAGCTATTCCCAAACTGAAGATATACATTATAAAATGTTATTATGTAATCCACAGTTTTTCTATTGGAAATACAGCCTTGCCACAGTGAAAAATTATTTTAGAGGTTTTTCGCTGTCAGGGCATGCGCAACTTAAATACACATGTCCTACTTTTTAAATACCAGGCACACTACCCTATGAGCTTGTAGAGTCTACCTAAGGGGTGACATATAAGTATTAAAAAGGAAGGTATAAGTCTAGCAAAAGGTTCATTTTTCCAGGTCAAGTTTTCAGTTGTAGAACTGCAGACTCAGGCTGCAGGGGTGGCACAATGTGAGCTGCAGTAAACAAATGACATTTACCATACAGGCCCCAGGTGCAATCAGTACTGTATACTAGGGACCTATAGGTCAGTTAAATATGCCAGTCAGGAATTAGATAATTACACATATACTTTAGGTGCCAGAAAACATACACTAAGTGCTGGATGTCAGTGCTCCAGTGTTCAGAGTCAGGAAACCAGCACTAAATCTTGCAGAATGCGATCTTGCAAAAAGGGTCTTTCCTCACAAAAGTGTTCTATTTCACCCAAATAGACAGATTCCAAACACAAATGAATGAGCACAGTACACAGATTTTACAAACTGACCATCTATGTTTGAAATCTCAGTTCGTCTAAGGGGTGATGTGACATAACAACCTCAAATTAAGTATATTTGAGCGTATAGTGCAGGAAAAAACAGGTTTTCAAATGCATGAGTGAATACAGGAAAAAAAGCTAGTGGAAGCTTATCTCACTCAGCAAAAAAGTCTAGGAAATAAGTACTAATAAGATTCTGGGGAAAACGTGAACACATTTGCAGCCCTTAAATGCTAGCATGGAATGCACCAAAAGAACTACTTCGGATTTGTGCTGGACTGCCTTTGGTAAAAACATTCAGCTGTTCAAAATACCACTCAGAGCTCTCTTAATGTCTTCCCAGTATGTGAACTTTTTTTTTTCTTTTTTTTAAAGCAGAGCCTGATTTTTAAGGGACATTGGCTGCTTTCATGAAAAGTGTTCAAATGCTTTAAATGCAAATGTAGTCCATCCTAGAAAGGCATCCATTAAAGAGATCACAGCCATTCATAGAGGATCACAAGATGCACCCGGTCTTATTAATATTTATGAAGTAGAAGATTTTGCAGCCCTCTCTAGACACACATGTTATGAGGCGACTGGTCTGTACACCAGTCATGGTGCCAAATACTGGGCAGGTCATAAAGCTAGTGCCCATTTTGCACCCACTATTTTTGACCTGCCCAATGAAACATCAAGCCCTTGTTATTCTGGCTCACCAAAGCACTATTTTGAATCTTACAGCATGAACCTATAGTGACCAGAAGAATAATGCATCTACAGGGTGCTGAAAAAACATTCTGGATTAGTTTTCAAGAAAGATCTCCAACATCTGTGAGTCTTTTCATTGAAGAAACTGTTTAATTTCCCAAGTAACTTCAAACAGTTGCTGTACAACCTTAAATGGTTAAAGGGGACTTTTTAGCTGTCAATAATGAGGTCATGAAAATGGTACACAACATTAGCCCAGTGATATGTCCTGGGTATCAATAACCATCTAAAATGGTGAGAGAATTCAGAAATATCCTTGCCTGACATTAACTTCTCTATTTAAACAGATAACATCTGTCAGGGGAGATCCACAAGAAATTAAAAGAGAGCTGGGTTTCAACTCCTGATTATGAAATACTCTGAATTGTAATGTTCTTCAATAACTGCAAGACAGTCGGTAGTACCTCTTGTCTCTTGATGAATATCAAGAAAATGGCCCCTAATTTAAAAGAGTACATTGAAGCATGTAAACGTATTATGACCTGGTAGTCCGAGTTAAGACAAAGTAGAGGCACATAGATCAACTTGACTAATGAGCAAACAGAGATACTCTATATCTTGTACAATGGAAAAACTGCCCTTCATGCTACTATCCTGCTGCATTCAACAGCCCGAACTTCAACACTTAGATCTAAAGACTGATGGTGATAGTGGAGGTGATGTAGATGACTGAGAATTGGCATTGCTTCTTTCCTAGAGACAGGAAAGGCTGCATAGGCTAAAGAAAGCCAATGTCTGCACCAGAATATTACATTGTATGCAGTCCAGTAGAGGTCTAGTTGGCCGCCACACTTTTGAACATATATGATAAATCATTTCATGACTGCTTACTGATTTTTTTATTCCTTTCAGAACTATGTGAATTACACCTAGGTCTGAATAAAGAGAAACTATGGCCCGACCACATCAGGAAGCTAAATCAGCAAACCATTAATAGATTGAAAATAGGGCAATTTATATTTTGACTGAAGAACAAAGTCAAAAGTCTTGCATATGGTCTGACAATAGGATGGCCCTGAGCAGTTTTAGTAGTTCAGTTTTCTACTGACTACATGCCATCTTAACGTAATGAGAAATAATAACCTTTGCTACTTGATTATCATAGAGTTACCGCTGCCAGAGGTTTCAATGGAGTCAAACTTGCCTACTATAATGCCCCTTAGGCAGGGACCTCTAAATTTCATATTAAAACACAGCAGGTCCTGCATAACTCTGCCAGCAAGACAAATAGATGCATTTCACCTGGAGATCAGGTCCACTCTCTCTGGTGAGAGCTCAATTGGATTCCAGTGCAAGATAGAACCCGGTTTAAGTTATTCACCATAGTTGACAAAGTGGGCATGGCAGAAGCTACAAACTAGCTGTAGGGGGTTACAAACTAGCTGAAAGACTCATTTCAAATATATCACATCACAACAGACCTACTAACTTGTGGAACAATTCTCCTTTGCAAACCCAGAAAACAATTCAGTTAAGCAGGGAACTAGATTTTCTCGCACACAGCTAATTCTACCTTGAATGAACTCAAGGCTGAATTTTGCCTATGGTCGTGCAAGTTCTTGTTTAGAAAAATGATTGAAAGCTTGAAGGGGACGATAGCCTATTAGTCCTTGGATACCCATGGGCAGCAAGGTTCTCTATAAATTAATTTGATGCACACAAAACATTTACATATGTTATATCACTGGCACTTCATGATTTTGTCAGGACCCCAAGGACTGGACAAACCTGCATTATAAGATCTTGTTAGCTGTAATGAATCTGTGTGATTCAATTTTAATTGAAGTATAAGTCAATCTTTAGTTATATAACAGTTAAAAAATACACCGCATTAGCTCACTTGACCATATAAATTAATTTGATGGATTTGGCCCTAAAGTTCAATGCGAACAAATAATGGTGGACCAGTACTTTTGTAAATCATATTGTGCAGGGATAGAGACAGAAAGATAGTAACATGCAATCACGCAGACTTTATAACATTCAGGTCAATACATATTATTGGGGTTGTGGAAGGCCTTCAACTGTGAAAGTCAGCCATGTAATTTATTCAGCTAGTCCTGACTTTTAGGTATAAGATCACTCTAAAAGTGTAACTAAAGGTCCCCCCATTAAGGTGCTCTTGGGTAAAAATCAAAGACTGTAAAAAGGTGTAATACATGACATTGGGCAAGTATGGAAAGGCCAGTACTTGCAGATTTCTGCTAGAAATGCTTCATCGGAAGGATCCAATTTTACGAATTAGGAAGAAAAGTTTAACAATCTTTCTAGGACAGACTGCAAGAGCAGCTAGCCCCAACAATAACCATGTTTACTGTAATAGCTGAAGTCAGTGATATTATATTTACCCAACATTACCACAACGGATCACAATAGCAAATGATCTGCACTGAACTGACAAACAGGAATGGACTTATTTTGATGTATTGGCAGTTAACATTCCGATTGTCCATACTGAAATTCTCATTGGCCATGCTTTCTTAATACTTTGTTGTTGGTGGTTGGTGGTGAATAAACATCATTTTTAATTATGGTATATTGCATTTATTTGTATGCTTCCAATCTAGTCAGCTGCATGACATCACTGGACAGGGTTCGGCCTTATTACTGCATCTAGGCTTATGATTGTTTCTGTGTGTCTTCTCCTTCTACAGGAGATTAGAGTAATTATTTCTTTCATTAGTGCCATTCAGGAAGGACTCGGTGTCATTCATGTAAGAGTGTCCAAAACCTACTGCAATATGTGTACATACATTTTGGCATTATAAAAGGCATTCAAACTGAAGAAATTCAAAATAAGATCTAGGACAATCAAAACATTATTATAGTTACCATAGCAAGTCACACCATTCCCTTCAAGTCCTTGTGGGCATGACCCACACTGGTAAGAACCAAATGTGTTTGAGCAAACAACTCCAGGGAAACAAGGACTGGTTAAGCACTCATCAACATCTTCTTGGCAATTTCTACCTAAATGAAATAAGCATATAATATGTAATAGATGCATGATAGTAATTAAAGAATTATTTCTTGTTTGAGTGAATTTGGCTCTAGTTTATTTTCATAAATCATTACATTTTGATGGAAAACACAAATTTCTATTTCAGAATTTCCACTTAAAATACCTCTAACAACACTTCACTGTAATATTAAAAAGTGGTATACCTTTGGCACCATTATTCAACTAGATCAAGCTTTTAAAAGATTGCTGCCGAGTAACATTCAAGCTACCCAATTCACTTACCATGCCTGCCACTAAAAGAAGTTCCCACCAACTATATCTTCTGCAGGATCCTCTAAAGGATAATGATAATGATAATTACGCACTTATATAGCGCACGACTACCCGGAGGCATCTCTGCACTTGTACGAATACCGCCGAGGAACCCTTCCTGGCCTTTCCCTGTGAAGAGCCCACTCCTGGGCACCCCCAAGGTGAAGTCAGGCATCCTCAGCGTTGTTGGGGCCATTGTAGAGATTAAGCAAGCTATTGCCCAGAGGTGCAGAGTGGGGCTCATGATCAGAATAGGCACCAAGGCGAGAATTATCAGGTCCGAGGAAATGGAGCTCAAGACCCGCCGAGGCGGGAATTGAACCCTGGTCCCGGCCAGACTACTGCATCAGGGTCTGCCGCTCTAACCATTGAGCCACACTTCTCTTCAACCACAGTTGATATTCACACCTAGAAATATGCAGTTCCACGCCAAAAATGCATACTCTGGTAATTCAACTCTTTGTAAAGAGGGACTAAAATACCTTTAACATGCTGCTGTTCGTAGAACATAAAACACATAGCAAACAAATAGGGCTCTTCTCTGGAGGAAACTTTTCATATAATATAATTAGTACGGATGTCTGTTCATTTAAATAATTATATTGGTTGATTCTTTAAACATTGTGGAAATCTGTCACTGTACTTCCCTAGCTTTTAATAGCTACAAAAACCAGTACTATGAATCCATAATATTGGGATCCTTTGTCTTTGATCCAACAACATCTGAAATACAGGACTGTCCATGCACCCCTATATATGTTTCCATCTTATGTTACCTTAGGAAATGTTTTCAGGTTGACATTACAGTCAAGGGAATGTTTTAATTAAGATATAGGAGTTAGGCATAAAGTTTGATACCTTCACATTATAAACTTCCAATGGATATGTAATTTTAAGTTGCACTTTGCACTTGATGTAAACATTATCTTGGCTTGACATCTCAAAGAACGACCCCACTTTCACTAAGAGCAGACAATTACAGAGTGCATTCTAGTGCACATATATGCCATTTTCTTTACATATTTCAACTGTCAGTGAAAATATTCTGAGCAAGGGTCAGAGTACTGCTTTGTCTAAAGTTTTCATAGTATGGTGAGAAGGAGGAAGAAAACCTCAAACTCTCAAAGAATGATGTTCAGTTATTTATGTTTGAGGCTTTATTAATACAGATCAATGTCTTCACCAGTCACAGGTGCTTTGGTAAACATTGCATCAATTCCACATGGCTTTAAAATATCATATATGAGTGGGAGGAGTTATATGCTCAACTCCCCCACATAGAGATAAGATTCCTCCCAGCTAGCCTTGAGCTCTGTTTGCTTAAACAGAAAGTGGAATCTCTTCCCCTGTGCTCTGAGCAATAGCAGCAAACAGAGGACTATTTTCTCTTTCTCCCAGCCTGCTTAGCAACAAACAAAGGACTACTAGCTTGATCTGAACTATTTGGCGGCCATTTTAGTCTAGTCTCTAGTTTTTATTGGATTATAGTATTTTAGACTAGTAGAACAGAAGGTCGGTCTATGCCTATATTATTATACTCCTACTTATAGTTTTATCATTTGTTTAGGTCAGATTACTACCTCATATATGAAAGAATGCCTACCTATTACTGTATTTTTGCAATATTGCTCTCCTAGCTTTTACTGAATTTTTGTACTACAGAGACTGCTACCTCATATAGGAAAGAGTGTTTGCCATCACTGCATTAGTACACTCTAGCTTTACTTTAAACATTTGTATTGCTCAGATTACTACCTTAAATATGACAGAGTGTTTACATACCATTGTAGTACTATACATATATCGGTAGTTGAAAACCTGTATGCACAGATTATTACCTCGTATACTAGGAGTCCTCACTAGTGCCACTTTTACTTGTATTTTGAACATCTGTAAATGCACAGATTGCTACCTCACACTATTTGGGTGGACAACCAGTGTCACCTTCGATCTTTGAGTTTTGACTCATGTAAATTGTGTATCTGGATCCTTCCTCTATATTCTATCAATATTATCGACTATAGTGCATTAGTGCACTCTCCCATTGTACCCTACCCTTATATATTATCAGTATTATGCCTATTCTTACACCTTGTACCTCACAATTTACCGTATGTATTTGCCCTACTGCTCACTCTCATATCCTGGATAGGCTGGTTGATTACTAGTGCCACTTTGTATTTTATAACTTATTACTGTGTATCCTACTGTATGCACCTGTTTCTCTGCACACATGTCTTTCTGCACATTGGTACCACTATAGTCCACTACTGCATCCTCCCATACCCACCTAATCCTGCAACGCAACATGGACCCCATCGGCAAACACACATACAAAATCAACTACCCACCATCACTCACCAAAAAAGCCGCCAAACGCTTTAAACACAACTTCCTTAGGTCACACTCAGAAACGCCCTTTGCTGACACCTACTTCTCACCGGTTAACGGATCCCTGAACACCGATATCATCTTCCACACCACACGCAGAGCTCAATGGAGAAAAGCGTTCTTCACCCTACTCACCGTCTCCTCCACTAGAAAATCCGCTCACTGCCAAACTCTCTCCATCTCACCATCCCAAGTCTTTCCAGGCAGAGCCACCATCACTATTTATAATAACGGGATTGTCCTATCACAATCCACAGACAGGAACCTAGAACTGCTAGACAACATGTTCCCCACCTTCAAAGAACACCTCTCCAATTCACGGACAAACACGCATATCTCCCCCAATCCCACCAACCATGACCTCTCAGCTACATACCTTTCAATAGGGGACACACCTACCACCCCTGACCTCCCTACCCACAACCCCACTATCCCAATTCAGCACTCCATCACAGACACAGATCGCTCCCCCTCATACACCGCTCTTTCCCCCGCCCCCTCTACCAACTTGCGGACCTCCACACATACCCTCAACACGCCTATCACACCTGCAGAGGGCATTAACACCCCGCTCGTCGCTGACAGCACAGTCCCCACCCATAACACTCCTAACTTAGTCCAGCACCAGAATAACACGCATTCCGACAATTCCCCCCCTTTATCCCCCCCCATTCTCAGTCCTCACTACCCTCTAACCAACTTCGCAGAACGTACTCCCTCTCCTAATTTAACTCCCCCTCCCCTCAACAGGACCATCTCCAATCCCACTTCCCCTCCTACTCTCAGCCCCTACTACCCTCCCTACACCCCCACCACGGCTACCAGTCTCCCAGCCTACACCTTGTCCCCCCGCCTACCGCCAATGCCCCCACACATAACACCAACTTCCTCCCTACCTCATCCACACCCCTCCCGTCCAAAACCTCTCGCCTCCCTAACCCCATCCCGCACACCAACACAACGCAGACCTGCCCGAACACCAGCCCTCCCTCCCACCTGCACACGAATTCCCTGGCCAGCCATTCACCCCTGACTGCCACTCCCACCCCCACCACCTACCCTACGATGGAATACATCACGGCCACCCTCACTCAGATCAAAGAGGACATTCACGTCATCAAAGAACTACTCTCCACACGCCCCATACACCGCCCACCCACCTCCACCCCCCCTCCCAACGTGTCTCCTACTTCGCCGGCAGACCCCCACCCTCATCACGCCCCACACCAGGCGCCAATCCCTACTCATAGCCGCAGCAACTGCCCTCGTCCCCAGCATCGCCCCTGCAACGCTTCACACATTTACACCGCCCCGCCAAACTTGTCCCCCACCCCTCCGACTAACTCTCGCTCTCAGCTACCCCCCAATCTGACATCAATCCCAGCTCTTAATCGCAGCAACCGCATTCGCCGCACCCACAACTCTTCTTCTGACCTCGACACACTCACCCTTCTCCGCTCATATGACCCAGCCCCCCAAACTCACACAAGCACCCCACACCGCAACATTCCCACGATACACCCAAATCCCCTTAGACCACCCACACTAAACAGCAGATCCTCCATCCCCAATAACCTTAGAAAAGTCCCTCTCTCGATAGAACCATCTAACACCCTCTACACACCCTGTCTCAAATGCGCTCTTCTCAACTGCAGATCGGCCACAAAACACTCAGCAGCCATTGCTGAACTCCTCTTATCGCAGGACCTTGACCTAATCATCCTGACTGAAACGTGGCTAACTGAATCCTCGACACCCATAATGGACATTCTGGTTCCTCCCAACTACCACATTATCAGGCTCGACAGAACAGGCCAAATAGGTGGCGGAATCGCATGCATATACAAGAACAACCTCTCTGTTCAGAAAGTCAATTCCACATCCCTACCATCCCCAACATCCTGGGAATACATCTGCCTCGACATTATTAGTGAGGGCAAACCGATATGCTCTCTGCACAGCATTTACCACCCACCCAGGGACAACCTCACCTTTTCCCAACAAATCATGGATATGATCTCAACCAATTCCGGACGCCAGCTCACCCAAATATACCTTGGTGACTTCAACCTCCACTGGAATGACCGCAACGACGCGGTGGTAAATAGTCTTAAAAATTTCCTCGATGCCCTGAACCTCACCCAAATATGCAACAGCCCGACCCACGAGAAAGGCTCTACCATCGACCTGATCATCTCCAAAGAGCACTCTATCCAACTCGAATCCATCCAACCCTGTGACTGGTCAGATCATCATATTATCACATTCTTTATCAACGAAAAAGTCAAAGTCAACCCGGCGCAACTCTCCAAGCCCAAAGTCTGGAAAAGAGACTCGAAAAAGCTCAACCCTGGCTCTCTGCCCCCTAACAGCTGCAATCTCCTACTCCCTCCTGCAGGCGCCTGGGACGTCCAAACTCTGACTGACCACTATCTCAACACTATGACCTCTATAATTAATGAGGCTGCACCTATGCAGCTAAAAAGAGTCTCTACTAAAATCTCCAAACCATGGTACGACAGGAGTCTCAATGAAGATAGAAGAGACATGCGAATGGCAGAACGGACCTGGAGATCAGCCCCCTCCGCAATGCACCTAAAAGATTTGAAGAAGAAGAGAAACGCCTACTTCAGGAAAATAAAACGCTCAAAATCGGACTTCTTCCGCCTCCAACTTAACCAATTAAAGAACCGCCCGAGAAAACTGTTTGAGCTAATCAAATCGCAATCCAAGGAGCAACCACAACCACTCAACACTGGGCGTGAGGCACCCTCATGTGAAGACTTCGCTGCTTTCTTTATCCAAAAAACTGACAAAATAAAAAGCGATCTCCTCATTGACGCAAGCCTCTACTCCAAACCCAAATGCCCAGCACCCGCTGAACCAAAAAACAATGCTACATGGTCAACCTTTGACACATACTCGGAAGAAGAAATTGGCAAATTACTCAGCACCCTGAAACCATCCAATCACCTCACGGACCCCCTCCCTGCCTTCGCAGTAAAAGACTTTACCCCTTTGCTTCTCCCTCTCTGGACTAAAATCATCAACAGCTCTCTCCAACAAGGAAGCATACCTGACTCCCTCAAAGTTGGTCAGGTCACACCTCTACTAAAGAAACCAACAGCCGACCCCTTTGATCTCAACAACTACCGTCCCATCACCAATATCCCCACTCTCGCCAAACTGCTGGAAAAATGCGCACAACTACAATTGACTAAACACATTGAGCAATTCGATCTCCTCAACCCTCACCAGTCAGGCTTCCGAGCAGGACACAGCACAGAAACTGCTATGACTCACATAATTGACGACGCACTTCAAATGCTAGACCAAAACGACACCTGCCTCCTCATCCTTCTTGATCTCTCCTCAGCATTCGACACCGTTAAACATGAGAATCTACTAGAACTACTAAACACAAGAATGGGCTTATCTGGAACTGTCCTCAAATGGTTCACTTCCTTTCTCCGCAACAGGTCGCAGAAATTCAAGAGCAACAACCTGATGTCCACGCCAGTACCTGCAACGCTAGGCGTCCCCCAAGGATCCTCTCTATCCCCAACTTTGTTCAACCTAGTCATGGAACCTCTCACCACCTTGCTACAAGCATCCAATGTACACTTTCACATGTACGCTGATGATACCCAACTTTACCTCAAATTACAATCACCCAATGACATCCTGCTCCTGAACTCAATGATCAGATGCACCCAATCCTGGCTTGCCGACAATCACCTCAAACTCAATGCCCTGAAAACAGAGTTCCTTCTGATCTCACCTCCAGCGAAGATATCCACCACTCAACATTGGCTTAAACTCCTAACCGCACTCAATGTCCAACCCACCATCGTGGACTCAGCAAAATCTTTAGGCATAACACTCCACACCAATCTCAACATGCAGCAACATATCAGCAAGGCAACAAAGGGAGCGAACTTCCAGATCAATACTCTGAGGAAACTTAAACCGTACCTCCCAGCCAAAGACTTCCAAACTGCGGTGCAAGCACTAGTCATCCCACAAATTGAATACGGCAGTACCGCCCTCTGCGGACTCCCACTAACTACAACCGCACCACTAAAAGCGTCTCTAAATGCTGCAGCGAGACTCATCACTGGGTCAAAAAAGCACTCCCACATTACCCCTGACTTGAAATCCCTGAATTGGTTGCCGTTTGAAGCCAGAATACATCTGAAAATCGCCTGCATGACACACAAGGCGGTACACCTAAACTCACCCGGCTACCTTGCTCAGAAATTGACAATCTCCGGGGGAATCAGAAACACGAGAGGCGCAAACAATCTTCTGCTGAAACCCCGAAGATTCCGGAAGGAAAAAACATACAAGCTCTCTTTCTCAGGAATGGCGCCTAGGATTTGGAACTCACTCCCTCCCGAAACCAGGCTTATCTCCTCCACTACACTCTTCAAAAAAGAAGTAAAAGCTATCCTCATGGCTAAATACACTTGAACTACTATCTCGAACCCTATCAACACCCTGCAATGATCTGTATTACTTGCTTGACCTCTTTACTTATTTGTACGAGTTGTCTTATGATTCACATGATTGGCTTTGCAGACACACGTTTGTATTATTTGTACTGTATGATCTACTGATTTACTTATTTGACTTTGTTCCCTCATGTACCCTTCTGTACTGTGTGAACTATTGATTTACCTATTTGATTTTGTTCCCTCATGTACCCGTCTATGTAAAGCGCTCTGATATCTGCGAAGATCTTGTTCGCGCTATATAAAACTCTGAAAATAAATAAATAAATAAATATGAATTAGTTTTGATGACATACTCCCTGCTTTGGGTACTGATTGAGTGCCTGTAAATAATCGCATGATGACAAGTTAGTGGGAGAGAAGGAGGGGGGTAAGGCTGGTGGGATATTAAACAAGCATTGGGCATCAAGATAGAATAATACTATTCAATTATGTTTATACTGTAGAGAACTAATTGTTATGAGCCATGTTAATCTAACAATTAAGGTTTTTTTGTTCAGCCTAGTATTTAGGAGATTTGTTGAGAACATACATTTTCTTTAAGCTCTTAGATTAGCACCGAGAGCTTTCCACCAAAGTACGACTTCCACTTCAAAATAAAGAAAAAGTGGATATGGCCTTAGCATGCCTATGGAGGGACAAGAGTGCAGGATTACACGAAATAAAATAACTTGTTGGGAGAGGTGAACACTCCTGCACTCATAACAGGAATTTGAGAAATACTACATCTTCCTATATTCTGCAGATGGACACTCATCTACTAAACAAGCCCACTACACCGTGGCATCATAACTACTTTCTCTCACACCACATTAAGGAGAAGAGTTAGACAGCCCTGTATGTAAAGCAGGGGTCAATGGGCAATCAAAGTGTTCAAACACCACAATACCAGGGGCCGTATGAGTTTACAGGGACTTCTTGTTTACAAGACATTTATTGTACGAGATGCCCCTAGTGTGCCTAGGTTGTTTGACCATTTCACGGATGCAAGGGATGTTGCTCCTTCTGTGAAGTAAGCCAAAATCTCTGTGATCCCAAAGCTTGGCTAATATTCACATCTGTGGTGTACTTGCATAGCCATACCCAAACGCGGATGTCAAACTGTTTGCCAAGATCTTGGTCACCAGACTTGAGATCTGGCCACAGCTGATTCATGTTGATTAGTATTGCTTTATAGTGGGTAGGCTGGCTACAATGCACCTAGTAGAAATAATAAGCATGAAGACAGCCCCAGCCAGATATTCACTGAGTAGACTGGAGGAATGCTAACAAAATTCCCGTCAATTCAATGTCTATGATGCAGACCCAGCAATATTTCCATTGCGAGGGTAAACTATTGCTTACCTAACTCAAGGATCTTGATGAATCGAAGGCCCTTTTGATTACACGGGGGACACAAAAGGAGTTCCCATTGTCACAGCTAATATTAGCCCACACCATAGAGCAGCTGACTTGGCACAGTCACTGTTCCATATCTAGATGGTAAATGCACTGTCTATAAGGGAATAGAACAGCCTTCTGCGCTGCCGAAGACATCCATATCTTTAGGCAGTCCCATCCTTTTTCTTTGTTCAAAGTCATTAGACACATGCAAGATTTAGAAGGAGAGGTGGCTATAAAACGAATATGGACAAGTCACAAGTCCTTAATAAGTCCCTTGTCCTGGAGGTAGAATTGGAACTTAGAGAAAGATCAACATCTCATAATAAATACTTGAGCATTAAAATAACACCACTTTTAGTGAATCTTTATAAGATAAACTACCCTCTCAGTTGGAAGTCATCAAGAAAAACAAATATATGGGCACTATTGTTTATGTTATGTTATGTTATGTTATGTTAAACGTAGGTTTGTATAGCGCACGGCTACTCGATCAGAGTGTCCCGGCGCTTTTACCGATCAGTAGTGAGGTCTGAACACAACATGACGTCCTAGAGACCGAAAAGCCACGTCTTGAGATCCTTTCTGAAAGTTAGGAGATTGTCTGCCTTCCTCAGAGAAAGTGGGAGTTTGTTCCAGAGCTGCGGAGCGCACGCCCTGTATGACCGACCTCCAATGCGAGCACGCTTTATTGCTGGAACAACAGCCAGAGATTGTGTGGCCGAGCGTAGTGATCTAGAAGGCTGATAAAACTGGACATGTTTCCTTAAGTAGACTGCACCGATGCCATGCAAAGATTTAAAAGTCATGGTCAAGGTCTTGAAGATGATCCGTTTCCTAACCGGGAGCCAATGGAGTGAATTGAGCAGGGATGAAGTATGAGCTCTACGACTCAGACCAAAAATGGCCCTCGCGGCAGAATTCTGTACAGTCTGAAGGCGAGCCAAGAGGTACTCTGGAAGTCCTAAGTATAGTACGTTGGCGTAGTCAAGCCTAGATCCGATCATTGCTTGCACAGTGATTCTCCTGTGGCAATGCGACAGTAGAGGAAGGAATTTCCTAAGCGTGCGTAGTAGCCCAAAACATTGGCCAACTAAAGTGAGGATCTGAGGTTTAAAAGTGAGACCCTTGTCAATTTTCACGCCCAGGTTCTTAGCAACCTCAGTAGGTGACGAAGGAGGGTGCATGTCTGCCGGCCACCAGGATTTCCATTGAGAGGCAGGAGAACAGCCAAAAAAAATAATTTCAGACTTGTCTGAATTGCATTTAAGCTGATTCTCCTGAAACCAGGCGAAGACCGCCTCCAGGCAGCTTTTGATGGAATCACCTGCAAAATCAGAATGTTTATCACAGGTGAACAGTAGCTGCGTATCGTCAGCATACGATACAATACGGGCGCCATAAGACTCCACCAGTGCAGCCAGAGGGGAAAGATAAATATTAAAGAGGGTGGGGCTCAATACTGATCCCTGTGGCACTCCCACTTCAAGTGAAGGAACCACTGCTGCATGAGGTGGCGACCAGACCAGTTGTTGGCGCTCAGACAGGAAGGACTTAAACCAATTGAACACCGTCCCTCTAATCCCGATCTCCTGGAGTCTTAATAGGAGCCGGTTATGAGGGACGGTGTCAAAGGCCGCTGAGAGATCGAGTAATACCAGCATTGCCTTCCCGCCTTGATCCGTCACTTCCTTTATAGATTCGGTAACCTCTAGCAAAGCTGTTTCTGTGCTAAGGTTAGACCGAAAGCCTGACTGTGTCTGGTGCAGAATATTATGCTCTTCTAAAAAATTAGACAAGATGGAATGTACATGTTTTTCTGCAAGCTTGGCTAATGCAGGGAGCAAAGATATTGGCCTATAATTGGAGTGCACCAAGGGATTCAGATTAGCTTTCTTTAAAAGAGGGATGACATGAGCCATTTTCCAGGCCCCAGGAACCACACCTGATGTAAAGGAAGCATTAAGAAGAGGATTGATCAGAGGATTGAGGACGTGGGCCATTTTGGACAGAATTTTTGCTGGGCATGGGTCGGAGGGAGAGCCAGATTTCAGTTTTTGTAAAAGAATGAGCGAGGTCTGGGGGGATAATGGCGGAAAAACAGCGAGGATATTGTCTACTTGTGGGGCAGTCGTCACAGAGATAGGAGAGCCAAGGTCTAAGACAGGAGCGATCGGAGGAAAAGACGCCTGAATAGTAAGAATTTTATTGAAGAAGAAGCTAGCCAGCTGGTTAACCCAAGACTCAGAAGGAGAGAATTTAGGGCAAAGGGCAAGAGGTGAAGTGAATTCCCTAACAATAGTAAAGATTTCCTTACTGATGTTGTTGGCAGAGTCAATTCTTTTGGCAAAGAAAGACTTCTTCTCCTTTATGATGGCTTTGTGGTAATTTTTTGTAAGATTTTTAAAACTTCTTTTCAGAGGAATTTCGTAGTTTTTACGCCATAATCGCTCGGCTTTCTTACAGTCCTTCCTGATTTCACGAAGTTCGGCCGTGAACCAAGGAGCTGAAGTCCGTTGGACTGTTTTGGTTCTAGCAGGAATGGGAGCTAGTTCCTCAAAACGTTGCACGAGCCAAGACTGAAAACTAATAAGATCCAGCTCAAGATTGCCAGACTGTTGGCAAGGGTGGACTACCAAAGACTGTTCCAACATGTCAGTGGTGCAGAGAATAGTTTGCTAAAACTGTCATACCTTTTCCAGGCTCTCCCTGAAATAGTACATAATATGGTTGTTGTTTTAAGGAGCTGCTGCAGCTAACAATCTCCATGACCATATGATCAAATGGAACAGCTGCCAAAAAAGATTACCTCTAAGGCTGTTGCAGCAGCCCAGTCTGAAGAGGGGACTAGTCGCACCTGATTTCCGTATGTGCTATGTGGGGGTGCAACTCTGCACTGCAGTGGAATGGTCACAACCAAAAACAAAGAAACCTGGAGTATTGATGGCCCATGCCACTGTTGTCAGATCCCTATGGGACGGAAATGTAATTTGGCTGCATAAGGACTAAAGATCCACTAATACACATCTTAGCATGGGACTCTATGACTAAGCACATGGGGCCAATTACCTTTGCATCCCCTTACACACTGATTCATTTCAATAGTGAATTCATACTGGCAATGCAGCCAGGCCGTTTCTACAAATATAGAGAAGGCCAATGCTTAATGATAGCATGCTTTTTTAAAGTGGAATCTATAGCCTCTTTTCTGCATCATAAATTAGGTTTTTAGATAGAGGACACATTAGCAATTCAAAGGCGGATACTCCTAGAACATCTGACAGAAAACTCTCTAAATACACTGTGCCATCCCATGTTAATGGCATTGCAGATTTGTAAGTGAATGTTTAAAAAGAGGAGAAAATTAAGTATTGCTTTCCTTGCCATAATAATTAATTAGTCAGGTGTATGAGAATTACATGAACCGGTTTCTTTTTTTTTTTTTTTTTTTTTAAATCTTTTTATTCACAGAATTTTTTAAATTTTTCCACCCTCTGGAGCACAGAGTGGGCATGGAGCAAATAATAAAGAAAAACAATAATGCCTAATCATATGAGATTTACACCGTATGTTTCATCTGAAGTAAACAAAAATAAAAAAATAACTTCTTCTTAATACCAAAATAATACATCACTCCTTATTGGAATGGGATCACTCTCCTTATACATACGTATTGATATCAATTAAACATTCTATATACATTATACGTTATTATACCTTATTTACACATTATATACACATTTATACAAATTATATACAAATTATATACATATACATTTCCTATACAGATCATACTTCTTCCTTCCATTTCGTTATTGTCTCCCATATTTCCAAGCCTAATTTCCTCGAGCTTTTCCCTCTTCTGGAGTAGATCGCTTTTTCTAAATTATATATACTCAACAACCTAGCTAACCATTGTTGGAATGATGGCGCCATTTGATCTAACCATGCAGTGGCAACACACAGTCTGTACACTGCCATGGCAACAAAAATAAAATAGTTCCCTGTCTCAACATCATTATTTCCATCTACACCTAACAGAATAATCGCAGGTGTTAAATTAGCAGGTAGTTTTAGTGCCCTTTGTAGAAACATTTCTATCTCTTTAAGTACTGTAACTAAACTCGGACATGTTGCAAACATATGGATGGCATCTGCATCTGCACTCGTGCATCTGGGGCAGTTTATACCAGTTGTCGCTCCCCATTGTGCTAGTTTAGCCGGGGTGTAATATAGCCAATACATAGTCTTGTAATGCTGTGCTTGTAATGACGCAGAGCATAGAATATTCATCCCTAATTCTAATGATATATTAAAACATTCTTGATCTATGCCCAACTTAGTTGACCAGGTTTCCCCCCATTTAGCCATGTCGTCTAGTCTTTGTTCATTTAGCTCGGCATAGAATCTTTTAATTGTGCAATCTACTCCAGTCTCTATTATCTCTAATATGTTATTTTTTTCAAATCCTCTTGTTCCCCCTCTTTTGTTTTGTAAAAAGCTTCTTACTTGTAAATATTTGAAGAAGTGATTTGTCGACAAATTGAATTTTTTCTGTATTAATGCAAATTGTTTCACCCCTTGTGTCCCCATTACATCCCCTAGTTTTATTATCCCTTTCCGATACCATTCTGTAAAAACTGAATCAGAGAATATATCTCCCGGAAATAACATATTCTCGTATACCCTCGTATACCTATTGAACTTCCCCAAACCAAACTTTTTCATAAAAGCCTTCCATATATTATATGCACCCAGTATAGTCTTAAAGCGTGTTCTTTTAAAATATGCCGTGTCAAAATTTTTCAAAAAAATATTTTTAGTTTCTTCACCCATCAATATGCCATATATCGCTAATGACCCTAAGTGATCTTCTCCTTCTACTTCAGCTCCACCTAATAATCCTACCATATACTGCAAGGCAGCGGCCCAGTAATACAACTTAAAGTCTGGTAACGCCCATCCTCCTCTTTCCCGTGGGAGTGCCAGGAATCTCGCCGCTCTCCTAGTTTTACCTTTGGACCAAATAAATTTGTTAATCATATTTTCAATCCTTTTGAACCACGCGTTATCAAACCATAAGGGAATTGTTCGGAAGAGATACAAGAATTTCGGCATGATTAACATTTTTATAATGTTCACTCTTCCAACCAAGGTAAGATGGAGATTATTTAGTCTATCTAGTTCTCCCCCAACTTTCCGTACGATAGGATCGATATTTAGTTCTACTATCTTATCTAATTCTGAAGTTATAATTATTCCCAAATAGGTTCCCGTCCGCTCCACCCGTGGATCCTGGCATAAAGCCTTACTATTTTTTATAATTTGTGTTTTTCCGGTGTTCAAAGAATACCCGGAAACCTTCCCAAATTCCTTTGCCTCCTGTTCCACGTATCTTATAGCCTCTGTGGGTGATGATGTTATGACCGCCACGTCATCGGCATAGGCCAAGATCTTACACTCCCCCCTAAGTGTGACAATTGGGGAGATATTCCTATTTGACTCCAGTCTCCTGATTAGTGGGTCTAAATATATCGCAAACAATAGCGGGGAGCATGGGCAACCCTGCCTTGTGCCCCTGTTAATTTTTACTTTATCCCCTATGGGACGGAAATGTAATTTGGCTGCATAAGGACTAAAGATCCACTAATACACATCTTAGCATGGGACTCTATGACTAAGCACATGGGGCCAATTACCTTTGCATCCCCTTACACACTGATTCATTTCAATAGTGAATTCATACTGGCAATGCAGCCAGGCCGTTTCTACAAATATAGAGAAGGCCAATGCTTAATGATAGCATGCTTTTTTAAAGTGGAATCTATAGCCTCTTTTCTGCATCATAAATTAGGTTTTTAGATAGAGGACACATTAGCAATTCAAAGGCGGATACTCCTAGAACATCTGACAGAAAACTCTCTAAATACACTGTGCCATCCCATGTTAATGGCATTGCAGATTTGTAAGTGAATGTTTAAAAAGAGGAGAAAATTAAGTATTGCTTTCCTTGCCATAATAATTAATTAGTCAGGTGTATGAGAATTACATGAACCGGTTTCAATATTCATGAATGGAATATTTATCCTTTTTTGTTAATGTTAATATGGTCATTTGCAAGTGAACTGCATTCACGACACAAGAACATCTTGACTTACCTTTGAGCCCTTGAATACATTCACAGCTGTAGTTATTTATTTCATCGATGCACCTGCTAAGGCCACAAGGGCTGGACTTGCAGTCATCAATGTTCGCTTGACAATGTTCACCCTCATACCCCGGCAAACATGAACATAGGTATTCTCCTCTACCGGGAGGGAAGTTAATGTTTGTTACACAAGATCCACTGTTCAAGCAGTTGCAGCTCTTAACACTGACCTGGAAGACACAAGAATACATCCCTATCCAATGTAGTACTCAATATGGTAACAAATGATAATTCTTTAGTGCTTTAATTTTATACCAAAAGTTCTTGTTCGATATTTTTGAAGCATAAATTCAATGGAGTCTAGCACTAATTAAGACATAGTAAATTTTCTATTTTTTGCTATCCTGTAAACATTACCTGTTAAGCTTAGGCCAAAGCAGCATAACAATTGACTGATGAGCTCGGCAAATAAAAGTTCCTCAAACTGTACAATCTACTCCGCCAAGCATGAACTTAACTCTGCCAATAAACCTGGCAATCTGAAAACCCAATTTGAGTGTCTGCTCTGGCACAACACCTGCCAAGGAAAGGGTAAGCAGTCTTTAACAACAAGGTAGGTAGTGTTCAAAGCATGCTTGGAAAATGTCACTCTGTGTTAGGGAAACTGATAATGTGGTAACTCAGAAAAAACACAATGGAGCTGGGAATGGACGTGGTAGGAGAACAGTGGATAAGTGGGAAGCAGCCAGAAGAGAGCAGATGGGAGAGAGAGCAAGTGATGTAGCTGTGCACTTCCCAGGAGAACTACAATACACATTATGTCACCAACTCAAAATGGCTTATTCAATAGGATATTGTGTAACATTGACTGATAAACCTCCTGTCCTTTGCCAGAGAACGTTAAATGGGGTGAATGCTTCTCCACCACCTTACAAGGAGTGCCTGATCTCTCACAAAGGCAAACAAAATTTTCATCTGGAAATTTTTAAATTAGGCCCATGGTTTTATCCCTGTTTTTAGATCACACACACACAAATTATTTTTAAAATAACTGAGACTCTGAATCTTCTTGCAAATGTATGTCATGTGCAACTTCTATATTATTATATTGTTTCTTTTGTTAATAGAAAACACTCTTATGCCACACACTTAACTTATATTGTATGCCAAACACATCAAGCTGAAATTAGAGACGTTTCACTTTTGAAATCATTCTAAGGCTCAAACTTAACTATAAATATGCATCGCATGGATTTAGAGGGGAACTACTCTGGAGGTGTTTATAGTAATGTAAGAACAAATACAAACTCTCTTGCAGGAGACCATTGGACTTGACATTTAAGTCCACTGCACTACATCAAAATTGGACATCTGCTGTTCATTTGTGTGTTGATCTTTGCTTTTTCAGTTTTTGCCTATTCCTGCTCATGTCCCACCACTACTTCCTCTCTAAGCCTATTTGACATTTGCAGGTGTAGCTGGCATACTGCTTCACCTGGTTGTTTCCGAAGACTTCCTGACTCGCATCCAATGGAGAGAGAGGCTTTAGGCCAGCACTTTGCTCATGATCGGATGGTTGTCTTGTAAACTTCAGTTTCGATGGCTTTCCTCTATATTATTGAATTTTCCTGTGAATGTATCATAGCTTCTGTACTATCATTTTGATTGAATCGTTCTATTGGTGACATAATGTGTATTGTAGTTCTCCTGGGAAGTGCACAGCTACATCACTTGCTCTCTCTCCCATCTGCTCTCTTCTGGCTGCTTCCCACTTATCCACTGTTCTCCTACCACGTCCATTCCCAGCTCCATTGTGTTTTTTCTGTTACTGTTTCTATAGGTTGCTATTGCAAGGGCAATGCAGATTTGCATAGTTAAAAGGCCACTCACTTCACGTCTCATTCTTTGTTCCCCTTCTCCTCTGTCCTGCCCCAAGACAATGAAAAAATATTTTATACGAGGGCCAAACAGCAGCACACTGCCAGAGGGCTGCTCAATCCCCTGCATTTCTCCAACATCCTTGTCAATCATTTATTTCTTAATTTTCCAAAATAGCTCCCACCTTCATGAAAATGTTAAAAGATTAATGAAGTATGGTGATAAGGTGACATGGGATGGGGTTCGGGTTTGGCGGGAAATCTGCATAAAGTTTTCACTACCAAATGTTCATTCTCTCTCTCCACTGTGGCCAAATCCATCACTCCCTAACATATTCCACGATAGTGTGGGGCAAGCTTGAGGGAATATAGGTGTACATAATTTTGGCCTATTTATATGATACGCAGAGGCTTAGGGCTTTTACTTCACTTTGGGCATCCACAGTGGTTTTAAAAAAATATATATCTTCAGGTTAGGGACTATCTTCTTCATAAATATGAGTACAATAAGGAGCAAGAGATTTCTACAATACTTGTGTCTCTGTGTTAAACTTTAGGAGTCAGACCAGTGCAACATAAGTACAATATATCAGGATTATATGTCTTATGTCGTGTATGACAGCGCACAAATAGCATTAAGGCGGAGTCAGCGGTTAGCAACTATAGTAACTTACTGAAATACAAGAGGCTTTAGAAACAATAGCTCGGTCACTAACCTCTGTTAGCCTAAAACTACAGCAATTTAAGACAGTTTATATTTATCATACACCTGAGTGCATTTCTAAGTGGGCATAATTCAGTAACTCATCACAGTCATATTGTCCCAAGTGTCATCTGTTTGCAGCTAATATATGTTTGTTGAGTATCCGGGGCTAAAAGAGTTCTGGGATAGTCTATTTCAGTTAATATCTACACAGTTCGAGCTGGAATTCTGCTTAAATTGTAAAGACATGCTAATCGACTTGAAATCCCGAAGTGGACTCCAATCCAGGTCTCTACTCTCAATCATTGTAAATGCAGGTTTATGTATTGCTAAAGTTTGGGTAGACCCAGCACCACTCAGAGTATTGGAACTCTGGGCCATGATCCGACAGATTTATGAATGCGAAATCGCAGTCGACAAGGCACGAGGGCTCAGAGCAGTAAAAAAAAAAAAAAGGTGGAGAGGATTTGGTTGCAGCTTCATTGAATGTAGTATTATGTGCTATACCTCCCTGCTATTACATGAACTCAACTGAGTTAAAGCATTTTTTGCATATCATTGTTGCACTTTTTCGCGCCTTCACAGATTCTTTTTTTCCTCCCTCTCCCTTTTTCGTTTCTCGTGTTTTAATCCCTCTATGTGTCTTTTCAATTGGGGAATTGAATGTGATAATGTTTGTATAATTTATCTGCCAAAAATGATGTAATGATGCTTTGATCGATTTGACGTGTGCGTAATATGCAATCAAATATTAGAAAAAAAAATACAATGTGACTGCCAGGCATGAGCATGCATATGCAAGCATTAGTGAAAATTTGGAAATTATTTTTTTAATGTTTTAAAAACAAAATTACAATATATCCACCCTTGCATGCAAATAAACATGGACACAAGATTGTACATCTTAGAACACGTTTAAAAAAACATTATTCTAAGATGGTTGGCCTGGATTTTTAATTACTACATTTAACTTCCATTACCTCTACTGATACTCTAGTCTCAGCATTGCAGTCATCTCTTATAGAAAATTCAAATGTTTGTGTCTCCTTCGACTTTGCTTTCCAAATGAGAAGTCCAGCAGGCGATAGGCTGGCGCCATCAGGTCCTTTATCCAAGTTGAACAAGATGGCAGAACCTTCGGGATCAGACGCCATGAACTGGTACACAAAGTTTTCCCCATAAAATGTCTGGAGCTTGTGCTGCATTTTTTGAAAGACAGGACCTGCATTGCCTGAAATAAGTAATACTTTTCTGTGAGCAGGTGTTTTACAAAACATAAATACAGGACACAGAAAAATATATCATGAATATTGAAAAAGGATAATATATTCAGATTTCCTGGGAATCGTTTAATAGGGTGTAAATGGGATTTATAACGAACTTTGAAGCAATGCAGCTGACAATATTTCAGTTTCAAATAGAAAGCATAACAGTAGGTATTCATATCGCCACTAGAACCTATTTAGTTATTATCAGAACAAAATGGACATGCTAATGGTCTCCTGGTCATTTCTAAAATTGTATTGCTCAAATCATCTTAATAGCCCCAGGCCAAATTTGCACTTCGGCCATGTAATCTTGGATTATGCTAGTTATGCAAAGTTCCTGAAATTGGACTATTAGGTTATGTTGCATAATTAAAAAATGTCCATAGCAAAAATGTAGCATGATCACATGAGAACAACATCAACAACCACAGCATGAGCGGCTGCCGTGCATCAAAAAGGGGTGTGAAAACGCATTTCACACTTAAAAATACTGCTGATGCCAGTTTTGTATTTCACATAATTTTGTGTAAATCTGCGTATTTTTACCAAAATATTTATGTAATTCCCCAAATGCAAATTACGCAAATTTCTCTCACACCAAGTTCCAAAATACAATGAAAAATTATACAAAGCCTCACTTACTCTGAGAGATTGACCATGTTAACTTTGATATGTCAGGTCTGCAACGTAAGCAAGGGCTACTGGGATTTGGATCTCCATCTCCATAGCAGAGTCCTTCAATGTTGCATGTTTTCTCCTGTATGGTTAGAAACAACATTGCCAATAACATGAGAATCTGAATTTCAGCAGCAGAACACTATTAGAGAATATTGAACACTGATTAAATGTTCATAACTAGGCATAGATGGAAATAGATGGATTTGACTTAAAAAGCTTCCAATGAAATGATGCTAGAAACCAAAGGTGGAAATGGTTCCTACATGAATTTTGCCACTGTATTTCCATACATCTGATTAGTGCTACCCCACAGCATTAACTAGATACTTGTTTCCTAATGTTATGAGCCTGGTTGCAACATGCACAAATAGTTCTCCATTGATAAGAAATCTGTGTGGCTCCCATGGGTGCTCCAGCAACGTATACTTTCTTAGGACTATACCTATATTGTCAAAGTTGTATAAACAAAGCTGCAGTTGGCATCATCCAGGTTCATTGATACATGCGCTTGACAACAAAGGACATAAACACGCTTTAGTCACTCTTTAGTTGCCCTACTAAAGAAGAATCTAGACTTCTACAGCATTTTAGAGTGTGTGACACTGCACCCTGAGATAGCTGCTTCTGTTTTCGTTACATTTGAATGTTGCCTAGCTGACTGTAAAAATATGGCAACATCAAGCTTCTTTTGAGAATGTAGCGGGGGCCATTTTTGGTACACAGAACTATTATGTATTCATATTTATGTATGCATATGTTTTGTACAGAGCAAACCTGTTTTTGGTGGGGCTAGACTGAGTTGGGAGGGTGATATTATTCTTTCCTAGTGATATCAGTGGAGGTCTTTCTGAACACTATCACTTTCTTGTTCTTCCTGAGGGCCAGAGGTTGAACATTAGGCTCATTCAGGGCAGAGGAAAGTTTTTAGCAACCTATTGGATCTTCCTTGATGCTTATTTTCCTCTTCTGTGGGCTGGCACGTCAACCAAGGTACACTGTGCAGAGAGTCCAGGCAACCTGTGTTGGTTTACAGAGGCACAAGTAACAAACCCAAATGCTCTCTTTTGTGATAGTGTCGGCGAGCAGTTTAAGCTCATCAGAGGGTAGTGCTAAGCATTTGTTGTATTGACACAGGCAATAAATGACACGCACTGAAGAATAAATCCGAGACCAATTTGTAAAAATAACATGTATTGTTATATAAATTTCAACACCAAGAACTTCGGGATCAAATAAGTCATTTTTGAAAAATTGATTTTTAAGGGTAAATACAATGTTCACTTAAATGAGTCTTTACATGGCATTGCTTTTCTATGTGGAAAAAAAGTATATTCAGCATACAGTTACTTTCAATAGGTTTGCGGGGATCCCCTTCAGGACTTAAGGTGGTAGAAGGCCAACGTCCAAAGAACCACCAGCAGTTAGTCTTTGCCTGCCCTGGAGCGTCCAGGTGCAGAGGTAATGGTCGGGCTGGTAGCTTTGCGCACTACATCGAAGGAGGGGTGGGGGTCACCTAGAAACAGGCTGCACAGGGGGACTTTGGGACAAGTCTGGGAGCTCCCAATGGGGGTCTCTGTTCGTGAGGGCCCTGGGAGCAGTGAAGCACAGTCAGTTCTCAGAGAATTGGGCTGGGGTGTTCGGGTGTAGAGTGGTTTGGTCAGTTGGGCTTGTGCATCCTGGGTGCTCATTGTTGTTGGTTTTGCCGGTTGAGGGGACAAAAAATCAGGACATCTGGGCCACTCTTGAAGTAGGTCTCAGTGATGCGGACATCCCTCAACAGCTGCTCTGTCTTGGAGCTGGTGGAGCCTGGATTGAAATTAGCACCTGGAAGACTCCTGGAGGCATCCTTGCACTTTAGAAATCTTTATATACCATAACTCAAACAGGCTTTGGTTGCTGCAAGGGGCCCAGTGCCCAAGGTATTGGTGCTGTGTGGCTCCGGTTCATCTTTGCATCTTAGCACTTGATGGGCAGACGGATCTGACCTCCTGGAGCATGACTACCTCTTCCTGGGTGGTTGCTGTTTCGGTGTAACCCTGGGGTGGCAGAAAGGTAGACCAGACATTGCTGTTTGGTGCCTGCAGGGGACCAACTCCTCTACTCAAGTGAAGAATGCTGGCAATTTGCAAAGTGCTGGCAGCTGACCGGGGTTCTTGGCAGATGAACAGCAGCAGGATGAGTCGGTTTGTCACAATTGTCAGGACAGGTGCAGGCAGGGTTTAGCACCAAAAAGTCTGCAGCTGGTCCTTAGTTCTCGCATTCTTCGCTCTTCTATGTCCTCTTTTTCTAGTGTCCATCGAATCAGAGTTCTTGGTTTCAGGGGTGCCACCTAAATACTCAATGTAGGGGCGTTTAGGGGAATGTAAGGTAGTAGCTAATGGGCTAGTTACCTCTGGGGTGCCTACACCCCCTATATGACAAATTCCTGTGGGAAGTGGGCATAACCCTGACCGAGCGTACATAATTTCACCAAAAACGAAGATGGTGAAATTCTATTTTTCGTATTCACTTCATATAGTGAACGCGCCTTTGGACTGGCTAATCTTCCCACCTCTCCCGGTGCCATATGGCGCCTTGGCTTGGGGTTCCATTTACACTGTTTGCTTGCAGTGGCCTTTGCAGTCTCCTGCTTTGATATGTTGATTACTCGCAATCCTGCTTGGAGGAGCTGGCAAAACCTCCAGCTGAAGCATGTATTGTTTCTGACCTCAGAGAGCATGGGCTCTCACCTGCAGGGGTCAGAAACCAGTCTTAGGCAGCAGACAGGTTTTCAGTGGGTACCTCTAAGGTGCCCTCTGGGTGCATGTTTTAATAAATCCACTATTGATACCAGTATGGATTTATTGAGACAAGATGTTTGATACAAAACACTATAGGTTTCAGTGACACCATTATGTAGGTGGGGAACTCGAAATGACCCGCGCCCAGTACATGTACTCAAGATGACTTCCCTGTTCACTTGTATTATCTAGCAATTGGACTAGTTAGCACAGGGGCATATTTGCTCATGCAGATATGTTCTAACTTGTAATGTAATGTACCCTGCCTTAGAGCTCTTATGCCTGATATAGGGGTGAGTTATATATAGTTTATGAAGTGTCTGAGGACATGGCACATAAGATGTGTGCCATGTTGTGTTTTCACTTTTGTCTGCACAATTTCATGCAGCCTGCAAAGGCAGGCTGCATGAGGTTGGTGGTGTGTCCATTAGGATGGCATAATAAATGCTGCAGCTGTTAGGGACCCTCTTTAGTACCCAGGCTCTAGGTACCAGGGGTACCATTTACTAGGAACTTACAAGGGTGCTCAGGGTTCTGCCAACTGTGGAACAATTGCAGGTACCTTGGTTGTGGGAAAGAACACTGGGGACTAATTTTCCTAATGTAAAAATGTGACCATTCTAAAGTGACACAGAAAAAGCCTACTGAGAAATGGGTGAATTTACCAGCAAAATCCTAAATGTTAAAATAATGGCAAGTATGCATTTCAAGAAGACCTGTAGAAGATGACTTCCCTTGTGTGCAATAGGTTTCATAAATAGACAAAGTTATTAAACTGTACAGAGGTAAGCAGCTTATATTTCTCCCATTGGTAGAACGCTGTGAAGATAAAAAGTGAAGCATTGGCAAGGGGATGACATTCTAAGAAATTCAATCTCTTAACTTTTTTATATTTCAGGAAAAATGGTTTTATATATACACAATGGAGTCAAATCCATCTGAAATACTTCACTGCGACAGTTCGAGGCACTGTTAGTTTGGGGGCAAATATAACTCCATTCTGCCCCTATTACTTGTTTTTTATGACACGAATGAAGATTCTGCAGCTGAAAACGTAGATTAAGTGCATGATTAACCAGCTAAAACTATGATTGGGACTATTCAAAAAATTACTACTCAACCCTGACTGCAGGTCTGTCCCTTGTCTACATCCAATTGTTAAAAATAATTCAAAATGTATTCCCACCTGCATTATATTCATTATATATAAGTGCACCTCATTCATGTAATTATCAATTACATTAACCTTTGCCTAAAAGTGTAATTTTTTATACATTAACAATGACTTTTTATTTTGGCAGATGTGTTTTTGAATCACGTCTTTACTTTGAGTGATATGATAGATCAAGGAGGCAGAAATATAAATGATTACTTCTACTGACCTGTTGAGTTCTACACTCGTGTCCATTATTTCAGGTCGAGAGGTTTTATTGCATGGCAATATTTAATTTCTAATTCATTCTTCTACACACTCTTATTCTCTTGTCTTTGCTGTATCTAAAGAGTATTAATGCTTAGTTTTGTTGCACCCACACTATAAAGCATTTGTCTTTTCTTCACTGAATTTTGGGGGTTTAATGCAGATGACACACTGATAGTTAAATCCCCAAATGGAAAGTTCTATTGATTTAAGTAGGCCAAGTTTCAAACTTCGAGCATATTGCATTATTTGTCTGAGGGGTTGTATGCAGTAAGAATAGTAGTGTAACTTTTGACAAGGTTTGAATTGTTAAGGTTCTTCATGAATGAATGATTAGTCTTATTAAGTGCAACGATTGCCTGGAGGCATCTTGGCGCTATGCGAGCCATAAGGACGGTGAGACTCAATTATGATATTTCTTACGTTTTCTGGATATAAAGCCATGTTTTTATGGATTTCCTAAAACAGAGAGTGATGGTGCTGCTTTCAGTTCATAGGGAAGATGATTCCAAAGTAGGGCCGTGGGACTGAAAAAAAGTCTACCGCCTCAAGAGGAGCATTTGAAAGCTGGCACCACTAAGCACCTTGCAGAGCTGAAGCGCAAAAACTCCTACCCTGGGGGTACCATCTAAGGTTTTTCTTGAAGTGGGATGGGCCCTGTCCGTGAAGGGTTTTATAGGCCAGACGCAAAGCCTTGAAGATAGTGTGCTCTCTTACTGGGAGCCAGTGAAGTTGGTTGACTGCTGTTTTTGCAGACTTGAATTTTGACATTTTCAAGAGTAACTGAGCTGCGGCGTTGTGAAGAGTTTGCAAATGTATTTAACCCCTTCGATGCTGATGACGAGCTCAGCTCGTCATCAGTAATGGCGCTCGTATGCTGATGACGAGCTGAGCTCGTCATGTAACGCAGGTTTTTCAAAAACGCTGCACACAGCGGGAAAAGCCGCCGCAGCGATGCGGTTAACAAACCCTTGGGCAAGATTAAAAACATGCTACAGTAGTCAAGTCATGCTAGCACAAGTGCAATAACTACTGTTTTTAGGAGCTCGAAGGGTAGGAATTCTTCAATCTTCTTGAAACCTCTAGGAGCATGGGAAGAGGAGGAGGTGACTTTATTTACTTGATCTGTACATTTCATTTCCCTGTCCAGTAACACCCCTAGACTTGGACTTTCGAAGCAGGAATAGGGAGTTATCCTGGTTAGGATGGCCACCAGGCTGGGGAACAAAAAGATGGGCTATTCACTAACAGAATGACCTCTGTTTTTGTTGAATTTAACTTTAGGCAGTACAGTCCATCTATTTTCTTACTGCACTCATGCAGTTCTTAAATATGTCACTGAAATGACCAACATTTTTGGCAAGGGAAAATATTATTTGGGTGGCATCAGCATATGATGCTAATGATAAGCCAAAGGATTTTATGAGCGTAGCAAGAGGTGTTATGTATACATTGAACATTGTGGGGCTCAGCAATGATCCCTGAGGGACACTGCAAGACAGAGAATTAAGTTATGATGGGAATTCCCCTACAGACACCGCTTGTCGCCGCCTAGAGCGGAATGATTGTAATAGGGCCAGAGCTGCACCCTCTAACCAGAGTTCTCATATACAGTCAACCAAAAGCTCATGGTTTACTGTATAGAAGGCCGCTGACAAATCCAGCAGGATGAGGGCGCCACTTCCGCCTACATCCAGGGTCGCTCTACTTTTCTCCATGGCCTATATAAGTCAGTGGCGGCTTCCCAGTTATGGCAGAGGAGTGACGCCCCCTCTAATGAAAACCAGCAGAGGAAAGGACATAAATTAAATGATAATAAAACATTTTTATTATTATTTTATTTTGCGTCCTGCAGGCTGTCTGCCAGCCAAGGGAGGGCTGGGGACAAGCATAATGATGCTGCAGCGAGAACCAGGGAGGAGGGGGGAGTGGTGGGCACTGCTAAGTGTGCATGATGGTTTGGCCAGCTCCAGAGCTCCAGCCAAAGCGACATGTGCACTTACCCTTTCTCCAAATAGCTGTGTTGTACAGCTGGGAGGAGAAACCAACACAGGATCCCAGTCAATGTCTCGACGCTGAGCCGAGGTGCTCAGACCAATCCCAGCACTGCTCAAATGCTGGGAATAGCATTCCTAGCATCTGAGCAGCGTTGGGATTGGGAGCTGGGAGCCTGCGCAGTGTACAGCAGTTCCTGGAAGAAGGAGAGGATCAGGAGGTAGGCGGCGGCTGTCATAGCAGGTAAGTTTATTAATATTTATTATTTTTTTTGTGTTACACATTTCCCTGCCTCACCACTTCACTGTAGTAGCGGCCGCTGCTGTTGTAGGTGCCGATTCCATATTATGGCTTTGCCTGAAGCCTTACTGAGTATCAAGGAGAGGATTTGTATTTCTGAAGGAGCAAGTTACACATTAATTACATTCTCCACCAGTTTGGCTGGATACGGAAGCCATAATATGGATTGGAAATTATTCAAGTCTCTGACATTAAGATTTGATTTTTTTATAGTCACAGAAGAACTGATGCTAACTTCTAAGGGGTAGGATAGACTCCTGTCTCAAACATGGAGGCGAAAATATTAGTCAGATATAATGCTACTGCTTCAGGTGCTAACTGCACTATTTTTGGGGCCTGGGATCCCGAGGAGATCCAGATTTAATGCTGGGAACGATCTTTATGAGTTGCTCCACTGAAGGAGCCTCAAATTGCCTGAACCCGCAATTTTGGAACCCACCTCCGAGGGTTGGCTGTCATCATGTATGCTAGTGGTGAATCTGTTAAAGATGTGCGTAACTTTCTCCCGAAAAAAACTAGCTAAACAGTCACAAATGTCTTGGTTACTTATTTACTGATGTGTTGGTCATTTACTGCTGCATTGCTTGCTGTGGGAAGGGTCAGCTGTTTATTATTTGAAAGAGAGTTTCGTTAGAATCACTTGCTAGTTTTTTTTGCTCTGCATAATATCCTGAATTAACCGGGAATAAAAGCTTTTTGTATTCTGCTAGGCAGAGTTTATATTATTCTCTCTTTTCCTCTTTATATCCCCTATGCCATTTGTGCTCTTGTCTCCTACAATCCTGTTAGGCGGCCCTGAGTGTTTGATCAAACAATGGTTGAGATACCTTTTTTATATCATTAGCTCTTAGTTTGACGGGGTCAATGTCATTGAGGGCGGAGCTAATTCAGTCGGAGTAGTCCTCCGCCACCTGATCTAGATTAATCCCTATTTCGGACAGTGACTTTATAAGTAGGGGATTTAATTCAGTACCTTGTATTTTGTGCCATACATGTTCAGCAGATTTTTTATTACACAATACTGGGGAAAGCCTGTCTTGTCATTTTATCTGCCAGTTTACCATATTCTGATTGGACCAGGTCAGCGGGAACGAGTAGGAATATTCGATGTTGGGATTACTAGAAAATATGCCATCCTATAGGTTTCCTGCCCGATTAATAGGTCCATTGACTATCTGGGAGAGACCGAAGCATGAGAGGGTGTCTAATAGTCATTCTGTTCTAGGATCTAAGTTACTTTCTAGCTAGAAGTTAAAGCGACCAATTACTGGAGTCAGAATTCAGTATAGTGCATTCCAAGAGCAGAATGCTCTTATCAGCAAAGACTGCTCTTGGTCCTGGTGGACGATAGAGGAGCATCCAATAAATGATTGAGTTTTAGTTAATTCAGTTTTAAACACCCGCGCTTCAAGCCCCTGCCCGACGCAGAATTAAAAGCAGCTAGGATGTGATCTTGATAGATTACTGCCAGACCTCCACCCCTTTTATTAGGTTTATCTAAGCAAAAGATTTTGTATCCACCAGGAACAGCTGCATTAAGTTATGGGCCCGAGTTATCGTCAGCCCAGGTTTCCGTGACGAGCACCAAATCGGTTTGGTGTCCTGAGAGAAACTCTGCAAATTCAAAATAGTGCTTAATGTGGGACCAGGTGTGCATAAGCGCGCATTTAACACCTAATGGTTGGATCCTAGTACTCCACTCTTCTTACCCAGTGAGTTCTCCTAAATCTTTTCCTTAGTTGAAGGGCTAAGATTGATTATTCTGCTATTACAAGCAAGACAAGAGGTAAAAGATGGTTCTATGAGGGATCAGCAATCTTCAGTCTTACCGATAAGCCTGCGAGCGAGCAGTGCTTCTTTTGAATTGCGGAGAGACCGGTGTTGTTCTGGGTTAAAACGGCCAGGGGTCGGCGGGTGCTGGGTATGGTCTGGGCACGGACGGGTGCGGATGGGCTTGCCTTAGGCGCACCTGCTGCGCGGATGCGCTGTAAGCAGTCTTAGGAAGTTTGTCAGGAGAGGGGCGTGTCGGGGGAGGGGGCATTGCAAGCACTGCAATGGCATCGAGAGCGATTGAGAAGAAAAACAGGTGAGGGGAAACTAACATTTTAACTGAGGTCTAGCAATCTCATCGGCAAACACAGGCTCCCCTGTGCTAGAAGATTTCTGGCACAGTTAAAGATAAGGCAACAAGTAAAGGGAGAACCAAATCATAAACTGATCAAACCATTTAAAATGGGACAAGCTTTTTCCAAGATGGCTCCAGAAGTAGTGGAGACAGGCAACTTTGAAAAAACAGGCACCTAAGCGCCTACAAGGAAAGAAAAGAGCCATCAACCAGGTATGTCTTATCTACATTATGGCTATGAGAGATTTCGGTCTTCCTAAAATGAACAATTTCCTAACTGGTCTTGGATTGTCTACAGTAGACATAAGAAGAAAGGGACTAAAACAAGCCCTATCCGCCTTTAATCTTCCAGCACTCCACTTATAAATAGGGCATTTTGCCTTTCAAAATACACATCAAAACACTATGTGCAATATTACCTCATGTATTTATAGTGACAAAGTGTAAACCTGCACCAAATGTAAGCATTCCAAAGCGATTCGATCTTTTTAGAACATTTTTGTAACAAGGAGACAAATTAATATTTTACAATGTTTAGGAAAAATGTTACCTTTAGGGTACAGAAACCATCAGATTGAGGGTCACAGGTTTGGCACGCACCATCATACAGAGACATGGTTTTAGGGTTACTGTAGACATACCCATCATTAGAAACCTGTAAAATGTAATCATGCAAGAATCACAATTTCTTGAGTGTTAACATATCACAAGTGCATAAATCAACATCATTTTTTCTGGCAAATTATTAGGTGGGCTTCCAATACCTTGATTTGCCACATTACGATTGGTCTATTATCCATCAAATCCATGCCGTCAGAGTGATATCCATCAGTTGGCAGCTGACAATCCACTGCCTTGCTGTTTCGGAAAGCCGCATGGGTAAACTGAGGTTCTGCAAGAAACCATTTTCCTTCTGTGTACTACAACCAAAGACAGAACAGAAACATGAGCAGTGACTAGTCATAACAAAACAACAAAATGCTTTTTGCAACCTTTCAAGGGATTTGATTATTAGTATTATATACCAGTCATTTTATTAATGTAAAAATTGATACATTTGTGTTAAACTTACACAGTTTAGTTCCTTCCATTAGGCAATGTTGCATTCTAATGAAAATACCTGGTAATGACCTGATCAGCTCTTGGCATATACTCCCCTTTACAGATTATAAGTATTTTTCCCTATGAATTAAATAAATCAGCTGAGAAATATCTCAAAGTCATTGAGGCTTGGATGGTCAATAGTTTTTTGCATTTAAATCCTGTCATAATCAGATTTCTTAAACTCTAAATATTATATCTCCGCTCCGTCAATAGTCATCATCTATGTCTTCACCATGGTCCTTTTCCCAATGAAAGTCCTGCTCTTTAAAGTTGATGTTTCATACGGATGTTGAATATTTTTTCACTCACAAAATGTAGACTCCTTCATAGAACTTTTTTGGGAGAAATATCTATTTGAAGATATTTCTCTCACAAAAAATAAGTCTTTTCCATTAAGAACTACGTGACTTTCCACCTGCTGTTAAATTAACCACACAAGCATCATGAATTATATGAAGTTTATAAAAAACATTCACAAAGTTTGCAAAAGCCACCTATGTAAATTTCCACATCTTTAATTTTTCTCTTTTTCTCTCATTATCAGACATATCTTGACAGCGTGTCTGTAGGAATGGCTTAAACATTTCCTAATAAATAATCTAATTCTGATTTCCTCTCTAGGGTATAGACTCTTGTTCTTTCTTGTCTGGGTGGCTGAAAAGCTACTCTTTTACATTTTTCAGATGTGCTCGTTTCCCCTCGTCATTCCCGGCTATCAATTCTATTTTATTCTCCCTGTCTATTCTGGGGTACACACAAATTCAAATGCATACTCCTATTTTAGCTGCATTGGATACCGCTTCTTTTTCACATTTTGCAAAAATTGTGCTACCCCAACTTCAAGGCTTTGCCCTATAACATACATCCTTTGTACTTGCTAACTTATGGAGTTTTTAATAAAAATAATAATAATAACAAAGCCACTTGTAGAGCAGATGGCTACTTCAAGGAAGTGTTCCAGAGCTGGGAAGCTGACTATGGAAAGAAATGAAGCACAACAAACTGGGAGAGAATTAAACAGATGTGAAAAGCCAAGTTTTTAGCTCTTTCCTGAAGATTGTTTCAGAGGAGTTTAGATTAAGTTCCAAGGGTAACGAGTTCCAGATTTTTGGTATCAGCTGACTGAAATGAAAGCACACCCACCAATTCAATCTCTAAAGAATTTTGGAACAGAGGCCTGTTTAGCATAGGACAATCAGAGAGTTCTAGATGTAAGATAGGGAGTGATCATAGACTGAAGTTAGGCAGGACCCTGAAAAGAAGGAGCCTTATACCAATAACCAAGGACCTAAAGTCCTCCGATCAGCCAACCACGCCCTCGCCGCCGTCCCCCGCATCCGAAGAGCGACTACAGGAGGAAGGTCCTTCTCCTACCTGGCCGCCAAGACCTGGAACTCCCTCCCGACCGACCTGCGCCTGACCCAAGACCACCTCTCCTTCAGGAAGAAGCTGAAGACCTGGCTGTTCGAGCAGTAGCGGCACCACCCCCCCCCCCCCCAGCGCCTTGCGACCCTACGGGTATGTAGCGCGCTTTACAAGTGTCACTGATTGATTGATTGATTGATAAAGTTAATTCTTTGTTTCACCAACAGCCATTGCATTTTTTTCAATGTGGGGCTAGTAGAGGTGCATCTAGGCAGTCCAAGCATTGCCCTATGCGCCACATTGCGGACCTGTTGAAGCATGTTCTACCGCAATTGGCAAACGTCCAAGTAAAGAACATTACAGTATTCCAATATTCCAATCTAGATACAACTAATGCCTGGATTACCAGTTTTTGGGTGGAATCAGGGAGGAGATGGATGATTTTCCCAATACATCTGGGCAACCTGAAAAACTTTCCTGCAAGAACACTAATCTGGGCATCAAAAGAAAGTTTCTCATCAAACCAGATTCCCAGGTTCTTAACTTGGGGCTTCAAGGTGGTAAAGGACTGAGACTGTCAGGCCACCAGGCACTGGACCAGATGTTAAAATGCTTGCCCAATAACAAGATCTTCATCTTCCTAGCATTTAGCTTCAAACTAATTAGGTTCATCCAGGTAGCAACCTCTAACAGACACGCATGGAGAGAAGAGGCCATGTGCCCACTGTTCTGAGATATGTTAATAACCAATTGTGTGCCATCAGCATATGAAATAATAGTAAAACTATATTGCTCGATGACCCCAGCAGGAGGGCTGACAAACATTAAATGGGTTGGACTCAAAGATGATCCCTGTGGCACTCCTTTCTTCAGAGAACGAACCATCAAATGAACAGGTTTTTCTGATTCATAAAAAGTGCAGCCCTGCAGAAATGAGACCAGCTAATGCAATGCTTTGCCCCCAGTGCCACTGTTCCAGAGCCGATTAACCAGAGTATTATGGGATACAGTGTCAAACATGGCACCGAGATCAAGCATGAGAATAGCCGCAGTGTTGCCCTCATCCTAATCCGGCTCGAGGACTTTGAGATAAGCAGCATAATTGACTCAGTGTTGTAAGAGTGGCAAAAGCCAAACTGCATCCTATGGAGGAGCTCATGGTCTTCCAGAAAACTGGAGAGTTGTCTGTTCACATATTCACGTTAACTTAGTAAAAATAGGCAGCAATGATATAGGTCAATAGTTCTTTGGTTTAGATGGTTCCAGCAAAGGTTTTTATTTAAAGAAGAACCACCAAAGCATGTTTCCATTATTTGGGGAACACAACCAGATGACAGGGAGAGATTAATAAATTCACATACAGCAGGTTAAATAATATTGCAGCCCTGTTCCAGGATGGAGGGAGGAATTCAATTCAATTCAGCTTTATTCAGTTAATAAAAGTACTATCATAAAAGCATTCCAAAAATAAGATCTTCTCATAATTAAGCAAACAGTCGGTACAATAAAACCTTTAAAATTATTCTATAAGTGAATCGGCAAAATACAATAACTGATCAGTGCCAGGAGAGATAAGTACATGGAGTAATTTCCACATGGGACATTAAATAAAAGTATTATCAAGATGTACAAGAAGAGAATAACATTCCTAAAGGACACCTGTCAATATATATCCTATTTTTCTTCGTAAGCTAGAGCCTTGGTATGTGAATTAGACTTTCTTCTTTTGATCGCCATTTGGATATAGAGAACCACTGCGTTACAGACTTTGAGGGTGAAATTAATTTGGCTGGTGGCCCAGATTTGATAGCACAACAGAAGGAAGTCAATTCCCTGAGGGAAAAAGGGCAAATTTGTCTTAGCTTAATATTATTAGGTTCTTGATGTTCAGCAGTTAAACGGAGATGAAACGTCTCCATAATTATTTCAAGTAGTGTACCCAGTTATTGTTATCAGCTGTTCCTTGGGTTTATAACATGGTTCAACCTTAGACCAGACTCTCTTCTAATCCTTGATATAATGTCTTAATGTAACAAATATTTTAGAATTTTAATCTTCTACTATCTATACCCTGGGGCCTACCTGTTTTTAGGAGTGTACTCAACAGCAGTATCTTTCTATTCAGATTATATTTGTCAGCCACTCCAATGTGTGTATTTGAGAGGTACATGGCAAATCTCAAATGTTGGGGGCTTCAGTGAGTGTTGACAAAGAACTGGCATTGGCTAATTAGAATACCTGTTCCATTGGAATACCTTGCATAGAAATGGACTGTTGGGCCAATAAGGCGCTTCTCAATAGGAATCAGTTGGGCTTGCCATCAACTTGTAGCCTTGTATTCACATTGAAGAATTAGGATTGTGGTAAATGCTTTTGTTAAGGGCAAAAGAGATAAAAAGGCATACCGATTGTGGAATCTGATCCATCCATCGATTGTAATTTTTGTTGTATGCATTTGAAAAGCAACCATTGGGTCCATTAACAATCATCCAATAACAGTCAGTAAGTAGCAGGCCCAAATAACAACACTTGTGGTCTGCTTCCTCCTACTCTTTAACAACTATATTTCAAACTCATTTAAAACTAATTTTTAATATTCTTTGACTGGGTGATGTTTACAGTCAATGAAATACCAATGCAGGCTTGCCCAGCTTTTTTAATGATCAACTATGGAGGGGAGCTTAAAAAGCAATGTCGTTTTCTGAAAAAACAGAGCGGGAACAAGTCCATAGAGCATTTGTTGGGAAAATGTATTTATGAGACTTAATTGTAAATGGATGTCAGCACTGGAAAAGTTAAAAAGTATGGGGGGAAACGTGCAACCCTGGTTACCTTCCTTTGTTGTAGATATCTTAGCGATAACTGTATTTCCTGTCTCCACATGCACCTTAACACATGCATTGCTGTAGAATAACTGAGTTTCCCTTAATATATAAAGAGCCAACATTGACCCAAGCTTCTCCCAGATCAAGGGTCTTTTTCTTTAAAAAAAAGTAGATATTGTAAGTCCAAAAGCTAACAGACTGGAGTGTCATTCTTAAAATTGGCCTTTATGCTAGGTCCTCTAGAGCCAGGGAGTCAGCCAAAATGGAGTGACTGTTACAAAATCCTAAAATTTAGCTTTTGGAAGAGCACCAGTGGGATTTGTTGTTTCTAACAGAAACTTGGCTCAGTGATGATAACATGACCGCCATTGCACTGGCTATCCCCCCTGGGTACAAAATGTGTTTCTCTAAAAGGCTAGGTGGAAAAAGAGGAGGGGAGTGGCCGTCATATTTAAGGAACAGCTCACACTCTCCTCTTCTGCCCCCACGGCCATCCAGGGTCTGGAGGGATTACACTTCTGCTTTCAGATAGGAGCTCAGCTATCTTTAGCAGGGTTAGTCATCTACCGTCCCCCGGGGGGGGGGGGGGAAGAGCCCATCTTGACCACTCTGATGGATATCATCATTCACAGCTCACTCTCTCACCCTCAGTTTCTGGTTGTCGGTGACTTTAATATTCACATGGACAGGACAGACTGTTCTTCAGCTGATTTACTGAGGTCCACTCTGAACTCAGCCAACCTTAAACTTGTTAATGAGGGCCCTACACACAGAGCGGGCCACACGCTCGATTTGATATTCTCCAACATCACTAATACGATGGCTAACACCCCACTACCTTTGATATGGTCAGACCACTCCCTGATACCATTTCAACTTATAGTAACGGCTGACAAACCTATGACCAGTAAGTGCTCGTTCATGAAGAGACAATGGAGTAAGCTGGTCCCAGCTACTATGGGTCCACACCTAGCTGAGACCCTGCCGACCTTCTCCTCCAATGCTGACACCGATGCTCAGCTTCTTAATGACTGGATCAGGAATATGCTAACATCTATAGCTCCGGCAACAGCCACAATATCCAAACGAGACTCCCCATCTTCCCCTTGGTTTTCTGAGGAGCTCAGAGTGCAAAAATCGCACTGCAAAAAGTTGGAGCGACTTTGGAGGCTATATTATGATCCTGCAGAGAAGGCCTGCTATAAGGAAGCCTCAAAAAAACTGCATAAAGCCATCAGAAAAGCAAAAAAAACAGTACTATGCAAACTCGATTCAGCAAGCTGAACATTCAAGTAAAGAAACCTTTAAAATAGTTCAGTCATTTTTCAAACCCACATGTATTGAGAGGGAAGTTCTCAATCTCGTTTTGCAACAGCATCTCGGACTTTTTTGACTCTAAAATCAAGAAAGTATACAAGTCTTTTGGGCCTGTGAAGACCACGGTTAAATCCGATTTAGCGGGCTTAATACCGAACCATGCTACCCTGACACAATTTGATTCAATAGACCTAAATATGGTCAAGCAAGAACTAAGTCGCTGCAAATCGGGCTCGCCAGACGACCCTTGCCCTCCTAAATTCTGGAGCCGCATAGCTGACTTTGTGGCCCCCGCTATTCAGCGCATATGGAATCTGTCCATCTCATCGGGGGTGTTCCCGGATATTTGGAAACATGCCACTCTTCTCCCCCTAAAGAAGAAATCTAATGGGGACCCTAAGGATCTCAATAATCTCCGTCCAATCTCCCTCCTTGCAGCACCAGGAAAAATGCTTGAAAAAATTATCCAGCGGCAATTAAATCAATTAATTGAATACAACAAAACTCTACACGAGACGCAATCAGGCTTTCGACCTGGATTTAGCACCGAAACAGCTTTAATTGAGGTGGAAGAGTCAGTGAGGTGGTCGATGGACTCGGGAGACTCAGCGATGCTGGTGCTCCTGGATCTGTCGGCCGCCTTTGATACGGTCGACCACGCTATACTACTGTCTCGACTAGTGTAGATAGGTATCCAGGGTCAGGCACTGGAGTGGTTACAGTCCTATCTGACTCAAAGAACTCAGAAGGTGGCATTAAGGGACGTCTCTTCTACACCTAAAGCGCTGAACTGTGGCGTCCCACAGGGCTCAGCTTTGAGCCCACTCTTATTTAATGTTTACCTGGCTCCACTCTTCACGCTGATCGCCAATGGGGGATCAAGGCAATCTCATACGCCGATGATACCCAATTGGTGTTCCCATACTCAGAAGTGTCAGAGGCATCCTTCTTAAATTTCAAGGGGTGCCTACAAGACGTAGCCTGCTGGATGAACACTAATAAATTAAAACTCAACACTAATAAAACTGAGGTGATCTTCTTTGGCAAAGCCCTCCCCCCCCACCATCTGATTTGTGGTGGCCGGCAGAGATGGGTCAAGCCCCCTCGCCTAGCCATTCAGCAAGAAATCTAGGTGTGCGATGGGATGATAAGTTGTCCTTTGTTTCACACATACAGCAAGTTGCTGGCTGCTGTATGAGCAAGTTGAAGAATCTACGTAAGATCCTTCGACTTCTACCAGTTAGCTGCCGAAAAACTGTAATCCACGCCACAGTTACATCTAGGCTGGATTACGCTAACGGTCTGTATTTGGGCCTACCAAAGTACCTTATACAGCAACTACAACTGGTCCAAAATGCGGCTGCGAGACTTTTAATGAGGATTCCGTTCAAGCACTCAGTCTCTCCTACCTCCTTTCCCTTCATTGGTTACCAGTTGCCAGTAGAATAAAATTCAAAGCACTTACTCTGGCCTTCAGATCTCTATACGGAAACTGCCCAAATTACCTTAAAGTTCGACTACCAAGGTATTCCCAATCTCGCTCGCTCAGATCCAACAACCATGTGCGACTGACAGCCCCTAGAGCAAAAAGAGCCCGACTGGGCGGACGAACCTTCTCGGCCAATGTGGCCAAACTATGGAACTCACTACCCGTTACTCTCCAACAGGCCCCATCTGAAGCCTGTTTTAAACATCTGCTGAAAGCCTGGCTGTTTACCCAGTCACGCTAAATGCTACCCTCTCCAGCTTCCGCGGTCTTATACACTTGTTCTCTCAGCGCCGGGACACCTCCTCGTGAGGTAGCTGTTCGCGCTATACAAAATTCTGTATTATTATTATTATTATTAACTGAGTTTAAACTCTTGAGCAGAGAATGCTAATGGGTACCTTTTTAGGCAAACACCTTGGTCAGAGAACTAAGCATGATCAATAGTTCTAGGCTTGTCAGAGTCATGCTTTTTGAACATCAAGAATCCTCTCGAGGTTATAAGGATAGATACTGTTTTTACTAACTGTGTTAGAGACCAGAGAAAATATGGGTGACAACCATGAGCCCAATGAGGAGGTGCATGGTGCAGTGGGCAGATGTATGCTAGATGCAGTTACCATGAAACTCCAACACTCAGCGAGAAAAGTCGAACAACATGCATGTTCTGAAATTTCTGGGCCATCCCAGTACGCTTCAGGCCTATTTAAACAGGTGGAACTTGTGAGAAGAAATATAAATGTATGCAGAATTTTGCAGGGTGGAAGTTTTTGCAAAGAAAGCACACTGATGTGGTAATCTTAAACAAGATCTTGTCCTCCAACATTTCCATTTCAAACCAAATGCTTAGTACTCTCTCGGGTACCGTACATAAGTGGCTTCTCAAAGCCATTGACACACGTCTTCCTCCTTCCTTAAATAAGTTCAACAACCATTGTCTTCCATCATTGCTGGTAATCATGAACCTTCTGAATGCCTCCTTACAGGAAGCAACAGGTCCACCAGAGTGGAAGCACGCTATGGTGCTCCCCCTTTTGAAGAAGACTAATGCGGATCCTGATGTGCCCTCCAATTACCTGCCTATTTCTCTGTTACCGGCATTCTCAAAGATCTTAGAGAAACACATTTATTCACAACTGTCTGATTTTTTCAAATCACAAACATTTCTTCACCAATCCCAGTATGGCTTCCGCTCCAGTTTTTCCACAAAAACAACTCTCCTTGGAGTCACAGAAAGACTGCGCTGCCACCTTCACTCTGGAGACACTGTGGGTCTTGTACTGCTTGATGTAAGTGCAGCGTTCGACACATTGTCACACACTGTGTTAGTGAAGACCTTAAGATCACTGGGCATCTGTGGTTCAGCACTCAATTGGCTTATTTCATTTCTTGCCAATCGGACCTTTCAAGTCTTTTCCCCACCAATTAGTTTGGATATCCATCCTTCTCCTTATGGGGTTCCTCAGGGCTCTATCCTCAACCCCTTACTATTAAACCTTTATGTTAGACCTTTGGCTCATGCTGCTGAAGAACCTGGGCTGTCTTTGTTCTCTTATGTGGACAACACCCAAATTATCTTCTCTCTTTCAGTGGAGAGGGCGGATAAGACTTCGCCCCCCCCCCTTCCAGCTGGGCCTGGGTAAAATTGCATTGTGGATGCAGGCTTTTTACCCCAGGCTCAACGGAGAGAAGGCCGAGGCCCTGGTCTTGGGAAAAAATAAAGATCTCTGCGGGCACTGGCAGAGTGAGATGGGTTCTCTTCCTCAGCCCTCCCGCCAAGCTCACAACTTGGGTGTCATTATCGATAACTCCCTAACTATGCAACCTCAAGCTATTAAGGTAGCTGCCACTTCATTTACCATCCTGGAATGGCTTAAAAAAATTAAGTGGATGCTGCCAGAGCATACCAAGAGAACAGTAGTACAGGCACTGGTCAGCTCTAGATTGGACTATGGTAACGTGCTTTATCTGGGGACCAACAAGGTGGTGACTCATAGGCTACAGATGGTTCCGAATTCTGCTGCAAGACTGCTTTGCCGGATTCCTAGAGCTGTCTCAGTTTCTGGTCGCTTGCGTAACCTTCATTGTCTCAGGGTAGAGAACAGAGTTATGTTCAAAGCCCTGAGCTACATGTTCAAAATCAGAACAGGTGTAGCCCCCCAGTATCTGCAGTTCTTAGTTCAGCCCTACGTGCCTTCATGCTGTCATTGCTCATCCACCCAAGGGAAATTTTCTGTGCCTAGAGTCAGACTATCCCGGATGGGCGGCTGATCGTTCGCATATCTTGGCCCCTCCTTATGAAATTCCCTACCCACACTTATGCGGAAAGAAACAGTTTACACCCAATTCCACAGATCCTTAAAGCCCTGGCTTTTTAATCAATAATCAGTAGCGGATTTCTGTTCCTTGGCCTGGTCGGCGCCGTGGAATCCTTCTTGGGTAGCTGTTGCACCTTATAAATTAAAATTAATAATAATAATAAGCCTACACAATCTAGAATTGGACCCATGGTAGGGAAAAATAGCAGTATAGTTCCTGGTCAACCATCAACAGGTTAATAATAGAGAGCAATGGAGTCAAAATCACGGAAATATGTGCTCTATCACATTTTCCGCATTGGAAAAGGTTAATGATTCTGAATGATCACAAACAAGTTTCCAAAAATGGTAGTTCAAAGAATTGCTCTGCATTGCCCACAATTCGGCTATCCCAGCTTGTTCATCACTCTCCTTTTATGCTGCTCTTCAAACCCATTTTGCATTGCCCTTCTCAATCATTTCCAAGCATTTATCCCAAGCAGCTAATATATGGTTTTAATTTCATAAGCTAACAAGGTTTTATGTGCTACATTGTCTCGAGGATAATCTATGTGCAATCATTTTAAAAATGTTGCTGTTTGTGTATACTTCTAATCTTGTATAAGAGCATACTTCTTTAAACCCTATAATTGACATCTGTCTAGTCATTATGCATATGGTTGACTTGTATCGAGCATGAGACTGATTAACGATTGTAATATATGGCATCAATGAGTTATTACGGTCCAACTAAAAGTGTCTACAACAAGCTGCTTGTCCAATAATGTGAGTCGACTGAAGGTTCTCCAACTTTTTACTCTTCGGTCTGTTGTCAGATCTATCCTCTAATGATTGTTTGATACCTGTAATGGTACCCTCTTTCTGAGTGAGGCCTCAACAAACTAGGTGTTGCATGACTGGTGGTAGTGCATTGACAGTCCAGAGGAATAGGCCATTTTCCCTGCATCCTTGTGGGTAAGAAGACTGTTTTATAACTGGAGTCCTGGGACTTTATCACATGCTGGACATTAATGAAGAATATGTAATGTGTTAGTGTGCGCTTCATGGGTGACATGATAAATGGTGGGGTTCATTTGTGTGATGTACAAGTTGGTAGCTTTCCTTTTGTCGTGGTCATATATAGGACCCTAATTCTATATTCCCGATGTATGCCCTTTTGAGGTTATAATCAATAATATCCTGATAAAGGCATAAGAATCAGATTCATATTCAGTAATAGCCCATGCAATCCAAAGCACAGCACGGCTACTCCCATCGACTCCTAGAAAGCACAACGCGTTCTTTAAACAAACCAAGCCTCCAGCAGCCCGGGAAAACTCCCCTGCTTTTGCTTTGATTTGAACAAGAACTCCTGAAGTCCAGAAAGAACTGTTAGTTCTTAGTGACGTCTTATGTCCAACCTTACGTCAAACTCGGCATCTTCCAGGTATAAAATACCAACAGTTGCCTTAAGCAAACACACGGTGGTTTGGAGCAGAGCGGCCATCTACTTGCCCGAGAGCCCAGCTGATGCGAGTGCCCACGGAAGCCGCCTCTCCTGTTTGACGCACTGAGAGAGACGCTGTCTTTTTCTCCAGCCGAGAAAATCCAGCTTCGGTGTTTCCAGCCTACCCTTGCGAGCTGCTGGAATATCGAGTCCTGAGGAAAGAGATACCAGACCTCCCACATTCTATTACCAAGGTACGGAGCTGACTAAACCCATAAGAGAATTCTTGATGCAGAATTATCTTAACCAACTGAACTTAAAACTGCTACTTACTCGTCCCATCCCACGTATTAGGCTTAGGTCAGTGTAGGCTTAGTTAGAAGCACCAGTTGATTACGTTAGTCAATGTATTTATGTATGTATATATTTTATCCATTTTAAAGTATCATATGGCTAAGAAACCATATCAATGCTTTTACAGTATTGTTTCATAATACTACTTTTACTGTATGCACTTTACTTTAAGTATTGCAATTGTGGCAATTCATTTCTCTTGCATGAGGAAGAAGACTGCTCAATAAATAACACCTTTTATTGAAAAACGCCAGTCTTTCTATTTCTCTGCATTCTGGTGAAACTAAGTATGCACTGCTGACTGAGTGAAATAGCTGTCTATTGTTTTCACACGACTCTAGAGATACACTCTTATTCTGAGGGAGCAAAGTTGTCATGTTTATGCGGTTGTCGGAAACTGAATCCCTTCTTGTCTGAGCCAGGGGAGCGTGTCCCTCCCTATTCATTCTAGAAAGTTTCCAGTGACCTCTGAGCTAGCTGGCGCAAACCTAAATTAAGTTTAACATAGTCGGTAGAGACCTAGATGAACTCAGTCCTACGTCTACACTGCTGTTTATGTTATTCCAATGCGCAAAGCCTATTGGGAAAATAGGAACTACACTACACTTTGAGAAGCTTTTCTTTGTCTGCTTTTGACATGCAAGCCAGCACACAATGCTTCCCATGTCCTCCTCCTTGAATATACTATTTGGGTTAGTGAAAGGAGGCCACTATTCCATTGATTTTCCGAAAATTTTAAAAAATGTATTTTCCCTTGGATTAACCTTTTTTGTTGTGCAGGTACATTGCGGGGGTGCTTTGACTCACCCACTTTGCTCCTAGTGTCTTTTCTGGCCCCTTACATCGTGCAGGCTGTTTACAGTCGAGTGGAGGGCGGGCGGCCATCTTAGGGGTAGTCCTTCTCCCCAGCAGAACTGGTGGCAGCGTTCTAGCTGGTGGAGAGAGGACTAGCTATAAATTCTGCTGTAGGTAAGAGGCTTTGCGGTGTGAGTAGGGTTGTGGCAGCTCCCTACAACCTCTGCTGAGCGTGTGGCACATAACTCGAGCTCTATTTTATTAGCTGCTCATTTTAGAAAGAAAAACGCAGATTTTCCGAAAATTTTAAAAAATGTATTTTCCCTTGGATTAACCTTTTTTGTTGTGCAGGTACATTGCGGGGGTGCTTTGACTCACCCACTTTGCTCCTAGTGTCTTTTCTGGCCCCTTACATCGTGCAGGCTGTTGACAGTCGAGTGGAGGGCGGGCGGCCATCTTAGGGGTAGTCCTTCTCCCCAGCAGAACTGGTGGCAGCGTTCTAGCTGGTGGAGAGAGGACTAGCTATAAATTTAGCATGCCCCCGGTAGCGCGCAGCGGTCGCGCATGGCAGGCGCACCTTAGGCGCGCTGAAGGTAAGCCAAAGGTTAGCCCGTCTGTGCCCGTCCGTGCCTCGGACGGGCCCAGGGCTAGCCCTCCTATATGTCCCTCTGTCTCCTGTAGACGCCTGGGAGGCGCCATTAGATATTCAAGAAATGCGCTTCTGAGGCTGAATTCCACCCCCTGTGATGCTCGATGCGGTCTAGCTGGGCCGGATTGTGAGGTGCATAAGTGCACGAACTGCGGTTTCGCCCTTGCGCTAACAGCCATTCGAGCAGATATCAGGCTTGGTCCCACTCTGGTCAGGGCTGGCCTGATTAACGCCAGATCCATGTCTAAACATACCGATGACATCTTTGATACCATGGGCGATGGCGAGCTGGAGCTCCTTTTTATCACGGAGACATGGCTTAATGGCTCGTGCGCCCCTAGTATTGAACTTGCTGTTCCTAGAGGGTTTAAAATTGTTAGGGTGGACCGCCCGACTGGCAGGGGAGGTGGCTTAGCCATTATTCACAGAGAGGGATGGAGCCTTTCCACTGAACAGGCTGGTGGTTTGGCGGATGGAGAGGTGCTCCACTTCTCCCTGGTGATTAATCCTCACTTTACCCTGGGGGGGTCTCTAGTCTACAGACCACCAGGATATGCTGGCCCCTTTATTGAGTCACTGGAGGAGTGTATAGTGCCCAGAGTCTTGAGTTTTTCAAAGTACCTTCTACTGGGGGACCTTAACATCCACATGGAGGCCAATGATTCATCTATGGCCAGCCGTCTGGCAGAAATCTTGGAACTGGCCCAACTCAAACAATGGGTGAAAGGTCCGACTCATGTGGGGGGTCACTTACTCGACTTGGTCTGTTCCAACTTTCCCATTGTGGCACTCAGATCGGATAGAGTGACGTGGTCCGACCACAAACTGGTCCGTTTTGCCTGGCAGGTGGATGGACTCGATAGAGTGAGTACGGGTCCGGTCCTGGACCTCCCTCCAAAGATCAACATTGCCTCCTTTGAGCGAGCCTTAATTGAGTCCCGACCAATAATCAGCGGGGAGCTGGTAGAGGCGGTTAGTGGCTTTAATGGGTGGATGGAATGTGCAGTCAAAGAATCCACAAAGCCTAATGCCCCGTCCCGACCTCGCTGCATCCCTTCTCAGCCATGGTTTTCGCCCGATCTAAGGGATTTGAAACGTGGCTGTAAGAAATTAGAGCGGGCTTGGAGACGAGACTATCAGCCAGAGGCTAAAGCAATCCTGAGAACTGCCCAGAGGGAATATCATGCCGCCATCAGATTAGCTAAGGGCGGTTACTATGCTGGGAGGATTGCTAAAGCTAGTAACAATAGCCGTGAGATCTTTTCTATTGTCAAAAGCTTTTTATCCCCTGTGGCAGACTCACCACTGCTTCCCTCTTCCTCTCAATGGTGCGAGGAGCTATCCTGTTTTTTCAGTGAAAAAATTGAAAAAATTCAAAGGGATTTGTTCGCTGCCTTGCCCACAGGCAATATTCTGATGACTACTGCCTCTCAAACAGTCCACTGCCCCGCTGTCGCACAGCAGTTTCTGGATTTTTCAGTGGCAGAGGAGCCTGATGTCCAGGCTCTCCTTCAGTCCCTGAAATCGGGCTCACCTTCTGACCCTTGCCCTGCCCGGGTTCTCTCTGGAGTGGCGTCTACTGTATGTACTGAGGTCACCCAGATTGTGAACCTTTCACTGTCTTCTGCCACGGTTCCGGGATGCTGGAAGCAAGCAATGCTGCTCCCTTTACTGAAGAAGTCAGGGCTTGAGGCTACGGTACCGGGGAATTATCGTCCTATATCTTTGCTACCTGCCCTGGCGAAGATCTGTGAGAAGGTGGCTTTTCGCCAACTGGACAGCTTTATCGAAAAATCCAATGCCCTGCACCCGGCACAGTCAGGGTTCAGAGCGGCCTTTAGCACAGAGACAGCTTTGGTGGAGGTGACGGAGGCCATTCGAGAGTGCTTGGATGGTGGCGGCAGAGCGGTCCTGATTCTTTTAGACCTCTCTGCCGCGTTCGATACCGTCCCCCATAATCTCCTCCTTGCTAGACTGTCTGAGATTGGCATTGGCGGCAGGGTACTGGCTTGGTTGTCATCCTTCCTTTCTGATAGGACGCAGCAAGTATGGATGCCGCCGTTTGCCTCAAAGGCCAAACCACTCTGCACAGGGGTCCCTCAGGGCTCCACTTTGAGCCCGTTGATGTTTAACGCCTACATCACCCCTGTGATATACCTGGCCGAACAGCTTGGGGCTAAGGTCATCGGATACGCTGATGACACCCAGCTGCTCTTTACCTGGCCGGATGACCAGCTGGATACAACGGCTGTTCACCTCTGTCTTTCCTCGGTGTTTCATTGGCTGGCGATGGCCCAGCTTAAATGCAACGAGGATAAGTCAGAGGTCCTCTTCTATGGGTCCTTCCCCTCCAACTTTAAGAATGAGTTGTCGCCCCCTGATTTTCCTAGTCCCAAGGTGATGGGAGGCCCGGCTAAGAACCTCGGAATTTGGTTTGGAGAAGACCTCAGATTTGAGAACCATATCAAGAAGCTGTCAGGGACCTGTTTTGCTACGCTAAGGGCTTTAAGAAAATTCCTCCCTCTGCTGCCCAGAGAAGCTAGGGAATCGGTTGCGCGTGCCCTCATCTTGTCCAGATTGGACTATGCTAATGCTTTGTTTTGTGGTATCCCGGCGTATCTGGTCAAACGACTGCAGGTTGTCCAGAATGCCGCAGTCCGCCTTTTGTTTAGCATTCCGAAATGGCAGAGTGTTCGGTCACACATGCGCGCACTTCACTGGCTTCCTGTAGCTCAGAGAATTATGTTCAAATCTCTCGTGCTGTCATTTAGAGCTGTCCACGAGCTTGGCCCCGGCTACCTGAGGAAGCGCTTCTCTTTCTACACTCCCTCTCGCTGTCTCAGGTCAGCCTCGCTGGCCAAACTGACTCTTCCCCGCTATAAGCGGGCTAGGCTGGGCGGCCAATCTATTTCTGTGGTAACTGCGAAGGCTTGGAATGCTCTCCCTCTTCATTTGCGTACCGCCCAGTGTCTATCCAAGTTTAAGAAGGATCTCAAGACCCATCTGTTGGTTTGTTAGGTCTAGGCTGTCTCTCTGTGTTATGTTTGGTCACCTCCGCAACGCGCCAGGATACTCCCCAGTAGCAGAGCGCGCTACAAAACAACCTATAACATAACATAACATAACATAACATTTGTCCACAGTGGTGAAAAACTAGACTATATTCCATGTGATGTACTATTGCAGGTTACCCGAAACAAGAACTGATGTAGGGCTATATCAGAGTCCATCTCAGAAAACCGCTGGAAGCAGCCTGCACTGATGATGTAGCATTGTTTTTAAACAGGCAAGTTGTTCTTCACTTATAAAAGATAAATAGGGAAATCACGAGGTAGTAATGATAAATTCCAGACCAACCATCTTAAGCTCTATAAAGCCATTTAGAGTCAGATTTATTAACAAGTGGCTCACAGGCAAAGTCGTCTACCTGGAGAAAGCAGAACTGCATCATATCTTCAAAGAAATGGAACAGTTCTGCTCTTCCTATGCACTGTCACGCTTTGTGCTGCCTAGCGCCAATACATGGACCTTAGTGCAGAAGAGTCTGTGCTGTGATCAAGATAGCTGTTGTGGAGAAAGGGGTTCTTTCCTCACAAAAACTATCCTTTTAGGCTATTTTCTCTTTGTTAATGGGGATCAGAGTCTGCACATATGCAGAGCGGAAATAACTAGGAGAAATAAAGATATTTCTCCTGGTTACTCAAGCCTCAAGGAGGAACTATATGAGATCTTGCACCCCTTTGCTGATCTGTTCTCGGATCAACCCGGGTGTACTTCGTTGATCGAACATAGAATAGACACTGGATTTTGGTACAAATCCATGTCTACAAGTCTTTCCAGATACGGGTTTATACAAAAAACAAGGATGGATCCTTAGGCATGTCAATGCACCACCGAAGGAGCGCCCCCCTGATGCAAAGTAACGCATTTCAGTGCAAACCGGATGCAAAACCTTTGTAAATCAGGGCCTTAATCTGTATTTATGGCATCACTAACAAGGCGTGACGAAATCTATGACATAGTTTCCCTTAGACAAGAAAACAGGTATTGCTGTACATTGCTTAACCTTCCTTACATATAATAAAAGGCCACATCACGATGGGGTGTGCTGACTCAGCACAGAGCTGAGGCCTTATTTTATGCACATGTAGAGTGAAAATGAAATTCATTTAACCCAATATTTCTCTTAGTTAGTGTATTATATTACCTAGCAGAAATTCATTTAACCCAATATTTCTCTTAGTTAGTGTATTATTTTACCCAGCAGAGCGCATAAACAGATTGAGGCTAAGCTTACTCAATGTGTCCGAACAGTACCATCTAAAAATCAAGCCTCAACTCTAAGAAATATCGAGTTAAAATGAATGCCCTTGTCACACTGCAGGCGTAGTCTTAAAAGGAGCAGTATATTTTACATACTTCAAATTAGACTTCATTTTGCAAATGCACTCTGGTAGAAAAGTTCTGTAAGGTGTGATGGCATAGCTAACGTACCTGCTGTTTGGCCACTTCACATTTCAGGTTCGGCGACTCCCTGAATCCTTCGCCAAAGACTCTTACAGATGTGCAGTCATACTGCCGTACGTCGCATAGACCAGCATTCTCAAGTTCTAGGATTTCTGGGACTTGATCTTTAAAAGGATCAAAATGTTAAAGAAGGTTTAGTCAATGATTACACAAAAATTTCAGAAGTACATAAACCATGTTGTTATATGATTTTATACGATGTAGAGATCACACTCTCCATACACAAGCATAACATTAACAATTTTAGAGAAGCAGAATTAATAAATGGTATAATCATTTGCATTATAACTATCTTTATTGACTTCGAAATTTTGAGTTTGACTGTGTCCCCGATGCACAAAACCCATTTGCAGTGGCAATCATATGAATTTCAAAATCCCAGGGTTTGCGACCTCAACAATGTTTTTCTTAAAGCACAAAAACCCTTTTGCACATTGTAAAATTATTTCCAACATGTAAAAGAGTGTGTGAGATCCTTCCTGGTTCACAGGTAGGAGGCAGACACCCCTTTGAAGTCCCATCTCATTTAAGATATGGAAACTAATGCATCAGTACATTAGACTGGAACTGCAGATGCAAATCATACACCTATGTTACCGACCCCTGAGTTGGCATGGGAACTGATTCCAAGGGAAAAGGTTTTCCCTTGGGATACTTTCCACTTGTGAATCATGTCCGCTGCCTCTGTGGGGAGCAGACAGTTGTCCGGAGACCTACCATCTACCTCCCCAGATGTCTTCTCAAATGGGAAACCCTTTTTTAAGCAAGTGCTGTGCCTTTAATTGACATGGACAACTTTTAGAAAAAGATATTTCCCCTTTCCAAGAGCAAATGCAAGGATGGGGTCTATTGACCCTTGTGGACCACCATCCCTGCACCAGCAGCCATTCGCAGAAGGGAGCACATTGCAACCTTCATGTTTCATTTTTTAGGAAGGTTGTTTTGGGACCCCCTTCAAACTAACAATTTGCGATGGAACCCATTAGTACATACGTGGGCAAAACTCCACAAAAATCTGCCGGTGATCAGAATTTCCTCGGCCACCCCAAGTTATAGTATATAATACAGGTAGATAAAAAAGAAAGCCTCCTAAAACTCCTGGAATCAAAAGTTGACAATTATTCATACACTCACAGGCAGCACATGTTGCATAAGTCAATAGAAGACTCGGCTTGTTTGATTAGGGGAGGGCCAGTGTTACATCGACAGCCTTTGGGTGGGCTTCCTCAAACCTATAGCCTCCTTACCGCCACTATTTGCTGTATTCTTCTAGTCAGCTTTTTGACTCTGAGCATTTTATCACTGCTGACCAGTGCATGTGCTTCTCCCCTACACATGGTTTCAATAACTTATACACAATTGATCTATTTAATGTATCTGTAAGTCCCTAGTAGAGTGCACTATCTGTGCCCAGGGCCTATAAATTAAAGGGTGCTGTGTACCTAAAAGGTAGGAAAAATACTTTAAAATGTTGCATGTCCTTGTAATGAAAACACCTATATTCGTTTTTCGATACTGTGAGGCGTACCCCTCTCCTAGTTTAACATTGGGAACTCCTTATTACTCTTTTAAGCCATAATTCCTGATTGAGAAGGAATAGCGTTGTCATGTTTCATGTCATTGGAATGGTATTGACAAATCCTCTTTGCTAGCAAACATTTAAAATCATTATTTTAGAAATGCCACTTTTAGGACGATAAAAAGAACAGATGATGTACAGAATGCTGAGCAATGTAAACATTCACCCCCAATTCTGGGTTTAATCCATAATTTGTTTGCCCACCATGCCACCCCAATTTGAATCCAGCCATATACAAATAAGTCTTGACCCTGCTCCTCATGGGAACAGTCAAGACCGAGCTGCCAAGCAGGTCCTCACTGGACCAGATACAAGCATCCTGGGACCAGTTTTGGGGTATCAGCCAGCCTAGCTTGAATCCAGTGGTGCAGTCAGCACAGAACCCACAGCTGAGCATACCCATCCGACTTAGGGTAACAAAAGCAAAAAGAACAGATGATAGGCGGATTCTTCTTTTAAATTGGTGTGGAGTCTTTTTGTGATGTTTTCAATGTGTTACTGTTTTAAGAGTTGCACAAATACTTTACACATTGCCTCTTAAGTTAAGCATTACTGCTCTTTGCCAAGGTGCCAGAGGGGAAGCCCATATTAACTTAGGACTTACCCTGACTAGAATTGTGGTTCCAGCTTGGACAAGGTGTATACCTCTGGCAACCAGAAACCCAATTTCTAACAGCTGGTAGAATGATACATTTTATAGAGGTAAATGTCACATGGTAATATTTAATACCAGTGCACACACCCAGAGTGCAGCTGCTCAGCACATGGACTAATTACCTATGCTTAAGGTGTGAGGTGTCCTAGGGCCAGATAGATGGAATATGACAGTTATAATTGTAGGGAGGGCAATTAGACATGAGCTACGGCAAATCTTGAACATAGGAGTCCCAATTTAGTAGGTTATCTGCTAGTTTGTGGGCATTTTAATTATAGTTTAAGTATCTTAACACCTATTTCTTTGACTGTAACTCACTCCTATGTATCCCCAATTCTACCACCTTTTTTGGTGCTCCCAACCCATTCAGTTTATTGCTATTCTCTTTATGGCCAACAGCAAAAGGAGCAGTACTGCTTTCTTCTGCATGTTACTCTTTATCTTAGAAGGATAAATGTCCACCATACATGCTGTTTGCAATACTGGAAGATTTACATGATGAGAGCATTATTCCAAAGTTTTTCTCCAACATTACTCAATTACATGCCATGACCACAGATTTGTCTTATTTGAGTCAACGTTATTTAGAGTTTCAAGTGTATCAGATGTGCTTTGTAGCATATTAAACTGTGTTAGGTACAATCTAGCGCTACTTTAGGTGTTTTTAGTTTGGAGCAATGATTTATCCCAATATTTTTATCTCATCCCCTCTTAACTAATGTCTTTTTCTGTAGGTCGCCTCTAAGTGCTCTATATAATGTCTTCCCTGAGTGTGGTGTCCCCCCAGTACTGTGTGCTTTGCTTCTTTCTCAGACGCTACTGTCGAGATCATCCTTTTGGAGGATTATTTCCCCCTTGACTACCACTGTTGTGCCTGTATCCAAGACTCACATAAGGTCCTTACATTTTCTTCAAGCTTTGTTTTACTCCATTTTTCTCCATTATACCAAAGACAACCAGCATGGGAGTTTTCCCAATACCACTGTTGGGAAGCATTGCATTCAGGAGATATTGTTGTATAAGGTGGCATTCTCTTGCCCATCCTGCATAGTTTTCTGGGGTATAGAATTTTCTCTGTAGATAGCTGATTTGGATGAGACTAAGGCAGGCTGAAATTGCAAGAGCGCTGGGACAATCTTAGCCTCTCTCCATCTGTCCTTATTTAACTCCATAAGATCTCTTTCACAACACGAACGAAGAGCCACAATGGGATCTGGCCCATTAATAACCCTCATCTATAATGGCTCCAGCATTAATTAGGTTCCTACATCTTACAGCTTGGCACTATTCCCTACATGGCCCTCAACTGCCACCTTGGAATATTTGAAATTGGGACACCCAACAGTTCCCCATGGTCGCGGACACTCATTGTTTGTTACCATACATAAGGAGGTTAGTTGACACTACACTGTGTTCCAGTGTGGTCCAGTGCTGCCTATCTCCTGCCTCGCAGCAAGTGTTCACCACCAAATTGACCACTCCAGGTTAGGGGAAACATGAGAGCGATATGAAAATGAGGCTTCCTCCCCCCAAATGTGTCTTAACTGCGGTGTACCCCAGGGCTTGTCCCTCAGCCCCACCCTATTTAATATCTATATGAGGCCTTTGGCTGAGGTGGTGCTTCCCTGGGGAGTACAACTTGTCACATACGCAGATGACACACAACTGATTATCTCACTATCTACGCATGATGCCCCCTTTGAAAGCCTCTCCATTTGCCTTAATAAAGTTCGGGAATGGATGGATGAATCCTTCCTAAAACTTAATGGGGCAAAAACTGAGGTGATGATGCTGGGATACAAGGCATCTACCACAGTGGAGGATTGGTGGCCGGACAGTCTGGGCCAACCACCCAAGCCCAAGACCCAAATTAAGCGCCTTGGGGTATGGATGGACCCAGCTCTTAATTTTTCAGTGCAGTCTCGGAAGGTAGCTGCCACATGCTATGCACTCATGAGGCTTCTGAGGAAAATTATCATCCTTCTTCCTTTCGAAGCCAGAAGGATCCTGGTACAGGCGTTGATCTTATCACGCCTAGACTATTCCAATGCATTATATCTAGGTTCCCCCCAAGGGACAATTAAGATACTGCAGACTGTTCAGAATTGCGCAGCGCGCATGTTGCTGAACGTCCCGCGAAGAACATCTGCCAAACCCGCACTTCGCCAGTTGCACTGGCTTCCAGTGCAGCAGAGGATCGAATTTAAAACCCTGGTCACGGTCCATAAAGTAATTCACAAACAGCACCCTTACTGATACAATCACTATTCTACCTGTACCTTCCTAGTCGGGAATTAAGATCCTCTAACAAAAGCTTCCTGACAATCCCAAAAATTAGGAAAGTGCGTATGGGTGGCCGACGCTTCTCCCTACAGGCCTCAAGACTCTGGAATAATCTTCCACTCTATATCAGAATGGAAAGCAACCATCTTAGCTTCAGGAAGTCGTTGAAAACTCTGCTGTTTGTCTGAATTTGGTGAATGAACGTTGTCTAAAGCGCTGGGATGCCCCCGGGTAGCCATGCGCGATACAAATACCTAATCATTCATTCATTCATGAAGATCATCATCCAGCAAGGAATCTGAACAGTGGAGCAGTTCCCTGGAGGACTTTGTTCCAGTGGGTTATTTCTGGATGATTAACTGTACAGCTCAGGAGAACTCCATGCATCCCTCTAAACATTCAGTAACTCAGCAATCACTTCTGTTTCTCTGCAGCAGGATGACCCTATGGGACACAGTAGGCAGATAAAAAGGGTTTAGTGCTTAACACACTCTGCAGGATTCTCACACCACCTACCCTTGTCATACTATTGCTGATCTTGTTGCTTGCCTACCAACAACCCCGGCAGTGTTAAGTTATGGCCCCTGCTCAGGCACCATAGCCAAAATGTACTTGTTACTGTCTAAACAGTTGTCCCCATCTATTTTCTCAATTGTCAATCTTTCAATGAGAGAGTGCTAATTCCCACTTGAATGGAAGGCTGCACAAATAATTACCATCCGTAAGAAAACCAATATTCCAATAAAGGACCTGTCCAACTATCATCCGTTTTCTCTTCTTCCTCTCCCGAGTAAGATATTGGAAAAGCATATTAATAAACATCTCTCTGACCATGTTGAATCTACTTGATGCCTTGACACATCTCAGTCTACGTTAAGGCCAATGTACAGTACGGAGTCAGCATAGATTGTCGTTACCGACTGCATAGGGCACTCCCTTGACAACGGACAAGTAGTACTACAAGTGCCGCTGGATTTGTCAGCAGCTTTCGACATGGTCTCTCATCATATTCTGCTCAGGAGACTCAATGAAATTGAAATTCAAGGACAAGCCTTTCATTGGATTTTGAGCTTTCTCTAGCACCGAACTCAGACCATCGGTCTGGTCCTTTCTGATCTCCGACCATGTAACTGAATAAAGGAGTACCTCAGGAATCCTGCCTCAGTCCCACCTTGTTCAACATTTATGTTGCCCCGCTAGCTGGACTACTTAGAAAGCTGGGCTTCACATCAATCTCGCATGCTGATGACACCCAGCTATCACTATCATTTGACAAAAACTCACACAATATTCAGACAACCTTCTCAGAAGGCATGACTGCCATTGCAACCTGGATGAGGAATAATTTCCTACAGCTCAATGCCAGGAAAACCGAGATCATGCTGTTCAGAGATGTGCCTCTGCTCTGGCCCCCAGAATGGTGGCGGTCTGATCAAGGTGACACCCTGGTCCCCAAGTCTGTGGTTAAGAACCTTGGCATTCGTTTGGCCAGAAACTTACAATGAAAGAGCAAGTTACAACTGCTGTGGGCTGATGTTTCCACATGTTAAGCCTCCTATGCAGGGTATTTCCCTTTCTCCCCTTAACCACTTGGAAAACCCTCATCCAGGCACTGGTGATAAGCCGCCTGGACTATGTAATACTCTCCTGACTTCAGCAAGTGAGTACTGTCTGAGTAGACTTCAAGTAGTTCAAAGCACTGCAGCTCGTCTTTTCTCTATATCTCCTAGCAAAACAGACTCTCTCCCCCTTTTAAATGGTTACACTGGCTTCCAGTACACAAATGGGTCAAATATAAGATATGCTGCATTGTGCACAGAGCACTAAATGGAAAAGGTCCTGGCTATCTTGCAGAACAACATATTCAATATCAGCCACCCACACCTTTACGCTCAGGAGCAAAATTTTTGCTCCTCGTCCCACGTTGCAAAACATCTACTTCGATAGGAAGGCATTCTACCACCCAAGCCCCCTATTTCTGGAATCAGCTCCCGATTCATCTTCGGAAATGCCCAGAGTACATTCTATTTAGAAGGCTGCCTAAAACAGAACTTTTCTAATTATCCTCTTCTCATCTGCCTTGTCTGTAGCACCTCCGTTGCGTGGTGATACCCCTTGGGGGTGATTTGGGCGCTTTACAAGTACATAAAAGAAGTTTTTATTTTTTTATTTTAGCAGGTCAGTCTGCTCCAGGTGGTTTTGGACCACAGCCACCTGGAGTGCACCCCAACTACAGCATCCACAAGCAGGACAAACAGGTTCTCTGTTTCAGTACTTGGGGTGCTTGATTTGAGCTGGTGGTTTTTGGTGCTCAGCACTGGGGCTTAATTGTCAACGCCCGCAATTTTCACAGTCTAACACATGATGCCGTTCTTTGACTACTTTTTAGATGAGCACAACAAAAGTTGTTTAATAATTCGATACAAAAATGACTAATACAAATACCTGCTACCAAAGCGAAGCTTATAGATTTTGGGGGCCCTGTAATAGTCTGAATTGTCACATTTGCAGGAGTTTCATAGTTGATGTGTTGGTAGTGCATTAGTAGCGCTGGCGGGGGAAACGGTTGGTGCAGGCTGAAGTGGCCACCAAACAAGTGCCCTGGCACTTATTGTTTTTAAAATTGTTCTCACTCACCCCTCAAATGCACTGCTCTAGATCACAGACTTCCAATCCCTGGACTCACTTTCCTCAGACTCACTACAGCTTTCTCAAGTTGAGTCAGTCTGCGTGCAATATGACAATTCCCTGAAATGTGTTGCCAAAGTCATTATTATTGGAGATGGTGGGTGACACTTTTTTCGCCAAATTTCAAGTAGAAATTTCAGAGTATGCTGCTACCTTCCACAGATCAATCAAACCAGGTTCATTCTAAGACTCACGTAGCGGAGGTGGGGGTCAAAATGTTTAAAGTGTCCATAAAAACAGTAAAGACATCAGCACAGACACTAGTTACTGATACTTACCATGATAACATCTTTAAGGAGAAAACACAGTAATTACTAATTGCTTAATAACACACCATCAAATATGCTAAAATGTTTTCTACATATTTGCAGATGAGCACCTGTTAATGGTTCATCTATACCAGATCCAATTACAAAATATGACCTCATCATTCTCTTTCTAACCAATACTCGCCTCCCAATCAGCACATTTCCCATGCATATGTTGTTCCCACAAGCAGTAGTGGTTAGAATGCACTGTAACTTTATTGAATGTACCTCAAAAATTACCTTGAAAAATGTATTTGAATGCCTCCAGTGTTGTATAGCATTTTAGGACCCTAGTGTATTTTTCCTGATTCATGCCCTTACATAGGTATAAATCACCATATCCTTATATAGGCATAGAAATCATAACCATATTTAGACATAGCTCATGCAGTCCAAATACGGCAGGGCTACTTCCACTAGTTCTGAAAATCCACAACGATTTCTTGAAAAACTCTGCTTCAGCAGCTAGGGACTTCCCCTTGCTTGAATACTGACTTGTCCAAGAACTCATGTAGTTTTCAAAGAACTGAGACTCTTTGATGATGTTATTATGTCCACCTTTACGTCAATCTCGGCACCTTCATGATATAAATATGCCCACACTTGCTATAGCAAACACACAGTGGTTTGGAGCAGTTCGACTATCTAATTGCCCGACGCATCCTGCGACAGCAAGAGCCGAAGGAAGCCGACCCTCCAGGAGACGCACTAAGAGTGGCGCTGTCTTTTCACTTGCCGAGAAATCCAGCTCCAGTGTTTCCAAGCTACCCTCGCGGGTAGTTGGGAAATCGGGTCAGGAGACAGAGAGATACCAGACCTCCTTCATTCTAAAACAAAGGTACGGAGCCGATTACCCCCAGTGGCTGTCTGAGAGAATGCACATCCCCAGCCCATGGCACTCCAGAGCCAGACAGTCAATACACAAACCTACCAGAGGCACACTAGATGGCTAAGCAACAAAATAACCACTTTCTAGAAATGATATTTTCAAACACAAAATATAAAAATCTTCCTTACTAAAAGAGGTCTCTTTATATCCAGAGCTCAGGCATACTAAACTCCAAATTTCTACCTTGTCCTAATGGGAAGTTATATTTATAAGATGCTAAAAATAAACTCCCATTCTATCCTATAGGACAGATAGCCTTTCAATAGTGAAAAATACACTGTAGTTCACTATCAGGTCATGTCACACACCTCAGTACATGTCCTACCTTTCACATACACTGCACCCTGAGCATGGGGTTACTCTGGCCTTCCTTAGGGGTGTCGTACATGCAGGAAAAGGCAAGGTTAGGGCCCGGCAAGTGGGTGACATGGCAGTACCGAACTGCGAACAGACACTTTAGTGGGAGGTCTGAGTTACGTTTACAAGCTGCGCATGTGGGTGACACAACCAGTGCTGCCGGCCCACTAGTAGCATTTTGATTTGCAGGCCCTAGGCACACACAGTGCACTGTACTAGGGACTTACCAGTAAATCAAATATGCCGACTCAACACTCAAACACAATTTACAGGGAGAGTATATGCACTTTAACAGTGATCAGCAGTGATAAAGTTCCCAGAGTCATAAAACCAACAACAGCAGGGTCCAAAACGGGAGGCCAAAAACAAAACGTCCGGGGATAAACCCGCTGGAAAAGTCAGGTCTAACACCAAGCAACTTACCGGAAGACTATATATGATTCAGAACTCAGCTGCCAGACTCATCCTCAACCTCCCATACATAACTCACATTACACCACACCTCGGGGAACTACACTGACTTTCAATACACAAATATGCTCAATTCCAACTCCTCACACACACATTCTTGGCATTCCACAACTCAGGCCACACCTACTTAAACAGTTGCATCTCCTTCCAACAACCACCCAGACACCTCCGCTCCAAATGAGTCCTACTCGCTAACATCCCATGCATACACAGAACAAGATCAGGAGGACATGTGTTGTCTTACATCACTCCTAAAGCATAGATCAACCTCCCTCTCCACTTCAGAGACTCCTCCTCTCTTCTTGAATTCCACAAGAAGCTGAAGACCTGGCTTTTTAATCAACCAACCTACCACATATAGGGTTCAACACACACACTTACCTAGCACCAGGATACCCTTGTGGGCGATGGTGCACTTTACAAATACATATAACATAAAGAATCTTCTTACATTGTGATGTTCCTGAGGTAACTTCTTCCATCAAGCATAGTCTAAAGCTCTTGAGACTTCCCAGTAGATGCATACAACCATTACATTATGCTTGTCTGGCCTTATTGGAGCAGTTGTCTAGTTGTAGCCTAGCAGTGCACAGACAGTTCTTCTGATACTAGTGCACGTAATATATAACTATTTTCATATACACAGCAAGCGGTTTCTTTTTACAGATGTGGATCCTGAAATTGCATGCCATCTCAAAAAGCAATGCCTATATTTCTTAATCCAGCATACAAACTAACCTATCTTCTGACTCTTGTCTCCTTTTTTCTTTCAAATACCCATGTCCTTAATTTCTATCCATTGCATGCCTCCTCCTTCTGATCACAACGTGTAACATGCAGGTTTTCCCTAATCTCTGTGATTATATCTCTGAAAACTGGCCATAACTCATATCAAAGATCACAACCCCTCCTTCTTCCAGTCATACTCCTGCAACCTAACAATACCTTAAATCCTTAAGCAGATCTACTAGACCCACTGACCATCGGCCTGAGCTCTCATACCACCACAATATTCATGCTGCCACCTAACTCATGTTTATGTGACTGATTACAAAGAAACTGGAACACATGCATGGAATGGTTTGCTGTGCACACAAGACTAATCCCAATAATTAACAATAACCAATTAACTGAATTAATCAATAACCTTCGGTTCTGGAGCAGCGTGCTTCCTAGTGTGAAGCACTTCAACACCTCTCCAGGGATAGTTAGCGCCATATAAATTGAATTACAATTGCAGCAAAATTAACACTATGCTAGGATTCGGTTTTTTATTTAAACAAGGACATCTTAGAGGTTCTCTTGTGTAAAAACACTGGTCTTGTTTAAGATAAAGAACTTGAGATCCTGAAGTAATCTGCCCCAAGCCTACTGGTTTAGCAGGGAAGACTATTTATAAAAGATTTATTTTTAAATTGTGTTGTGCAGAAGAGGTGGATTTAAATATAAAAATACCACCGAAACACATCAATGAATAAATAAATCTCAATAGCAAAGGGACTTAATTTGATTGAGATCACTTACTCTTTGTATTATGATTTATCAGTAGGGTTATTTGAATAATTACTTTTGAACTAATAATGTGTTATGTCCTCTGGGTTGTGCTTTTCAGTGAATGAATTATATATTTTTTTATTGTGATAATATTTTGGACTATGTGAACACTGCTTTATTGGTCTTTTATCATTTTGAAAAGATGGGAAATCTTTACTGTTTTTCTTTTTTTTTCTATCATTAAAGGTGGGACACAGCACCAAGTTGTAGATGTCCACTCAAAAAAAAGACTACTACATACATTGTATGTGAATCCCAAAAGATTCATGCTGCAAAACTATACCTGGATTTATTATGCATAACAAATATACACACATTATATATTATATTTACATTTATATGATGCGACAGCTACCCGGAGGTTTCCCAGCACCTGCAGACCCAAGCAGAAGATAGAAGAGCAGCGAGTCAAAGCTCAGACATTGAATAGCCACGTTTTTATATGTTTCCGAAATTTGACGTAATTATGTTCGAAAAACAATGAAAGTGGAAGCAAATTCCATTAAATGGGGCCAAGTAGGCAAAAGACTGACCACCCATATGGGTAAGTTTGAACCTTGGGACCACAAATTCTGCCTGCTTAGATGATCTGAGAAGTCGAGAAGGAGCGTACAGTGAACCAGGTGATTAAGGTAACGAGGAGCAGAACCTGCATTAATTCTGTGCATATAGCAAAGGGCTTTGAATTTAGACCGGTTTCCAATCCTTAGCCAGTGTAAATCCCTGAGAGACCCTGTGATGGTAGCTGACAAAGGAGTCTGGACGCAGAGTTTTGGACCATTTGCAGCCTCCTGATTACATCCTTGTTCGCACCTAGATTTAAAACATTACCGTAGTCCAATCTGGATACGATTAGGGCTTTAACCACCGTTTTTTGAGTCATTAGTGGCAGCATCCATAGGATTTTTTTAAGCCACTTCAAAATTGCAAAACAAATTGAGGCAACCTTGACCGCTTGTTGACTCCTGGACAATTGTTCATCTATAATAATACCAAGGTTGCGGGCAGATTGCGAAGGTCGGGGAGGGGCCCCCAATTGCAGAGGCCAATGCTATTTTCCCCAAAGAGCTTTGTTTCCACTGAGAATTAGAAGTTCGGTTTTAACTCCATTCAGCTTCAATGTATTAGTGTGCATCCATCCAGTGATTTCTTGTAGGCCTGCTTGGAGATAGAAAACCTTAGAAGTCTTTAGTAGATAAGGAAAAAATAACCTGGGTGTCGTCGGCATAAGAGTATATAGTTAGAGCAGCCTCTTCTGCCAAGGATGCTAAAGGGCGGATATAAATATTGAAGAGCCCTGAGGCACTCCATTTGGAGGCATGGGATCTGGAGCTAGCTGTTGGGGAAACAACTGGAAGCGTTTGTATATGTGCATCCGCTTTTTACAACATCCTATTATAGGTGGCCCCATCAATTTTATCCTCACCCTGTTTGCCAATCCCCAACATTAAGAAAACACTTCAAGAATCCACTGACATTTCTCCTTGCCATGAAAGCCACTCTGACTCAAAGGCTCCATTCTTAGCTTAAAGTTCCTCCTCCGAAGAAAGCCTTAGGCTAGGTTTTCTGGCTATGGCTTCAAATTTGCTTTCAATTCTTCAGTCGTATCACACCTGGTCACCAAGGGCCCTCATGAAGCTTATGGTAGGGTATAGGATGCACTTTGGATATTGCTTATGACTAGTCCCTACTGGGAGAAACTTAACCTCAACAAACCTTTTGCTTCCAAAAGTCCTTTGTCACTGGAATAACCTCATATGGTTTTTATATAATTTAACTATGCATTATCTGCATTTAGGTTTGTACCTTAATTCATGTATTTCAGATTGCATTTTGACTTTTGATAGCTGCTTTTCCCAACACCACTGGTGGGGTTAAAGTTAGAAAATTATATTTGATTTACGTTACAGAAAGGTAAACAGGATACTTCAAGAATGACTTTGGTATGGTTAAAGGCGATGTAGAAACTCTGTTAAGGGCTTTAATAGTAAAGTTCCTCACTCTCTTCTATTGTGTCAGCCTAACTGTTCACATATGTTACAGCAACCTAATACAGGCTTGCAAAGAAAACATTATGGGCCTAATTAGAATGGCTGTCGGACTGCAACTGACGACTTGTCAGTTGTGATCCGATGGTCAACTGCTGCTGCGGTCCGAAATTCACCTTTAAAGACGTGCGGTCAAAAGCAGTAGTGTGAGCCTCTTGAAGCATCTGAAACTCCTCCTAATCCCTTTAGGATGGCAGCTTCGCCGTCTGGATTATGATGTTGGTTTTAGACAGCCATTCGATGTCGGGCTTTCTGACATGGCAAGCCTGTTGGAAATGTCACTGGGGTCCCCTAGGAGGGCTCCCTTCCCCCCCGGCCCTCTGCATCGTGGCCTGTGAGGCACCAAACATCCCTGTACCGTGGTGCAGGGATGTTTGAAAACATCAAATATTTAATGGGAGCTTGTGATGCTGCAATTTGCAGCCCGCCGCAAAAGCTCCCATTAGAAAATGGATGTTTCCACCTGCACTATGTGTGTTCTACATATGGGCGGGTGGTTTATTCCCCGCAATGTCCGCCCGACATCGTAATCAGGCCCTTAGTATTTTTTTGTTTAAAATTTGTTTATTAGTATTTTACATTACATGTTATATATTGACATTACCTCGTGTAAGTAATCAGGCCCTTAGTAATTACAGTTGATTGTTTAAACATGCCTCCCTGTTTGGAATATATTTAAAATTGACATTTTAGTCATTGAGGAACATAACCAAAACCGGAAAGGTGAAGTGTTTTGTTGGGACATTAATCATCAAGTAATTTCAGAAGAAAATGCATAGGTTAGGTTTGGATATAGGTGCTTGAATAGAAGGACTTTCACTTTAGCATGAAATATCAAATTGAGTTTATACTGCTCTCAATTTATCACCTCTATAAAAATAATTGGGTAACTTGCTTTTACCAGTTGTGATGTAAACGGGCCACGAATCATTCACTCCCAATGACTTCCTTGATAACACGCTTCCAACTCAAGTCATTTGATTTTATAGCCACCAGTCAAAAAAACTCTGTTCCAGTTCCCCAGACCTTTTTGCTTTGTGTCTCAGCTCATATTTTTTCTCCATTTGTTTGTATTTCCCCTACACTGTCGTTACTTACCAATCCCAGTCCTCAATGCGCTTTAACATCTCTATGTAGTTCTCAAATTATCTCTACAGATTCCCATATATACCTTGCACAGTTCTTCATGTGTAACTTGACCCGCAGGCATGCAAGAAGTGTTTGAGGCTGCGTGGGCCTCTCTCTGGTGTCATCCAAAGAGCAGTTTGGAATTATGTAGACATTTACTTTGGGAAAACAGAGCTTTTGACCCAACTTACGAGTGTTGCCACATTAGCTGTTTTAAGAAGGAACAGCTTTGGGCCTTTGTATTAATAACTAAAAAGATGCAACTGGAAAGAGGGCCATAAAAAGGGGTGAAGAGCCCTTGCTGCCCGCCCTCTTTTTGTGCTGTTTCTACTGAGATATCTGTTCTGCTTTGCTTCACTTCATTGTCATTTGATGAGCTCAACACAGGTCTTCTATAATATTCCTCTGTGCTCACGTTTTGATATGTCCCATCATCCATGCCTCATCCTTTCATGCTGTCTTAGCTGCTTCACCCCTGTACTCAGACTGTGCAGCCAACGTGACGCTCCCGTCTTGCAGCTTTCAGTTACTTCCACCCTCTCTGGTCTCTATAAGCAGTCACCATTAATGTCAGGCCACATTACACTGTTTCTTCTTGTTCTCTGTTTACTTATTTACTTGCTGTTCCTATTGTTTTTCCTCTCCTAACCATCCCTTGTGCCAGATGACCTGTTGGCATGGGGAGCCATGATCCACGACCTTCCTGACAACGGATGCGCCACCCCAAACATGGGGGCGAACTGCGGAGACTGGGAACCGGCACTGATATAGATCCTCTGACAAGGATTGGGGTTTGTGGTGGTGGCCCTGTTTGAGTGCTGTAAGTCCACACCTCAGCCGTGCACTAGGTGGGCGGGCGACTTTGCTTGTGATACAGGTGCCCTTTTGGCCATACCCTTTGGGACGAGCGGTGTGCACGGGGTATTTTACTCTTTGATGTTGGATCATTTACTTCCTGCTGTTTGATATGTCGAGGATGGCCTTGGCAACATTAGAGATTCTACAGGATGCTTACTGGGATTGTACTGTTTGCTAATATTTCTTATAATGTGGAACTGTATTTTTATAAAATGCCAATGAAAACACACACAAAAAATAAACCATTCCTTGTGCATCCTGCTAACCCATGATCAATCAATGTGTTCTATCTCTTAAGCATTTATCTGTGTTACATTCTTCTCATTATCACTGATTCTTATTTGTTGTGCTTACCTGCAAGAATACTGCAGTCATAAGCACCAAAGCCTTCGAAGCAAGCACACCCCCATTCTAAGCACTGCCCATTTCCACTGCAAAGCTTAGGACACCGCAATGCTTGGAACATGCTTTCTAGTGCATCCCCATTTCTTTCGGCATTGTAGCTCCCTTCTTCTAAGATTCTGCGTTCACAATCATTCTCCAACAAGGCAAGTCCAGCTTCCGCCCAAATGAGATCATCCTTTAGCAACAAATCCGTAACGCACATCTCTAGGACATCCCCAATCCTGCTTCCAAGGATCTCCTCACAAGCTTCAGCTATGGTTGAGTTGCTTATGGCCTGTTGGCATACCTCCAAAGCTCCTGAATGTGTAAGTCCAGAAGGTGTAGGCCAGGAGGGCATAATCTCCTGGTTGGTATCCACTGTGTGGTCCTCTGGGAAGAAATAATTAAACCCTTCAAGGTCAGTTTGGCTGAGGCTTTGAAATGGAAATGAGGGAAGGTATTCATAATAATTCTGACGTTTCAATCTACTTCGGACAGACTGTCCCTCAGGAGAATAACTTCCAAGTTGATGAACATTCCACTTGTTTCTCCCACTCCCCAACCTCTTCTTTTCCCTTCTGTTGTCATCCTCTGATTTACTGATGGTCCTCAGGTGTGTTAATGCAGTTATGTATTTTGAAGTTTGATTCATCTGTGGCATGTTTCCCGACTGAAAGCTAAAAGGATCCCTCTCATCTTCGTCAACCAATGCACGCTTAGATAAATCCCTGCTCTCTTCAACAGAGCTAATATATTCAGCAGTCACATCCAGTCCTGGTATCAGAGCTGACTGTTGTACATTACCATTGCTCTTGCAAGAAGTTAGAAATTCAGCTTGAGATGCAGGATCCAGCCTATTGGAAGACTGATATTGCTCAGTGCCATCAACAGTACATCCACAGTAATTGTTCTTCTTAGGGGAATCAAGTGGGGTTGGAGTTTTGTCAAAAAAACTATCCCCAGGAGGAATCCTGTAAGTGTGAGAAAGAAAAATAATGATCATGATTTTACTTTTTAGATTTTCTCTTTAGTACTTCACCCTCCAATACAATTGATTCAATGGTAGTCTGTGTTTGTTAACCAAAAATTTAGTAAAGCTCAGTTTTTTTTTCAGATTGATAAAAAAGTATGCAATTGATCTTTGAAATTCATTATGTGTAAAATGGCATCACGCACACTCATCCAATTGCATTGAAAACCTGCCTGGATGATATTTTAATAAAGAACAAGACTATCCAATATATCAAATGAGATGCCTTATTTCCTCATTAAAGTTGGTTTTAGAGCACAAATATAAAAAAAGCATCACAGTCATTATTAAAACCCATATAAAAATTCCAGGTTCAGTGTTATAAAAGTCTATGTGTACACGCTATATAAAAAAATGCACCAATGAGTAATCGTATTACAATACATTCCAAGACGGAAAGCTCTAACTTGGATGGATACAAGAAAAATTAACAAAAATAATTTACATATGCTGATTTGCAAGGTATAACAAGGGATTTTTTTTTTTAATTTGTGGCATTTATAGAGCGCAACACTCATCCCAGGGGATATCACGGCGCTATGAACCAAGAAAACTACTGAAAGCGTGAGCTAGAAGGTTAAGTTTTGGGAAAAAGATGTGTTTTCAGTTTTTTTCGGAACTGAAGGTAATTTGTGGTGTGTCTTAGATCGGTGGGTAGATCATTCCACCTTTTTGCTGCCAGGTAAGAAAAGGCGCGACCATCTGTTTTGGCTTTGTAGATTCCTTTGGGTTTGGCCAGGGCTGATTGGCTCGACCGTAGATTCCTGTTAGGGACATAGAGCTCGATTCTTCCTTGAAGAATTGTAGGGCCAGTTTTGTGTAGGGCTCTATGCGCATGGCTAAGCAGTTTAAAGGCGGACCTCTTGAGCATCGGAAGCAAATGGAGCTTTTTCAGGCATTCCGATGCCGAGTCTCGTTTACCTTTGTTGCAAACCAGTTTGGCCACCTGATTTTGCAAGACCTGAAGGCGGGAGAATAGCTGTTCATTCATCCCTTCGAATAATGCGTTGCCATAGTCTAGGCGGCTGACCAGTAGGGCCTGTGTGACTGAACGTCTACAGTCCAAGGGTATCCAGGGAAATATCCTTGCAAGGAGTTTTAGTATAGCAAAACCCTTGCCCCAGAGGGAGCGGACATGATCCTTCATGGACAGGGCGTCATCCATGATAATTCCCAGGTTCCTCGCATGTTGTTTAGGAGTGGGGGCTAGTCCCAACGAGGGTGGACGCCATGTGGCATCCCACATACGTTTGGCTCCACCAAACAAAAGGAACACCGATTTGCCAGCGTTTAGTTTTAGACAGTGGTTGTGCATCCACTGGGCCATCTCGGAGAGGCAGTCATGCAGCTTTTTTTTAGTTATCTCGGGCCCTTCGTTCATAGCCACCGTCAGCTGAGTATCATCTGCGTACGAGCAGATGCCGATGCCGATGCCCCACTTTCTTCCAATTTCAGCCAAAGATGAAATATAGACATTGAAAAGAGTGGGGCTCAGAGAGGCCCCCTGAGGGACCCCACAGTTGATGGGCCCATATGCACTGCCTGGGTGCGATTGCTTAGGAAAGATTTAATCCAATTCAGTGCTGTGGATTGAACTCCTTTACTCAGGAGTATATTCAGCAGACAGTCGTGGGATACCGTGTCAAACGCTGCTGACAGGTCAAGCAGTATCAGTGCCACTGCTCCACCTTGATCGGTGGAGGATCTGATACTGTCCAACACTGCCAGCAACGTTGCCTCGGTACTGTTAGCTCTGAAACCGGTCTGGGAGGGATCCAGAAGAGAGTGGTTTTCTAGATACCTAGTCAGTTGTACGTTGACCAATTTCTCCAAAGCTTTGGAAAGGTATGGGAGCTGGGAAATGGGTCTGTAATTCTCAGGATTGAGAATATCAGATCCCGCTTTCTTCAGAAGAGGGGTCACGGAGGCGTGTTTCCATGCCTCAGGGAAGGTGGCAATAGCAAGCGATTTGTTAAAAAGTTGGGTGACAAGGGGGTAGAGCGTTGGTGCGATTTTAGAGAACACAAAGTGAGGGCGGTGGTCCGAAGGGGACCCAGATTTGACTGAGTTCAATACCACTAAGACCTCTTCTTCCGAGAAAGGTTCAAAGCTGGTTAAGTAAGGTGTGTTGCCTAGATCTAATTGGTCTTTGCATCTTTCTGATGACATGACAGTGTTGCAAGGATTGTCTGGGGTGCTAAAGATTTTTTGGGGGGTGAAGGTGGAATATATTTTCCTAATTTTATCATAGAAGAAGGTACTAATACGCTCGCAAGCCTCAGTGGAGGGGGTGAGGGTTTGTGAGGTGCTCGTGGGTTTACTGAGCTCCTTTACTATTCTGAACAGTTCTTTAGCTGAATTACTGTTCTCTTGAATACGTTGAGAAAAATAGACCTTCTTTGCGTCTTTAATGGCCGAAATATATTGCTTCCGTTTGGTGACATATTTCAGTCTTGCCTCACTGTCTTTCTTCTGTCTCCATAAATGTTCATTTTTTTGGCATTCCTTTTTGAGGTTTTTTAGGTGGGGGGTGTACCATTTCTCGGTTATAATTTTTTTCCTGGATTCCCGCATAGGGGCTAGTTTGTCTAATGTTTGCCGTATTCCGGCATCTAATAGGGAAACATTTTTACAGACAGGGGAATCGTCTGATGGTGTGGCGTCGGCCTCACTGAAATAGTTCTCAAAGTTAGACTCATTAATTAGCCTCCAAGCTCTGTTAGAGATGAGAGGGGTTGTTTTGGGCTTCGGAGGTTTACCGGGAAGTTTGAATGAGAAGGATATCATGGAGTGGTCTGACCAGGATAGGGGGAGAATTTCCCTTATATCGGTGGATTCGATGTTGGTGAATAGTAGGTCTAGGGTGTGGCCGGCTAAGTGCGTGGGACCCACTATCCATTGTTTTAGTTGGAGAATTCCTATGTCATATTCCAATTGGGAGGATCCTGGAGCATCCATTTTCTCATAATGGATGTTGAAGTCACCAACAACCATGTAGTTTTAATTTTTTAAACAAAATGGTAGTAGTTGATTCAGTAGTTTGGCGCCGAGACCGGCTTGTTGTCCTGGGGGATTATATATGACTGCGCCGGCTAAGTTGGTGAGGCCCTCAAAAAGTACTTTGAATGATAGGGTCTGATGTTCGGTGTAGACAGTTGTGGGTTCAGAGAGGCATGATAGGTAGTCCCTGAATATCACATAACTCCGCCACCTTTTTTGACCGCTCTGTCTTGTGTAATGAGTTTGTAGTTAGGGGAAGGGCATTTGCTAGGTCTGGAGTGCTGGTTTCAGATAGCCAGGTTTCGGTGACGAAAACCAGGTCTGGGGTCTTAGATGTAAGTAGATCCCAGATGTCCAGGGCATGTTTAGGTAGGGATCTTGCGTTAAGATATAAGCAACTCCGCTCGAGATGGTTGTTTACGGGAATTATGTGATGGTCTGTTGGGGTTAGACTCATACTGGACCATCGACAGGTGAGGCAGGAGATGGGTCCATAGTATAAGCCTGGGTCGGTTTGGGAACAGAAATGTGGTTTTATGTCCCGGTTAGCTTTGTTGAAGGCCAATAGCTCACTGCGCGAGTAGCGAATTGGTGTGAGCAGAGTTTGTGTAGGACCAGTGGGGGGTGTAGCCCCTAGTCCCGGCCAGTCGCGGACGGGCGCAGACAGGCTAGCCTTTGGCGCGCTGACAGCGTGCCCGCTGCGCTCGTCCGCTGCGCTTCCGGTAAATGCACATTGATAAAGAGAGGAAAGGGACTTGGCCTCGAAAGTGGGTGTGGCCCGGGGATCGAGCGCGCGATGGCGGCGATGATTCTTCCCTGTGTGCAGCAGCGCTGGAATCCGCTGTGGAAGGGACTTGCAGGCAGCTTTAAGGGAAGTGCCCAGGGGTGAGTGAAATGTGAAGTAAAATCAACAGTTTACAACAATTTAAAAATTATACACAGAGCATACTCTCCCGGCTTCCACCTCAGGAGTGGGTTCGTGGGATCAGGCAATATTGGTTGAAATGCGAATCAGACTTACCAAATTTAATTGAAAAAAGTAAAGTCAAAACTGGATTTACACCATGCTAATCAATAAAAATGGAATGTCCCACCATCAATACCTGGTTTCCCCTTGGGCTGTCAAATTTGCTAACTGGTAAGATACCATTGGAAATGAGTAGCTGGACCATTCTGTTTTCTCATCCTCCTTGATCATTTGATAATGGTTGCTTTGGATTGACTGAAGGGTCTGTCGTAACAAACACAATAAAAAGGAATAAAGAGGCTTTCTTTAAAAAGTTGTCCTTACCTCCATTCATTTATAAACGTGTGATGATTATCAGAGGTTTGTGGGATTTCGATACCATTGATATCATGAAAATCATTCCCAGTATCACCATCAAAAGTGCCGCACAGTCCAAGTGTGTTCTTATAGTCCGAGCTTGGGGCTCGGAGGGTTAGACTCATTCCCCAGTCACTCACATCAGAGCGGATGAAAGCCCCAGAAGAGAAGGAGATCTACCAAAAGAGAGAAGATTTCAGCACAGCAAGTTGGAAGATTAGTTCATATAGAATCTGGTGAATTAATTACCCTGGAATACAGTAAATAACAAATTGCAACTTATTTACTTGATACAATAAATTTTAAATTAGTTTGGCAAATAAACGAGTTTAAAACCCAAAGATATACGTCTAAACCAGTGATGGTTCAATCAATCAATCTATTACCATTCATAGTTTGTATTACTCATTGAGCAAATCCAATTCATCTTAGTTACAGCCAACAGAATCACGGACTCTTTATTTTACTAGAGGCAAAACTCCATTATCTATGAGTGATCTTAGAAATTACATCAAAATAAGTGACTCAAATTGAACACCAAAAATCTAATTAAATCACAGCAGAGTAATTTGTCTTTAATAATGTATGAAGCACACTGCTAGGGCAGGAACATCAAAACTCAAAACAGAACAATGTAAGCTTTGATCAAGAAAAATCAGGTTTTCAATTGCATACAGTACAAAAGATAGGTTGATAGAAAAAGGAAGAGCAGACCCATGTTTGAAACCCTGGAAAGACCAGTAGTGTACACTTTGGTGGAACTTCCACCTCTTAGGTACCATTGGAAGATTTATAGACAACGACCAAAGCATTCGGATAGGCAAACAGGACAGGAAAGTACGAAGGTAGGCTACTTGTTGAGGATATTTTGTCAAAGGCAAAGCCTTTTGGATAATGAGCATTTAGCAACCAGAAGTGAGTGTAACTTGGGAAAATGATTGGACAAGGAAGATGGTTGAGGGAAGTTCAGGAGTAGCTATGCAACTGTAAACTAGATAACATGATGAGCGCCAAATTATATTGATTAGATAAACTAGTAGATTACGGTAGAGTGTATTGCAGTAACTCAGTCACAAGTCTAAGAGTGTCTGAAGTTCTGCTAAGTGACAAGAGAATGGTAACAGAGGAATAATTCTTCTAAATATCCATAGGTAAAGTCACAGATACTAGACTGCTTATTAATTTGAAGTGTCAAGGATCATCAGATATAAATATAACTGTGGTGACAGGAGGAGAATTACACATCACTGTCAAACCACATTGATGAAGGTGAGTAGGTAAGACTACATTTCCAGTTAGATGTCCATAGCTTATATTGAGAAATACCTGTAAATCCTGGGCAGTCAGCTCAACACAGTGCAAGCCGAGACAGCAATTTTTTTCCACACCAAGCACCCAGACACTGAAGGGATTGTTTGCCAGTTAGGAAAATGTAGATGCTCAAACAAATTCTGAATTTGAGGAAATCCAGTTTAGGTCAAATTCAAGATGTGAGTAATAGGATTTTTTAGAATGAACAACTTTGGTAAGCACTTTTTAAGCAATGTTTCTTCTGTCAATGTTAGGAAATGCTATCAAAGTATTGATTCATGTATGAAAATACATAATTGCTTTCTAAACTGAGCTGATTATATTAATTTCCCTGTAAGTTGAACTACAAAACGTGACATTTGCGTGACATTACCTACTCTACTAGATTTGTCAACTACACTATCTAACTCATACCTTTCAACAGTTACTTTATTGGGGATATGTTGCTCCTTCGGATCAATCTAGAAAATTATTACCTTCCCAGTTACATGCATTTTTCCCGTTTTGTGATCTGCGTTTTTACAGCGGGTAATCCCCAATTGTACAGACCGACACAAAAATATGAACACAATGAAAACTGGCAACAGCGATCTGCACAAACCAATAATCCACTGTGGGAGCCAGGAGAACTAATTTGAAAACTACTCCTGCTCAGGGGTAACTTCCTTCTCACGCATGTCTCTCTGTAAGTGGTGCAGAGCTTGGATGGCAAGTGTCAATGTCCCATTACCTGCGTAATTCCCTGGAATGAAGGTGCAGCAGGCCACACCGATCTTGGCACACACTCATTCCACCATCATGGTCATCAAGTCCAATACATATCAGTGCTGTTCATAATTTTAAGCCTTTTAAGCATTTACCACGTGGTCATTTGTGAACATCGGGCATGGGTTTTTGTCTGCAGAGTGAAAAAGGGTATCGACCCTCCTGCCAAAACTTGTGTATCAGTAAACAGTCTGAATTCTTCTGTAATGTCCTTGTACTGAGTCCAGGCAAAATAGACCACAATTCTCTTCTCACGTGCTTGGAGCAGCAAATTTGTCTTCTGCCTAAATGGGTGCTGGTATAAGTCCAATACTTACTCTCCAGGATAAACCAGGGACAGGGTGTGTATGGTGACCAGTGAACAGAGTCTGTGCCATCAATGGGCTAGCAGAGTATAGTCAAACTCGCTGCACTGCCAGTAGAAATCCATCACCCCGGAGGTGCCCCATTGCATAGCCAGAATGTGCATGATCATGTCGCAGTTAGCATTTGTGCACATTGGAAATGTTCCTTTACCTCTGAAACATAAGGAATATAGTGTAGATTCCTGTACAATTAGGGGTTGACCCTACTAGCGAAGTATATTCAACCACCTCAATGTCCCAGATTTCCTGACCGGGGGTGATCGCAGTTTCATTCATTTATCTACCCTGTGACTGATTTCTCCTCATATCCTCGAGCTGGGTGGACCTAGAACTTCATGTCGAGAGACCACTTGTTGTTTGAGAAAACTGCCCCAGATATGCTAAGGGCAATACTTGGCCCACAGATGGATGCAGGGGCAGATGTGTATGTGCATTGAGTTTGGGGTTTTGCTACCTCCAAGAATTTCTTCTCTGGGAAGTCTTGAGGATAAACAGTATCCTCTCCTATGGTGTTCTTTCTGCACATCCTGACTAGCTATGTTTGGATGTCATAAGTTTCAGCAAAGAGGATAATGCAATTGGCTTGGTGTCTTATAGGGTCAAATTTACTACCACCCTGTTTGGTTCTGCTTTGTTGGTTTGAATCTTGGCCCTTATCTGCATGGATATAAGTGGATGAGGCGTTTTTCTCTCTCAGGGGCTGCCTCTTGGAATATGTAAAGCCTGACTGCTCCTACTGCATGCTGGATCAGCAAACAGACATAACATGACTTAGCAGATATTTGGGAGCAACTGCAGTCCTGTATTGCTACCTTATGTTGTGCAAGAGGGCACCACTGTGGGATGCTGGTGTTCTGCTGAGTGTAAATATAAGTGACATGGCAGAGGCCCCAAAGCAAGTGCTGTGATAACTTTTGAATAGACTGCATTTTGCTTGACAGTTCCTTGGTAGTGAAAAGGTGAAGTGGCCTCCATAATAGACAGGATCTTCATAATAATTTGGTCACCTGGGAGGCGTCTGGGGTTCTCTGGTGGCCGTGGTTTCCTTTATCAGTTCAAAATAAAAGCTTGAGGTCTTAGTTTAAAGTTTCAAATGCAAAATTCTCGTCCGGGCTGGGGTGTTTGCTGTGGCAGCTGGGTGTTGGTGAATTGAAGGTTCGCTGGTTGACCTGTTTGTATAAGAGCTTGTTTCATTGTTAACTCAACAAACATTATATATGTGTCGTAATCTGGGTTCCTGTATTTTTTTCTTTGGGGCGTGTCTTCCACACTCCACTGGTCGCTATTTTGTGAGGCACCAGAAGGTGGCACCAGACGGGTATATTTTTGATAGTTCTGGGAAAATAAGGAGATTGTTGGTATTCTCTTTTATGGGCCATTGGTCCACATCCTTTTATTCCTAAATGGATCCTTTGTTAGTGCAAGATATTTGTGAGGTGATCTTCAGAGGCATAGAGACAGACAGCATCATGCTTTAACAGGAATTCTGTGGGTGTCACTAGTTCTTCCATGAATGTGTCTTGCTTGGTGTGTGCACGGAGGTGCTGTTGGTGTGAGTTGTGTCTTTTTTGACTACATGTGCGAATGAGTACGCGGTGGGGAGGCATGTTGCTATTTAGTGTTGCTGGTGTTTGCAACGCAGCCTGAGATTCATGTGTGTGTCTACGTGGCCCTACCTTGTGGCACCAGGTATCTCAACCACACCTTTTTTCAGGAAATCTCTTTTTGGCCTAAGTTTGGGATTTTTCTCTTTAGTTTTGGGGGCTTCTCTCTTTAGTTTTGGGTGTTTCTCTAAGTCTTGTGGGATCTACTATCTCCTTTGTCATGTGTGTGAGGGTATTGGAGGCTACTCTGTGTTCCCCTTTTTGCCCCTGGCTATACTTACTTGAGGTGTCCGAGATCAGGCCGACTGCTTTCCCTGGAGGGTGCATGCGGGGTATGAAGCACTTGTTATTCACCACACATGCGCTGGGGGTTTGTGTGCCCCCTGTGCTCTACCTGTGGGTCTGTGAAAATGGGCCTTGTTACTTAAGGTCATGGTCCCGTCACGATTTTGGTGATGTCGGACCGTATTTAGCGAATGCGGCTAATGTGGAGTGAATTCGTCACGTTAGCTAGCGAGTACATTACGTATTTGGAGATTTTGTTTCGAACATGGGTTCCATTTTGTTTAAGCCTCCATTTTGTCTTGCCATCACGCAGACCGACGAATATGGTCAAACGAACGAAGCGGCCTGGCCTTCATGTATTGGTATACATTAACAGGGTCTTTCTTGGCTCCGAGGTGAATTGCAAGGATCTCATTCCTTCACCTGAAACTGACCCTGCCGAGTCAATTTCCCTGGTTTGATCGTTGTCTGAGATTGCCAATCATTGTTCAGGACATCGTTAACTTTTAGTCTTCTTACACATGCCTTATCTTGCTCGCTATCAGACATTGTTTCCTTTCTTATGTTCTTCATTACATGCATTGTGCTTTTCAATCATGGGTTTGTCCTGCTTGTGGAAATTGGATTTGGGACATTCCCAATAATTAACTTTGGGTTGGGATGTTGCAAACTGAGCTTTTCGTCATGTGATACTTTGTTTAAGAATGTACCTTATTGGTTACATTTTTGCGCAGTGGGAGTGTATGCTTGTAAATGTGAATATTGTGTATAAAAGGAGATGTCTTGCTCTACGAATTTGAGCAGTCTCCTGAAATACTTCCATGCTGTATTTCTTGGGTCAGTGTTACTGGCTGTAGCTAATAAACTTGGTCTCTGACGCCACCCAGAAGTACTCCGTGTCTCTGTAAACCAAGACAGGTGAATCCGAAGACTTTGGGCGTGCCCCTGGCGCCGCTGTGTTCTAAAAGCCCGGTTCTGCAGTTGGCGCCCAACGTAGGGCGACTTCAGTGGTACCGGTCCAAGCCCGAAGATTGTGAGGAGCTTCGTGAGGAAATTCTGAAAGAGGGCCCCCACTTCATCGACCCCGGCACGTCGAATGTGGACTGAAGGTTTTTGCTACGAGGCTTCCCCTTTCCGACGGCTACGAAGGACTGCTGTCCTGACTGTCGTCCTGTCTTGGACCCTTTTGTGAGGATTTGTAGAGCGAGACGATAGACTGTCTTCTGGTGGCATGACAGGACATTTTGGTTAAGTATAAGTGGGTCGCTCCCCGACTTGGTTTTGTTTCTTGGGTTCTTTGATTTGGTTTTTGCAAATACCAAAGCCGAGGGGCTCGTACATTTGCGAGTATATCGTGTTAGATAACCCCTTGAAGGTTGAAGCTAGATTAGTGAGCGAAGATGCCTGGTCTTAGCAAACTTAGGAATTTGTTTTGTTGTAGTTGCAACAGGGATTCCCGATTGGAGGACTCGTGTCCGATACCTCCGGTTGGAACTCCGACTTATGAGCTCTATTCAAAGCATGGTGTGGGTCCCATTACCTATAATGAAGTATGGGTCCGCTATACACGTAAAGATGGTGTCTTAAAATGGCCTGAACATGGTAGTTTCGAATCAGATGTTCTAGATAATTTGGAAGTTACGCTATTTAGGAAGAAATCCCGGCCGGCGATGTTTGACTCTTTCCGCCTCTGGCGTAAGGAAGCCAAACAGCGAGAAATTAAGCAAGTTAAAAGAGATAGGAAAGATAAGAATATGTCGATAATGCAAGCTGCTAGGCAGTTTAAAGAAGATGAAGAAGATCGTGCGATTGAGGTGTCAGATAGACAACGTTGCATGGCCATTGATAAGTGTTATCCGGCTTTGCCACCTCTTGTCCCGAATGTGACTAAGGACCCTGAAAAGGATCCTTTGATGTTGCATTTGTTGAGCTCACCACCCCCTTATATGCAGAGTGCTACGGCACCTCTGCAACCCCCAGTTGTGCAACCTCCAGTTGTTCAACCTCCTGCTGTTGTTCAGCCACCGGTTCTTCCACAGTTAGTTCTCTCTCCTCTGGCGCAGCCTTCTCGAGGGCCGCCAGCTTTGCCTCAAACTCCTTTGCCTTCTACTCCTTTGCCTTTAACTTCCTTTTCTACTGACCCTATGTCTTTGTCTTCTCAAAACACTTTGTCTCCTGTTCTCATGTCAACTTCTCCTTCTACTCGACAACGAATGGCTGAAACTGTCACTAGCTTTTTGTCTCCTCTTTTTGGGTCATTTAATATGACCCCAGATTCTGTAAGGAAACAAACGCGTAGTCAGCTCCCTAGTTCCGAGGAGTGGACTGTGTTAGATCTCCTTGCTTGTAGATGGGTTTTGAATGCCTCCAGGTATGATCTGCAAGTGGTTATGGATGTTTTCCTACAGTGGAAAGCGCCAAAACAAAGGTATGTTTTTGAGGGTATGTGTACTTTCCTCAGTGAAGAGTGGGACGATACCAATTTGGGTCCGATTCCATCGGAGTTACTTAATGTTCAGTCCGACTTTGCTAAAGGGACGATAGTGGGTCCCGATGTTGAAGAAGCGTTAGAGACCTTTCTTGCGTGTAGGTGTAGACTCCCTTCTCAGTTGTTGTTTGTCTGATCCTTCTGTTAGGAGAAAAGTGAAGCAATATCCGATGAGAGAAGTTCCTCCTTTATGGAGAGAGGAAGTTGTGGCTGTCCCTAATCAGGGTATTCTGGGTGTACCGGCTCATTTTCAGCGTGTCTGGGTACATGTTCCTTGGAAGAAAGCTGAAGTTCTGGCTCTTAAGCAGACTACCTGACCCCCGTAAAAATCCTGCGGGTTATTATAAAGAGTTGTCCCAGACAGTTAATGCGTGTGTGATTAATTTAGCTGACATAGATATGTTGTTGGGGAATGTAGTCCCTCAACCCTTGTGGGCGAAGATCCGTCACGAGGATCATGCAGTAGAGTTAGGAGATATGTGGGCTAATATTGTTGCTGCAGATGGTCGTCAAGGTGGTGGGGCTTAACCTGAGCCTTTAATTACAGAACTCCCTGGTAAGAATATTACTTTAATGAAAACTTTGATGCCTCCTATGCGAGTGAATTGGGATAAGTTAGCAGCATGTAAGCAGAAGAAAGACGAGAGTGTGTCTGATTTCTTCACTGGGTTTGAAGAGACGTTCATCGATCATAGTGGTCAAGATATGAGTACGGAAGGTGTCCAAAGGTTGTTTGTGGATAAGTTTGTCTATAATTTGCTCCCCGAGCTTTGTAATAAATTGAAGGCCTCTGAGAGTTTATGGGCTGTTTATTCTTTGGCCCAGATATTGGCTACTGCACAATATTACGAGAATAGAGATAAAGATGAGAAAGATAAAGCATAGAAAAAGGCTAAAGAATTGAAGACGAAGGTTTTTTTGCAGCAGGCATATCCGCCTCGTTTTAATCAGCGTGAGTTTCAGCAACCTCCACAGTTTCAGAGAGTGTTGCAGAAGCCCGAGTCTTTTCCGCAGCAAATTCCGGTAGGCCCTAATCAGTCAGCGTATTGTAAGGAAGGCGGCCACTTCAAGCATAGTTGTCTGATTCTGCTACAACGTGCTAATGGTGTGACTGGTGTGAGAGGTCGATTTGTCCAGCAAGTACCTAGGGGTAGAGGACGTGGTGTGTTCCCCCAGAATGGACGTTCCTTTCCACCACAGAATTCTATGAACTGTTTTGATCAACAGAATGTTGCGTCTGGTCAGTCAGCTCAATACTACGCTGATGATTACTATGTTGAGAGTAAGAATGCTGACTGTAATGATAGATAGGACATCCATAGACAAAGAGAGGGAGTAGGTTCAGTTCCAGAAGACCAGAGTGGACCTTATGTTGAAGTGATTACATCAGGTGTGTCAGAACCTTTTCTGTTGGATACTGGTGCGGCAAAGAGTTCTATCATGCACTCTAAACTCCCTGGCGCACCTTTGTCTGGCTTGACGAATGTTTCGGTAGGATTTTCTGGCGCCCCAGTTCGTAACCCGGTTTCTTGTCCTTTGTCTCTTTCTGTTGGACCTTGTGAATTGGAAGCACCTCTGATTTGGTGAGAATCTGTTGGGTTTGGACTTGCTGAAGAGATTGAATGCGACATTGTATTGTTCTCCTGCGGGAGTACATCTTACATTGGGTAAGAGAATGATTTTTCCAATGTATTTGTCTAAAGATCGGCTTCCACTGGAATTGCGTTCTCTCCCTGATACTCTTTGGGCTACGGGTCAAAATGATGTTGGCCTTTTGCAGATTCCACCAGACGTTGTTACCCTCAAGGCGAATGCTAAGTTGCCTCGTATTCCACAATATCGAATCTCTAGTGATGGTGAGAGAGCTCTTTTAGCGATTATCTATGATTTGGTTGAGAAAGATGTGATTGAAGAAACGAGAGGTAATGTGTGTAATAGTCCTGTTCTGTCTGTCCTTAAGCGTACTGACTCTTCCCAGCCACCTGTGTATCGGTTTGTGATTGACCTTCGAGAAGTGAACAAGATTGTTGTTCCGCAGTTTCCTGTTGTCCCGGACATTACTGCTTTATTGACTATGATTCCAGCTTCGGCTGCCTGGTTTTCTGTGATAGATCTGAAGAAGGCTTTCTTTAGTATTCCTATTGCTGAAGAGAGTAGAGATATTTTTGGCTTCTCTTTAGGAGGCCGAAGCTTCCGGTTCAAGCGTGCTCCTCAAGGTTATTGTGAGAGTCCATCAATCTATAGTCAGGCTTCAAAGACTCAGCTTGATTCTTTTGTTTTGCCTTCTGGTGCGACTCTTATTCAGTACGTGGATGATCTGTTGGTTGCTGCTGATGATGAAGAGACTTGTATAGAAGCTACGCTTTCTTTGTTACGGCATTTGTCTGACCATCATAAAGTGTCGCTTTCGAAGTTGCAATATTGTCGCCAAGAAGTGACCTACTTAGGTCATCTCTTGTCGAAGGAGGGAAGACGATTGACCCCAGAGCGTATACAAGCGATTGCGCAAATGACTACCATCCACACAGAGAGAAGTGCGTGCTTTCTTGGGCATCACCTCGTATTGTAGTCAGTGGATTCCGAATTTTTCGTTATTGGCGAAACTTCTGTTGGCACTTACTCTTAAGGATACACCGAATCCTCTTCCTTGGTCTGACGAATGTCAGAAGAGTTTTTCTGAATTGCGCGATGCGTTGTGTTCGGCTCCGGTGTTGGGTACCCCCGATTACAGTAAGCCTTTTTACGCTGTATGTGCACGAGAGAGAAGGATGTGCATTGTCAGTGATGACACAGCAGTTTGGAGACAAGCAACGCCCGTGTGCGTATTTCTCGGCTACTTTAGATCCAGTAGCTAAGGCGTTGCTGAGTTGTTTGAGAGCTACAGCGGCAGCGGCTGTTTCTATCCGACAGTCTGCTGGTCTGGTATTGGATAATATGTTGATTGTGATGGTCCCACATGCAGTGGATACTTTATTGAATAAGACTAAGACTCAGCATCTTACTAGTGCACGTTTGTCAGGTTATGAGTTGACACTTCTGGCTAGTTGTGTGCATATAAATTGATGCAATACTTTGAATCCAGCTACGTTGTTGCCGATTTCTGTAGATACAGATGTTCAGGAAAAGCATGATTGCTTTCTCAGGACAGAGGAAGAAACTAAGGGTAGAATTGATCTGAAAGATACTCCTCTTTCGAATTCTGATGGTACCTTATGAGTAGACGGTTCATGCTTTAAGCTTCCGAATGGCGATACAACTGCAGCGTATGCGGTTACGACTTTGCACACGATTGTTGAAGCTGCACGTATTCCACAGAATTCAGCTCAAGCAGCAGAGTTGATTGCATTGACAAGAGCATGCGTATTGTCGAAAGGAAAGAGAGTTACTGTGTACACCGATAGCCAATATGCGTTTGGAGTTGCTCATAGTTTTGGACGTTTGTGGAGATAAAGAGGATTTCTTACTTCCCATGGTACGAAGATTCAGCTTGGACAGTTGGTGAATGAACTTCTTGAGTCACTTACTTTGCCGACCCAAGTTGCGATTGTGAAATGTAGTGCACATAAGAACGTTACGGATGACGTTGGTCGTGGTAATGTGTTTGCGGATGAAGTAGCGAGAGAAACGGCGAAAAATGTGACGAGTCAAATGTATGTTGCAGGCCCTGCTAGATGGGTTCCGGAAAGAGGAATGTGTGAAGACACAATAGAGAGTGTGAAATCGATTCAGGCTGAAGCTACTGAGAAAGAATTGAGTGTGTGGAGAGAGACTACGGGAATGTTGGATTCGACTGGTTGTTGGATTGAGTTGTCAGAACACCAGCGATGGTTGTTGCCTGATGCGTATGTGCTTCCAGTGGTTACGATGGCACATGGAATGGCTCACCTCAGTGTGAAGGGGATATGTAAATTGTTGGCTCCAGTACGGCAGAATGCTGGAATTCCGAAATGTGCTGAAAATCTGGTGAAAAATGGTATGGTTTGTTTGATGCACAATCCTGGTAAGGGAACCCCAACTCCAGCAGGTCATTTTGCTCCTCCAACGTATCCATTTGAGGTTCTACAGTTGGACTTTATTCATATGGAGAGATGCAACAACCTAAAGTATGTCCTTGTGGTTGTTTGCGCCTTTTCAAGATGGATAGAGGCTTACCCTCTCAAGGATAATACTGCCTTATCTACAACTAAAGTTCTTCTGAAGGAGTTTTTCCCTAGATTTGGTTTGCCGAGAATGGTATGGAGTGACAACGGAAGTGAATTTGTGGGCCAGATTATGAAGAAAGTGAGTGCAGGTTTGGGAATAAGGCAGAAATTTCATGCTGCGAATCATCCCCAGTCAGCTGGTTTGGTTGAATGCTACAATGGCACCCTTAAGTTGAAGTTGGATAAGATACAAGCGAGCTCTGGCCTAGCATGGCCCGATGCTTTGCCGTTGGCACTTTTGCCAACAAGAACGACAGTGCATTCTCGAATGGGACTCAGTCCATATGAAGTTGTGTTTGGCCGCCCGGCGAATGTTTGGGGTGTGCCGCGGCCAAAGAAGTACAGTGACATCGAGTACCCTATGTTGGTTGACTATTTACATGATTTGACTGCTAAATTGCGTGTTCTTCACCAACAGGTGCACAATACCTTGCCTTTAGCTTCTGTGGATGTAGGACACTCGATTCAACCTGGAAATTGGGTCCTGGTCCGGAACTTCCATAGGACGAAGTATCACGAGCCCAGGTGGATCGGCCCATTCCAAGTCCTTTTGTCTACTCGAACGTCCGTCAAAGTTTCCGGGAAGAAAAATTGGGTGCATGCCACCCACACCAAAAAGCTTCCACTTCCTTTGCTGTATGACCAATGTATTGTTAATGGTATTCCCGAATTGGGAAGCGAGAGAGTTAAAAGTTTGTCCCCTTTAGTGATGCGTATTTGACATGGACTCAGTCGGAACATGAGGATGATTAAGTTTTGCAAGAAGCTGTGCCTCCGTCGATGAGACTCGACACTACAAATCCAGAGACATTGTTCCAGGATCAGACTGTTTCTGGTAAAAAGCTTTATAATCTGCGAAGCAGAAAGGACATATAAAGATTGCAAATTTTTTGATATTTTTTAGTGAACTATACTCTATCAGACAAGAGACTTTTTGTGCCTTTTTCTTTTTCGAACCACCATCCGGGTTCAGCTGCAGGGTCATGGTATAAGATCTTAAGGGGTGAACCGCGTAGAGACACAAGGTCTGCGGTTCTGGGAGTGTCTAGGATGCCTGAACACACACTTAAATGAAGAGGGAAAATTGCTGTGAGCAGCACGGTATAGGATGGAGTCTTTTGTAAAGGAAAGAGTTGTTGAGAAAATGAATTTTAAAATAAGATTGTGTACATTGGCTCGTAACAAATGTTTTATTATACTGTGTTCTTTTGTGTTTTTAAGTATCACATTGGCTTGTGTGGGTTGGATTGTATATGCTACACCGTTGATTTCTGCACCCACCATCCAACCTATGCTTTCTTCTAATACCATTTCTTTGCACAAATTCTATACGTTGTCTGAACATGAACAGACACGAAGATCGTAATTCGTAAACAACTCATTTATACAGCTTTTGCATCAACATCAGTTGGTAGTCAACACAAGAAATTGCTGGGTATGTGGCCTTATGCCCCATACGACAGATAGAGGTATGCCATATCTAGTTTTGCCTTTTTCTTCCAATGGGTCTGTATGGGCTTTGCAGACTATGTTTATCTATGCTAATGAGGTATACCCTGTGCGTTCCATGAGAGACAACCTGAGCAATAGTGCTTTGATAAAGGGAATAGTAGATATGATCAGAGATATCGATGCATACAATGCTATCCCTAAGTATGAAGCGCAGGCATATATTGGTTGGAATGTCACTGGGTATAGCGCTAGTTTGACAGAAAAGGAGAGACGAAAGAGGTCTCCCCCGATTTGGATTGTACCCGATCGAGGCCACTTTTGTTTACGTGGTAATGGTCGAAATCCGAGAGCTCAGCTAGGTGAGAGTGTATGTGCTCAAACCTATGTTTACGCATCCCAGACTTCTCCTCCGTTTGTCCCAACTAAAGGTATATATTTTGTATGTCACGACAGAGCCTACACATGGTTGCCACCTGATTTTTCAGGCACATGTTATGTGGCGTTTTTGCTTCCCCCTACATACACGGCTGCTATGGATTACCACAGGACAAGATATGTTAGAGGTGTTTTTGATCAGGAAGATACCGCAGCACAGGAAGTAGGATATTTCTTCAAGGGTTTCCTACCCTTTTGGGGTCCTATGGCCAATAGCAGACACACATGACAGCTTACGAGAGTGGTTGAGGCTACCATAAATGAAACTGCAGGTGCTCTCAGCAATATTACAGTGGAGCTACAGGCTGATCGGGTTATGACATTGCAGAATCGTGTTGCGTTAGATGTTATACTTGCAGATAGAGGAGGGGTATGCAAATTGATCCAATCTAGTTGCTGCATTTACATACCAGATAATGCCCAGACAGTGTACCAAGCCATTTCCAGATTGCATAAGGTTTCGGAGTCTATTCATGTAGACGAAGGAAACTGGTCATTGATTGGATGGTTTTGGGAACTGTTGTCTAAATGGGGATGGAAAGTTCTGATTTTCCTTGGTATCGCTCTAGCTATTCTCTTCTCTTGTTGTCTTTGTATCCAGTGTGCTCCCACCTTTTGTGGCCTTTGTGCTGCTACGTGTGTGCGGAGACCTGTCTCAAGAGAAGTAGAGAGTAATAGGATGATGCTCCAGCAACACCTAGAAGGTCTGATGATGATAGACCTAGATTCAGATTAACGTGAGTTTAGGTGATTGCCTATGTAATGGCAAAAGGAGGGACTGTGGTTCTGTGAAAACGGGCCTTGTTACGTAAGGTCATGGTTCCGTCATGATTTTGGTGATGTCGGACCGTATTTAGAGAATGCGGCTAATGTGGAGTGAATTGGTCACGTTAGCTAGCGAGTACATTACGTATTTGGAGATTTCGTTTCGAACATGGGTTCCATTTTGTTTAAGCCTCCATTTTGTCTTGCCATCACGCAGGCCGACGAATATGGTCAAACGAACTAAGTGGCCTGGCCTTCATGTATTGGTATACATTAACAGGGTCTTTCTTGGCTCCGAGGTGAATTGCAAGGATCTCATTACTTCACCTGAAACTGACCCTGCCGAGTCAATTTCCCTGGTTTGATCGTTGTCAATCATTGTTCAGGACATCGTTAACTTTTAGTCTTCTTACACATGCCTTATCTTGCTCGCTATCAGACATTGTTTCCTTTCCTATGTTCTTCATTACATGCATTGTGCTTTTCAATTATGGGTTTGTCCTGCTTGTGGAAATTGGATTTGGGACATTCCCAATGATTAACTTTGGGTTGGGATGTTGCAAACTGAGCTTTTCGTCATGTGATACTTTGTTTAAGAATGTACCTTATTGGTTAAATTTTTGCGCAGTGGGAGTGTATCGTTGTAAATGTGAATATAGTGTATAAAAGGAGATGTCTTGCTCTACGAATTTGAGCAGTCTCCTGAAATACTTCCATGCTGTATTTCTTTTTATCACTGTTACTGGCTGCAGCTAATAAACTTGGTCTCTGACGCCACCCAGAAGCACTCTGTGTCTCTGTAAACCAAGACAGGTGAATCCGAAGACTTTGGGCGTGCCCCTGGCGCCGCTGGGTTCTAAAAGCCCGGGTCTTTATACTATTGTCTGGAGCTTCAGTGAACATCTGGGAGCCCTCACCCAGGGCAACCCTTTTCCCGTGGACCACACCCTGCTTCCTTTCAGTGTACTTGGGCCTGCTGTCCCTAGCTGGTGACTAAGATCACTATGGTCGGGTGCTATAACAATATGGCATGGTGTCTGAACTTCGGAAATGTGGGATAGTTCACAAAACACAGGCGAAGGCTGGCTGAGTCATTATTTGTTTTGGGATCTCAAAAATGTGGAACTCAGGAATTTTGATAAAAAACTAAATATAAAAAAATTTAAAAAGTCTGCTCAGAGATGATGTACACAACAAACTCAGGGACTCGCTTCGCCATTCCCGGGACATCTGGCCACTCTCGTGAATCTCCCTTAACTGGAGGCTTGGACTCTACGTCATGCAGATCCCTTGCAGCTTACTGACTTTTTTGTACGTGCACTGTGGAGTTTTTTGTTTTTTTTGTCAACCCCGGCACATGGGAATCCTGGCCCGGACACTGAGGATAGCTTTGTTTTAGAACTGAAAAGGGGGCTTCCTTTGGGTGGAGGCTTCTAGTTTTTCGGAGGCTCCAATGGGTCTGCACGTCACGATGGAAACATTGGTCCTGGCCTGGATGTCCGAGAATGGGGCTCTTTTGTCCTCGTGATAAGAATCCGTCCCTATTGACTTTGGATGCAGAGACCTTGGTGTCTGCTTTTTAAATACTTTCCCTGTAAGAGCGGTCTTTTCCAATTTGTGATGGATCAATTTAGCAGTGTCTCTCTGGCCTTGTGCCTGTTTGGGGAGTATCCCAGTGGGTCGCTGAGCGGGGAGTATGTATGGGGGCCCGCACGTTCCATACACAGTCTTCTTTCCTATGCAGTCAGTGGGGACATTTTCTTGCAATGGGTTTTTGCCCACTGTATTCACAGCAATCTTTACAACAGCTACTTGTTCAGGTAAAGTAATGGACAGCTGAAAGGTGTCCTTAGGCATGGTAAGTGCACTGCATAGCACCCTGAAGCCTAGTCTTCACCACCTCCTGATGCACGGGGGCACTGTGTCGGTGGCATAGGCTGAGTTAGGCATTTCTAAAGGCATGTGGGTTCTAGCTGTTATGGCCATTGCCCCCATGTGCCTTGCCCTGGTTTCATGATTTGTCCCACTGGGGCCCAATCGGAGCGTATGTAGCACACTCACAACTCTTTTCCCTCTTCAATACTTTAGTGAATATGAAGGCTATTTAGCCTCAAGTAGGAGACTGTATGCTTGATGTACATTGAAGGCAGTCTGGGTGGAAGGTGATGGCTCTGCATGTCTACATGTGCGGTGCTGGTGTTTTAATAACATGGACCCCAGGGAAATGTCTCCAGGGGAGGAGAAGGCCATAGTCCTGTCGGCGGAAAACCGGGTGGTTATTTTAAGGTCTTGCCTGCGCAGCACGCATGTGCTGCACAGGCAAAAAGACCTTTACCCATCGCTTCACTTTTGCAGGCGATAACGTGCACGCATTGCATTGCTTTCACTGGCAACGCGTGCACGTTAGTTTGCATTTTGTTTTCCTTCTATGAGCAGGTATTAGATCACAGTTCGTGGTGTGTACAATACATGCAGACTTATTCAGTGCTCATTCTTGGCAGTGATTACCATACATCGTGAATTAAACTATCATTTGCTACTTTCATCAGTAGTAGACTTTGTCAATTACCTAGAGACTCGGAGGAAAGGTGTCACAGATAAATACATTGATACAGGTGACTCTGCCATCAATAGCAACAAAAACCATGCAGGATCTGCCATATATGGCTGCTTCAATATACCATGTACAAATGTTTGTAGGGTTTTTTATCCCTTGACATTGCAGGGTATCGTCTGCGTATCATCTTTTCTATGGTAGTTGCTGCTGGTAAGGGACTGTTAAAGAGTTCAGTCTTGCCTGTGCACTGGCAGGGCTAGGTGTGTTGAAATGCAGGTGTAGAGGCCCAAGTGATTTGTGTTGTAAGTAAAGGAGAATGTGCATTGTCTGAGTGTTGGAATACATTGGGTGAGTGTTGGAAGAGTTTAATGTTTTAAAGACAACTAGCGGATCTTTCTGTGGAGCAGAACGAGGATCTGATCTCCAAAGGGAACCTTTATTTTATGGAAACATTACTTAAGTATTAATATCCTTGTATCTTTTTTGTAGTAGTTGCTTAATACATTTGCAACAAGTGTCATACTTTCCTTGCCACTCATGGGGGATGGTGAGCGGAGGAGTTCTCTTGTGGCAAAGCTATATATTTCAATAGAGCAACCAAACGCAGGCAGGTATTACCTCTCCATATTGCCTCAGGTAATATTTTTTTTTTATTCATTATTTAAACACTGTATTGGCATTACATCTTCAAGTCATCTTGCTGCATAACTAAATACTTATAAGGTCCCAAAAGCAAGACCTATTGGCTGTGCCAATGCTTGTTAGTTTGGCCATCAAGTCTCGCCCTAATATAATAGCTGTGTTTGTGGAACACACTTTCACCTATGCGAATCCCTGAAAGTCTCTTTGTGACTCTTAGAGGTAAAGAATGTTTTTGTTACCAAATTTAACAGTACTCATTTTAGTATCCTCCAAAATATGAAACTCAGAGATCTGACCCTTGTAAGAGACAGACATTACAACTTAACAGCACAATATCATTAAAATGTTCAGAAATAAAAAGTGTCATTAGTTTGCATCATGTTCTGATTTAGCTGATATGATTCTGCCTGTCAGGGATTATAGTAGAACATGTTGATAGTGGAGATAATGAACATAATTAGAAACATACATATTTGCCAGTGATAATAACAGTCTTGGCCACTACATTGTTTGCTGTGTTTATTTCCAGTATGAGAGACTGTCTGTGCCCCACACTCTCTGTCTAGAAGTTAAACCACCCCTGCCTCTTTTGCTGGTTGTCCAAGTACATTCTGAGTGATTTACTTTGAACAAAGGAGCCATACTTGGTTCCTCTGAATAGATTTGTTACTGCGGCCATTTCTCTGAAAAATGTTTTTGGAGATCACAAGAGTATCCTTGTCGTTTTCCAAGTGCTTAATGTATACATAAATAAGTGTCAGGGCCCTTGTCATAAGGTCACCACAGCTTGCACTACCCATTGTCCCTACCATAACTGCCAATGACAGCACCAATACAGCTACTAATCATCACACACCTACAGGTGTGACAATTCAGACTATTCAAGCCACCAAATTTATTAGAATAGTTTGGCCTGCAGGTATCAGTCATTAATAATATATATTGGATTAATAAACAACTATTGTTGTGCTGATTTATTATTAGACAAACAGTACCGCCATCTGGCAGACTGACATATTTGCCTGTGTTGACAATTAAGTGCTGGTGCAGTTTACCAGAAGCCACAGGCTCAAATTAGGCACTGCCTCTTCCCAAATTTCAACCTACTTACAGATACATGTATGGAACACTTGTATTCTGTTGCAATGCATTTTTTTACGCATATGCAACAAACCTCTACTATATATTGACATGTTTTCAAAACATATGAGAGAAATAAGAACTGTGCCCGCCCTAATTTATTAAAATAATATGCATTTCCTCACCTCAATATGCTGAACTCACTGGCCCGCTGTAACCATTTTATTTCCCACAATTGTGGCTGTAAAATGTAGTAGTCCTGTAAACCTCTATCAAAATTGCAAGGCTGGTGTAAGCATCATTAAACACAACTTAAACCAAGTGTGCTGCATGTCAAGTTAATTTATCGTGCTTTGTACAATTTATTATTATTGAGGTGGTGCTTTAAACAGATGTGGCATGCCTGAAATGTTAATAGGGCTGGCTCTAGGGTGATGTGACCAGTGCCATCACACTGGTTGTTGACTTTGGGAGGGGGGCCCAGTGTTTGCAAGTTCGTTATGGTTTTAATGCACCTGCTGCTGCGTCCCTTGCCTCCAGCAATTTCCAGGCAACAACAAAAATATTAAGATAACTCCTGTCAATAATGTTCTTCCTGGAGACAGATAGGAGTCTTGTCTAGCTGAGGTTTTGACTCACTGTAAGTTAGCGCAGAGGTTCAATATGCCTGCTACAAAGAACGTTTACCATGCAGAACAAACTGCTTATAATATAAATAGGTCAGTGGGCTACTGATTTTAAAAGAGACATCCTTTTGTTACTTGCAATTTAGAAATTAAAATCCTAATATAGAACAGTAAGCTATTAACTTTCATCAAAGAACTGCATGCCCACAGCAAAGTATAGATTAGAGCATAGATTACTTTTGCAAAAAGTGTTAATATGGGTAGAAACTATTTCTTATTATTAAAGAGAACTCCCAACTATGGTGTTCCTTTTTAAATTCGGAGTTTGTACTACTCTAGAACAAGCACTCAAACTATATTGCTTACCAATAGGGATGACATGTCACTCCTACACCTTGTAGTCTTTTGGCTTATGTAACATTTCCCTGATTAAGAATGCATGATTGATTGTCTCTGTGTAATGTATGTTTGCTGCTAAGTGTTCCGACACCCTACACTGGTATGAGTAGCACTATATAACTAATTACATGCATCTGAGAGAGAGTGGTTATGGAGACTTGAGGGGCACTAGTAAAGGGTGGTGGTGAGGAAATACGCGGTGGAGGTGGTCATTGAGGGGCGCCAACAAAAGTGTCCCACTGCCGGTCCTGGTATCCAGATCAGTTTCTTGATGAGCACTGTTCTGTACAATACTCCATGAAAAATCAGGCTATTGTGAATTTTAACTAAAGCAACAGGACTATGTGCTAGGTTTCAGTTTAGCACACTTAGATATCTGGAATCCAATTATCCATAGCCAAATGGAGTAATGGTGTCCATAACAATGGAACAGAAGCTGCTTCCTGAATCTGATACTTTTGGTGGATGGGTGGAACATAGTGACAATTGCATTAGCATGTAGCCAAGCAAACGAAGTGCTCTTCCCTTATTTCAGCAGCCAAAAGGAGAGATTGCCTTCTCAAAAGCTGCATTCCCTTGCTTTTAGCTCGAACGCCCTCTCCAAATCTTTGGCCAGAATAGGGTATTGTGAATTGAAAGGTCTGTGAATAAACTGGCCATGAGGCAGAGGAAGGGTGTAAGGGACTGTATGTGTAGGCCATTATTGAGGTCTAATTTAGGCCATTATTGAGGTCTAATTTTTGATTAGTTACTTATGAAGTGATTGTCACAGAATTATATAAATGATCCTGATGGTGAGAAAAGGCAAGTTATTGAAGTTAATCTGGGGGTACTGTATTAGAGAAGTTAGATACTGAGAAAGGAAACACTGGTTGAACCCATGAGAAGGCTACTGGAATACCAAAACTGAACTGAAAAAAAATATTGTCAGGAGGTGAATGGGTTGATCGTCCTCCCACTGGAAAAGATGGTGAAGATGAATCACAAAGCAACTTTACAACAAAGCCAAAAATACTAACCCTGGGCAAAGCACTACTCTACGCTCGCGTAGTTTGCGAAGTTTCCGCTACTTTGCACTACGCGAATTGCACGTAGCACAGTGCAAACATGTGTAGCGTAGTGCAGCAGTCATTTTTTGCTTGCTCGCAGTCCTCAATGTCAAGTTGGCGACCGCGAGCAAGCAAAATGACATCCCGGTGAGACTGTTTCCTTGTTCGCGATCAGCAACATCAAGTTGCCCATCGCGAGCATGGAAAATAAACCTCCCGGCGAGATTCTCAACGCGGGGAGGTCAGGTTTCTCATTGCGGGTGGTCGCCTACGCTCGCGCCCACTCGCAATGAGAAACTACCAGTTCTCGTTGAGAAAGCTGCCGCTCGAGTAAAAATCTACCTGAGCGGCAGAAAACTACAGCTCGCACTGTGCAAGATGCCGTTTTCAATGATTGCACAGTGCCGGATGCTTGTCTGCACTGTGCAATCATTGAAAACGGCATCTTGCACAGTGCGAACAGGCTACTACGCAGTTCGCAAAGTGCTACGCGTAGCTCATGTAGTGCGAAGTGCACTTTGCTTAGCTACGCGTAGCGCTACTTCGCAAACTACGAACAGGGTTAAGAAATACTATGTTAAATTAGAATTAATAAAATGTTACATACTGTCCAAATGTTATGGGAATCCTTGCCCTGACACATTAAAAATCACCTTTCCAGAACAAGCAAGATGTCTGTGTCTTTCGCGGTCTTCCCCAAATGAGGTCAACGGTAGAAAATTAATGAGGATTTATAAAGAAAAGATATGGTACATACGGTTACTTTTCTTCCCAGAAAGGATTCGGTAATTCTGACATTGTCACTCATGGTGTCTTTGCTCTTCACCGATAAGTGGGGTTGTGATTCATGTAGCTGACCACTGCACATATCAAATGCGATCACGTCATTTCCTTCCTTTGCAACAAAGCCACAGTTACATGATGCTGGAAAGTGCAGACTCCCACAGTCCCACTGCCGCACATGGACTTCGAAGTCTCGCGAAGAACTTTTGTACAACATAAAGGTTCCTGTTTTAAAATTATCATAAAGCCTGTCAGCAGAAGAAAAAGAAAAAGATAAGAAACATTTGCTGTTCATTATGTGAATCCTAAAATGTAAAAAAAACAAATCCACTTGCAATATCTATAGAGTTTCCCAAATGTTAGGTTGTCAACTAATTTCTGGTGGGTCAAGAAAGAGCAATAAATAATGATGCCTTTATATTATGTATTTATCTTGTCACATTTGCTGTGCTTCAAACAGGTCAAATGTCAGGCTATGCCGTCTGACAAATTCTGGTTTATTCTTTTAACATGGGGATTGCTTAATTTTCCTTCATGGGACTGCAAAGTGAGTGGAACTTTAAAAGTGAATTATGTGACAATCTTGCTGGGGTGCAGAGAAAGTGAAAGAAAAGGCTGTAAAGATTTTTTTGCAACACAACATTTAGATACAATTGACTTTCAGAATATCTCTTTTTTTGTAATTTCTGTGGATCAAATCAAATCAAGACACTAAATGATCAAATTCACTGAAGTCTGATTTCCTCACATTATCATTTGTGTGCTATATAGTTTCAATGGATTATCCGCTGTCTATAACTACAGGTGCGCTATCGCACAATGCTTCAGTAATATACTTGCTACAGCATCCCCCAAAATACACCTTCAGCTACATACTACATCCTTACCAATCTCCTGCTGAATACATTTGCTGTATAGAGTTAGGAATTGTCATGATCACCCATGACTTCAGTGATGTAATATTGATGTCAGCACCCCCACTCTGAAAATTGTTCCAGCAGAGCTAACTAGAACTCTTGTCCTGCCATGCACTGCTTACGCATCACATATTACATTACTTATTAGATGCTTTATAACATCATTTAGGACATCCACGCCGAGCACTGTATTTCGCCATGTGCAGCATTGGGTTGGCTGCAGCTAGGCCTGCCACCAGGCCGCCCTTTGTCCAAACACCCTGCAGGCTGCCAACCCTACACCATGCACATCATTTGGCATGTGCGACTTAGGGTTGGCCTTCGGGCCTCGGAGACCCCATCCCCGGAACCAAAACATACATATTAAGGGAAGAAGTGGAGGGGGTGTGCAGCATCCTTCCCCAAGCCTTAATTGTGTTTGGGAATCCCATCCCCTGGGGCCAAATTCCAATGAAAAGGGGAGTGGCTGCGTGGCACCCCTCAAGACTTAAAAGGTGGTGGGGTCCCCATCCCCTGGGGGCGAATGAAATTAACCAGGGAAGGGGGCATGCATCCCCCCCTTCTTGAGCCTTAATAGGCACCCCATCCCTGGCTGCTACAGGTTATTATAAAGGGGAGGTGGCCATGATGACCATTGAGGGCCACAGGGTAAGTCCCAGTGACCCCGCGTGGTGTAGGAGCTGATATTGCTAAAGCTCAGAGGCAGCAGCTGTTTTTTGCTTGATTCCTGCAAATGGAAACAATATGTGTTCTTTTTCTCTGCCCACGAAAATACAGGCAGGGAAGCAGAACACAAGTCTGCTCCCAGCCAGCAGGTTCGTGATTAAATACCCAAAAGCGGGGAGCAGACTTGCATGTTTGCTCCCATCTGGCAGGAGATTTAACAAGCACTGGTGAATGCATTAGGTTTTGCCTATGTTATTAATATAAAGCCGTTTTGTCTTGCATGTTGTAGCTTGCAGCAAAAATTTGAAAAATTAAAGAGGGAAATAATAGAACTGGTGCTTAGAGGAGTTCTGACAACTTTTGGGCACTGGGGCCACAGCACCTGCAGCACTATTCAAATCATGGCCCTAGGTAAGGTAACTGCACTTGTGACTACCTGTTTAGTAGTAATATTTTGCAATATTCTGCATGTAGTGGGGTACTAAAGCTTTTGGCCCCGGTGCCACCTCACCTGCTGCACCATTCAAATCAAGCCTCTTTTAACTGAAAGGTAACTGCAATTGTGTCTAGCTGTATAGAGGTAAAATATGGCAATATTAGGTGTTTAGAGGAGTTTTGACTACTTTTGGGCCCAGTGCAACTGCACCTGCTGCACCATTCAAATAATGGCAGTGTTGTCTGTAAGATAACTGCACTTGTGACTGCCTGTTTAGTAGTGAAATACAGCAATATTAGGTGTTTAGTGGGGTGCTAGAGATTTTAGTCCTGGTTGTACTGTATCTGTTGCACCATTCAACCCAAGCCCCTTTTAACTGCAAGATAACTGCAATTGTGTCTGCCTGTATAATAGTAAAATATAGCAATATTTTGTGTTTAGAGGAGCAATCAACCACCTGGGGATGAGATTCCTGTGGGAATCTGACTCTTGTGGAAGTGAAATGCCCAAGGAAAAAAAGATCCATGGGCCAATCAGAACGCACAATTTTTGAACTATCGCTCCTGTGAGACTCTTACAGGAGTCCCTCGGAGCCAACTGTCCAGTTATAAAAATATTTGTAAACTTTAATTTCTCAAAAATTACTGAACAGATTCACACCAAATCACAAACAGCACAATCTTCGGGCCAATATATATTGCCATGCCAAATTTGGGTGCCCCCTTTTTCTCAGCCCCTGCTTGATGAATTACCCCAAAA